>NC_140579.1:401546820-402186820 GCF_964204655.1 Triturus cristatus | reverse complement strand
GGGGTGGCAGAGTGGGCTAAAGAACGGTGATGGATCAAACCCAGATCTGTTGACTGGGTGTGAGTGTTTGATTGGTTCTGATGCTCCGTCCATCACCACCCCCTTTTGTACCGCTTTGTTCGCCATAAGTTGGCAGGGTATGCTCAGACGTGAGTCCCTTGCTCACTTTGCCACTGGATTCAAGCAAGCCTGGCTGAAGACGGCTGAAATGCCAGAAACCGGTACTAGAAAGCGTGTTTCCGGTCCAGGGAAGGCATTGCTTGGCAGTTTGGGCTGGACTGTTCCCATGAGGCACAGGGTCAGACTGATTTGCATATGGTCGTGTCTGAACTGGGGTGGCAGAGTGGGCTAAAGAACGGTGATGGATCAAACCCAGATTTGTTGACTGGGTGTGAGTGTTTGATTGGTTCTGATGCTCCGTCCATCACCCCCCCCTTTTGTACCGGTTTGTTCGACATAAGTTGGCAGGGTATGCTCAGACGTGAGTCCCTTGCTCACTTTGCCACTGGATTCAAGCAAGCATGGCTGAAGACGGCTGAAATGCCAGACACCGGTACTAGGAAGCTTGTTTCCGGTCCAGGGAAGGCATTGCTTGGCAGTTCGGGCTGGACTGTTCCCATGAGGCACAGGGTCAGACTGATTTGCATATGGCCATGTCTGAACTGGGGTGGCAGAGTGAGCTAAAGAACGGTGATGGATCAATCCCAGATCTGTTGACTGGTTGTGAGTGTTTGATTGGTTCTGATGCTTCGTCTATCACCACCCTCTTTTGTACCGCTTTGTTCGCCATAAGTTGGCAGGGTATGCTCAGACGTGAGTCCCTTGCTCACTTTGCCACTGGATTCAAGCAAGCCTGGCTGAAGAGGGCTGAAATGCCAGAAACCGGTCCTAGGAAGCTTGTTTCCGGTCCAGGGAAAGCATTGCTTGGTAGTTCGGACTGAACTGCTCCCATGAGGCACAGGGTCAGACTGATTTGCATATGGCCATGTCTGAACTGGGGTGACAGAGTTGGTTAAAGAACGGTGATGGATCAAACCCAGATCTGTTGACTGGGTGTGAGTGTTTGATTGGTTCTGATGCTCCGTCCATCACCACCCCCTTTCGTACCGCTTTGCTCGCCATAAGTTGGCAGGGTATGCTCAGACGTGAGTCCCTTGCTCACTTTGCCACTGGATTGAAGCAAGCCTGGCTGAAGAGGGCTGAAATGCCAGAAACCGGTCCTAGGAAGCTTTGGTTCTGGTTCAGGGAAGGTATTGCTTGGCAGTTCGGGCTGGACTGTTCCCATGAAGCACAGGGTCAGACTGATTTGCATATGGCCATGTCTGAACTGGGGTGGCAGAGTGGGCTAAAGAACGGTGATGGATCAAACCCAGATCTGTTGACTGGGTGTGAGTGTTTGATTGGTTCTGATGCTCCGTCCATCACCACCCCCTTTTGTACCGCTTTGTTCGCCATAAGTTGGCAGGGTATGCTCAGACGTGAGTCCCTTGCTCACTTTGCCACTGGATTCAAGCAAGCCTGGCTGAAGACGGCTGAAATGCCAGAAACCGGTACTAGAAAGCGTGTTTCCGGTCCAGGGAAGGCATTGCTTGGCAGTTTGGGCTGGACTGTTCCCATGAGGCACAGGGTCAGACTGATTTGCATATGGTCGTGTCTGAACTGGGGTGGCAGAGTGGGCTAAAGAACGGTGATGGATCAAACCCAGATTTGTTGACTGGGTGTGAGTGTTTGATTGGTTCTGATGCTCCGTCCATCACCACCCCCTTTTGTACCGGTTTGTTCGACATAAGTTGGCAGGGTATGCTCAGACGTGAGTCCCTTGCTCACTTTGCCACTGGATTCAAGCAAGCATGGCTGAAGACGGCTGAAATGCCAGACACCGGTACTAGGAAGCTTGTTTCCGGTCCAGGGAAGGCATTGCTTGGCAGTTCGGGCTGGACTGTTCCCATGAGGCACAGGGTCAGACTGATTTGCATATGGCCATGTCTGAACTGGGGTGGCAGAGTGAGCTAAAGAACGGTGATGGATCAATCCCAGATCTGTTGACTGGTTGTGAGTGTTTGATTGGTTCTGATGCTTCGTCTATCACCACCCTCTTTTGTACCGCTTTGTTCGCCATAAGTTGGCAGGGTATGCTCAGACGTGAGTCCCTTGCTCACTTTGCCACTGGATTCAAGCAAGCCTGGCTGAAGAGGGCTGAAATGCCAGAAACCGGTCCTAGGAAGCTTGTTTCCGGTCCAGGGAAAGCATTGCTTGGTAGTTCGGACTGAACTGCTCCCATGAGGCACAGGGTCAGACTGATTTGCATATGGCCATGTCTGAACTGGGGTGACAGAGTTGGTTAAAGAACGGTGATGGATCAAACCCAGATCTGTTGACTGGGTGTGAGTGTTTGATTGGTTCTGATGCTCCGTCCATCACCACCCCCTTTCGTACCGCTTTGCTCGCCATAAGTTGGCAGGGTATGCTCAGACGTGAGTCCCTTGCTCACTTTGCCACTGGATTGAAGCAAGCCTGGCTGAAGACGGCTGAAATGCCAGAAACCGGTCCTAGGAAGCTTGTTTCCGGTCCAGGGAAGGCATTGCTTGGCAGTTCGGGCTGGACTGTTCCCATGAGGCACAGGGTCAGACTGATTTGCATATGGCCATGTCTGAACTGGGTTGGCAGAGTGGGCTAAAGAACGGTGATGGATCAAACCCAGATCTGTTGACTGGGTGTGAGTGTTTGATTGGTTCTGATGCTTCGTCTATCACTACCCCCTTTTGTACCGCTTTGTTCGCCATAAGTTGGCAGGGTATGCTCAGACGTGAGTCCCTTGCTCACTTTGCCACTGGATTCAAGCAAGCCTGGCTGAAGAGGGCTGAAATGCCAGAAACCGGTCCTAGGAAGCTTTGTTTCTGGTCCAGGGAAGGTATTGCTTGGCAGTTCGGGCTGGACTGTTCCCATGAAGCACAGGGTCAGACTGATTTGCATATGGCCATGTCTGAACTGGGGTGGCAGAGTGGGCTAAAGAACGGTGATAGATCAAACCCAGATCTGTTGACTGGGTGTGAGTGTTTGATTGGTTCTGATGCTCCGTCCATCACCACCCCCTTTTGTACCGCTTTGTTCGCCATAAGTTGGCAGGGTATGCTCAGACGTAAGTCCCTTGCTCACTTTGACACTGGATTCAAGCAAGCCTGGCTGAAGACGGCTGAAATGCTAGAAACCGGTCCTAGGAAGCTTGTTTCCGGTCCAGGGAAGGCATTGCTTGGCAGTTCGGGCTGAACTGCTCCCATGAGGCACAGGGTCAGACTGATTTGCATATGGCCATGTCTGAACTGGGGTGACAGAGTGGGCGAAAGAACGGTGATGGATCAAACCCAGATCTGTTGACTGGGTGTGAGTGTTTGATTGGTTCTGATGCTCCGTCCATCACCACCCCCTTTTGTACCGCTTTGTTTGCCCTAAGTTGGCAGGGTATGCTCAGACGTGAGTCCCTTGCTCACTTTGCCACTGGATTCAAGCAAGCCTGGCTGAAGAATGCTGAAATGCCAGAAACCGGTCCTCGGAAGCTTGTTTCCGGTCCAGGGAAGGCATTGCTTGGCAGTTCGGCTGGACTGTTCCCATGAGGCACAGGGTCAGACTGATTTGCATATGGCCATGTCTGAACTGGGGTGGCAGAGTGGGCTAAAGAACGGTGATGGATCAAACCCAGTTTTGTGGACTGGGTGTGAGTGTTTGATTGGTTCTGATTCTCCGTCCATCACCACCCCCTTTTTTACTGCTTTGTTCGACATAAGTTGGCAGGGTATGCTCAGACGTGAGTCCCTTGCTCACTTTGCCACTGGATTGAAGCAAGCCTGGCTGAAGACGGCTGAAATGCCAGAAACCGGTCCTAGGAAGCTTGTTTCCGGTCCAGGGAAGGCATTGCTTGGCAGTTCGGGCTGAACTGCTCCCATGAGGCACAGGGTCAGACTGATTTGCATATGGCCATGTCTGAACTGGGGTGACAGAGTGGGCTAAAGAACGGTGATGGATCAAACCCAGATCTGTTGACTGGGTGTGAGTGTTTGATTGGTTCTGATGCTCCCTCCATCACCACCCCCTTTTGTACCGCTTTGTTTGCCATAAGTTGGTAGGGTATGCTCAGACGTGAGTCCCTTGCTCACTTTGCCACTGGATTCAAGCAAGCCTGGCTGAAGACGGCTGAAATGCCAGAAACCGGTCCTAGGAAGCTTGTTTCCGGTCCAGGGAAGGCATTGCTTGGCAGTTCGGGCTGGACTGTTCCCATGAGGCACAGGGTCAGACTGATTTGCATATGGCCATGTCTGAAATGGGGTGGCAGAGTGGGCTAAAGAACGGTAATGGATCAAACCCAGATTTGTTGACTGGGTGTGAGTGTTTGATTGGTTCTGATGCTCCGTCCATCACCACCCCCTTTTGTACCGCTTTGTTCGACATAAGTTGGCAGGGTATGCTCAGACGTGAGTCCCTTGCTCACTTTGCCACTGGATTCAAGCAAGCCTGTCTGAAAACGGCTGAAATGCCAGAAACCGGTCCTAGGAAGCTTGTTTCCGGTCCAGGGAAGGCATTGCTTGGCAGTTCGGGCTGGACTGTTCCCATGAGGCACAGGGTCAGACTGATTTGCATATGGCCATGTCTGAACTGGGGTGGCAGAGTGGGCTAAAGAACGGTGATGGATCAAACCCAGTTTTGTTGACTGGGTGTGAGTGTTTGATTGGTTCTGATGCTCCGTCCATCACCACCCCCTTTTTTACTGCTTTGTTCGACATAAGTTGGCAGGGTATGCTCAGACGTGAGTCCCTTGCTCACTTTGCCACTGGATTCAAGCAAGCCTGGCTGAAGAGGGCTGAAATGCCAGAAACCGGTCCTAGGAAGCTTGTTTCCGGTCCAGGGAAAGCATTGCTTGGTAGTTCGGGCTGAACTGCTCCCATGAGGCACAGGGTCAGACTGATTTGCATATGGCCATGTCTGAACTGGGGTGACAGAGTTGGTTAAAGAACGGTGATGGATCAAACCCAGATCTGTTGACTGGGTGTGAGTGTTTGATTGTTTCTGATGCTCCGTCCATCACCACCCCCTTTCGTACCGCTTTGCTCGCCATAAGTTGGCAGGGTATGCTCAGACGTGAGTCCCTTGCTCACTTTGCCACTGGATTCAAGCAAGCCTGGCTGAAGACGGCTGAAATGCCAGAAACCGGTCCTAGGAAGCTTGTTTCCGGTCCAGGGAAGGCATTGCTTGGCAGTTCGGGCTGGACTGTTCCCATGAGGCACAGGGTCAGACTGATTTGCATATGGCCATGTCTGAAATGGGGTGTCAGAGTGGGCTAAAGAACGGTAATGGATCAAACCCGGATTTGTTGACTGGGTGTGAGTGTTTGATTGGTTCTGATGCTCCGTCCATCACCACCCCCTTTTGTACCGGTTTGTTCGACATAAGTTGGCAGGGTATGCTCAGACGTGAGTCCCTTGCTCACTTTGCCACTGGATTCAAGCAAGCATGGCTGAAGACGGCTGAAATGCCAGAAACCGGTACTAGGAAGCTTGTTTCCGGTCCAGGGAAGGCATTGCTTGGCAGTTCGGGCTGGACTGTTCCCATGAGGCACAGGGTCAGACTGATTTGCATATGGCCATGTCTGAACTGGGGTGGCAGAGTGAGCTAAAGAACGGTGATGGATCAATCCCAGATCTGTTGACTGGGTGTGAGTGTTTGATTGGTTCTGATGCTTCGTCTATCACCACCCCCTTTTGTACCGCTTTGTTCGCCATAAGTTGGCAGGGTATGCTCAGACGTGAGTCCCTTGCTCACTTTGCCACTGGATTCAAGCAAGCCTGGCTGAAGAGGGCTGAAATGCCAGAAACCGGTCCTAGGAAGCTTGTTTCCGGTCCAGGGAAAGCATTGCTTGGTAGTTCGGGCTGAACTGCTCCCATGAGGCACAGGGTCAGACTGATTTGCATATGGCCATGTCTGAACTGGGGTGACAGAGTTGGTTAAAGAACGGTGATGGATCAAACCCAGATCTGTTGACAGGGTGTGAGTGTTTAATTGTTTCTGATGCTCCGTCCATCACCACCCCCTTTCGTACCGCTTTGCTCGCCATAAGTTGGCAGGGTATGCTCAGACGTGAGTCCCTTGCTCACTTTGCCACTGGATTCAAGCAAGCCTGGCTGAAGACGGCTGAAATGCCAGAAACCGGTCCTAGGAAGCTTGTTTCCGGTCCAGGGAAGGCATTGCTTGGTAGTTCGGGCTGGACTGTTCCCATGAGGCACAGGGTCAGACTGATTTGCATATGGCCATGTCTGAAATGGGGTGTCAGAGTGGGCTAAAGAACGGTAATGGATCAAACCCGGATTTGTTGACTGGGTGTGAGTGTTTGATTGGTTCTGATGCTCCGTCCATCACCACCCCCTTTTGTACCGCTTTGTTCGACATAAGTTGGCAGGGTATGCTCAAAGGTGAGTCCCTTGCTCACTTTGCCACTGGATTCAAGCAAGCCTGGCTGAAGATGGCTTAAATGCCAGAAACCGGTCCTAGGAAGCTTGTTTCCGGTCCAGGGAAGGCATTGCTTGGCAGTTCGGGCTGGACTGTTCCCATGAGGCACAGGGTCAGACTGATTTGCATATGGCCATGTCTGAACTGGGGTGGCAGAGTGGGCTAAAGAACGGTGATGGATCAAACCCAGTTTTGTTGACTGGGTGTGAGTGTTTGATTGGTTCTGATGCTCCGTCCATCACCACCCCCTTTTTTACTGCTTTGTTCGACATAAGTTGGCAGGGTATGCTCAGACGTGAGTCCCTTGCTCACTTTGCCACTGGATTGAAGCAAGCCTGGCTGAAAACAGCTGAAATGCCAGAAACCGGTCCTAGGAAGCTTGTTTCCGGTCCAGGGAAGGCATTGCTTGGCAGTTCGGGCTGGACTGTTCCCATGAGGCACAGGGTCAGACTGATTTGCATATGGCCATGTCTGAACTGGGGTGGCAGAGTGGGCTAAAGAACGGTGATGGATCAAACCCAGATCTGTTGACTGGGTGTGAGTGTTTGATTGGTTCTGATGCTTCGTCTATCACCACCCCCTTTTGTACCGCTTTGTTCGCCATAAGTTGGCAGGGTATGCTCAGACGTGAGTCCCTTGCTCACTTTGCCACTGGATTCAAGCAAGCCTGGCTGAAGAGGGCTGAAATGCCAGAAACCGGTCCTAGGAAGCTTTGTTTCTGGTCCAGGGAAGGTATTGCTTGGCAGTTCGGGCTGGACTGTTCCCATGAAGCACAGGGTCAGACTGATTTGCATATGGCCATGTCTGAACTGGGGTGGCAGAGTGGGCTAAAGAACGGTGATGGATCAAACCCAGATCTGTTGACTGGGTGTGAGTGTTTGATTGGTTCTGATGCTCCGTCCATCACCACCCCCTTTTGTACCGCTTTGTTCGCCATAAGTTGGCAGGGTATGCTCAGACGTAAGTCCCTTGCTCACTTTGACACTGGATTCAAGCAAGCCTGGCTGAAGACGGCTGAAATGCTAGAAACCGCTCCTAGGAAGCTTGTTTCCGGTCCAGGGAAGGCATTGCTTGGCAGTTCGGGCTGAACTGCTCCCATGAGGCACAGGGTCAGACTGATTTGCATATGGCCATGTCTGAACTCGGGTGACAGAGTGGGCGAAAGAACGGTGATGGATCAAACCCAGATCTGTTGACTGGGTGTGAGTGTTTGATTGGTTCTGATGCTCCGTCCATCACCACCCCCTTTTGTACCGCTTTGTTTGCCCTAAGTTGGCAGGGTATGCTCAGACGTGAGTCCCTTGCTCACTTTGCCACTGGATTCAAGCAAGCCTGGCTGAAGACGGCTGAAATGCCAGAAACCGGTCCTAGGAAGCTTGTTTCCGGTCCAGGGAAGGCATTGCTTGGCAGTTCGGGCTGAACTGCTCCCATGAGGCACAGGGTCAGACTGATTTGCATATGGCCATGTCTGAACTGGGGTGACAGAGTGGGCTAAAGAATGGTGATGGATCAAACCCAGATCTGTTGACTGGGTGTGAGTGTTTGATTGGTTCTGATGCTCCCTCCATCGCCACCCCCTTTTGTACCGCTTTGTTTGCCATAAGTTGGTAGGGTATGCTCAGACGTGAGTCCCTTGCTCACTTTGCCACTGGATTCAAGCAAGCCTGGCTGAAGACGGCTGAAATGCCAGAAACCGGTCCTAGGAAGCTTGTTTCCGGTCCAGGGAAGGCATTGCTTGGCAGTTCGGGCTGGACTGTTCCGATGAGGCACAGGGTCAGACTGATTTGCATATGGCCATGTCTGAAATGGGGTGGCAGAGTGGGCTAAAGAACGGTAATGGATCAAACCCAGATTTGTTGACTGGGTGTGAGTGTTTGATTGGTTCTGATGCTCCGTCCATCACCACCCCCTTTTGTACCGGTTTGTTCGACATAAGTTGGCAGGGTATGCTCAGACGTGAGTCCCTTGCTCACTTTGCCACTGGATTCAAGCAAGCATGGCTGAAGACGGCTGAAATGCCAGAAACCGGTACTAGGAAGCTTTTTTCCGGTCCAGGGAAGGCATTGCTTGGCAGTTCGGGCTGGACTGTTCCCATGAGGCACAGGGTCAGACTGATTTGCATATGGCCATGTCTGAACTGGGGTGGCAGAGTGAGCAAAAGAACGGTGATGGATCAATCCCAGATCTGTTGACTGGGTGTGAGTGTTTGATTGGTTCTGATGCTTCGTCTATCACCACCCCCTTTTGTACCGCTTTGTTCGCCATAAGTTGGCAGGGTATGCTCAGACGTGAGTCCCTTGCTCACTTTGCCACTGGATTCAAGCAAGCCTGGCTGAAGAGGGCTGAAATGCCAGAAACAGGTCCTAGGAAGCTTGTTTCCGGTCCAGGGAAAGCATTGCTTGGTAGTTCGGGCTGAACTGCTCCCATGAGGCACAGGGTCAGACTGATTTGCATATGGCCATGTCTGAACTGGGGTGACAGAGTTGGTTAAAGAACGGTGATGGATCAAACCCAGATCTGTTGACTGGGTGTGAGTGTTTGATTGGTTCTGATGCTCCGTCCATCACCACCCCCTTTCGTACCGCTTTGCTCGCCATAAGTTGGCAGGGTATGCTCAGACGTGAGTCCCTTGCTCACTTTGCCACTGGATTCAAGCAAGCCTGGCTGAAGACGGCTGAAATGCCAGAAACCGGTCCTAGGAAGCTTGTTTCCGGTCCAGGGAAGGCATTGCTTGGCAGTTCGGGCTGGACTGTTCCCATGAGGCACAGGGTCAGACTGATTTGCATATGGCCACGTCTGAAATGGGGTGTCAGAGTGGGCTAAAGAACGGTAATGGATCAAACCCAGATTTGTTGACTGGGTGTGAGTGTTTGATTGGTTCTGATGCTCCGTCCATCACCACCCCCTTTTGTACCGCTTTGTTCGACATAAGTTGGCAGGGTATGCTCAAACGTGAGTCCCTTGCTCACTTTGCCACTGGATTCAAGCAAGCCTGGCTGAAGATGGCTGAAATGCCAGAAACCGGTCCTAGGAAGCTTGTTTCCGGTCCAGGGAAGGCATTGCTTGGCAGTTCGGGCTGGACTGTTCCCATGAGGCACAGGGTCAGACTGATTTGCATATGGCCATGTCTGAACTGGGGTGGCAGAGTGGGCTAAAGAACGGTGATGGATCAAACCCAGTTTTGTTGACTGGGTGTGAGTGTTTGATTGGTTCTGATGCTCCGTCCATCACCACCCCCTTTTTTACTGCTTTGTTCGACATAAGTTGGCAGGGTATGCTCAGACGTGAGTCCCTTGCTCACTTTGCCACTGGATTGAAGCAAGCCTGGCTGAAGACGGCTGAAATGCCAGAAACCGGTCCTAGGAAGCTTGTTTCCGGTCCAGGGAAGGCATTGCTTGGCAGTTCGGACTGGACTGTTCCCATGAGGCACAGGGTCAGACTGATTTGCATATGGCCATGTCTGAACTGGGGTGGCAGAGTGGGCTAAAGAACGGTGATGGATCAAACCCAGATCTGTTGACTGGGTGTGAGTGTTTGATTGGTTCTGATGCTTCGTCTATCACCACCCCCTTTTGTACCGCTTTGTTCGCCATAAGTTGGCAGGGTATGCTCAGACGTGAGTCCCTTGCTCACTTTGCCACTGGATTCAAGCAAGCCTGGCTGAAGAGGGCTGAAATGCCAGAAACCGGTCCTAGGAAGCTTTGTTTCTGGTCCAGGGAAGGTATTGCTTGGCAGTTCGGGCTGGACTGATCCCTTGAAGCACAGGGTCAGACTGATTTGCATATGGCCATGTCTGAACTGGGGTGGCAGAGTGGGCTAAAGAACGGTGATGGATCAAACCCAGATCTGTTGACTGGGTGTGAGTGTTTGATAGGTTCTGATGCTCCGTCTATCACCACCCCCTTTTGTACCGCTTTGTTCGCCATAAGTTGGCAGGGTATGCTCAGACGTAAGTCCCTTGCTCACTTTGACACTGGATTCAAGCAAGCCTGGCTGAAGACGGCTGAAATGCTAGAAACCGGTCCTAGGAAGCTTGTTTCCGGTCCAGGGAAGGCATTGCTTGGCAGTTCGGGCTGAACTGCTCCCATGAGGCACAGGGTCAGACTGATTTGCATATGGCCATGTCTGAACTGGGGTGACAGAGTGGGCGAAAGAACGGTGATGGATCAAACCCAGATCTGTTGACTGGGTGTGAGTGTTTGATTGGTTCTGATGCTCCGTCCATCACCACCCCCTTTTGTACCGCTTTGTTTGCCCTAAGTTGGCAGGGTATGCTCAGACGTGAGTCCCTTGCTCACTTTGCCACTGGATTCAAGCAAGCCTGGCTGAAGAATGCTGAAATGCCAGAAACCGGTCCTAGGAAGCTTGTTTCCGGTCCAGGGAAGGCATTGCTTGGCAGTTCGGGCTGGACTGTTCCCATGAGGCACAGGGTCAGACTGATTTGCATATGGCCATGTCTGAACTGGGGTGGCAGAGTGGGCTAAAGAACGGTGATGGATCAAACCCAGTTTTGTGGACTGGGTGTGAGTGTTTGATTGGTTCTGATGCTCCGTCCATCACCACCCCCTTTTTTACTGCTTTGTTCGACATAAGTTGGCAGGGTATGTCAGACGTGAGTCCCTTGCTCACTTTGCCACTGGATTGAAGCAAGCCTGGCTGAAGACGGCTGAAATGCCAGAAACCAGTCCTAGGAAGCTTGTTTCCGGTCCAGGGAAGGCATTGCTTGGCAGTTCGGGCTGAACTGCTCCCATGAGGCACAGGGTCAGACTGATTTGCATATGGCCATGTCTGAACTGGGGTGACAGAGTGGGCTAAAGAACGGTGATGGATCAAACCCAGATCTGTTGACTGGGTGTGAGTGTTTGATTGGTTCTGATGCTCCCTCCATCACCACCCCTTTTTTGTACCGCTTTGTTTGCCATAAGTTGGTAGGGTATGCTCAGACGTGAGTCCCTTGCTCACTTTGCCACTGGATTCAAGCAAGCCTGGCTGAAGACGGCTGAAATGCCAGAAACCGGTCCTAGGAAGCTTGTTTCCGGTCCAGGGAAGGCATTGCTTGGCAGTTCGGGCTGGACTGTTCCCATGAGGCACAGGGTCAGACTGATTTGCATATGGCCATGTCTGAAATGGGGTGGCAGAGTGGGCTAAAGAACGGTAATGGATCAAACCCAGATTTGTTGACTGGGTGTGAGTGTTTGATTGGTTCTGATGCTCTGTCCATCACCACCCCCTTTTGTACCGCTTTGTTCGACATAAGTTGGCAGGGTATGCTCAGACGTGAGTCCCTTGCTCACTTTGCCACTGGATTCAAGCAAGCCTGGCTGAAAACGGCTGAAATGCCAGAAACCGGTCCTAGGAAGCTTGTTTCCGGTCCAGGGAAGGCATTGCTTGGCAGTTCGGGCTGGACTGTTCCCATGAGGCACAGGGTCAGACTGATTTGCATATCGCCATGTCTGAACTGGGGTGGCAGAGTGGGCTAAAGAACGGTGATGGATCAAACCCAGTTTTGTTGACTGGGTGTGAGTGTTTGATTGGTTCTGATGCTCCGTCCATCACCACCCCCTTTTTTACTGCTTTGTTCGACATAAGTTGGCAGGGTATGCTCAGACGTGAGTCCCTTGCTCACTTTGCCACTGGATTCAAGCAAGCCTGGCTGAAGACGGCTGAAATGCCAGAAACCGGTACTAGAAAGCGTGTTTCCGGTCCAGGGAAGGCATTGCTTGGCAGTTTGGGCTGGACTGTTCCCATGAGGCACAGGGTCAGACTGATTTGCATATGGTCGTGTCTGAACTGGGGTGGCAGAGTGGGCTAAAGAACGGTGATGGATCAAACCCAGGTTTGTTGACTGGGTGTGAGTGTTTGATTGGTTCTGATGCTCCGTCCATCACCACCCCCTTTTGTACCGGTTTGTTTGACATAAGTTGGCAGGGTATGCTCAGACGTGAGTCCCTTGCTCACTTTGCCACTGGATTCAAGCAAGCATGGCTGAAGACGGCTGAAATGCCAGAAACCGGTACTAGGAAGCTTGTTTCCGGTCCAGGGAAGGCATTGCTTGGCAGTTCGGGCTGGACTGTTCCCATGAGGCACAGGGTCAGACTGATTTGCATATGGCCATGTCTGAACTGGGGTGGCAGAGTGAGCTAAAGAACGGTGATGGATCAATCCCAGATCTGTTGACTGGGTGTGAGTGTTTGATTGGTTCTGATGCTTCGTCTATCACAACCCCCTTTTGTACCGCTTTGTTCGCCATAAGTTGGCAGGGTATGCTCAGACGTGAGTCCCTTGCTCACTTTGCCACTGGATTCAAGCAAGCCTGGCTGAAGAGGGCTGAAATGCCAGAAACCGGTCCTAGGAAGCTTGTTTCCGGTCCAGGGAAAGCATTGCTTGGTAGTTCGCGCTGAACTGCTCACATGAGGCACAGGGTCAGACAGATTTGCATATGGCCATGTCTGAACTGGGGTGACAGAGTTGGTTAAAGAACGGTGATGGATCAAACCCAGATCTGTTGACTGGGTGTGAGTGTTTGATTGGTTCTGATGCTCCGTCCATCACCACCCCCTTTCGTACCGCTTTGTTCGCCATAAGTTGGCAGGGTATGCTCAGACGTGAGTCCCTTGCTCACTTTGCCACTGTATTCAAGCAAGCCTGGCTGAAGACGGCTGAAATGCCAGAAACCGGTACTAGAAAGCGTGTTTCCGGTCCAGGGAAGGCATTGCTTGGCAGTTTGGGCTGGACTGTTCCCATGAGGCACAGGGTCAGACTGATTTGCATATGGTCGTGTCTGAACTGGGGTGGCAGAGTGGGCTAAAGAACGGTGATGGATCAAACCCAGATTTGTTGACTGGGTGTGAGTGTTTGATTGGTTCTGATGCTCCGTCCATCACCACCCCCTTTTGTACCGGTTTGTTCGACATAAGTTGGCAGGGTATGCTCAGACGTGAGTCCCTTGCTCACTTTGCCACTGGATTCAAGCAAGCATGGCTGAAGACAGCTGAAATGCCAGAAACCGGTACTAGGAAACTTGTTTCCGGTCCAGGGAAGGCATTGCTTGGCAGTTCGGGCTGGACTGTTCCCATGAGGCACAGGGTCAGACTGATTTGCATATGGCCATGTCTGAACTGGGGTGGCAGAGTGAGCTAAAGAACGGTGATGGATCAATCCCAGATCTGTTGACTGGGTGTGAATGTTTGATTGGTTCTGATGCTTCGTCTATCACCACCCCCTTTTGTACCGCTTTAGTCGCCATAAGTTGGCAGGGTATGCTCAGACATGAGTCCCTTGCTCACTTTGCCACTGGATTCAAGCAAGCCTGGCTGAAGAGGGCTGAAATGCCAGAAACCGGTCCTAGGAAGCTTGTTTCCGGTCCAGGGAAAGCATTGCTTGGTAGTTCGGGCTGAACTGCTCCCATGAGGCACAGGGTCAGACTGATTTGCATATGGCCATGTCTGAACTGGGGTGGCAGAGTGGGCTAAAGAACGGTGATGGATCAAACCCAGATCTGTTGACTGGGTGTGAGTGTTTGATTGGTTCTGATGCTTCGTCTATCACCACCCCCTTTTGTACCGCTTTGTTCGCCATAAGTTGGCAGGGTATGCTCCGACGTGAGTCCCTTGCTCACTTTGCCACTGGATTCAAGCAAGCCTGGCTGAAGAGGGCTGAAATGCCAGAAACCGGTCCTAGGAAGCTTTGGTTCTGGTTCAGGGAAGGTATTGCTTGGCAGTTTGGGCTGGACTGTTCCCATGAAGCACAGGGTCAGACTGATTTGCATATGGCCATGTCTGAACTGGGGTGGCAGAGTGGGCTAAAGAACGGTGATGGATCAAACCCAGATCTGTTGACTGGGTGTGAGTGTTTGATTGGTTCTGATGCTCCGTCCATCACCACCCCCTTTTGTACCGCTTTGTTCGCCATAAGTTGGCAGGGTATGCTCAGACGTGAGTCCCTTGCTCACTTTGCCACTGGATTCAAGCAAGCCTGGCTGAAGACGGCTGAAATGCCAGAAACCGGTACTAGAAAGCGTGTTTCCGGTCCAGGGAAGGCATTGCTTGGCAGTTTGGGCTGGACTGTTCCCATGAGGCACAGGGTCAGACTGATTTGCATATGGTCGTGTCTGAACTGGGGTGGCAGAGTGGGCTAAAGAACGGTGATGGATCAAACCCAGATTTGTTGACTGGGTGTGAGTGTTTGATTGGTTCTGATGCTCCGTCCATCACCACCCCCTTTTGTACCGGTTTGTTCGACATAAGTTGGCAGGGTATGCTCAGACGTGAGTCCCTTGCTCACTTTGCCACTGGATTCAAGCAAGCATGGCTGAAGACGGCTGAAATGCCAGAAACCGGTACTAGGAAGCTTGTTTCCGGTCCAGGGAAGGCATTGCTTGGCAGTTCGGGCTGGACTGTTCCCATGAGGCACAGGGTCAGACTGATTTGCATATGGCCATGTCTGAACTGGGGTGGCAGAGTGAGCTAAAGAACGGTGATGGATCAATCCCAGATCTGTTGACTGGGTGTGAGTGTTTGATTGGTTCTGATGCTTCGTCTATCACCACCCCCTTTTGTACCGCTTTGTTCGCCATAAGTTGGCAGGGTATGCTCAGACGTGAGTCCCTTGCTCACTTTGCCACTGGATTCAAGCAAGCCTGGCTGAAGAGGGCTGAAATGCCAGAAACCGGTCCTAGGAAGCTTGTTTCCGGTCCAGGGAAAGCATTGCTTGGTAGTTCGGGCTGAACTGCTCCCATGAGGCACAGGGTCAGACTGATTTGCATATGGCCATGTCTGAACTGGGGTGACAGAGTTGGTTAAAGAACGGTGATGGATCAAACCCAGATCTGTTGACTGGGTGTGAGTGTTTGATTGGTTCTGATGCTCCGTCCATCACCACCCCCTTTTGTACCGCTTTGTTCGCCATAAGTTGGCAGGGTATGCTCAGACGTGAGTCCCTTGCTCACTTTGCCACTGGATTCAAGCAAGCCTGGCTGAAGACGGCTGAAATGCCAGAAACCGGTCCTAGGAAGCTTGTTTCCGGTCCAGGGAAGGCATTGCTTGGCAGTTCGGGCTGGACTGTTGCCATGAGGCACAGGGTCAGACTGATTTGCATATGGCCATGTCTGAAATGGGGTGTCAGAGTGGGCTAAAGAACGGTAATGGATCAAACCCAGATTTGTTGACTGGGTGTGAGTGTTTGATTGGTTCTGATGCTCCGTCCATCACCACCCCCTTTTGTACCGCTTTGTTCGACATAAGTTGGCAGGGTATGCTCAAACGTGAGTCCCTTGCTCACTTTGCCACTGGATTCAAGCAAGCCTGGCTGAAGATGGCTGAAATGCCAGAAACCGGTCCTAGGAAGCTTGTTTCCGGTCCAGGGAAGGCATTGCTTGGCAGTTCGGGCTGGACTGTTCCCATGAGGCACAGGGTCAGACTGATTTGCATATGGCCATGTCTGAACTGGGGTGGCAGAGTGGGCTAAAGAACGGTGATGGATCAAACCCAGTTTTGTTGACTGGGTGTGAGTGTTTGATTGGTTCTGATGCTCCGTCCATCACCACTCCCTTTTTTACTGCTTTGTTCGACATAGGTTGGCAGGGTATGCTCAGACGTGAGTCCCTTGCTCACTTTGCCACTGGATTGAAGCAAGCCTGGCTGAAGACGGCTGAAATGCCAGAAACCGGTCCTAGGAAGCTTGTTTCCGGTCCAGGGAAGGCATTGCTTGGCAGTTCGGGCTGGACTGTTCCCATGAGGCACAGGGTCAGACTGATTTGCATATGGCCATGTCTGAACTGGGGTGGCAGAGTGGGCTAAAGAACGGTGATGGATCAAACCCAGATCTGTTGACTGGGTGTGAGTGTTTGATTGGTTCTGATGCTTCGTCTATCACCACCCCCTTTTGTACCGCTTTGTTCGCCATAAGTTGGCAGGGTATGCTCAGACGTGAGTCCCTTGCTCACTTTGCCACTGGATTCAAGCAAGCCTGGCTGAAGAGGGCTGAAATGCCAGAAACCGGTCCTAGGAAGCTTTGTTTCTGGTCCAGGGAAGGTATTGCTTGGCAGTTCGGGCTGGACTGTTCCCATGAAGCACAGGGTCAGACTGATTTGCATATGGCCATGTCTGAACTGGGGTGGCAGAGTGGGCTAAAGAACGGTGATGGATCAAACCCAGATCTGTTGACTGGGTGTGAGTGTTTGATTGGTTCTGATGCTCCGTCCATCACCACCCCCTTTTGTACCGCTTTGTTCGACATAAGTTGGCAGGGTATGCTCAGACGTGAGTCCCTTGCTCACTTTGCCACTGGATTCAAGCAAGCCTGGCTGAAGACGGCTGAAATGCCAGAAACCGGTACTAGAAAGCGTGTTTCCGGTCCAGGGAAGGCATTGCTTGGCAGTTTGGGCTGGACTGTTCCCATGAGGCACAGGGTCAGACTGATTTGCATATGGTCGTGTCTGAACTGGGGTGGCAGAGTGGGCTAAAGAACGGTGATGGATCAAACCCAGATTTGTTGACTGGGTGTGAGTGTTTGATTGGTTCTGATGCTCCGTCCATCACCACCCCCTTTTGTACCGGTTTGTTTGACATAAGTTGGCAGGGTATGCTCAGACGTGAGTCCCTTGCTCACTTTGCCACTGGATTCAAGCAAGCATGGCTGAAGACGGCTGAAATGCCAGAAACCGGTACTAGGAAGCTTGTTTCCGGTCCAGGGAAGGCATTGCTTGGCAGTTCGGGCTGGACTGTTCCCATGAGGCACAGGGTCAGACTGATTTGCATATGGCCATGTCTGAACTGGGGTGGCAGAGTGAGCTAAAGAACGGTGATGGATCAATCCCAGATCTGTTGACTGGGTGTGAGTGTTTGATTGGTTCTGATGCTTCGTCTATCACAACCCCCTTTTGTACCGCTTTGTTCGCCATAAGTTGGCAGGGTATGCTCAGACGTGAGTCCCTTGCTCACTTTGCCACTGGATTCAAGCAAGCCTGGCTGAAGAGGGCTGAAATGCCAGAAACCGGTCCTAGGAAGCTTGTTTCCGGTCCAGGGAAAGCATTGCTTGGTAGTTCGCGCTGAACTGCTCACATGAGGCACAGGGTCAGACAGATTTGCATATGGCCATGTCTGAACTGGGGTGACAGAGTTGGTTAAAGAACGGTGATGGATCAAACCCAGATCTGTTGACTGGGTGTGAGTGTTTGATTGGTTCTGATGCTCCGTCCATCACCACCCCCTTTCGTACCGCTTTGTTCGCCATAAGTTGGCAGGGTATGCTCAGACGTGAGTCCCTTGCTCACTTTGCCACTGGATTCAAGCAAGCCTGGCTGAAGACGGCTGAAATGCCAGAAACCGGTACTAGAAAGCGTGTTTCCGGTCCAGGGAAGGCATTGCTTGGCAGTTTGGGCTGGACTGTTCCCATGAGGCACAGGGTCAGACTGATTTGCATATGGTCGTGTCTGAACTGGGGTGGCAGAGTGGGCTAAAGAACGGTGATGGATCAAACCCAGATTTGTTGACTGGGTGTGAGTGTTTGATTGGTTCTGATGCTCCGTCCATCACCACCCCCTTTTGTACCGGTTTGTTCGACATAAGTTGGCAGGGTATGCTCAGACGTGAGTCCCTTGCTCACTTTGCCACTGGATTCAAGCAAGCATGGCTGAAGACAGCTGAAATGCCAGAAACCGGTACTAGGAAGCTTGTTTCCGGTCCAGGGAAGGCATTGCTTGGCAGTTCGGGCTGGACTGTTCCCATGAGGCACAGGGTCAGACTGATTTGCATATGGCCATGTCTGAACTGGGGTGGCAGAGTGAGCTAAAGAACGGTGATGGATCAATCCCAGATCTATTGACTGGGTGTGAATGTTTGATTGGTTCTGATGCTTCGTCTATCACCACCCCCTTTTGTACCGCTTTAGTCGCCATAAGTTGGCAGGGTATGCTCAGACATGAGTCCCTTGCTCACTTTGCCACTGGATTCAAGCAAGCCTGGCTGAAGAGGGCTGAAATGCCAGAAACCGGTCCTAGGAAGCTTGTTTCCGGTCCAGGGAAAGCATTGCTTGGTAGTTCGGGCTGAACTGCTCCCATGAGGCACAGGGTCAGACTGATTTGCATATGGCCATGTCTGAACTGGGGTGGCAGAGTGGGCTAAAGAACGGTGATGGATCAAACCCAGATCTGTTGACTGGGTGTGAGTGTTTGATTGGTTCTGATGCTTCGTCTATCACCACCCCCTTTTGTACCGCTTTGTTCGCCATAAGTTGGCAGGGTATGCTCCGACGTGAGTCCCTTGCTCACTTTGCCACTGGATTCAAGCAAGCCTGGCTGAAGAGGGCTGAAATGCCAGAAACCGGTCCTAGGAAGCTTTGGTTCTGGTTCAGGGAAGGTATTGCTTGGCAGTTTGGGCTGGACTGTTCCCATGAAGCACAGGGTCAGACTGATTTGCATATGGCCATGTCTGAACTGGGGTGGCAGAGTGGGCTAAAGAACGGTGATGGATCAAACCCAGATCTGTTGACTGGGTGTGAGTGTTTGATTGGTTCTGATGCTCCGTCCATCACCACCCCCTTTTGTACCGCTTTGTTCGCCATAAGTTGGCAGGGTATGCTCAGACGTGAGTCCCTTGCTCACTTTGCCACTGGATTCAAGCAAGCCTGGCTGAAGACGGCTGAAATGCCAGAAACCGGTACTAGAAAGCGTGTTTCCGGTCCAGGGAAGGCATTGCTTGGCAGTTTGGGCTGGACTGTTCCCATGAGGCACAGGGTCAGACTGATTTGCATATGGTCGTGTCTGAACAGGGGTGGCAGAGTGGGCTAAAGAACGGTGATGGATCAAACCCAGATTTGTTGACTGGGTGTGAGTGTTTGATTGGTTCTGATGCTCCGTCCATCACCACCCCCTTTTGTACCGGTTTGTTCGACATAAGTTGGCAGGGTATGCTCAGACGTGAGTCCCTTGCTCACTTTGCCACTGGATTCAAGCAAGCATGGCTGAAGACGGCTGAAATGCCAGAAACCGGTACTAGGAAGCTTGTTTCCGGTCCAGGGAAGGCATTGCTTGGCAGTTCGGGCTGGACTGTTCCCATGAGGCACAGGGTCAGACTGATTTGCATATGGCCATGTCTGAACTGGGGTGGCAGAGTGAGCTAAAGAACGGTGATGGATCAATCCCAGATCTGTTGACTGGGTGTGAGTGTTTGATTGGTTCTGATGCTTCGTCTATCACCACCCCCTTTTGTACCGCTTTGTTCGCCATAAGTTGGCAGGGTATGCTCAGACGTGAGTCCCTTGCTCACTTTGCCACTGGATTCAAGCAAGCCTGGCTGAAGAGGGCTGAAATGCCAGAAACCGGTCCTAGGAAGCTTGTTTCCGGTCCAGGGAAAGCATTGCTTGGTAGTTCGGGCTGAACTGCTCCCATGAGGCACAGGGTCAGACTGATTTGCATATGGCCATGTCTGAACTGGGGTGACAGAGTTGGTTAAAGAACGGTGATGGATCAAACCCAGATCTGTTGACTGGGTGTGAGTGTTTGATTGGTTCTGATGCTCCGTCCATCACCACCCCCTTTTGTACCGCTTTGTTCGCCATAAGTTGGCAGGGTATGCTCAGACGTGAGTCCCTTGCTCACTTTGCCACTGGATTCAAGCAAGCCTGGCTGAAGACGGCTGAAATGCCAGAAACCGGTCCTAGGAAGCTTGTTTCCGGTCCAGGGAAGGCATTGCTTGGCAGTTCGGGCTGGACTGTTCCCATGAGGCACAGGGTCAGACTGATTTGCATATGGCCATGTCTGAAATGGGGTGTCAGAGTGGGCTAAAGAACGGTAATGGATCAAACCCAGATTTGTTGACTGGGTGTGAGTGTTTGATTGGTTCTGATGCTCCGTCCATCACCACCCCCTTTTGTACCGCTTTGTTCGACATAAGTTGGCAGGGTATGCTCAAACGTGAGTCCCTTGCTCACTTTGCCACTGGATTCAAGCAAGCCTGGCTGAAGATGGCTGAAATGCCAGAAACCGGTCCTAGGAAGCTTGTTTCCGGTCCAGGGAAGGCATTGCTTGGCAGTTCGGGCTGGACTGTTCCCATGAGGCACAGGGTCAGACTGATTTGCATATGGCCATGTCTGAACTGGGGTGGCAGAGTGGGCTAAAGAACGGTGATGGATCAAACCCAGTTTTGTTGACTGGGTGTGAGTGTTTGATTGGTTCTGATGCTTCCTCTATCACCACCCCCTTTTGTACCGCTTTGTTCGCCATAAGTTGGCAGGGTATGCTCAGACGTGAGTCCCTTGCTCACTTTGCCACTGGATTCAAGCAAGCCTGGCTGAAGAGGGCTGAAATGCCAGAAACCGGTCCTAGGAAGCTTTGTTTCTGGTCCAGGGAAGGTATTGCTTGGCAGTTCGGGCTGGACTGTTCCCATGAAGCACAGGGTCAGACTGATTTGCATATGGCCATGTCTGAACTGGGGTGGCAGAGTGGGCTAAAGAACGGTGATGGATCAAACCCAGATCTGTTGACTGGGTGTGAGTGTTTGATTGGTTCTGATGCTCCGTCCATCACCACCCCCTTTTGTACCGCTTTGTTCGCCATAAGTTGGCAGGGTATGCTCAGACGTAAGTCCCTTGCTCACTTTGACACTGGATTCAAGCAAGCCTGGCTGAAGACGGCTGAAATGCTAGAAACCGGTCCTAGGAAGCTTGTTTCCGGTCCAGGGAAGGCATTGCTTGGCAGTTCGGGCTGAACTGCTCCCATGAGGCACAGGGTCAGACTGATTTGCATATGGCCATGTCTGAACTGGGGTGACAGAGTGGGCGAAAGAACGGTGATGGATCAAACCCAGATCTGTTGACTGGGTGTGAGTGTTTGATTGGTTCTGATGCTCCGTCCATCACCACCCCCTTTTGTACCGCTTTGTTTGCCCTAAGTTGGCAGGGTATGCTCAGACGTGAGTCCCTTGCTCACTTTGCCACTGGATTCAAGCAAGCCTGGCTGAAGAGGGCTGAAATGCCAGAAACCGGTCCTAGGAAGCTTGTTTCCGGTCCAGGGAAAGCATTGCTTGGTAGTTCGGGCTGAACTGCTCCCATGAGGCACAGGGTCAGACTGATTTGCATATGGCCATGTCTGAACTGGGGTGACAGAGTTGGTTAAAGAACGGTGATGGATCAAACCCAGATCTGTTGACTGGGTGTGAGTGTTTGATTGGTTCTGATGCTCCGTCCATCACCACCCCCTTTCGTTCCGCTTTGCTCGCCATAAGTTGGCAGGGTATGCTCAGACGTGAGTCCCTTGCTCACTTTGCCACTGGATTCAAGCAAGCCTGGCTGAAGACGGCTGAAATGCCAGAAACCGGTCTTAGGAAGCTTGTTTCCGGTCCAGGGAAGGCATTGCTTGGCAGTTCGGGCTGGACTGTTCCCATGAGGCACAGGGTCAGACTGATTTGCATATGGCCATGTCTGAAATGGGGTGTCAGAATGGGCTAAAGAACGGTAATGGATCAAACCCAGATTTGTTGACTGGGTGTGAGTGTTTGATTGGTTCTGATGCTCCGTCCATCACCACCCCCTTTTGTACCGCTTTGTTCGACATAAGTTGGCAGGGTATGCTCAAACGTGAGTCCCTTGCTCACTTTGCCACTGGATTCAAGCAAGCCTGGCTGAAGATGGCTGAAATGCCAGAAACCGGTCCTAGGAAGCTTGTTTCTGGTCCAGGGAAGGCATTGCTTGGCAGTTCGGGCTGGACTGTTCCCATGAGGCACAGGGTCAGACTGATTTGCATATGGCCATGTCTGAACTGGGGTGGCAGAGTGGGCTAAAGAACGGTGATGGATCAAACCCAGTTTTGTTGACTGGGTGTGAGTGTTTGATTGGTTCTGATGCTCCGTCCATCACCACCCCCTTTTTTACTGCTTTGTTCGACATAAGTTGGCAGGGTATGCTCAGACGTGAGTCCCTTGCTCACTTTGCCACTGGATTGAAGCAAGCCTGGCTGAAGACGGCTGAAATGCCAGAAACCGGTCCTAGGAAGCTTGTTTCCGGTCCAGGGAAGGCATTGCTTGGCAGTTCGGGCTGGACTGTTCCCATGAGGCACAGGGTCAGACTGATTTGCATATGGCCATGTCTGAACTGGGGTGGCAGAGTGGGCTAAAGAACGGTGATGGATCAAACCCAGATCTGTTGACTGGGTGTGAGTGTTTGATTGGTTCTGATGCTTCGTCTATCACCACCCCCTTTTGTACCGCTTTGTTCGCCATAAGTTGGCAGGGTATGCTCAGACGTGAGTCCCTTGCTCACTTTGCCACTGGATTCAAGCAAGCCTGGCTGAAGAGGGCTGAAATGCCAGAAACCGGTCCTAGGAAGCTTTGTTTCTGGTCCAGGGAAGGTATTGCTTGGCAGTTCGGGCTGGACTGTTCCCATGAAGCACAGGGTCAGACTGATTTGCATATGGCCATGTCTGAACTGGGGTGGCAGAGTGAGCTAAAGAACGGTGATGGATCAATCCCAGATCTGTTGACTGGGTGTGAGTGTTTGATTGGTTCTGATGCTTCGTCTATCACAACCCCCTTTTGTACCGCTTTGTTCGCCATAAGTTGGCAGGGTATGCTCAGACGTGAGTCCCTTGCTCACTTTGCCACTGGATTCAAGCAAGCCTGGCTGAAGAGGGCTGAAATGCCAGAAACCGGTCCTAGGAAGCTTGTTTCCGGTCCAGGGAAAGCATTGCTTGGTAGTTCGCGCTGAACTGCTCACATGAGGCACAGGGTCAGACAGATTTGCATATGGCCATGTCTGAACTGGGGTGACAGAGTTGGTTAAAGAACGGTGATGGATCAAACCCAGATCTGTTGACTGGGTGTGAGTGTTTGATTGGTTCTGATGCTCCGTCCATCACCACCCCCTTTCGTACCGCTTTGTTCGCCATAAGTTGGCAGGGTATGCTCAGACGTGAGTCCCTTGCTCACTTTGCCACTGGATTCAAGCAAGCCTGGCTGAAGACGGCTGAAATGCCAGAAACCGGTACTAGAAAGCGTGTTTCCGGTCCAGGGAAGGCATTGCTTGGCAGTTTGGGCTGGACTGTTCCCATGAGGCACAGGGTCAGACTGATTTGCATATGGTCGTGTCTGAACTGGGGTGGCAGAGTGGGCTAAAGAACGGTGATGGATCAAACCCAGATTTGTTGACTGGGTGTGAGTGTTTGATTGGTTCTGATGCTCCGTCCATCACCACCCCCTTTTGTACCGGTTTGTTCGACATAAGTTGGCAGGGTATGCTCAGACGTGAGTCCCTTGCTCACTTTGCCACTGGATTCAAGCAAGCATGGCTGAAGACAGCTGAAATGCCAGAAACCGGTACTAGGAAGCTTGTTTCCGGTCCAGGGAAGGCATTGCTTGGCAGTTCGGGCTGGACTGTTCCCATGAGGCACAGGGTCAGACTGATTTGCATATGGCCATGTCTGAACTGGGGTGGCAGAGTGAGCTAAAGAACGGTGATGGATCAATCCCAGATCTATTGACTGGGTGTGAATGTTTGATTGGTTCTGATGCTTCGTCTATCACCACCCCCTTTTGTACCGCTTTAGTCGCCATAAGTTGGCAGGGTATGCTCAGACATGAGTCCCTTGCTCACTTTGCCACTGGATTCAAGCAAGCCTGGCTGAAGAGGGCTGAAATGCCAGAAACCGGTCCTAGGAAGCTTGTTTCCGGTCCAGGGAAAGCATTGCTTGGTAGTTCGGGCTGAACTGCTCCCATGAGGCACAGGGTCAGACTGATTTGCATATGGCCATGTCTGAACTGGGGTGGCAGAGTGGGCTAAAGAACGGTGATGGATCAAACCCAGATCTGTTGACTGGGTGTGAGTGTTTGATTGGTTCTGATGCTTCGTCTATCACCACCCCCTTTTGTACCGCTTTGTTCGCCATAAGTTGGCAGGGTATGCTCCGACGTGAGTCCCTTGCTCACTTTGCCACTGGATTCAAGCAAGCCTGGCTGAAGAGGGCTGAAATGCCAGAAACCGGTCCTAGGAAGCTTTGGTTCTGGTTCAGGGAAGGTATTGCTTGGCAGTTTGGGCTGGACTGTTCCCATGAAGCACAGGGTCAGACTGATTTGCATATGGCCATGTCTGAACTGGGGTGGCAGAGTGGGCTAAAGAACGGTGATGGATCAAACCCAGATCTGTTGACTGGGTGTGAGTGTTTGATTGGTTCTGATGCTCCGTCCATCACCACCCCCTTTTGTACCGCTTTGTTCGCCATAAGTTGGCAGGGTATGCTCAGACGTGAGTCCCTTGCTCACTTTGCCACTGGATTCAAGCAAGCCTGGCTGAAGACGGCTGAAATGCCAGAAACCGGTACTAGAAAGCGTGTTTCCGGTCCAGGGAAGGCATTGCTTGGCAGTTTGGGCTGGACTGTTCCCATGAGGCACAGGGTCAGACTGATTTGCATATGGTCGTGTCTGAACAGGGGTGGCAGAGTGGGCTAAAGAACGGTGATGGATCAAACCCAGATTTGTTGACTGGGTGTGAGTGTTTGATTGGTTCTGATGCTCCGTCCATCACCACCCCCTTTTGTACCGGTTTGTTCGACATAAGTTGGCAGGGTATGCTCAGACGTGAGTCCCTTGCTCACTTTGCCACTGGATTCAAGCAAGCATGGCTGAAGACGGCTGAAATGCCAGAAACCGGTACTAGGAAGCTTGTTTCCGGTCCAGGGAAGGCATTGCTTGGCAGTTCGGGCTGGACTGTTCCCATGAGGCACAGGGTCAGACTGATTTGCATATGGCCATGTCTGAACTGGGGTGGCAGAGTGAGCTAAAGAACGGTGATGGATCAATCCCAGATCTGTTGACTGGGTGTGAGTGTTTGATTGGTTCTGATGCTTCGTCTATCACCACCCCCTTTTGTACCGCTTTGTTCGCCATAAGTTGGCAGGGTATGCTCAGACGTGAGTCCCTTGCTCACTTTGCCACTGGATTCAAGCAAGCCTGGCTGAAGAGGGCTGAAATGCCAGAAACCGGTCCTAGGAAGCTTGTTTCCGGTCCAGGGAAAGCATTGCTTGGTAGTTCGGGCTGAACTGCTCCCATGAGGCACAGGGTCAGACTGATTTGCATATGGCCATGTCTGAACTGGGGTGACAGAGTTGGTTAAAGAACGGTGATGGATCAAACCCAGATCTGTTGACTGGGTGTGAGTGTTTGATTGGTTCTGATGCTCCGTCCATCACCACCCCCTTTTGTACCGCTTTGTTCGCCATAAGTTGGCAGGGTATGCTCAGACGTGAGTCCCTTGCTCACTTTGCCACTGGATTCAAGCAAGCCTGGCTGAAGACGGCTGAAATGCCAGAAACCGGTCCTAGGAAGCTTGTTTCCGGTCCAGGGAAGGCATTGCTTGGCAGTTCGGGCTGGACTGTTCCCATGAGGCACAGGGTCAGACTGATTTGCATATGGCCATGTCTGAAATGGGGTGTCAGAGTGGGCTAAAGAACGGTAATGGATCAAACCCAGATTTGTTGACTGGGTGTGAGTGTTTGATTGGTTCTGATGCTCCGTCCATCACCACCCCCTTTTGTACCGCTTTGTTCGACATAAGTTGGCAGGGTATGCTCAAACGTGAGTCCCTTGCTCACTTTGCCACTGGATTCAAGCAAGCCTGGCTGAAGATGGCTGAAATGCCAGAAACCGGTCCTAGGAAGCTTGTTTCCGGTCCAGGGAAGGCATTGCTTGGCAGTTCGGGCTGGACTGTTCCCATGAGGCACAGGGTCAGACTGATTTGCATATGGCCATGTCTGAACTGGGGTGGCAGAGTGGGCTAAAGAACGGTGATGGATCAAACCCAGTTTTGTTGACTGGGTGTGAGTGTTTGATTGGTTCTGATGCTTCCTCTATCACCACCCCCTTTTGTACCGCTTTGTTCGCCATAAGTTGGCAGGGTATGCTCAGACGTGAGTCCCTTGCTCACTTTGCCACTGGATTCAAGCAAGCCTGGCTGAAGAGGGCTGAAATGCCAGAAACCGGTCCTAGGAAGCTTTGTTTCTGGTCCAGGGAAGGTATTGCTTGGCAGTTCGGGCTGGACTGTTCCCATGAAGCACAGGGTCAGACTGATTTGCATATGGCCATGTCTGAACTGGGGTGGCAGAGTGGGCTAAAGAACGGTGATGGATCAAACCCAGATCTGTTGACTGGGTGTGAGTGTTTGATTGGTTCTGATGCTCCGTCCATCACCACCCCCTTTTGTACCGCTTTGTTCGCCATAAGTTGGCAGGGTATGCTCAGACGTAAGTCCCTTGCTCACTTTGACACTGGATTCAAGCAAGCCTGGCTGAAGACGGCTGAAATGCTAGAAACCGGTCCTAGGAAGCTTGTTTCCGGTCCAGGGAAGGCATTGCTTGGCAGTTCGGGCTGAACTGCTCCCATGAGGCACAGGGTCAGACTGATTTGCATATGGCCATGTCTGAACTGGGGTGACAGAGTGGGCGAAAGAACGGTGATGGATCAAACCCAGATCTGTTGACTGGGTGTGAGTGTTTGATTGGTTCTGATGCTCCGTCCATCACCACCCCCTTTTGTACCGCTTTGTTTGCCCTAAGTTGGCAGGGTATGCTCAGACGTGAGTCCCTTGCTCACTTTGCCACTGGATTCAAGCAAGCCTGGCTGAAGAGGGCTGAAATGCCAGAAACCGGTCCTAGGAAGCTTGTTTCCGGTCCAGGGAAAGCATTGCTTGGTAGTTCGGGCTGAACTGCTCCCATGAGGCACAGGGTCAGACTGATTTGCATATGGCCATGTCTGAACTGGGGTGACAGAGTTGGTTAAAGAACGGTGATGGATCAAACCCAGATCTGTTGACTGGGTGTGAGTGTTTGATTGGTTCTGATGCTCCGTCCATCACCACCCCCTTTCGTTCCGCTTTGCTCGCCATAAGTTGGCAGGGTATGCTCAGACGTGAGTCCCTTGCTCACTTTGCCACTGGATTCAAGCAAGCCTGGCTGAAGACGGCTGAAATGCCAGAAACCGGTCTTAGGAAGCTTGTTTCCGGTCCAGGGAAGGCATTGCTTGGCAGTTCGGGCTGGACTGTTCCCATGAGGCACAGGGTCAGACTGATTTGCATATGGCCATGTCTGAAATGGGGTGTCAGAATGGGCTAAAGAACGGTAATGGATCAAACCCAGATTTGTTGACTGGGTGTGAGTGTTTGATTGGTTCTGATGCTCCGTCCATCACCACCCCCTTTTGTACCGCTTTGTTCGACATAAGTTGGCAGGGTATGCTCAAACGTGAGTCCCTTGCTCACTTTGCCACTGGATTCAAGCAAGCCTGGCTGAAGATGGCTGAAATGCCAGAAACCGGTCCTAGGAAGCTTGTTTCTGGTCCAGGGAAGGCATTGCTTGGCAGTTCGGGCTGGACTGTTCCCATGAGGCACAGGGTCAGACTGATTTGCATATGGCCATGTCTGAACTGGGGTGGCAGAGTGGGCTAAAGAACGGTGATGGATCAAACCCAGTTTTGTTGACTGGGTGTGAGTGTTTGATTGGTTCTGATGCTCCGTCCATCACCACCCCCTTTTTTACTGCTTTGTTCGACATAAGTTGGCAGGGTATGCTCAGACGTGAGTCCCTTGCTCACTTTGCCACTGGATTGAAGCAAGCCTGGCTGAAGACGGCTGAAATGCCAGAAACCGGTCCTAGGAAGCTTGTTTCCGGTCCAGGGAAGGCATTGCTTGGCAGTTCGGGCTGGACTGTTCCCATGAGGCACAGGGTCAGACTGATTTGCATATGGCCATGTCTGAACTGGGGTGGCAGAGTGGGCTAAAGAACGGTGATGGATCAAACCCAGATCTGTTGACTGGGTGTGAGTGTTTGATTGGTTCTGATGCTTCGTCTATCACCACCCCCTTTTGTACCGCTTTGTTCGCCATAAGTTGGCAGGGTATGCTCAGACGTGAGTCCCTTGCTCACTTTGCCACTGGATTCAAGCAAGCCTGGCTGAAGAGGGCTGAAATGCCAGAAACCGGTCCTAGGAAGCTTTGTTTCTGGTCCAGGGAAGGTATTGCTTGGCAGTTCGGGCTGGACTGTTCCCATGAAGCACAGGGTCAGACTGATTTGCATATGGCCATGTCTGAACTGGGGTGGCAGAGTGGGCTAAAGAACAGTGATGGATCAAACCCAGATCTGTTGACTGGGTGTGAGTGTTTGATTGGTTCTGATGCTCCGTCCATCACCACCCCCTTTTGTACCGCTTTGTTCGCCATAAGTTGGCAGGGTATGCTCAGACGTAAGTCCCTTGCTCACTTTGACACTGGATTCAAGCAAGCCTGGCTGAAGACGGCTGAAATGCTAGAAACCGGTCCTAGGAAGCTTGTTTCCGGTCCAGGGAAGGCATTGCTTGGCAGTTCGGGCTGAACTGCTCCCATGAGGCACAGGGTCAGACTGATTTGCATATGGCCATGTCTGAACTGGGGTGACAGAGTGGGCGAAAGAACGGTGATGGATCAAACCCAGATCTGTTAACTGGGTGTGAGTGTTTGATTGGTTCTGATGCTCCGTCCATCACCACCCCCTTTTGTACCGCTTTGTTTGCCCTAAGTTGGCAGGGTATGCTCAGACGTGAGTCCCTTGCTCACTTTGCCACTGGATTCAAGCAAGCCTGGCTGAAGAATGCTGAAATGCCAGAAACCGGTCCTAGGAAGCTTGTTTCCGGTCCAGGGAAGGCATTGCTTGGCAGTTCGGGCTGGACTGTTCCCATGAGGCACAGGGTCAGACTGATTTGCATATGGCCATGTCTGAACTGGGGTGGCAGAGTGGGCTAAAGAACGGTGATGGATCAAACCCAGTTTTGTGGACTGGGTGTGAGTGTTTGATTGGTTCTGATGCTCCGTCCATCACCACCCCCTTTTTTACTGCTTTGTTCGACATAAGTTGGCAGGGTATGCTCAGACGTGAGTCCCTTGCTCACTTTGCCACTGGATTGAAGCAAGCCTGGCTGAAGACGGCTGAAATGCCAGAAACCGGTCCTAGGAAGCTTGTTTCCGGTCCAGGGAAGGCATTGCTTGGCAGTTCGGGCTGAACTGCTCCCATGAGGCACAGGGTCAGACTGATTTGCATATGGCCATGTCTGAACTGGGGTGACAGAGTGGGCTAAAGAACGGTGATGGATCAAACCCAGATCTGTTGACTGGGTGTGAGTGTTTGATTGGTTCTGATGCTCCCTCCATCACCACCCCCTTTTGTACCGCTTTGTTTGCCATAAGTTGGTAGGGTATGCTCAGACGTGAGTCCCTTGCTCACTTTGCCACTGGATTCAAGCAAGCCTGGCTGAAGACGGCTGAAATGCCAGAAACCGGTCCTAGGAAGCTTGTTTCCGGTCCAGGGAAGGCATTGCTTGGCAGTTCGGGCTGGACTGTTCCCATGAGGCACAGGGTCAGACTGATTTGCATATGGCCATGTCTGAAATGGGGTGGCAGAGTGGGCTAAAGAACGGTAATGGATCAAACCCAGATTTGTTGACTGGGTGTGAGTGTTTGATTGGTTCTGATGCTCCGTCCATCACCACCCCCTTTTGTACCGCTTTGTTCGACATAAGTTGGCAGGGTATGCTCAGACGTGAGTCCCTTGCTCACTTTGCCACTGGATTCAAGCAAGCCTGGCTGAAGACGGCTGAAATGCCAGAAACCGGTCCTAGGAAGCTTGTTTCCGGTCCAGGGAAGGCATTGCTTGGCAGTTCGGGCTGGACTGTTCCCATGAGGCACAGGGTCAGACTGATTTGCATATGGCCATGTCTGAACTGGGGTGGCAGAGTGGGCTAAAGAACGGTGATGGATCAAACCCAGTTTTGTTGACTGGGTGTGAGTGTTTGATTGGTTCTGATGCTCCGTCCATCACCACCCCCTTTTTTACTGCTTTGTTCGACATAAGTTGGCAGGGTATGCTCAGACGTGAGTCCCTTGCTCACTTTGCCACTGGATTCAAGCAAGCCTGGCTGAAGACGGCTGAAATGCCAGAAACCGGTACTAGAAAGCGTGTTTCCGGTCCAGGGAAGGCATTGCTTGGCAGTTTGGGCTGGACTGTTCCCATGAGGCACAGGGTCAGACTGATTTGCATATGGTCGTGTCTGAACTGGAGTGGCAGAGTGGGCTAAAGAACGGTGATGGATCAAACCCAGATTTGTTGACTGGGTGTGAGTGTTTGATTGGTTCTGATGCTCCGTCCATCACCACCCCCTTTTGTACCGGTTTGTTCGACATAAGTTGGCAGGGTATGCTCAGACGTGAGTCACTTGCTCACTTTGCCACTGGATTCAAGCAAGCATGGCTGAAGACGGCAGAAATGCCAGAAACCGGTACTAGGAAGCTTGTTTCCGGTCCAGGGAAGGCATTGCTTGGCAGTTCGGGCTGGACTGTTCCCATGAGGCACAGGGTCAGACTGATTTGCATATGGCCATGTCTGAACTGGGGTGGCAGAGTGAGCTAAAGAACGGTGATGGATCAATCCCAGATCTGTTGACTGGGTGTGAGTGTTTGATTGGTTCTGATGCTTCGTCTATCACCACCCCCTTTTGTACCGCTTTGTTCGCCATAAGTTGGCAGGGTATGCTCAGACGTGAGTCCCTTGCTCACTTTGCCACTGGATTCAAGCAAGCCTGGCTGAAGAGGGGTGAAATGCCAGAAACCGGTCCTAGGAAGCTTGTTTCCGGTCCAGGGAAAGCATTGCTTGGTAGTTCGCGCTGAACTGCTCACATGAGGCACAGGGTCAGACAGATTTGCATATGGCCATGTCTGAACTGGGGTGACAGAGTTGGTTAAAGAACGGTGATGGATCAAACCCAGATCTGTTGACTGGGTGTGAGTGTTTGATTGGTTCTGATGCTCCGTCCATCACCACCCCCTTTCGTACCGCTTTGTTCGCCATAAGTTGGCAGGGTATGCTCAGACGTGAGTCCCTTGCTCACTTTGCCACTGGATTCAAGCAAGCCTGGCTGAAGACGGCTGAAATGCCAGAAACCGGTACTAGAAAGCGTGTTTCCGGTCCAGGGAAGGCATTGCTTGGCAGTTTGGGCTGGACTGTTCCCATGAGGCACAGGGTCAGACTGATTTGCATATGGTCGTGTCTGAACTGGGGTGGCAGAGTGGGCTAAAGAACGGTGATGGATCAAACCCAGATTTGTTGACTGGGTGTGAGTGTTTGATTGGTTCTGATGCTCCGTCTATCACCACCCCCTTTTGTAACGGTTTGTTCGACATAGGTTGGCAGGGTATGCTCAGACGTGAGTCCCTTGCTCACTTTGCCACTGGATTCAAGCAAGCATGGCTGAAGACGGCTGAAATGCCAGAAACCGGTTCTAGGAAGCTTGTTTCCGGTCCAGGGAAGGCATTGCTTGGCAGTTCGGGCTGGACTGTTCCCATGAGGCACAGGGTCAGACTGATTTGCATATGGCCATGTCTGAACTGGGGTGGCAGAGTGAGCTAAAGAACGGTGATGGATCAATCCCAGATCTGTTGACTGGGTGTGAGTGTTTGATTGGTTCTGATGCTTCGTCTATCACCACCCCCTTTTGTACCGCTTTGTTCGCAATAAGTTGGCAGGGTATGCTCAGACGTGAGTCCCTTGCTCACTTTGCCACTGGATTCAAGCAAGCCTGGCTGATGAGGGCTGAAATGCCAGAAACCGGTCCTAGGAAGCTTTGTTTCTGGTCCAGGGAAGGTATTGCTTGGCAGTTCGGGCTGGACTGTTCCCATGAAGCACAGGGTCAGACTGATTTCCATATGGCCATGTCTGAACTGGGGTGGCAGAGTGGGCTAAAGAACGGTGATGGATCAAACCCAGATCTGTTGACTGGGTGTGAGTGTTTGATTGGTTCTGATGCTCCGTCCATCACCACCCCCTTTTGTACCGCTTTGTTCGCCATAAGTTGGCAGGGTATGCTCAGACGTAAATCCCTTGCTCACTTTGACACTGGATTCAAGCAAGCCTGGCTGAAAACGGCTGAAATGCTAGAAACCGGTCCTAGGAAGCTTGTTTCCGGTCCAGGGAAGGCATTGCTTGGCAGTTCGGGCTGAACTGCTCCCATGAGGCACAGGGTCAGACTGATTTGCATATGGCCATGTCTGAACTGGGGTGACAGAGTGGGCGAAAGAACGGTGATGGATCAAACCCAGATCTGTTGACTGGGTGTGAGTGTTTGATTGGCTCTGATGCTCCGTCCATCACCACCCCCTTTTGTACCGCTTTGTTTGCCCTAAGTTGGCAGGGTATGCACAGACGTGAGTCCCTTGCTCACTTTGCCACTGGATTCAAGCAATCCTGGCTGAAGACTGCTGAAATGCCAGAAACCGGTCCTAGGAAGCTTGTTTCCGGTCCAGGGAAGGCATTGCTTGGCAGTTCGGGCTGGACTGTTCCCATGAGACACAGGGTCAGACTGATTTGCATATGGCCATGTCTGAACTGGGGTGGCAGAGTGGGGTAAAGAATTGTGATGGATCAAACCCAGTTTTGTGGACTGGGTGTGAGTGTTTGATTGGTTCTGATGCTCCGTCCATCACCACCCCCTTTTTTACTGCTTTGTTCGACATAAGTTGGCAGGGTATGCTCAGACGTGAGTCCCTTGCTCACTTTGCCACTGGATTCAAGCAAGCCTGGCTGAAGACGGCTGAAATGCCAGAAACCGGTCCTAGGAAGCTTGTTTCCGGTCCAGGGAAGGCATTGCTTGGCAGTTTGGGCTGGACTGTTCCCATGAGGCACAGGGTCAGACTGATTTGCGTATGGTCGTGTCTGAACTGGGGTGGAAGGGTGGGCTAAAGAACGGTGATGGATCAAACCCAGATGTGTTGACTGGGTGTGAGTGTTTGATTGGTTCTGATGCTCCGTCCATCACCACCCCCTTTTGTACCGGTTTGTTCGACATAAGTTGGCAGGGTATGCACAGACGTGAGTCCCTTGCTCACTCTGCCACTGGATTCAAGCAAGCCTGGCTGAAGACGGCTGAAATGCCAGAAACCGGTACTAGAAAGCTTGTTTCCGGTCCAGGGAAGGCATTGCTTGGTAGTTTGGGCTGAACTGCTCCCATGAGGCACAGGGTCAGACTGATTTGCATATGGCCATGTCTGAACTGGGGTGACAGAGTGGGTTAAAGAACGGTGATGGATCATACCCAGATCTGTTGACTGGGTGTGAGTGTTTGATTCGTTCTGATGCTCTGTCCATCACCACCCCCTTTTGTACCGCTTTGTTCGCCATAAGTTGGCAGGGTATGCTCAGACGTAAGTCCCTTGCTCACTTTGCCACTGGATTCAAGCAAGCCTGGCTGAAGACGGCTGAAATGCCAGAAACTGGTACTAGAAAGCTTGTTTCTGGTCCAGGGAAGGCATTGCTTGGTAGTTTGGGCTGGACTGTTCCCATGAGGCACAGGGTCAGACTGATTTGCATATGGCCATGTCTGAACTGGGGTGGCAGAGTGAGCTAAAGAACGGTGATGGATCAAACCCAGATCTGTTGACTGGGTGTGAGTGTTTGATTGGTTCTGATGCTTCGTCTATCACCACCCCCTTTTGTACCGCTTTGTTAACCATAAGTTGGCAGGGTATGCTCAGACGTGAGTCCTTTGCTCACTTTGCCACTGGATTCAAGCAAGCCTGGCTGAAGAGGGCTGAAATGCCAGAAACCGGTCCTAGGAAGCTTTGTTTCTGGTCCAGAGAAGGCATTGCTTGGTAGTTTGGGCTGAACTGCTCCCATGAGGCACAGGGTCAGACTGATTTGCATATGGCCATGTCTGAACTGGGGTGACAGAGTGGGTTAAAGAACGGTGATGGATCAAACCCAGATCTGTTGACTGGGTGTGAGTGTTTGATTCGTTCTGATGCTCTGTCCATCACCACCCCCTTTTGTACCGCTTTGTTCGCCATAAGTTGGCAGGGTATGCTCAGACGTAAGTCCCTTGCTCACTTTGCCACTGGATTCAAGCAAGCCTGGCTGAAGACGGCTGAAATGCCAGAAACCGGTCCTAGGAAGCTTGTTTCCGGTCCAGGGAAGGCATTGCTTGGCAGTTCGGGCTGGACTGTTCCCATGAGGCACAGGGTCAGACTGATTTGCATATGGCCATGTCTGAACTGGGGTGGCAGAGTGGGCTAAAGAACGGTGATGGATCAAACCCAGTTTTGTGGACTGGGTGTGAGTGTTTGATTGGTTCTGATGCTCCGTCCATCACCACCCCCTTTTTTACTGCTTTGTTCGACATAAGTTGGCAGGGTATGCTCAGACGTGAGTCCCTTGCTCACTTTGCCACTGGATTCAAGCAAGCCTGGCTGAAGACGGCTGAAATGCCAGAAACCGGTCCTAGGAAGCTTGTTTCTGGTCCAGGGAAGGCATTGCTTGGCAGTTTGGGCTGGACTGTTCCCATGAGGCACAGGGTCAGACTGATTTGCGTATGGTCATGTCTGAACTGGGGTGGAAGAGTGGGCTAAAGAACGGTGATGGATCAAACCCAGATGTGTTGACTGGGTGTGAGTGTTTGATTGGTTCTGATGATCCGTCCATCACCACCCCCTTTTGTACCGGTTTGTTCGACATAAGTTGGCAGGGTATGCTCAGACGTGAGTCCCTTGCTCACTTTGCCACTGGATTCAAGCAAGCCTGGCTGAAGACGGCTGAAATGCCAGAAACCGGTACTAGAAAGCTTGTTTCCGGTCCAGGGAAGGCATTGCTTGGCAGTTCGGGCTGGACTGTTCCCATGAGGCACAGGGTCAGACTGATTTGCATATGGCCATGTCTGAACTGGGGTGGCAGAGTGAGCTAAAGAACGGTGATGGATCAAACCCAGATCTGTTGACTGGGTGTGAGTGTTTGATTGGTTCTGATGCTTCGTCTATCACCACCCCCTTTTGTACCGCTTTGTTCGCCATAAGTTGGCAGGGTATGCTCAGACGTGAGTCCCTTGCTCACTTTGCCACTGGATTCAAGCAAGCCTGGCTGAAGAGGGCTGAAATGCCAGAAACCGGTCTTAGGAAGCTTGTTTCCGGTCCAGGGAAGGCATTGCTTGGCAGTTCGGGCTGAACTGCTCCCATGAGGCACAGGGTCAGACTGATTTGCATATGGCCATGTCTGAACTGGGATGACAGAGTGGGCTAAAGAACGGTGATGGATCAAACCCAGATCTGTTGACTGGGTGTGAGTGTTTGATTGGTTCTGATGCTCCGTCCATCACCATCCCCTTTTGTACCGCTTTGTTCGCCATAAGTTGGCAGGGTATGCTCAGACGTAAGTCCCTTTCTCACTGTGCCACTGGATTCAAGCAAGCCTGGCTGAAGACGGCTGAAATGCCAGAAACCGGTCCTGGGAAGCTTGTTTCCGGTCCAGGGAAGGCATTGCTTGGCAGTTCAGGCTGAACTGCTCCCATGAGGCACAGGGTCAGACTGATTTGCATATGGCCATGTCTGAACTGGGGTGACAGAGTGGGCTAAAGAACGGTGATGGATCAAACCCAGATCTGTTGACTGGGTGTGAGTGTTTGTTTGGTTCTGATGCTCCGTCCATCACCACCCCCTTTTGTACCTCTTTGTTTGCCATAAGTTGGCAGGGTATGCTCAGACGTGAGTCCCTTGCTCACTTTGCCACTGGATTCAAGCAAGCCTGGCTGAAGACGGCTGAAATGCCAGAAACCGGTCATAGGAAGCTTGTTTCCGGTCCAGGGAAGGCATTGCTTGGCAGTTCGGGCTGCACTGTTCCCATGAAGCACAGGGTCAGACTGATTTGCATATGGCCATGTCTGAAATGGGGTGGCAGAGTGGGCTAAAGAACGGTAATGGATCAAACCCAGATTTGTTGACTGGGTGCGAGTGTTTGATTGGTTCTGATGCTCCGTCCATCACCACCCCCTTTTGTACCGCTTTGTTCAACATCAGTTGGCAGGGTATGCTCAGACGTGAGTCCCTTGCTCACTTTGCCACTGGATTCAAGCAAGCCTGGCTGAAGACGGCTGAAATGCCAGAAACCGGTCCTAGGAAGCTTGTTTCCGGTCCAGGGAAGGCATTGCTTCGCAGTTCGGGCTGGACTGTTCCCATGAGGCACAGGGTCAGACTGATTTGCATATGGCCATGTCTGAACTGGGATGGCAGAGTGGGCTAAAGAACGGTGATGGATCAAACCCAGTTTTGTTGACTGGGGGTGAGTGTTTGATTGGTTCTGATGCTCCGTCCATCACCACCCCCTTTTTTACTGCTTTGTTCGACATAAGTTGGCAGGGTATGCTCAGACGTGAGTCCCTTGCTCACTTTGCCACTGGATTCAAGCAAGCCTGGCTGAAGACGGCTGAAATGCCAGAAACCGGTCCTAGGAAGCTTTGTTTCTGGTCCAGGGAAGGCATTGCTTGGTAGTTCGGGCTGAACTGCTCCCATGAGGCACAGGGTCAGACTGATTTGCATATGGCCATGTCTGAACTGGGGTGACAGAGTGGGTTAAAGAACGGTGATGGATCAAACCCAGATCTGTTCACTGGGTGTGAGTGTTTTATTGGTTCTGATGCTCCGTCCATCACCACCCCATTTCGTACCGCTTTGTTTGCCATAAGTTGGCAGGGTATGCTCAGACGTGAGTCCCTTGCTCACTTTGCCACTGGATTCAAGCAAGCCTGGCTGAAGACGGCTGAAATGCCAGAAACCGGTCCTAGAAAGCTTGTTTCCGGTCCAGGGAAGGCATTGCTTGGCAGTTCAGGCTGGACTGTTCCCATGAAGCACAGGGTCAGACTGATTTGCATATGGCCATGTCTGAACTGGGGTGGCAGAGTGGGCTAAAGAACGGTGATGGATCAAACCCAGATCTGTTGACTGGGTGTGAGTGTTTGATTGGTTCTGATGCTCCGTCCATCACCACCCCCTTTTGTACCGCTTTGTTCGCCATAAGTTGGCAGGGTATGCTCAGACGTAAATCCCTTGCTCACTTTGACACTGGATTCAAGCAAGCCTGGCTGAAAACGGCTGAAATGCTAGAAACCGGTCCTAGGAAGCTTGTTTCCGGTCCAGGGAAGGCATTGCTTGGCAGTTCGGGCTGAACTGCTCCCATGAGGCACAGGGTCAGACTGATTTGCATATGGCCATGTCTGAACTGGGGTGACAGAGTGGGCGAAAGAACGGTGATGGATCAAACCCAGATCTGTTGACTGGGTGTGAGTGTTTGATTGGTTCTGATGCTCCGTCCATCACCACCCCCTTTTGTACCGCTTTGTTTGCCCTAAGTTGGCAGGGTATGCTCAGACGTGAGTCCCTTGCTCACTTTGCCACTGGATTCAAGCAATCCTGGCTGAAGACTGCTTAAATGCCAGAAACCGGTCCTAGGAAGCTTGTTTCCGGTCCAGGGAAGGCATTGCTTGGCAGTTCGGGCTGGACTGTTCCCATGAGACACAGGGTCAGACTGATTTGCATATGGCCATGTCTGAACTGGGGTGGCAGAGTGGGGTAAAGAACGGTGATGGATCAAACCCAGTTTTGTGGACTGGGTGTGAGTGTTTGATTGGTTCTGATGCTCCGTCCATCACCACCCCCTTTTTTACTGCTTTGTTCGACATAAGTTGGCAGGGTATGCTCAGACGTGAGTCCCTTGCTCACTTTGCCACTGGATTCAAGCAAGCCTGGCTGAAGACGGCTGAAATGCCAGAAACCGGTCCTAGGAAGCTTGTTTCCGGTCCAGGGAAGGCATTGCTTGGCAGTTTGGGCTGGACTGTTCCCATGAGGCACAGGGTCAGACTGAGTTGCGTATGGTCGTGTCTGAACTGGGGTGGAAGGGTGGGCTAAAGAACGGTGATGGATCAAACCCAGTTTTGTGGACTGGGTGTGAGTGTTTGATTGGTTCTGATGCTCCGTCCATCACCACCCCCTTTTTTACTGCTTTGTTCGACATAAGTTGGCAGGGTATGCTCAGACGTGAGTCCCTTGCTCACTTTGCCACTGGATTCAAGCAAGCCTGGCTGAAGACGGCTGAAATGCCAGAAACCGGTCCTAGGAAGCTTGTTTCTGGTCCAGGGAAGGCATTGCTTGGCAGTTTGGGCTGGACTGTTCCCATGAGGCACAGGGTCAGACTGATTTGCGTATGGTCATGTCTGAACTGGGGTGGAAGAGTGGGCTAAAGAACGGTGATGGATCAAACCCAGATGTGTTGACTGGGTGTGAGTGTTTGATTGGTTCTGATGATCCGTCCATCACCACCCCCTTTTGTACCGGTTTGTTCGACATAAGTTGGCAGGGTATGCTCAGACGTGAGTCCCTTGCTCACTTTGCCACTGGATTCAAGCAAGCCTGGCTGAAGACGGCTGAAATGCCAGAAACCGGTACTAGAAAGCTTGTTTCCGGTCCAGGGAAGGCATTGCTTGGCAGTTCGGGCTGGACTGTTCCCATGAGGCACAGGGTCAGACTGATTTGCATATGGCCATGTCTGAACTGGGGTGGCAGAGTGAGCTAAAGAACGGTGATGGATCAAACCCAGATCTGTTGACTGGGTGTGAGTGTTTGATTGGTTCTGATGCTTCGTCTATCACCACCCCCTTTTGTACCGCTTTGTTCGCCATAAGTTGGCAGGGTATGCTCAGACGTGAGTCCCTTGCTCACTTTGCCACTGGATTCAAGCAAGCCTGGCTGAAGAGGGCTGAAATGCCAGAAACCGGTCTTAGGAAGCTTGTTTCCGGTCCAGGGAAGGCATTGCTTGGCAGTTCGGGCTGAACTGCTCCCATGAGGCACAGGGTCAGACTGATTTGCATATGGCCATGTCTGAACTGGGATGACAGAGTGGGCTAAAGAACGGTGATGGATCAAACCCAGATCTGTTGACTGGGTGTGAGTGTTTGATTGGTTCTGATGCTCCGTCCATCACCATCCCCTTTTGTACCGCTTTGTTCGCCATAAGTTGGCAGGGTATGCTCAGACGTAAGTCCCTTTCTCACTGTGCCACTGGATTCAAGCAAGCCTGGCTGAAGACGGCTGAAATGCCAGAAACCGGTCCTGGGAAGCTTGTTTCCGGTCCAGGGAAGGCATTGCTTGGCAGTTCAGGCTGAACTGCTCCCATGAGGCACAGGGTCAGACTGATTTGCATATGGCCATGTCTGAACTGGGGTGACAGAGTGGGCTAAAGAACGGTGATGGATCAAACCCAGATCTGTTGACTGGGTGTGAGTGTTTGTTTGGTTCTGATGCTCCGTCCATCACCACCCCCTTTTGTACCTCTTTGTTTGCCATAAGTTGGCAGGGTATGCTCAGACGTGAGTCCCTTGCTCACTTTGCCACTGGATTCAAGCAAGCCTGGCTGAAGACGGCTGAAATGCCAGAAACCGGTCATAGGAAGCTTGTTTCCGGTCCAGGGAAGGCATTGCTTGGCAGTTCGGGCTGCACTGTTCCCATGAAGCACAGGGTCAGACTGATTTGCATATGGCCATGTCTGAAATGGGGTGGCAGAGTGGGCTAAAGAACGGTAATGGATCAAACCCAGATTTGTTGACTGGGTGCGAGTGTTTGATTGGTTCTGATGCTCCGTCCATCACCACCCCCTTTTGTACCGCTTTGTTCAACATCAGTTGGCAGGGTATGCTCAGACGTGAGTCCCTTGCTCACTTTGCCACTGGATTCAAGCAAGCCTGGCTGAAGACGGCTGAAATGCCAGAAACCGGTCCTAGGAAGCTTGTTTCCGGTCCAGGGAAGGCATTGCTTCGCAGTTCGGGCTGGACTGTTCCCATGAGGCACAGGGTCAGACTGATTTGCATATGGCCATGTCTGAACTGGGATGGCAGAGTGGGCTAAAGAACGGTGATGGATCAAACCCAGTTTTGTTGACTGGGGGTGAGTGTTTGATTGGTTCTGATGCTCCGTCCATCACCACCCCCTTTTTTACTGCTTTGTTCGACATAAGTTGGCAGGGTATGCTCAGACGTGAGTCCCTTGCTCACTTTGCCACTGGATTCAAGCAAGCCTGGCTGAAGACGGCTGAAATGCCAGAAACCGGTCCTAGGAAGCTTTGTTTCTGGTCCAGAGAAGGCATTGCTTGGTAGTTCGGGCTGAACTGCTCCCATGAGGCACAGGGTCAGACTGATTTGCATATGGCCATGTCTGAACTGGGGTGACAGAGTGGGTTAAAGAACGGTGATGGATCAAACCCAGATCTGTTCACTGGGTGTGAGTGTTTTATTGGTTCTGATGCTCCGTCCATCACCACCCCATTTCGTACCGCTTTGTTTGCCATAAGTTGGCAGGGTATGCTCAGACGTGAGTCCCTTGCTCACTTTGCCACTGGATTCAAGCAAGCCTGGCTGAAGACGGCTGAAATGCCAGAAACCGGTCCTAGAAAGCTTGTTTCCGGTCCAGGGAAGGCATTGCTTGGCAGTTCAGGCTGGACTGTTCCCATGAAGCACAGGGTCAGACTGATTTGCATATGGCCATGTCTGAACTGGGGTGGCAGAGTGGGCTAAAGAACGGTGATGGATCAAACCCAGATCTGTTGACTGGGTGTGAGTGTTTGATTGGTTCTGATGCTCCGTCCATCACCACCCCCTTTTGTACCGCTTTGTTCGCCATAAGTTGGCAGGGTATGCTCAGACGTAAATCCCTTGCTCACTTTGACACTGGATTCAAGCAAGCCTGGCTGAAAACGGCTGAAATGCTAGAAACCGGTCCTAGGAAGCTTGTTTCCGGTCCAGGGAAGGCATTGCTTGGCAGTTCGGGCTGAACTGCTCCCATGAGGCACAGGGTCAGACTGATTTGCATATGGCCATGTCTGAACTGGGGTGACAGAGTGGGCGAAAGAACGGTGATGGATCAAACCCAGATCTGTTGACTGGGTGTGAGTGTTTGATTGGTTCTGATGCTCCGTCCATCACCACCCCCTTTTGTACCGCTTTGTTTGCCCTAAGTTGGCAGGGTATGCTCAGACGTGAGTCCCTTGCTCACTTTGCCACTGGATTCAAGCAATCCTGGCTGAAGACTGCTTAAATGCCAGAAACCGGTCCTAGGAAGCTTGTTTCCGGTCCAGGGAAGGCATTGCTTGGCAGTTCGGGCTGGACTGTTCCCATGAGACACAGGGTCAGACTGATTTGCATATGGCCATGTCTGAACTGGGGTGGCAGAGTGGGGTAAAGAACGGTGATGGATCAAACCCAGTTTTGTGGACTGGGTGTGAGTGTTTGATTGGTTCTGATGCTCCGTCCATCACCACCCCCTTTTTTACTGCTTTGTTCGACATAAGTTGGCAGGGTATGCTCAGACGTGAGTCCCTTGCTCACTTTGCCACTGGATTCAAGCAAGCCTGGCTGAAGACGGCTGAAATGCCAGAAACCGGTCCTAGGAAGCTTGTTTCCGGTCCAGGGAAGGCATTGCTTGGCAGTTTGGGCTGGACTGTTCCCATGAGGCACAGGGTCAGACTGATTTGCGTATGGTCGTGTCTGAACTGGGGTGGAAGGGTGGGCTAAAGAACGGTGATGGATCAAACCCAGCTGTGTTGACTGGGTGTGAGTGTTTGATTGGTTCTGATGCTCCGTCCATCACCACCCCCTTTTGTACCGCTTTGTTCAACATCAGTTGGCAGGGTATGCTCAGACGTGAGTCCCTTGCTCACTTTGCCACTGGATTCAAGCAAGCCTGGCTGAAGACGGCTGAAATGCCAGAAACCGGTCCTAGGAAGCTTGTTTCCGGTCCAGGGAAGGCATTGCTTCGCAGTTCGGGCTGGACTGTTCCCATGAGGCACAGGGTCAGACTGATTTGCATATGGCCATGTCTGAACTGGGGTGGCAGAGTGGGCTAAAGAACGGTGATGGATCAAACCCAGTTTTGTTGACTGGGGGTGAGTGTTTGATTGGTTCTGATGCTCCGTCCATCACCACCCCCTTTTTTACTGCTTTGTTCGACATAAGTTGGCAGGGTATGCTCAGACGTGAGTCCCTTGCTCACTTTGCCACTGGATTCAAGCAAGCCTGGCTGAAGACGGCTGAAATGCCAGAAACCGGTCCTAGGAAGCTTTGTTTCTGGTCCAGGGAAGGCATTGCTTGGTAGTTCGGGCTGAACTGCTCCCATGAGGCACAGGGTCAGACTGATTTGCATATGGCCATGTCTGAACTGGGGTGACAGAGTGGGTTAAAGAACGGTGATGGATCAAACCCAGATCTGTTCACTGGGTGTGAGTGTTTTATTGGTTCTGATGCTCCGTCCATCACCACCCCCTTTCGTACCGCTTTGTTTGCCATAAGTTGGCAGGGTATGCTCAGACGTGAGTCCCTTGCTCACTTTGCCACTGGATTCAAGCAAGCCTGGCTGAAGACGGCTGAAATGCCAGAAACCGGTCCTAGAAAGCTTGTTTCCGGTCCAGGGAAGGCATTGCTTGGCAGTTCGGGCTGGACTGTTCCCATGAAGCACAGGGTCAGACTGATTTGCATATGGCCATGTCTGAACTGGGGTGGCAGAGTGGGCTAAAGAACGGTGATGGATCAAACCCAGATCTGTTGACTGGGTGTGAGTGTTTGATTGGTTCTGATGCTCCGTCCATCACCACCCCCTTTTGTACCGCTTTGTTCGCCATAAGTTGGCAGGGTATGCTCAGACGTAAATCCCTTGCTCACTTTGACACTGGATTCAAGCAAGCCTGGCTGAAAACGGCTGAAATGCTAGAAACCGGTCCTAGGAAGCTTGTTTCCGGTCCAGGGAAGGCATTGCTTGGCAGTTCGGGCTGAACTGCTCCCATGAGGCACAGGGTCAGACTGATTTGCATATGGCCATGTCTGAACTGGGGTGACAGAGTGGGCGAAAGAACGGTGATGGATCAAACCCAGATCTGTTGACTGGGTGTGAGTGTTTGATTGGTTCTGATGCTCCGTCCATCACCACCCCCTTTTGTACCGCTTTGTTTGCCCTAAGTTGGCAGGGTATGCTCAGACGTGAGTCCCTTGCTCACTTTGCCACTGGATTCAAGCAATCCTGGCTGAAGACTGCTTAAATGCCAGAAACCGGTCCTAGGAAGCTTGTTTCCGGTCCAGGGAAGGCATTGCTTGGCAGTTCGGGCTGGACTGTTCCCATGAGACACAGGGTCAGACTGATTTGCATATGGCCATGTCTGAACTGGGGTGGCAGAGTGGGGTAAAGAACGGTGATGGATCAAACCCAGTTTTGTGGACTGGGTGTGAGTGTTTGATTGGTTCTGATGCTCCGTCCATCACCACCCCCTTTTTTACTGCTTTGTTCGACATAAGTTGGCAGGGTATGCTCAGACGTGAGTCCCTTGCTCACTTTGCCACTGGATTCAAGCAAGCCTGGCTGAAGACGGCTGAAATGCCAGAAACCGGTCCTAGGAAGCTTGTTTCCGGTCCAGGGAAGGCATTGCTTGGCAGTTTGGGCTGGACTGTTCCCATGAGGCACAGGGTCAGACTGAGTTGCGTATGGTCGTGTCTGAACTGGGGTGGAAGGGTGGGCTAAAGAACGGTGATGGATCAAACCCAGCTGTGTTGACTGGGTGTGAGTGTTTGATTGGTTCTGATGCTCCGTCCATCACCACCCCCTTTTGTACCGGTTTGTTCGACATAAGTTGGCAGGGTATGCACAGACGTGAGTCCCTTGCTCACTTTGCCACTGGATTCAAGCAAGCCTGGCTGAAGACGGCTGAAATGCCAGAAACCGGTACTAGAAAGCTTGTTTCCGGTCCAGGGAAGGCATTGCTTGGTAGTTTGGGCTGAACTGCTCCCATGAGGCACAGGGTCAGACTGATTTGCATATGGCCATGTCTGAACTGGGGTGACAGAGTGGGTTAAAGAACGGTGATGGATCATACCCAGATCTGTTGACTGGGTGTGAGTGTTTGATTCGTTCTGATGCTCTGTCCATCACCACCCCCTTTTGTACCGCTTTGTTCGCCATAAGTTGGCAGGGTATGCTCAGACGTAAGTCCCTTGCTCACTTTGCCACTGGATTCAAGCAAGCCTGGCTGAAGACGGCTGAAATGCCAGAAACTGGTACTAGAAAGCTTGTTTCTGGTCCAGGGAAGGCATTGCTTGGTAGTTTGGGCTGGACTGTTCCCATGAGGCACAGGGTCAGACTGATTTGCATATGGCCATGTCTGAACTGGGGTGGCAGAGTGAGCTAAAGAACGGTGATGGATCAAACCCAGATCTGTTGACTGGGTGTGAGTGTTTGATTGGTTCTGATGCTTCGTCTATCACCACCCCCTTTTGTACCGCTTTGTTAACCATAAGTTGACAGGGTATGCTCAGACGTGAGTCCCTTGCTCACTTTGCCACTGGATTCAAGCAAGCCTGGCTGAAGAGGGCTGAAACGCCAGAAACCGGTCCTAGGAAGCTTTGTTTCTGGTCCAGAGAAGGCATTGCTTGGTAGTTTGGGCTGAACTGCTCCCATGAGGCACAGGGTCAGACTGATTTGCATATGGCCATGTCTGAACTGGGGTGACAGAGTGGGTTAAAGAACGGTGATGGATCAAACCCAGATCTGTTGACTGGGTGTGAGTGTTTGATTCGTTCTGATGCTCTGTCCATCACCACCCCCTTTTGTACCGCTTTGTTCGCCATAAGTTGGCAGGGTATGCTCAGACGTAAGTCCCTTGCTCACTTTGCCACTGGATTCAAGCAAGCCTGGCTGAAGACGGCTGAAATGCCAGAAACCGGTCCTAGGAAGCTTGTTTCCGGTCCAGGGAAGGCATTGCTTGGCAGTTCGGGCTGGACTGTTCCCATGAGGCACAGGGTCAGACTGATTTGCATATGGCCATGTCTGAACTGGGGTGGCAGAGTGGGCTAAAGAACGGTGATGGATCAAACCCAGTTTTGTGGACTGGGTGTGAGTGTTTGATTGGTTCTGATGCTCCGTCCATCACCACCCCCTTTTTTACTGCTTTGTTCGACATAAGTTGGCAGGGTATGCTCAGACGTGAGTCCCTTGCTCACTTTGCCACTGGATTCAAGCAAGCCTGGCTGAAGACGGCTGAAATGCCAGAAACCGGTCCTAGGAAGCTTGTTTCTGGTCCAGGGAAGGCATTGCTTGGCAGTTTGGGCTGGACTGTTCCCATGAGGCACAGGGTCAGACTGATTTGCGTATGGTCATGTCTGAACTGGGGTGGAAGAGTGGGCTAAAGAACGGTGATGGATCAAACCCAGATGTGTTGACTGGGTGTGAGTGTTTCATTGGTTCTGATGATCCGTCCATCACCACCCCCTTTTGTACCGGTTTGTTCGACATAAGTTGGCAGGGTATGCTCAGATGTGAGTCCCTTGCTCACTTTGCCACTGGATTCAAGCAAGCCTGGCTGAAGACGGCCGAAATGCCAGAAACCGGTACTAGAAAGCTTGTTTCCAGTCCAGGGAAGGCATTGCTTGGCAGTTCGGGCTGGACTGTTCCCATGAGGCACAGGGTCAGACTGATTTGCATATGGCCATGTCTGAACTGGGGTGGCAGAGTGAGCTAAAGAACGGTGATGGATCAAACCCAGATCTGTTGACTGGGTGTGAGTGTTTGATTGGTTCTGATGCTTCGTCTATCACCACCCCCTTTTGTACCGCTTTGTTCGCCATAAGTTGGCAGGGTATGCTCAGACGTGAGTCCCTTGCTCACTTTGCCACTGGATTCAAGCAAGCCTGGCTGAAGAGGGCTGAAATGCCAGAAACCGGTCCTAGGAAGCTTTGTTTCTGGTCCAGGGAAGGCATTGCTTGGTAGTTTGGGCTGAACTGCTCCCATGAGGCACAGGGTCAGACTGATTTGCATATGGCCATGTCTGAACTGGGGTGACAGAGTGGCTTAAAGAACGGTGATGGATCAAACCCAGATCTGTTGACTGGGTGTGAGTGTTTGATTCGTTCTGATGCTCTGTCCATCACCACCCCCTTTTGTACCGCTTTGTTCGCCATAAGTTGGCAGGGTATGCTCAGACGTAAGTCCCTTGCTCACTTTGCCACTGGATTCAAGCAAGCCTGGCTGAAGACGGCTGAAATGCCAGAAACCGGTCCTAGGAAGCTTGTTTCCGGTCCAGGGAAGGCATTGCTTGGCAGTTCGGGCTGAACTGCTCCCATGAGGCACAGGGTCAGACTGATTTGCATATGGCCATGTCTGAACTGGGATGACAGAGTGGGCTAAAGAACGGTGATGGATCAAACCCAGATCTGTTGACTGGGTGTGAGTGTTTGATTGGTTCTGATGCTCCGTCCATCACCACCCCCTTTTGTACCGCTTTGTTCGCCATAAGTTGGCAGGGTATGCTCAGACGTAAGTCCCTTGCTCACTGTGCCACTGGATTCAAGCAAGCCTGGCTGAAGACGGCTGAAATGCCAGAAACCGGTCCTGGGAAGCTTGTTTCTGGTCCAGGGAAGGCATTGCTTGGCAGTTCAGGCTGAACTGCTTCTATGAGGCACAGTGTCAGACTGATTTGCATATGGCCATGTCTGAACTGGGGTGACAGAGTGGGCTAAAGAACGGTGATGGATCAAACCCAGATCTGTTGACTGGGTGTGAGTGTTTGATTGGTTCTGATGCTCCGTCCATCACCACCCCCTTTTGTACCTCTTTGTTTGCCATAAGTTGGCAGGGTATGCTCAGACGTGAGTCCCTTGCTCACTTTGCCACTGGATTCAAGCAAGCCTGGCTGAAGAGGGCTGAAATGCCAGAAACCGGTCCTAGGAAGCTTTGTTTCTGGTCCAGGGAAGGTATTGCTTGGCAGTTCGGGCTGGACTGTTCCCATGAAGCACAGGGTCAGACTGATTTCCATATGGCCATGTCTGAACTGGGGTGGCAGAGTGGGCTAAAGAACGGTGATGGATCAAACCCAGATCTGTTGACTGGGTGTGAGTGTTTGATTGGTTCTGATGCTCCGTCCATCACCACCCCCTTTTGTACCGCTTTGTTCGCCATAAGTTGGCAGGGTATGCTCAGACGTAAATCCCTTGCTCACTTTGACACTGGATTCAAGCAAGCCTGGCTGAAAACGGCTGAAATGCTAGAAACCGGTCCTAGGAAGCTTGTTTCCGGTCCAGGGAAGGCATTGCTTGGCAGTTCGGGCTGAACTGCTCCCATGAGGCACAGGGTCAGACTGATTTGCATATGGCCATGTCTGAACTGGGGTGACAGAGTGGGCGAAAGAACGGTGATGGATCAAACCCAGATCTGTTGACTGGGTGTGAGTGTTTGATTGGTTCTGATGCTCCGTCCATCACCACCCCCTTTTGTACCGCTTTGTTTGCCCTAAGTTGGCAGGGTATGCTCAGACGTGAGTCCCTTGCTCACTTTGCCACTGGATTCAAGCAATCCTGGCTGAAGACTGCTGAAATGCCAGAAACCGGTCCTAGGAAGCTTGTTTCCGGTCCAGGGAAGGCATTGCTTGGCAGTTCGGGCTGGACTGTTCCCATGAGACACAGGGTCAGACTGATTTGCATATGGCCATGTCTGAACTGGGGTGGCAGAGTGGGGTAAAGAACAGTGATGGATCAAACCCAGTTTTGTGGACTGGGTGTGAGTGTTTGATTGGTTCTGATGCTCCGTCCATCACCACCCCCTTTTTTACTGCTTTGTTCGACATAAGTTGGCAGGGTATGCTCAGACGTGAGTCCCTTGCTCACTTTGCCACTGGATTCAAGCAAGCCTGGCTGAAGACGGCTGAAATGCCAGAAACCGGTCCTAGGAAGCTTGTTTTTGGTCCAGGGAAGGCATTGCTTGGCAGTTTGGGCTGGACTGTTCCCATGAGGCACAGGGTCAGACTGATTTGCGTATGGTCGTGTCTGAACTGGGGTGGAAGGGTGGGCTAAAGAACGGTGATGGATCAAACCCAGATGTGTTGACTGGGTGTGAGTGTTTGATTGGTTCTGATGCTCCGTCCATCACCACCCCCTTTTGTACCGGTTTGTTCGACATAAGTTGGCAGGGTATGCACAGACGTGAGTCCCTTGCTCACTTTGCCACTGGATTCAAGCAAGCCTGGCTGAAGACGGCTGAAATGCCAGAAACCGGTACTAGAAAGCTTGTTTCCGGTCCAGGGAAGGCATTGCTTGGTAGTTTGGGCTGAACTGCTCCCATGAGGCACAGGGTCAGACTGATTTGCATATGGCCATGTCTGAACTGGGGTGACAGAGTGGGTTAAAGAACGGTGATGGATCATACCCAGATCTGTTGACTGGGTGTGAGTGTTTGATTCGTTCTGATGCTCTGTCCTTCACCACCCCCTTTTGTACCGCTTTGTTCGCCATAAGTTGGCAGGGTATGCTCAGACGTAAGTCCCTTGCTCACTTTGCCACTGGATTCAAGCAAGCCTGGCTGAAGACGGCTGAAATGCCAGAAACTGGTACTAGAAAGCTTGTTTCTGGTCCAGGGAAGGCATTGCTTGGTAGTTTGGGCTGGACTGTTCCCATGAGGCACAGGGTCAGACTGATTTGCATATGGCCATGTCTGAACTGGGGTGGCAGAGTGAGCTAAAGAACGGTGATGGATCAAACCCAGATCTGTTGACTGGGTGTGAGTGTTTGATTGGTTCTGATGCTTCGTCTATCACCACCCCCTTTTGTACCGCTTTGTTAACCATAAGTTGGCAGGGTATGCTCAGACGTGAGTCCCTTGCTCACTTTGCCACTGGATTCAAGCAAGCCTGGCTGAAGAGGGCTGAAATGCCAGAAACCGGTCCTAGGAAGCTTTGTTTCTGGTCCAGAGAAGGCATTGCTTGGTAGTTTGGGCTGAACTGCTCCCATGAGGCACAGGGTCAGACTGATTTGCATATGGCCATGTCTGAACTGGGGTGACAGAGTGGGTTAAAGAACGGTGATGGATCAAACCCAGATCTGTTGACTGGGTGTGAGTGTTTGATTCGTTCTGATGCTCTGTCCATCACCACCCCCTTTTGTACCGCTTTGTTCGCCATAAGTTGGCAGGGTATGCTCAGACGTAAGTCCCTTGCTCACTTTGCCACTGGATTCAAGCAAGCCTGGCTGAAGACGGCTGAAATGCCAGAAACCGGTCCTAGGAAGCTTGTTTCCGGTCCAGGGAAGGCATTGCTTGGCAGTTCGGGCTGGACTGTTCCCATGAGGCACAGGGTCAGACTGATTTGCATATGGCCATGTCTGAACTGGGGTGGCAGAGTGGGCTAAAGAACGGTGATGGATCAAACCCAGTTTTGTGGACTGGGTGTGAGTGTTTGATTGGTTCTGATGCTCCGTCCATCACCACCCCCTTTTTTACTGCTTTGTTCGACATAAGTTGGCAGGGTATGCTCAGACGTGAGTCCCTTGCTCACTTTGCCACTGGATTCAAGCAAGCCTGGCTGAAGACGGCTGAAATGCCAGAAACCGGTCCTAGGAAGCTTGTTTCTGGTCCAGGGAAGGCATTGCTTGGCAGTTTGGGCTGGACTGTTCCCATGAGGCACAGGGTCAGACTGATTTGCGTATGGTCATGTCTGAACTGGGGTGGAAGAGTGGGCTAAAGAACGGTGATGGATCAAACCCAGATGTGTTGACTGGGTGTGAGTGTTTGATTGGTTCTGATGATCCGTCCATCACCACCCCCTTTTGTACCGGTTTGTTCGACATAAGTTGGCAGGGTATGCTCAGACGTGAGTCCCTTGCTCACTTTGCCACTGGATTCAAGCAAGCCTGGCTGAAGACGGCTGAAATGCCAGAAACCGGTACTAGAAAGCTTGTTTCCGGTCCAGGGAAGGCATTGCTTGGCAGTTCGGGCTGGACTGTTCCCATGAGGCACAGGGTCAGACTGATTTGCATATGGCCATGTCTGAACTGGGGTGGCAGAGTGAGCTAAAGAACGGTGATGGATCAAACCCAGATCTGTTGACTGGGTGTGAGTGTTTGATTGGTTCTGATGCTTCGTCTATCACCACCCCCTTTTGTACCGCTTTGTTCGCCATAAGTTGGCAGGGTATGCTCAGACGTGAGTCCCTTGCTCACTTTGCCACTGGATTCAAGCAAGCCTGGCTGAAGAGGGCTGAAATGCCAGAAACCGGTCCTAGGAAGCTTTGTTTCTGGTCCAGGGAAGGCATTGCTTGGTAGTTTGGGCTGAACTGCTCCCATGAGGCACAGGGTCAGACTGATTTGCATATGGCCATGTCTGAACTGGGGTGACAGAGTGGCTTAAAGAACGGTGATGGATCAAACCCAGATCTGTTGACTGGGTGTGAGTGTTTGATTCGTTCTGATGCTCTGTCCATCACCACCCCCTTTTGTACCGCTTTGTTCGCCATAAGTTGGCAGGGTATGCTCAGACGTAAGTCCCTTGCTCACTTTGCCACTGGATTCAAGCAAGCCTGGCTGAAGACGGCTGAAATGCCAGAAACCGGTCTTAGGAAGCTTGTTTCCGGTCCAGGGAAGGCATTGCTTGGCAGTTCGGGCTGAACTGCTCCCATGAGGCACAGGGTCAGACTGATTTGCATATGGCCATGTCTGAACTGGGATGACAGAGTGGGCTAAAGAACGGTGATGGATCAAACCCAGATCTGTTGACTGGGTGTGAGTGTTTGATTGGTTCTGATGCTCCGTCCATCACCACCCCCTTTTGTACCGCTTTGTTCGCCATAAGTTGGCAGGGTATGCTCAGACGTAAGTCCCTTTCTCACAGTGCCACTGGATTCAAGCAAGCCTGGCTGAAGACGGCTGAAATGCCAGAAACCGGTCCTGGGAAGCTTGTTTCCGGTCCAGGGAAGGCATTGCTTGGCAGTTCAGGCTGAACTGCTCCCATGAGGCACAGGGTCAGACTGATTTGCATATGGCCATGTCTGAACTGGGGTGACAGAGTGGGCTAAAGAACGGTGATGGATCAAACCCAGATCTGTTGACTGGGTGTGAGTGTTTGTTTGGTTCTGATGCTCCGTCCATCACCACCCCCTTTTGTACCTCTTTGTTTGCCATAAGTTGGCAGGGTATGCTCAGACATGAGTCCCTTGCTCACTTTGCCACTGGATTCAAGCAAGCCTGGCTGAAGACGGCTGAAATGCCAGAAACCGGTCATAGGAAGCTTGTTTCTGGTCCAGGGAAGGCATTGCTTGGCAGTTCGGGCTGCACTGTTCCCATGAAGCACAGGGTCAGACTGATTTGCATATGGCCATGTCTGAAATGGGGTGGCAGAGTGGGCTAAAGAACGGTAATGGATAAAACCCAGATTTGTTGACTGGGTGCGAGTGTTTGATTGGTTCTGATGCTCCGTCCATCACCACCCCCTTTTGTACTGCTTTGTTCGACATAAGTTGGCAGGGTATGCTCAGACGTGAGTCCCTTGCTCACTTTGCCACTGGATTCAAGCAAGCCTGGCTGAAGACGGCTGAAATGCCAGAAACCGGTCCTAGGAAGCTTGTTTCCGGTACAGGGAAGGCATTGCTTGGCAGTTCGGGCTGGACTGTTCCCATGAGGCACAGGGTCAGACTGATTTTCATATGGCCATGTCTGAACTGGGGTGGCAGAGTGGGCTAAAGAACGGTGATGGATCAAACCCAGATCTGTTGACTGGGTTTGAGTGTTTGATTGGTTCTGATGCTTCGTCTATCACCACCCCCTTTTGTACCGCTTTGTTCGCCATAAGTTGGCAGGGTATGCTCAGACGTGAGTCCCTTGCTCACTTTGCCACTAGATTCAAGCAAGCCTGGCTGAAGAGGGCTGAAATGCCAGAAACCGGTCCTAGGAAGCTTTGTTTCTGGTCCAGGGAAGGCATTGCTTGGTAGTTCGGGCTGAACTGCTCCCATGAGGCACAGGGTCAGACTGATTTGCATATGGCCATGTCTGAACTGGGGTGACAGAGTGGGTTAAAGAACGGTGATGGATCAAACCCAGATCTGTTCACTGGGTGTGAGTGTTTTATTGGTTCTGATGCTCCGTCCATCACCACCCCCTTTCGTACCGCTTTGTTTGCCATAAGTTGGCAGGGTATGCTCAGACGTGAGTCCCTTGCTCACTTTGCCACTGGATTCAAGCAAGCCTGGCTGAAGACGGCTGAAATGCCAGAAACCGGTCCTAGAAAGCTTGTTTCCGGTCCAGGGAAGGCATTGCTTGGCAGTTCGGGCTGGACTGTTCCCATGAAGCACAGGGTCAGACTGATTTGCATATGGCCATGTCTGAACTGGGGTGGCAGAGTGGGCTAAAGAACGGTGATGGATCAAACCCAGATCTGTTGACTGGGTGTGAGTGTTTGATTGGTTCTGATGCTCCGTCCATCACCACCCCCTTTTGTACCGCTTTGTTCGCCATAAGTTGGCAGGGTATGCTCAGACGTAAATCCCTTGCTCACTTTGACACTGGATTCAAGCAAGCCTGGCTGAAAACGGCTGAAATGCTAGAAACCGGTCCTAGGAAGCTTGTTTCCGGTCCAGGGAAGGCATTGCTTGGCAGTTCGGGCTGAACTGCTCCCATGAGGCACAGGGTCAGACTGATTTGCATATGGCCATGTCTGAACTGGGGTGACAGAGTGGGCGAAAGAACGGTGATGGATCAAACCCAGATCTGTTGACTGGGTGTGAGTGTTTGATTGGTTCTGATGCTCCGTCCATCACCACCCCCTTTTGTACCGCTTTGTTTGCCCTAAGTTGGCAGGGTATGCTCAGACGTGAGTCCCTTGCTCACTTTGCCACTGGATTCAAGCAATCCTGGCTGAAGACTGCTGAAATGCCAGAAACCGGTCCTAGGAAGCTTGTTTCCGGTCCAGGAAAGGCATTGCTTGGCAGTTCGGGCTGGACTGTTCCCATGAGACACAGGGTCAGACTGATTTGCATATGGCCATGTCTGAACTGGGGTGGCAGAGTGGGGTAAAGAACGGTGATGGATCAAACCCAGTTTTGTGGACTGGGTGTGAGTGTTTGATTGGTTCTGATGCTCCGTCCATCACCACCCCCTTTTTTACTGCTTTGTTCGACATAAGTTGGCAGGGTATGCTCAGACGTGAGTCCCTTGCTCACTTTGCCACTGGATTCAAGCAAGCCTGGCTGAAGACGGCTGAAATGCCAGAAACCGGTCCTAGGAAGCTTGTTTCCGGTCCAGGGAAGGCATTGCTTGGCAGTTTGGGCTGGACTGTTCCCATGAGGCACAGGGTCAGACTGATTTGCGTATGGTCGTGTCTGAACTGGGGTGGAAGGGTGGGCTAAAGAACGGTGATGGATCAAACCCAGATGTGTTGACTGGGTGTGAGTGTTTGATTGGTTCTGATGCTCCGTCCATCACCACCCCCTTTTGTACCGGTTTGTTCGACATAAGTTGGCAGGGTATGCACAGACGTGAGTCCCTTGCTCACTTTGCCACTGGATTCAAGCAAGCCTGGCTGAAGACGGCTGAAATGCCAGAAACCGGTACTAGAAAGCTTGTTTCCGGTCCAGGGAAGGCATTGCTTGGTAGTTTGGGCTGAACTGCTCCCATGAGGCACAGGGTCAGACTGATTTGCATATGGCCATGTCTGAACTGGGGTGACAGAGTGGGTTAAAGAACGGTGATGGATCATACCCAGATCTGTTGACTGGGTGTGAGTGTTTGATTCGTTCTGATGCTCTGTCCATCACCACCCCCTTTTGTACCGCTTTGTTCGCCATAAGTTGGCAGGGTATGCTCAGACGTAAGTCCCTTGCTCACTTTGCCACTGGATTCAAGCAAGCCTGGCTGAAGACGGCTGAAATGCCAGAAACTGGTACTAGAAAGCTTGTTTCTGGTCCAGGGAAGGCATTGCTTGGTAGTTTGGGCTGGACTGTTCCCATGAGGCACAGGGTCAGACTGATTTGCATATGGCCATGTCTGAACTGGGGTGGCAGAGTGAGCTAAAGAACGGTGATGGATCAAACCCAGATCTGTTGACTGGGTGTGAGTGTTTGATTGGTTCTGATGCTTCGTCTATCACCACCCCCTTTTTTACTGCTTTGTTCGACATAAGTTGGCAGGGTATGCTCAGACGTGAGTCCCTTGCTCACTTTGCCACTGGATTCAAGCAAGCCTGGCTGAAGAGGGCTGAAATGCCAGAAACCGGTCCTAGGAAGCTTTGTTTCTGGTCCAGAGAAGGCATTGCTTGGTAGTTTGGGCTGAACTGCTCCCATGAGGCACAGGGTCAGACTGATTTGCATATGGCCATGTCTGAACTGGGGTGACAGAGTGGGTTAAAGAACGGTGATGGATCAAACCCAGATCTGTTGACTGGGTGTGAGTGTTTGATTCGTTCTGATGCTCTGTCCATCACCACCCCCTTTTGTACCGCTTTGTTCGCCATAAGTTGGCAGGGTATGCTCAGACGTAAGTCCCTTGCTCACTTTGCCACTGGATTCAAGCAAGCCTGGCTGAAGACGGCTGAAATGCCAGAAACCGGTCCTAGGAAGCTTGTTTCCGGTCCAGGGAAGGCATTGCTTGGCAGTTCGGGCTGGACTGTTCCCATGAGGCACAGGGTCAGACTGATTTGCATATGGCCATGTCTGAACTGGGGTGGCAGAGTGGGCTAAAGAACGGTGATGGATCAAACCCAGTTTTGTGGACTGGGTGTGAGTGTTTGATTGGTTCTGATGCTCCGTCCATCACCACCCCCTTTTTTACTGCTTTGTTCGACATAAGTTGGCAGGGTATGCTCAGACGTGAGTCCCTTGCTCACTTTGCCACTGGATTCAAGCAAGCCTGGCTGAAGAGGGCTGAAATGCCAGAAACCGGTCCTAGGAAGCTTTGTTTCTGGTCCAGGGAAGGCATTGCTTGGTAGTTTGGGCTGAACTGCTCCCATGAGGCACAGGGTCAGACTGATTTGCATATGGCCATGTCTGAACTGGGGTGACAGAGTGGCTTAAAGAACGGTGATGGATCAAACCCAGATCTGTTGACTGGGTGTGAGTGTTTGATTCGTTCTGATGCTCTGTCCATCACCACCCCCTTTTGTACCGCTTTGTTCGCCATAAGTTGGCAGGGTATGCTCAGACGTAAGTCCCTTGCTCACTTTGCCACTGGATTCAAGCAAGCCTGGCTGAAGACGGCTGAAATGCCAGAAACCGGTCTTAGGAAGCTTGTTTCTGGTCCAGGGAAGGCATTGCTTGGCAGTTCGGGCTGAACTGCTCCCATGAGGCACAGGGTCAGACTGATTTGCATATGGCCATGTCTGAACTGGGATGACAGAGTGGGCTAAAGAACGGTGATGGATCAAACCCAGATCTGTTGACTGGGTGTGAGTGTTTGATTGGTTCTGATGCTCCGTCCATCACCACCCCCTTTTGTACCGCTTTGTTCGCCATAAGTTGGCAGGGTATGCTCAGACGTAAGTCCCTTTCTCACAGTGCCACTGGATTCAAGCAAGCCTGGCTGAAGACGGCTGAAATGCCAGAAACCGGTCCTGGGAAGCTTGTTTCCGGTCCAGGGAAGGCATTGCTTGGCAGTTCAGGCTGAACTGCTCCCATGAGGCACAGGGTCAGACTGATTTGCATATGGCCATGTCTGAACTGGGGTGACAGAGTGGGCTAAAGAACGGTGATGGATCAAACCCAGATCTGTTGACTGGGTGTGAGTGTTTGTTTGGTTCTGATGCTCCGTCCATCACCACCCCCTTTTGTACCTCTTTGTTTGCCATAAGTTGGCAGGGTATGCTCAGACGTGAGTCCCTTGCTCACTTTGCCACTGGATTCAAGCAAGCCTGGCTGAAGACGGCTGAAATGCCAGAAACCGGTCATAGGAAGCTTGTTTCCGGTCCAGGGAAGGCATTGCTTCGCAGTTCGGGCTGGACTGTTCCCATGAGGCACAGGGTCAGACTGATTTGCATATGGCCATGTCTGAACTGGGGTGGCAGAGTGGGCTAAAGAACGGTGATGGATCAAACCCAGTTTTGTTGACTGGGGGTGAGTGTTTGATTGGTTCTGATGCTTCGTCTATCACCACCCCCTTTTGTACCGCTTTGTTCGCCATAAGTTGGCAGGGTATGCTCAGACGTGAGTCCCTTGCTCACTTTGCCACTAGATTCAAGCAAGCCTGGCTGAAGAGGGCTGAAATGCCAGAAACCGGTCCTAGGAAGCTTTGTTTCTGGTCCAGGGAAGGCATTGCTTGGTAGTTCGGGCTGAACTGCTCCCATGAGGCACAGGGTCAGACTGATTTGCATATGGCCATGTCTGAACTGGGGTGACAGAGTGGGTTAAAGAACGGTGATGGATCAAACCCAGATCTGTTCACTGGGTGTGAGTGTTTTATTGGTTCTGATGCTCCGTCCATCACCACCCCCTTTCGTACCGCTTTGTTTGCCATAAGTTGGCAGGGTATGCTCAGACGTGAGTCCCTTGCTCACTTTGCCACTGGATTCAAGCAAGCCTGGCTGAAGACGGCTGAAATGCCAGAAACCGGTCCTAGAAAGCTTGTTTCCGGTCCAGGGAAGGCATTGCTTGGCAGTTCGGGCTGGACTGTTCCCATGAAGCACAGGGTCAGACTGATTTGCATATGGCCATGTCTGAACTGGGGTGGCAGAGTGGGCTAAAGAACGGTGATGGATCAAACCCAGATCTGTTGACTGGGTGTGAGTGTTTGATTGGTTCTGATGCTCCGTCCATCACCACCCCCTTTTGTACCGCTTTGTTCGCCATAAGTTGGCAGGGTATGCTCAGACGTAAATCCCTTGCTCACTTTGACACTGGATTCAAGCAAGCCTGGCTGAAAACGGCTGAAATGCTAGAAACCGGTCCTAGGAAGCTTGTTTCCGGTCCAGGGAAGGCATTGCTTGGCAGTTCGGGCTGAACTGCTCCCATGAGGCACAGGGTCAGACTGATTTGCATATGGCCATGTCTGAACTGGGGTGACAGAGTGGGCGAAAGAACGGTGATGGATCAAACCCAGATCTGTTGACTGGGTGTGAGTGTTTGATTGGTTCTGATGCTCCGTCCATCACCACCCCCTTTTGTACCGCTTTGTTTGCCCTAAGTTGGCAGGGTATGCTCAGACGTGAGTCCCTTGCTCACTTTGCCACTGGATTCAAGCAATCCTGGCTGAAGACTGCTGAAATGCCAGAAACCGGTCCTAGGAAGCTTGTTTCCGGTCCAGGGAAGGCATTGCTTGGCAGTTCGGGCTGGACTGTTCCCATGAGACACAGGGTCAGACTGATTTGCATATGGCCATGTCTGAACTGGGGTGGCAGAGTGGGGTAAAGAACGGTGATGGATCAAACCCAGTTTTGTGGACTGGGTATGAGTGTTTGATTGGTTCTGATGCTCCGTCCATCACCACCCCCTTTTTTACTGCTTTGTTCGACATAAGTTGGCAGGGTATGCTCAGACGTGAGTCCCTTGCTCACTTTGCCACTGGATTCAAGCAAGCCTGGCTGAAGACGGCTGAAATGCCAGAAACCGGTCCTAGGAAGCTTGTTTCCGGTCCAGGGAAGGCATTGCTTGGCAGTTTGGGCTGGACTGTTCCCATGAGGCACAGGGTCAGACTGATTTGCGTATGGTCGTGTCTGAACTGGGGTGGAAGGGTGGGCTAAAGAACGGTGATGGATCAAACCCAGATGTGTTGACTGGGTGTGAGTGTTTGATTGGTTCTGATGCTCCGTCCATCACCACCCCCTTTTGTACCGGTTTGTTCAACATAAGTTGGCAGGGTATGCACAGACGTGAGTCCCTTGCTCACTTTGCCACTGGATTCAAGCAAGCCTGGCTGAAGACGGCTGAAATGCCAGAAACCGGTACTAGAAAGCTTGTTTCCGGTCCAGGGAAGGCATTGCTTGGTAGTTTGGGCTGAACTGCTCCCATGAGGCACAGGGTCAGACTGATTTGCATATGGCCATGTCTGAACTGGGGTGACAGAGTGGGTTAAAGAACGGTGATGGATCATACCCAGATCTGTTGACTGGGTGTGAGTGTTTGATTCGTTCTGATGCTCTGTCCATCACCACCCCCTTTTGTACCGCTTTGTTCGCCATAAGTTGGCAGGGTATGCTCAGACGTAAGTCCCTTGCTCACTTTGCCACTGGATTCAAGCAAGCCTGGCTGAAGACGGCTGAAATGCCAGAAACTGGTACTAGAAAGCTTGTTTCTGGTCCAGGGAAGGCATTGCTTGGTAGTTTGGGCTGGACTGTTCCCATGAGGCACAGGGTCAGACTGATTTGCATATGGCCATGTCTGAACTGGGGTGGCAGAGTGAGCTAAAGAACGGTGATGGATCAAACCCAGATCTGTTGACTGGGTGTGAGTGTTTGATTGGTTCTGATGCTTCGTCTATCACCACCCCCTTTTGTACCGCTTTGTTAACCATAAGTTGGCAGGGTATGCTCAGACGTGAGTCCCTTGCTCACTTTGCCACTGGATTCAAGCAAGCCTGGCTGAAGAGGGCTGAAATGCCAGAAACCGGTCCTAGGAAGCTTTGTTTCTGGTCCAGAGAAGGCATTGCTTGGTAGTTTGGGCTGAACTGCTCCCATGAGGCACAGGGTCAGACTGATTTGCATATGGCCATGTCTGAACTGGGGTGACAGAGTGGGTTAAAGAACGGTGATGGATCAAACCCAGATCTGTTGACTGGGTGTGAGTGTTTGATTCGTTCTGATGCTCTGTCCATCACCACCCCCTTTTGTACCGCTTTGTTCGCCATAAGTTGGCAGGGTATGCTCAGACGTAAGTCCCTTGCTCACTTTGCCACTGGATTCAAGCAAGCCTGGCTGAAGACGGCTGAAATGCCAGAAACCGGTCCTAGGAAGCTTGTTTCCGGTCCAGGGAAGGCATTGCTTGGCAGTTCGGGCTGGACTGTTCCCATGAGGCACAGGGTCAGACTGATTTGCATATGGCCATGTCTGAACTGGGGTGGAAGAGTGGGCTAAAGAACGGTGATGGATCAAACCCAGTTTTGTGGACTGGGTGTGAGTGTTTGATTGGTTCTGATGCTCCGTCCATCACCACCCCCTTTTTTACTGCTTTGTTCGACATAAGTTGGCAGGGTATGCTCAGACGTGAGTCCCTTGCTCACTTTGCCACTGGATTCAAGCAAGCCTGGCTGAAGACGGCTGAAATGCCAGAAACCGGTCCTAGGAAGCTTGTTTCTGGTCCAGGGAAGGCATTGCTTGGCAGTTTGGGCTGGACTGTTCCCATGAGGCACAGGGTCAGACTGATTTGCGTATGGTCATGTCTGAACTGGGGTGGAAGAGTGGGCTAAAGAACGGTGATGGATCAAACCCAGATGTGTTGACTGGGTGTGAGTGTTTGATTGGTTCTGATGCTTCGTCTATCACCACCCCCTTTTGTACCGCTTTGTTCGCCATAAGTTGGCAGGGTATGCTCAGACGTGAGTCCCTTGCTCACTTTGCCACTGGATTCAAGCAAGCCTGGCTGAAGAGGGCTGAAATGCCAGAAACCGGTCCTAGGAAGCTTTGTTTCTGGTCCAGGGAAGGCATTGCTTGGTAGTTTGGGCTGAACTGCTCCCATGAGGCACAGGGTCAGACTGATTTGCATATGGCCATGTCTGAACTGGGGTGACAGAGTGGCTTAAAGAACGGTGATGGATCAAACTCAGATCTGTTGACTGGGTGTGAGTGTTTGATTCGTTCTGATGCTCTGTCCATCACCACCCCCTTTTGTACCGCTTTGTTCGCCATAAGTTGGCAGGGTATGCTCAGACGTAAGTCCCTTGCTCACTTTGCCACTGGATTCAAGCAAGCCTGGCTGAAGACGGCTGAAATGCCAGAAACCGGTCCTAGGAATCTTGTTTCCGGTCCAGGGAAGGCATTGCTTGGCAGTTCGGGCTGAACTGCTCCCATGAGGCACAGGGTCAGACTGATTTGCATATGGCCATGTCTGAACTGGGATGACAGAGTGGGCTAAAGAACGGTGATGGATCAAACCCAGATCTGTTGACTGGGTGTGAGTGTTTGATTGGTTCTGATGCTCCGTCCATCACCACCCCCTTTTGTACCGCTTTGTTCGCCATAAGTTGGCAGGGTATGCTCAGACGTAAGTCCCTTGCTCACTGTGCCACTGGATTCAAGCAAGCCTGGCTGAAGACGGCTGAAATGCCAGAAACCGGTCCTGGGAAGCTTGTTTCCGGTCCAGGGAAGGCATTGCTTGGCAGTTCAGGCTGAACTGCTTCTATGAGGCACAGTGTCAGACTGATTTGCATATGGCCATGTCTGAACTGGGGTGACAGAGTGGGCTAAAGAACGGTGATGGATCAAACCCAGATCTGTTGACTGGGTGTGAGTGTTTGATTGGTTCTGATGCTCCGTCCATCACCACCCCCTTTTGTACCTCTTTGTTTGCCATAAGTTAGCAGGGTATGCTCAGACGTGAGTCCCTTGCTCACTTTGCCACTGGATTCAAGCAAGCCTGGCTGAAGACGGCTGAAATGCCAGAAACCGGTCATAGGAAGCTTGTTTCCGGTCCAGGGAAGGCATTGCTTGGCAGTTCGGGCTGCACTGTTCCCATGAAGCACAGGGTCAGACTGATTTGCATATGGCCATGTCTGAAATGGGGTGGCAGAGTGGGCTAAAGAACGGTAATGGATCAAACCCAGATTTGTTGACTGGGTGCGAGTGTTTGATTGGTTCTGATGCTCCGTCCATCACCACCCCCTTTTGTACTGCTTTGTTCAACATAAGTTGGCAGGGTATGCTCAGACGTGAGTCCCTTGCTCACTTTGCCACTGGATTCAAGCAAGCCTGGCTGAAGACGGCTGAAATGCCAGAAACCGGTCCTAGGAAGCTTGTTTCCGGTCCAGGGAAGGCATTGCTTCGCAGTTCGGGCTGGACTGTTCCCATGAGGCACAGGGTCAGACTGATTTGCATATGGCCATGTCTGAACTGGGGTGGCAGAGTGGGCTAAAGAACGGTGATGGATCAAACCCAGTTTTGTTGACTGGGGGTGAGTGTTTGATTGGTTCTGATGCTCCGTCCATCACCACCCCCTTTTTTACTGCTTTGTTCGACATAAGTTGGCAGGGTATGCTCAGACGTGAGTCCCTTGCTCACTTTGCCACTGGATTCAAGCAAGCCTGGCTGAAGACGGCTGAAATGCCAGAAACCGGTCCTAGGAAGCTTGTTTCCGGTACAGGGAAGGCATTGCTTGGCAGTTCGGGCTGGACTGTTCCCATGAGGCACAGGGTCAGACTGATTTGCATATGGCCATGTCTGAACTGGGGTGGCAGAGTGGGCTAAAGAACGGTGATGGATCAAACCCAGATCTGTTGACTGGGTTTGAGTGTTTGATTGGTTCTGATGCTTCGTCTATCACCACCCCCTTTTGTACCGCTTTGTTCGCCATAAGTTGGCAGGGTATGCTCAGACGTGAGTCCCTTGCTCACTTTGCCACTGGATTCAAGCAAGCCTGGCTGAAGAGGGCTGAAATGCCAGAAACCGGTCCTAGGAAGCTTTGTTTCTGGTCCAGGGAAGGCATTGCTTGGTAGTTCGGGCTGAACTGCTCCCATGAGGCACAGGGTCAGACTGATTTGCATATGGCCATGTCTGAACTGGGGTGACAGAGTGGGTTAAAGAACGGTGATGGATCAAACCCAGATCTGTTCACTGGGTGTGAGTGTTTTATTGGTTCTGATGCTCCGTCCATCACCACCCCCTTTCGCACCGCTTTGTTTGCCATAAGTTGGCAGGGTATGCTCAGACGTGAGTCCCTTGCTCACTTTGCCACTGGATTCAAGCAAGCCTGGCTGAAGACGGCTGAAATGCCAGAAACCGGTCCTAGAAAGCTTGTTTCCGGTCCAGGGAAGGCATTGCTTGGCAGTTCGGGCTGGACTGTTCCCATGAAGCACAGGGTCAGACTGATTTGCATATGGCCATGTCTGAACTGGGGTGGCAGAGTGGGCTAAAGAACGGTGATGGATCAAACCCAGATCTGTTGACTGGGTGTGAGTGTTTGATTGGTTCTGATGCTCCGTCCATCACCACCCCCTTTTGTACCGCTTTGTTCGCCATAAGTTGGCAGGGTATGCTCAGACGTGAGTCCCTTGCTCACTTTGCCACTGGATTCAAGCAAGCCTGGCTGAAGACGGCTGAAATGCCAGAAACCGGTCCTAGGAAGCTTGTTTCCGGTCCAGGGAAGGCATTGCTTGGCAGTTCGGGCTGGACTGTTCCCATGAGGCACAGGGTCAGACTGATTTGCATATGGCCATGTCTGAAATGGGGTGGCAGAGTGGGCTAAAGAACGGTAAGGGATCAAACCCAGATTTGTTGACTGGGTGTGAGTGTTTGATTGGTTCTGATGCTCCGTCCATTACCACCCCCTTTTGTACCGCTTTGTTCGACATAAGTTGGCAGGGTATGCTCAGACGTGAGTCCCTTGCTCATTTTGCCACTGGATTCAAGCAAGCCTGGCTGAAGACGGCTGAAATGCCAGAAACCGGTCCTAGGAAGCTTGTTTCCGGTCCAGGGAAGGCATTGCTTGGCAGTTCGGGCTGGACTGTTCCCATGAGGCACAGGGTCAGACTGATTTGCATATGGCCATGTCTGAACTGGGGTGGCAGAGTGGGCTAAAGAACGGTGATGGATCAAACCCAGTTTTGTTGACTGGGTGTGAGTGTTTGATTGGTTCTGATGCTCCGTCCATCACCACCCCCTTTTTTACTGCTTTGTTCGACATAAGTTGGCAGGGTATGCTCAGACGTGAGTCCCTTGCTCACTTTGCCACTGGATTCAAGCAAGCCTGGCTGAAGAGGGCTGAAATGCCAGAAACCGGTCCTAGGAAGCTTTTTTTCTGGTCCAGGGAAGGCATTGCTTGGTAGTTCGGGCTCAACTGCTCCCATGAGGCACAGGGTCAGACTGATTTGCATATGGCCATGTCTGAACTGGGGTGACAGAGTGGGTTAAAGAACGGTGATGGATCAAACCCAGATCTGTTGACTGGGTGTGAGTGTTTGATTGGTTCTGATGCTCCGTCCATCACCACCCCCTTTCGTACCGGTTTGTTCGCCATAAGTTGGCAGGGTATGCTCAGACGTGAGTCCCTTGCTCACTTTGCCACTGGATTCAAGCAAGCATGGCTGAAGACGGCTGAAATGCCAGAAACCGGTCCTAGAAAGCTTGTTTCCGGTCCAGGGAAGGTATTGCTTGGCAGTTCGGGTTGGACTGTTCCCATGAAGCACAGGGTCAGACTGATTTGCATATGGCCATGTCTGAACTGGGGTGGCAGAGTGGGCTAAAGAACGGTGATGGATCAATCCCAGATCTGTTGACTGGGTGTGAATGTTTGATTGGTTCTGATGCTTCGTCTATCACCACCCCCTTTTGTACCGCTTTAGTCGCCATAAGTTGGCAGGGTATGCTCAGACGTGAGTCCCTTGCTCACTTTGCCACTGGATTCAAGCAAGCCTGGCTGAAGAGGGCTGAAATGCCAGAAACCGGTCCTAGGAAGCTTTGTTTCTGGTCCAGGGAAGGCATTGCTTGGTAGTTCGGGCTGAACTGCTCCCATGAGGCACAGGGTCAGACTGATTTGCATGTGGCCATGTCTGAACTGGGGTGACAGAGTGGGTTAAAGAACGGTGATGGATCAAACCCAGATCTGTTCACTGGGTGTGAGTGTTTTATTGGTTCTGATGCTCCGTCCATCACCACCCCCTTTCGTACCGCTTTGTTTGCCATAAGTTGGCAGGGTATGCTCAGACGTGAGTCCCTTGCTCACTTTGCCACTGGATTCAAGCAAGCCTGGCTGAAGACGGCTGAAATGCCAGAAACCGGTCCTAGAAAGCTTGTTTCCGGTCCAGGGAAGGCATTGCTTGGCAGTTCGGGCTGGACTGTTCCCATGAAGCACAGGGTCAGACTGATTTGCATATGGCCATGTCTGAACTGGGGTGGCAGAGTGGGCTAAAGAACGGTGATGGATCAAACCCAGATCTGTTGACTGGGTGTGAGTGTTTGATTGGTTCTGATGCTCCGTCCATCACCACCCCCTTTTGTACCGCTTTGTTCGCCATAAGTTGGCAGGGTATGCTCAGACGTGAGTCCCTTGCTCACTTTGCCACTGGATTCAAGCAAGCCTGGCTGAAGACGGCTGAAATGCCAGAAACCGGTCCTAGGAAGCTTGTTTCCGGTCCAGGGAAGGCATTGCTTGGCAGTTCGGGCTGGACTGTTCCCATGAGGCACAGGGTCAGACTGATTTGCATATGGCCATGTCTGAAATGGGGTGGCAGAGTGGGCTAAAGAACGGTAAGGGATCAAACCCAGATTTGTTGACTGGGTGTGAGTGTTTGATTGGTTCTGATGCTCCGTCCATTACCACCCCCTTTTGTACCGCTTTGTTCGACATAAGTTGGCAGGGTATGCTCAGACGTGAGTCCCTTGCTCACTTTGCCACTGGATTCAAGCAAGCCTGGCTGAAGACGGCTGAAATGCCAGAAACCGGTCCTAGGAAGCTTGTTTCCGGTCCAGGGAAGGCATTGCTTGGCAGTTCGGGCTGGACTGTTCCCATGAGGCACAGGGTCAGACTGATTTGCATATGGCCATGTCTGAACTGGGGTGGCAGAGTGGGCTAAAGAACGGTGATGGATCAAACCCAGTTTTGTTGACTGGGTGTGAGTGTTTGATTGGTTCTGATGCTCCGTCCATCACCACCCCCTTTTTTACTGCTTTGTTCGACATAAGTTGGCAGGGTATGCTCAGACGTGAGTCCCTTGCTCACTTTGCCACTGGATTCAAGCAAGCCTGGCTGAAGAGGGCTGAAATGCCAGAAACTGGTCCTAGGAAGCTTTGTTTCTGGTCCAGGGAAGGCATTGCTTGGTAGTTTGGGCTGAACTGCTCCCATGAGGCACAGGGTCAGACTGATTTGCATATGGCCATGTCTGAACTGGGGTGACAGAGTGGCTTAAAGAACGGTGATGGATCAAACTCAGATCTGTTGACTGGGTGTGAGTGTTTGATTCGTTCTGATGCTCTGTCCATCACCACCCCCTTTTGTACCGCTTTGTTCGCCATAAGTTGGCAGGGTATGCTCAGACGTAAGTCCCTTGCTCACTTTGCCACTGGATTCAAGCAAGCCTGGCTGAAGACGGCTGAAATGCCAGAAACCGGTCCTAGGAAGCTTGTTTCCGGTCCAGGGAAGGCATTGCTTGGCAGTTCGGGCTGAACTGCTCCCATGAGGCACAGGGTCAGACTGATTTGCATATGGCCATGTCTGAACTGGGATGACAGAGTGGGCTAAAGAACGGTGATGGATCAAACCCAGATCTGTTGACTGGGTGTGAGTGTTTGATTGGTTCTGATGCTCCGTCCATCACCACCCCCTTTTGTACCGCTTTGTTCGCCATAAGTTGGCAGGGTATGCTCAGACGTAAGTCCCTTGCTCACTGTGCCACTGGATTCAAGCAAGCCTGGCTGAAGACGGCTGAAATGCCAGAAACCGGTCCTGGGAAGCTTGTTTCCGGTCCAGGGAAGGCATTGCTTGGCAGTTCAGGCTGAACTGCTTCTATGAGGCACAGTGTCAGACTGATTTGCATATGGCCATGTCTGAACTGGGGTGACAGAGTGGGCTAAAGAACGGTGATGGATCAAACCCAGATCTGTTGACTGGGTGTGAGTGTTTGATTGGTTCTGATGCTCCGTCCATCACCACCCCCTTTTGTACCTCTTTGTTTGCCATAAGTTAGCAGGGTATGCTCAGACGTGAGTCCCTTGCTCACTTTGCCACTGGATTCAAGCAAGCCTGGCTGAAGACGGCTGAAATGCCAGAAACCGGTCATAGGAAGCTTGTTTCCGGTCCAGGGAAGGCATTGCTTGGCAGTTCGGGCTGCACTGTTCCCATGAAGCACAGGGTCAGACTGATTTGCATATGGCCATGTCTGAAATGGGGTGGCAGAGTGGGCTAAAGAACGGTAATGGATCAAACCCAGATTTGTTGACTGGGTGCGAGTGTTTGATTGGTTCTGATGCTCCGTCCATCACCACCCCCTTTTGTACTGCTTTGTTCAACATAAGTTGGCAGGGTATGCTCAGACGTGAGTCCCTTGCTCACTTTGCCACTGGATTCAAGCAAGCCTGGCTGAAGACGGCTGAAATGCCAGAAACCGGTCCTAGGAAGCTTGTTTCCGGTCCAGGGAAGGCATTGCTTCGCAGTTCGGGCTGGACTGTTCCCATGAGGCACAGGGTCAGACTGATTTGCATATGGCCATGTCTGAACTGGGGTGGCAGAGTGGGCTAAAGAACGGTGATGGATCAAACCCAGATTTGTTGACTGGGTGTGAGTGTTTGATTGGTTCTGATGCTCCGTCCATTACCACCCCCTTTTGTACCGCTTTGTTTGCCATAAGTTGGCAGGGTATGCTCAGACGTGAGTCCCTTGCTCACTTTGCCACTGGATTCAAGCAAGCCTGGCTGAAGACGGCTGAAATGCCAGAAACCGGTCCTAGAAAGCTTGTTTCCGGTCCAGGGAAGGCATTGCTTGGCAGTTCGGGCTGGACTGTTCCCATGAAGCACAGGGTCAGACTGATTTGCATATGGCCATGTCTGAACTGGGGTGGCAGAGTGGGCTAAAGAACGGTGATGGATCAAACCCAGATCTGTTGACTGGGTGTGAGTGTTTGATTGGTTCTGATGCTCCGTCCATCACCACCCCCTTTTGTACCGCTTTGTTCGCCATAAGTTGGCAGGGTATGCTCAGACGTGAGTCCCTTGCTCACTTTGCCACTGGATTCAAGCAAGCCTGGCTGAAGACGGCTGAAATGCCAGAAACCGGTCCTAGGAAGCTTGTTTCCGGTCCAGGGAAGGCATTGCTTGGCAGTTCGGGCTGGACTGTTCCCATGAGGCACAGGGTCAGACTGATTTGCATATGGCCATGTCTGAAATGGGGTGGCAGAGTGGGCTAAAGAACGGTAAGGGATCAAACCCAGATTTGTTGACTGGGTGTGAGTGTTTGATTGGTTCTGATGCTCCGTCCATTACCACCCCCTTTTGTACCGCTTTGTTCGACATAAGTTGGCAGGGTATGCTCAGACGTGAGTCCCTTGCTCACTTTGCCACTGGATTCAAGCAAGCCTGGCTGAAGACGGCTGAAATGCCAGAAACCGGTCCTAGGAAGCTTGTTTCCGGTCCAGGGAAGGCATTGCTTGGCAGTTCGGGCTGGACTGTTCCCATGAGGCACAGGGTCAGACTGATTTGCATATGGCCATGTCTGAACTGGGGTGGCAGAGTGGGCTAAAGAACGGTGATGGATCAAACCCAGTTTTGTTGACTGGGTGTGAGTGTTTGATTGGTTCTGATGCTCCGTCCATCACCACCCCCTTTTTTACTGCTTTGTTCGACATAAGTTGGCAGGGTATGCTCAGACGTGAGTCCCTTGCTCACTTTGCCACTGGATTCAAGCAAGCCTGGCTGAAGAGGGCTGAAATGCCAGAAACTGGTCCTAGGAAGCTTTGTTTCTGGTCCAGGGAAGGCATTGCTTGGTAGTTTGGGCTGAACTGCTCCCATGAGGCACAGGGTCAGACTGATTTGCATATGGCCATGTCTGAACTGGGGTGACAGAGTGGCTTAAAGAACGGTGATGGATCAAACTCAGATCTGTTGACTGGGTGTGAGTGTTTGATTCGTTCTGATGCTCTGTCCATCACCACCCCCTTTTGTACCGCTTTGTTCGCCATAAGTTGGCAGGGTATGCTCAGACGTAAGTCCCTTGCTCACTTTGCCACTGGATTCAAGCAAGCCTGGCTGAAGACGGCTGAAATGCCAGAAACCGGTCCTAGGAAGCTTGTTTCCGGTCCAGGGAAGGCATTGCTTGGCAGTTCGGGCTGAACTGCTCCCATGAGGCACAGGGTCAGACTGATTTGCATATGGCCATGTCTGAACTGGGATGACAGAGTGGGCTAAAGAACGGTGATGGATCAAACCCAGATCTGTTGACTGGGTGTGAGTGTTTGATTGGTTCTGATGCTCCGTCCATCACCACCCCCTTTTGTACCGCTTTGTTCGCCATAAGTTGGCAGGGTATGCTCAGACGTAAGTCCCTTGCTCACTGTGCCACTGGATTCAAGCAAGCCTGGCTGAAGACGGCTGAAATGCCAGAAACCGGTCCTGGGAAGCTTGTTTCCGGTCCAGGGAAGGCATTGCTTGGCAGTTCAGGCTGAACTGCTTCTATGAGGCACAGTGTCAGACTGATTTGCATATGGCCATGTCTGAACTGGGGTGACAGAGTGGGCTAAAGAACGGTGATGGATCAAACCCAGATCTGTTGACTGGGTGTGAGTGTTTGATTGGTTCTGATGCTCCGTCCATCACCACCCCCTTTTGTACCTCTTTGTTTGCCATAAGTTAGCAGGGTATGCTCAGACGTGAGTCCCTTGCTCACTTTGCCACTGGATTCAAGCAAGCCTGGCTGAAGACGGCTGAAATGCCAGAAACCGGTCATAGGAAGCTTGTTTCCGGTCCAGGGAAGGCATTGCTTGGCAGTTCGGGCTGCACTGTTCCCATGAAGCACAGGGTCAGACTGATTTGCATATGGCCATGTCTGAAATGGGGTGGCAGAGTGGGCTAAAGAACGGTAATGGATCAAACCCAGATTTGTTGACTGGGTGCGAGTGTTTGATTGGTTCTGATGCTCCGTCCATCACCACCCCCTTTTGTACTGCTTTGTTCAACATAAGTTGGCAGGGTATGCTCAGACGTGAGTCCCTTGCTCACTTTGCCACTGGATTCAAGCAAGCCTGGCTGAAGACGGCTGAAATGCCAGAAACCGGTCCTAGGAAGCTTGTTTCCGGTCCAGGGAAGGCATTGCTTCGCAGTTCGGGCTGGACTGTTCCCATGAGGCACAGGGTCAGACTGATTTGCATATGGCCATGTCTGAACTGGGGTGGCAGAGTGGGCTAAAGAACGGTGATGGATCAAACCCAGTTTTGTTGACTGGGGGTGAGTGTTTGATTGGTTCTGATGCTCCGTCCATCACCACCCCCTTTTTTACTGCTTTGTTCGACATAAGTTGGCAGGGTATGCTCAGACGTGAGTCCCTTGCTCACTCTGCCACTGGATTCAAGCAAGCCTGGCTGAAGACGGCTGAAATGCCAGAAACCGGTCCTAGGAAGCTTGTTTCCGGTACAGGGAAGGCATTGCTTGGCAGTTCGGGCTGGACTGTTCCCATGAGGCACAGGGTCAGACTGATTTGCATATGGCCATGTCTGAACTGGGGTGGCAGAGTGGGCTAAAGAACGGTGATGGATCAAACCCAGATCTGTTGACTGGGTTTGAGTGTTTGATTGGTTCTGATGCTTCGTCTATCACCACCCCCTTTTATACCGCTTTGTTCGCCATAAGTTGGCAGGGTATGCTCAGACGTGAGTCCCTTGCTCACTTTGCCACTGGATTCAAGCAAGCCTGGCTGAAGAGGGCTGAAATGCCAGAAACCGGTCCTAGGAAGCTTTGTTTCTGGTCCAGGGAAGGCATTGCTTGGTAGTTCGGGCTGAACTGCTCCCATGAGGCACAGGGTCAGACTGATTTGCATATGGCCATGTCTGAACTGGGGTGACAGAGTGGGTTAAAGAACGGTGATGGATCAAACCCAGATCTGTTCACTGGGTGTGAGTGTTTTATTGGTTCTGATGCTCCGTCCATCACCACCCCCTTTCGCACCGCTTTGTTTGCCATAAGTTGGCAGGGTATGCTCAGACGTGAGTCCCTTGCTCACTTTGCCACTGGATTCAAGCAAGCCTGGCTGAAGACGGCTGAAATGCCAGAAACCGGTCCTAGAAAGCTTGTTTCCGGTCCAGGGAAGGCATTGCTTGGCAGTTCGGGCTGGACTGTTCCCATGAAGCACAGGGTCAGACTGATTTGCATATGGCCATGTCTGAACTGGGGTGGCAGAGTGGGCTAAAGAACGGTGATGGATCAAACCCAGATCTGTTGACTGGGTGTGAGTGTTTGATTGGTTCTGATGCTCCGTCCATCACCACCCCCTTTTGTACCGCTTTGTTCGCCATAAGTTGGCAGGGTATGCTCAGACGTGAGTCCCTTGCTCACTTTGCCACTGGATTCAAGCAAGCCTGGCTGAAGACGGCTGAAATGCCAGAAACCGGTCCTAGGAAGCTTGTTTCCGGTCCAGGGAAGGCATTGCTTGGCAGTTCGGGCTGGACTGTTCCCATGAGGCACAGGGTCAGACTGATTTGCATATGGCCATGTCTGAAATGGGGTGGCAGAGTGGGCTAAAGAACGGTAAGGGATCAAACCCAGATTTGTTGACTGGGTGTGAGTGTTTGATTGGTTCTGATGCTCCGTCCATTACCACCCCCTTTTGTACCGCTTTGTTCGACATAAGTTGGCAGGGTATGCTCAGACGTGAGTCCCTTGCTCACTTTGCCACTGGATTCAAGCAAGCCTGGCTGAAGACGGCTGAAATGCCAGAAACCGGTCCTAGGAAGCTTGTTTCCGGTCCAGGGAAGGCATTGCTTGGCAGTTCGGGCTGGACTGTTCCCATGAGGCACAGGGTCAGACTGATTTGCATATGGCCATGTCTGAACTGGGGTGGCAGAGTGGGCTAAAGAACGGTGATGGATCAAACCCAGTTTTGTTGACTGGGTGTGAGTGTTTGATTGGTTCTGATGCTCCGTCCATCACCACCCCCTTTTTTACTGCTTTGTTCGACATAAGTTGGCAGGGTATGCTCAGACGTGAGTCCCTTGCTCACTTTGCCACTGGATTCAAGCAAGCCTGGCTGAAGAGGGCTGAAATGCCAGAAACCGGTCCTAGGAAGCTTTTTTTCTGGTCCAGGGAAGGCATTGCTTGGTAGTTCGGGCTCAACTGCTCCCATGAGGCACAGGGTCAGACTGATTTGCATATGGCCATGTCTGAACTGGGGTGACAGAGTGGGTTAAAGAACGGTGATGGATCAAACCCAGATCTGTTGACTGGGTGTGAGTGTTTGATTGGTTCTGATGCTCCGTCCATCACCACCCCCTTTCGTACCGCTTTGTTTGCCATAAGTTGGCAGGGTATGCTCAGACGTGAGTCCCTTGCTCACTTTGCCACTGGATTCAAGCAAGCCTGGCTGAAGACGGCTGAAATGCCAGAAACCGGTCCTAGAAAGCTTGTTTCCGGTCCAGGGAAGGCATTGCTTGGCAGTTCGGGCTGGACTGTTCCCATGAAGCACAGGGTCAGACTGATTTGCATATGGCCATGTCTGAACTGGGGTGGCAGAGTGGGCTAAAGAACGGTGATGGATCAAACCCAGATCTGTTGACTGGGTGTGAGTGTTTGATTGGTTCTGATGCTCCGTCCATCACCACCCCCTTTTGTACCGCTTTGTTCGCCATAAGTTGGCAGGGTATGCTCAGACGTGAGTCCCTTGCTCACTTTGCCACTGGATTCAAGCAAGCCTGGCTGAAGACGGCTGAAATGCCAGAAACCGGTCCTAGGAAGCTTGTTTCCGGTCCAGGGAAGGCATTGCTTGGCAGTTCGGGCTGGACTGTTCCCATGAGGCACAGGGTCAGACTGATTTGCATATGGCCATGTCTGAAATGGGGTGGCAGAGTGGGCTAAAGAACGGTAAGGGATCAAACCCAGATTTGTTGACTGGGTGTGAGTGTTTGATTGGTTCTGATGCTCCGTCCATTACCACCCCCTTTTGTACCGCTTTGTTCGACATAAGTTGGCAGGGTATGCTCAGACGTGAGTCCCTTGCTCACTTTGCCACTGGATTCAAGCAAGCCTGGCTGAAGACGGCTGAAATGCCAGAAACCGGTCCTAGGAAGCTTGTTTCCGGTCCAGGGAAGGCATTGCTTGGCAGTTCGGGCTGGACTGTTCCCATGAGGCACAGGGTCAGACTGATTTGCATATGGCCATGTCTGAACTGGGGTGACAGAGTGGGTTAAAGAACGGTGATGGATCAAACCCAGATCTGTTGACTGGGTGTGAGTGTTTGATTGGTTCTGATGCTCCGTCCATCACCACCCCCTTTCGTACCGCTTTGTTCGCCATAAGTTGGCAGGGTATGCTCAGACGTGAGTCCCTTGCTCACTTTGCCACTGGATTCAAGCAAGCATGGCTGAAGACGGCTGAAATGCCAGAAACCGGTCCTAGAAAGCTTGTTTCCGGTCCAGGGAAGGTATTGCTTGGCAGTTCGGGTTGGACTGTTCCCATGAAGCACAGGGTCAGACTGATTTGCATATGGCCATGTCTGAACTGGGGTGGCAGAGTGGGCTAAAGAACGGTGATGGATCAAACCCAGATCTGTTGACTGGGTGTGAGTGTTTGATTGGTTCTGATGCTTCGTCTATCACCACCCCCTTTTGTACCGCTTTGTTCGCCATAAGTTGGCAGGGTATGCTCAGACGTGAGTCCCTTGCTCACTTTGCCACTGGATTCAAGCAAGCCTGGCTGAAGAGGGCTTAAATGCCAGAAACCGGTCCTAGGAAGCTTTGTTTCTGGTCCAGGGAAGGCATTGCTTGGTAGTTCGGGCTGAACTGCTCCCATGAGGCACAGGGTCAGACTGATTTGCATGTGGCCATGTCTGAACTGGGGTGACAGAGTGGGTTAAAGAACGGTGATGGATCAAACCCAGATCTGTTCACTGGGTGTGAGTGTTTTATTGGTTCTGATGCTCCGTCCATCACCACCCCCTTTCGTACCGCTTTGTTTGCCATAAGTTGGCAGGGTATGCTCAGACGTGAGTCCCTTGCTCACTTTGCCACTGGATTCAAGCAAGCCTGGCTGAAGACGGCTGAAATGCCAGAAACCGGTCCTAGAAAGCTTGTTTCCGGTCCAGGGAAGGCATTGCTTGGCAGTTCGGGCTGGACTGTTCCCATGAAGCACAGGGTCAGACTGATTTGCATATGGCCATGTCTGAACTGGGGTGGCAGAGTGGGCTAAAGAACGGTGATGGATCAAACCCAGATCTGTTGACTGGGTGTGAGTGTTTGATTGGTTCTGATGCTCCGTCCATCACCACCCCCTTATGTACCGCTTTGTTTGCCATAAGTTGGCAGGGTATGCTCAGACGTGAGTCCCTTGCTCACTTTGCCACTGGATTCAAGCAAGCCTGGCTGAAGACGGCTGAAATGCCAGAAACCGGTCCTAGGAAGCTTGTTTCCGGTCCAGGGAAGGCATTGCTTGGCAGTTCGGGCTGGACTGTTCCCATGAGGCACAGGGTCAGACTGATTTGCATATGGCCATGTCTGAAATGGGGTGGCAGAGTGGGCTAAAGAACGGTAAGGGATCAAACCCAGATTTGTTGACTGGGTGTGAGTGTTTGATTGGTTCTGATGCTCCGTCCATTACCACCCCCTTTTGTACCGCTTTGTTCGACATAAGTTGGCAGGGTATGCTCAGACGTGAGTCCCTTGCTCACTTTGCCACTGGATTCAAGCAAGCCTGGCTGAAGACGGCTGAAATGCCAGAAACCGGTCCTAGGAAGCTTGTTTCCGGTCCAGGGAAGGCATTGCTTGGCAGTTCGGGCTGGACTGTTCCCATGAGGCACAGGGTCAGACTGATTTGCATATGGCCATGTCTGAACTGGGGTGGCAGAGTGGGCTAAAGAACGGTGATGGATCACACCCAGATCTGTTGACTGGGTGTGAGTGTTTGATTGGTTCTGATGCTCCGTCCATCACCACCCCCTTTCGTACCGCTTTGTTCGCCATAAGTTGGCAGGGTATGCTCAGACGTGAGTCCCTTGCTCACTTTGCCACTGGATTCAAGCAAGCATGGCTGAAGACGGCTGAAATGCCAGAAACCGGTCCTAGAAAGCTTGTTTCCGGTCCAGGGAAGGTATTGCTTGGCAGTTCGGGTTGGACTGTTCCCATGAAGCACAGGGTCAGACTGATTTGCATATGGCCATGTCTGAACTGGGGTGGCAGAGTGGGCTAAAGAACGGTGATGGATCAAACCCAGATCTGTTGACTGGGTGTGAGTGTTTGATTGGTTCTGATTCTCCGTCCATCACCACCCCCTTTTGTACCGCTTTGTTCGCCATAAGTTGGCAGGGTATGCTCAGACGTAAGTCCCTTGCTCACTTTGCCACTGGATTCAAGCAAGCCTGGCTGAAGATGGCTGAAATGCCAGAAACCGGTCCTAGGAAGCTTGTTTCCGTTCCAGGGAAGGCATTGCTTGGCAGTTCGGGCTGAACTGCCCCATGAGGCACAGGGTCAGACTGATTTGCATATGGCCATGTCTGAACTGGGGTGACAGAGTGGGCTAAAGAACGGTGATGGATCAAACCCAGATCTGTTGACTGGGTGTGAGTGTTTGATTGGTTCTGATGCTCCGTCCATCACCACCCCCTTTTGTACCGCTTTGTTTGCCATAAGTTGGCAGGGTATGCTCAGACGTGAGTCCCTTGCTCACTTTGCCACTGGATTCAAGCAAGCCTGGCTGAAGACGGCTGAAATGCCAGAAACCGGTCCTAGGAAGCTTGTTTTCGGTCCAGGGAAGGCATTGCTTGGCAGTTCGGGCTGGACTGTTCCCATGAGGCACAGGGTCAGACTGATTTGCATATGGCCATGTCTGAAATGGGGTGGCAGAGTGGGCTAAAGAACGGTAATGGATCAAACACAGATTTGTTGACTGGGTGTGAGTGTTTGATTGGTTCTGATGCTCCGTCCATCACCACCCCCTTTTGTACCGCTTTGTTCGACATAAGTTGGCAGGGTATGCTCAGACGTGAGTCCCTTGCTCACTTTGCCACTGGATTCAAGCAAGCCTGGCTGAAGACGGCTGAAATGCCAGAAACCGGTCCTAGGAAGCTTGTTTCCGGTCCAGGGAAGGCATTGCTTGGCAGTTCGGGCTGGACTGTTCCCATGAGGCACAGGGTCAGACTGATTTGCATATGGCCATGTCTGAACTGGGGTGGCAGAGTGAGCTAAAGAACGGTGATGGATCAAACCCAGTTTTGTTGACTGGGTGTGAGTGTTTAATTGGTTCTGATGCTCCGTCCATCACCACCCCCTTTTTTACTGCTTTGTTTGACATAAGTTGGCAGGGTATGCTCAGACGTGAGTCCCTTGCTCACTTTGCCACTGGATTCAAGCAAGCCTGGCTGAAGAGGGCTGAAATGCCAGAAACCGGTCCTAGGAAGCTTTGTTTCTGGTCCAGGGAAGGCATTGCTTGGTAGTTCGGGCTCAACTGCTCCCATGAGGCACAGGGTCAGACTGATTTGCATATGGCCATGTCTGAACTGGGGTGACAGAGTGGGTTAAAGAACGGTGATGGATCAAACCCAGATCTGTTGACTGGGTGTGAGTGTTTGATTGGTTCTGATGCTCCGTCCATCACCACCCCCTTTCGTACCGCTTTGTTCGCCATAAGTTGGCAGGGTATGCTCAGACGTGAGTCCCTTGCTCACTTTGCCACTGGATTCAAGCAAGCCTGGCTGAAGACGGCTGAAATGCCAGAAACCGGTCCTAGAAAGCTTGATTCCGGTCCAGGGAAGGTATTGCTTGGCAGTTTGGGTTGGACTGTTCCCATGAAGCACAGGGTCAGACTGATTTGCATATGGCCATGTCTGAACTGGGGTGGCAGAGTGGGCTAAAGAACGGTGATGGATCAAACCCAGATCTGTTGACTGGGTGTGAGTGTTTGATTGGTTCTGATGCTCCGTCCATCACCACCCCCTTTTGTACCGCTTTGTTCGCCATAAGTTGGCAGGGTATGCTCAGACGTAAGTCCCTTGCTCACTTTGCCACTGGATTCAAGCAAGCCTGGCTGAAGACGGCTGAAATGCCAGAAACCGGTCCTAGGAAGCTTGTTTCCGGTCCAGGGAAGGCATTGCTTGGCAGTTCGGGCTGAACTGCTCCCATGAGGCACAGGGTCAGACTGATTTGCATATGGCCATGTCTGAACTGGGGTGACAGAGTGGGCTAAAAAACGGTGATGGATCAAACCCAGATCTGTTGACTGGGTGTGAGTGTTTGATTGGTTCTGATGCTCCATCGATCACCACCCCCTTTTGTACCGCTTTGTTTGCCATAAGTTGGCAGGGTATGCTCAGACGTGAGTCCCTTGCTCACTTTGCCACTGGATTCAAGCAAGCCTGGCTGAAGACGGCTGAAATGCCAGAAACCGGTCCTAGGAAGCTTGTTTTCGGTCCAGGGAAGGCATTGCTTGGCAGTTCGGGCTGGACTGTTCCCATGAGGCACAGGGTCAGACTGATTTGCATATGGCCATGTCTGAAATGGGGTGGCAGAGTGGGCTAAAGAACGGTAATGGATCAAACCCAGATTTGTTGACTGGGTGTGAGTGTTTGATTGGTTCTGATGCTCCGTCCATCACCAACCCCTTTTGTACCGCTTTGTTCGACATAAGTTGGCAGGGTATGCTCAGACGTGAGTCCCTTGCTCACTTTGCCACTGGATTCAAGCAAGCCTGGCTGAAGACGGCTGAAATGCCAGAAACCGGTCTCAGGAAGCTTGTTTCCGGTCCAGGGAAGGCATTGCTTGGCAGTTCGGGCTGGACTGTTCCCATGAGGCACAGGGTCAGACTGATTTGCATATGGCCATGTCTGAACTGGGGTGGCAGAGTGGGCTAAAGAACGGTGATGGATCAAACCCAGTTTTGTTGACTGGGTGTGAGTGTTTGATTGGTTCTGATGCTCCGTCCATCACCACCCCCTTTTTTACTGCTTTGTTCGACATAAGTTGGCAGGGTATGCTCAGACGTGAGTCCCTTGCTCACTTTGCCACTGGATTCAAGCAAGCCTGGCTGAAGACGGCTGAAATGCCAGAAACCGGTCCTAGGAAGCTTGTTTCCGGTCCAGGGAAGGCATTGCTTGGCAGTTTGGGCTGGACTGTTCCCATGAGGCACAGGGTCAGACTGATTTGCATATGGTCGTGTCTGAACTGGGGTGGCAGAGTGGGCAAAAGAACGGTGATGGATCAAACCCAGATTTGTTGACTGGGTGTGAGTGTTTGATTGGTTCTGATGCTCCGTCCATCACCACCCCCTTTTGTACCGGTTTGTTCGACATAAGTTGGCAGGGTATGCTCAGACGTGAGTCCCTTGCTCACTTTGTCACTGGATTCAAGCAAGCATGGCTGAAAACGGCTGAAATGCCAGAAACCGGTACTAGGAAGCTTGTTTCCGGTCCAGGGAAGGCATTGCTTGGCAGTTCCGGCTGGACTGTTCCCATGAGGCACAGGGTCAGACTGATTTGCATATGGCCATGTCTGAAATGGGGTGGCAGAGTGGGCTAAAGAACGGTAATGGATCAAACCCAGATTTGCTGACTGGTTGTGAGTGTTTGATTGGTTCTGATGCTCCGTCCATCACCACCCCCTTTTTTACTGCTTTGTTCGACATAAGTTGGCAGGGTATGCTCAGACGTGAGTCTCTTGCTCACTTTGCCACTGGATTCAAGCAAGCCTGGCTGAAGAGGGCTGAAATGCCAGAAACCGGTCCTAGGAAGCTTTGTTTCTGGTCCAGGGAAGGCATTGCTTGGTAGTTCGGGCTCAACTGCTCCCATGAGGCACAGGGTCAGACTGATTTGCATATGGCCATGTCTGAACTGGGGTGACAGAGTGGGTTAAAGAACGGTGATGGATCAAACCCAGATCTGTTGACTGGGTGTGAGTGTTTGATTGGTTCTGATGCTCCGTCCATCACCACCCCCTTTCGTACCGCTTTGTTCGCCATAAGTTGGCAGGGTATGCTCAGACGTGAGTCCCTTGCTCACTTTGCCACTGGATTCAAGCAAGCCTGGCTGAAGACGGCTGAAATGCCAGAAACCGGTCCTAGAAAGCTTGATTCCGGTCCAGGGAAGGTATTGCTTGGCAGTTTGGGTTGGACTGTTCCCATGAAGCACAGGGTCAGACTGATTTGCATATGGCCATGTCTGAACTGGGGTGGCAGAGTGGGCTAAAGAACGGTGATGGATCAAACCCAGATCTGTTGACTGGGTGTGAGTGTTTGATTGGTTCTGATGCTCCGTCCATCACCACCCCCTTTTGTACCGCTTTGTTCGCCATAAGTTGGCAGGGTATGCTCAGACGTAAGTCCCTTGCTCACTTTGCCACTGGATTCAAGCAAGCCTGGCTGAAGACGGCTGAAATGCCAGAAACCGGTCCTAGGAAGCTTGTTTCCGGTCCAGGGAAGGCATTGCTTGGCAGTTCGGGCTGAACTGCTCCCATGAGGCACAGGGTCAGACTGATTTGCATATGGCCATGTCTGAACTGGGGTGACAGAGTGGGCTAAAAAACGGTGATGGATCAAACCCAGATCTGTTGACTGGGTGTGAGTGTTTGATTGGTTCTGATGCTCCATCCATCACCACCCCCTTTTGTACCGCTTTGTTTGCCATAAGTTGGCAGGGTATGCTCAGACGTGAGTCCCTTGCTCACTTTGCCACTGGATTCAAGCAAGCCTGGCTGAAGACGGCTGAAATGCCAGAAACCGGTCCTAGGAAGCTTGTTTTCGGTCCAGGGAAGGCATTGCTTGGCAGTTCGGGCTGGACTGTTCCCATGAGGCACAGGGTCAGACTGATTTGCATATGGCCATGTCTGAAATGGGGTGGCAGAGTGGGCTAAAGAACGGTAATGGATCAAACCCAGATTTGTTGACTGGGTGTGAGTGTTTGATTGGTTCTGATGCTCCGTCCATCACCAACCCCTTTTGTACCGCTTTGTTCGACATAAGTTGGCAGGGTATGCTCAGACGTGAGTCCCTTGCTCACTTTGCCACTGGATTCAAGCAAGCCTGGCTGAAGACGGCTGAAATGCCAGAAACCGGTCTTAGGAAGCTTGTTTCCGGTCCAGGGAAGGCATTGCTTGGCAGTTCGGGCTGGACTGTTCCCATGAGGCACAGGGTCAGACTGATTTGCATATGGCCATGTCTGAACTGGGGTGGCAGAGTGGGCTAAAGAACGGTGATGGATCAAACCCAGTTTTGTTGACTGGGTGTGAGTGTTTGATTGGTTCTGATGCTCCGTCCATCACCACCCCCTTTTTTACTGCTTTGTTCGACATAAGTTGGCAGGGTATGCTCAGACGTGAGTCCCTTGCTCACTTTGCCACTGGATTCAAGCAAGCCTGGCTGAAGACGGCTGAAATGCCAGAAACCGGTCCTAGGAAGCTTGTTTCCGGTCCAGGGAAGGCATTGCTTGGCAGTTTGGGCTGGACTGTTCCCATGAGGCACAGGGTCAGACTGATTTGCATATGGTCGTGTCTGAACTGGGGTGGCAGAGTGGGCAAAAGAACGGTGATGGATCAAACCCAGATTTGTTGACTGGGTGTGAGTGTTTGATTGGTTCTGATGCTCCGTCCATCACCACCCCCTTTTGTACCGGTTTGTTCGACATAAGTTGGCAGGGTATGCTCAGACGTGAGTCCCTTGCTCACTTTGTCACTGGATTCAAGCAAGCATGGCTGAAAACGGCTGAAATGCCAGAAACCGGTACTAGGAAGCTTGTTTCCGGTCCAGGGAAGGCATTGCTTGGCAGTTCCGGCTGGACTGTTCCCATGAGGCACAGGGTCAGACTGATTTGCATATGGCCATGTCTGAAATGGGGTGGCAGAGTGGGCTAAAGAACGGTAATGGATCAAACCCAGATTTGCTGACTGGTTGTGAGTGTTTGATTGGTTCTGATGCTCCGTCCATCACCACCCCCTTTTTTACTGCTTTGTTCGACATAAGTTGGCAGGGTATGCTCAGACGTGAGTCTCTTGCTCACTTTGCCACTGGATTCAAGCAAGCCTGGCTGAAGAGGGCTGAAATGCCAGAAACCGGTCCTAGGAAGCTTTGTTTCTGGTCCAGGGAAGGCATTGCTTGGTAGTTCGGGCTCAACTGCTCCCATGAGGCACAGGGTCAGACTGATTTGCATATGGCCATGTCTGAACTGGGGTGACAGAGTGGGTTAAAGAACGGTGATGGATCAAACCCAGATCTGTTGACTGGGTGTGAGTGTTTGATTGGTTCTGATGCTCCGTCCATCACCACCCCCTTTCGTACCGCTTTGTTCGCCATAAGTTGGCAGGGTATGCTCAGACGTGAGTCCCTTGCTCACTTTGCCACTGGATTCAAGCAAGCCTGGCTGAAGACGGCTGAAATGCCAGAAACCGGTCCTAGAAAGCTTGTTTCCGGTCCAGGGAAGGTATTGCTTGGCAGTTCGGGTTGGACTGTTCCCATGAAGCACAGGGTCAGACTGATTTGCATATGGCCATGTCTGAACTGGGGTGGCAGAGTGGGCTAAAGAACGGTGATGGATCAAACCCAGATCTGTTGACTGGGTGTGAGTGTTTGATTGGTTCTGATGCTCCGTCCATCACCACCCCCTTTTGTACCGCTTTGTTCGCCATAAGTTGGCAGGGTATGCTCAGACGTAAGTCCCTTGCTCACTTTGCCACTGGATTCAAGCAAGCCTGGCTGAAGATGGCTGAAATGCCAGAAACCGGTCCTAGGAAGCTTGTTTCCGGTCCAGGGAAGGCATTGCTTGGCAGTTCGGGCTGAACTGCTCCCATGAGGCACAGGGTCAGACTGATTTGCATATGGCCATGTCTGAACTGGGGTGACAGAGTGGGCTAAAGAACGGTGATGGATCAAACCCAGATCTGTTGACTGGGTGTGAGTGTTTGATTGGTTCTGATGCTCCGTCCATCACCACCCCCTTTTGTACCGCTTTGTTTGCCATAAGTTGGCAGGGTATGCTCAGACGTGAGTCCCTTGCTCACTTTGCCACTGGATTCAAGCAAGCCTGGCTGAAGACGGCTGAAATGCCAGAAACCGGTCCTAGGAAGCTTGTTTTCGGTCCAGGGAAGGCATTGCTTGGCAGTTCGGGCTGGACTGTTCCCATGAGGCACAGGGTCAGACTGATTTGCATATGGCCATGTCTGAAATGGGGTGGCAGAGTGGGCTAAAGAACGGTAATGGATCAAACCCAGATTTGTTGACTGGGTGTGAGTGTTTGATTGGTTCTGATACTCCGTCCATCACCACCCCCTTTTGTACCGCTTTGTTCGACATAAGTTGGCAGGGTATGCTCAGACGTGAGTCCCTTGCTCACTTTGCCACTGGATTCAAGCAAGCCTGGCTGAAGACGGCTGAAATGCCAGAAACCGGTCCTAGGAAGCTTGTTTCCGGTCCAGGGAAGGCATTGCTTGGCAGTTCGGGCTGGACTGTTCCCATGAGGCACAGGGTCAGACTGATTTGCATATGGCCATGTCTGAAATGGGGTGGCAGAGTGGGCTAAAGAACGGTAATGGATCAAACCCAGATTTGTTGACTGGGTGTGAGTGTTTGATTGGTTCTGATTCTCCGTCCATCACCACCCCCTTTTGTACCGCTTTGTTCGACATAAGTTGGCAGGGTATGCTCAGACGTGAGTCCCTTGCTCACTTTGCCACTGGATTCAAGCAAGCCTGGCTGAAGACGGCTGAAATGCCAGAAACTGGTACTAGAAAGCTTGTTTCTGGTCCAGGGAAGGCATTGCTTGGTAGTTTGTGCTGGACTGTTCCCATTAGGCACAGGGTCAGACTGATTTGCATATGGCCATGTCTGAACTGGGGTGGCAGAGTGAGCTAAAGAACGGTGATGGATCAAACCCAGATCTGTTGACTGGGTGTGAGTGTTTGATTGGTTCTGATGCTTCGTCTATCACCACCCCCTTTTGTACCGCTTTGTTAACCATAAGTTGGCAGGGTATGCTCAGACGTGAGTCCCTTGCTCACTTTGCCACTGGATTCAAGCAAGCCTGGCTGAAGAGGGCTGAAATGCCAGAAACCGGTCCTAGGAAGCTTTGTTTCTGGTCCAGAGAAGGCATTGCTTGGTAGTTTGGGCTGAACTGCTCCCATGAGGCACAGGGTCAGACTGATTTGCATATGTCCATGTCTGAACTGGGGTGACAGAGTGGGTTAAAGAACGGTGATTGATCAAACCCAGATTTGTTGACTGGGTGTGAGTGTTTGATTCGTTCTGATGCTCTGTCCATCACCACCCCCTTTTGTACCGCTTTGTTCGCCATAAGTTGGCAGGGTATGCTCAGACGTAAGTCCCTTGCTCACTTTGCCACTGGATTCAAGCAAGCCTGGCTGAAGACGGCTGAAATGCCAGAAACCGGTCCTAGGAAGCTTGTTTCCGGTCCAGGGAAGGCATTGCTTGGCAATTCGGGCTGGACTGTTCCCATGAGGCACAGGGTCAGACTGATTTGCATATGGCCATGTCTGAACTGGGGTGGCAGAGTGGGCTAAAGAACGGTGATGGATCAAACCCAGTTTTGTGGACTGGGTGTGAGTGTTTGATTGGTTCTGATGCTCCGTCCATCACCACCCCCTTTTTTACTGCTTTGTTCGACATAAGTTGGCAGGGTATGCTCAGACGTGAGTCCCTTGCTCACTTTGCCACTGGATTCAAGCAAGCCTGGCTGAAGACGGCTGAAATGCCAGAAACCGGTACTAGAAAGCTTGTTTCCGGTCCAGGGAAGGCATTGCTTGGCAGTTCGGGCTGGACTGTTCCCATGAGGCACAGGGTCAGACTGATTTGCATATGGCCATGTCTGAACTGGGGTGGCAGAGTGAGCTAAAGAACGGTGATGGATCAAACCCAGATCTGTTGACTGGGTGTGAGTGTTTGATTGGTTCTGATGCTCTGTCTATCACCACCCCCTTTTGTACCGCTTTGTTCGCCATAAGTTGGCAGGGTATGCTCAGACGTGAGTCCCTTGCTCACTTTGCCACTGGATTCAAGCAAGCCTGGCTGAAGAGGGCTGAAATGCCAGAAACCGGTCCTAGGAAGCTTTGTTTCTGGTCCAGGGAAGGCATTGCTTGGTAGTTTGGGCTGAACTGCTCCCATGAGGCACAGGGTCAGACTGATTTGCATATGGCCATGTCTGAACTGGGGTGACAGAGTGGCTTAAAGAACGGTGATGGATCAAACCCAGATCTGTTGACTGGGTGTGAGTGTTTGATTCGTTCTGATGCTCTGTCCATCACCACCCCCTTTTGTACCGCTTTGTTCGCCATAAGTTGGCAGGGTATGCTCAGACGTAAGTCCCTTGCTCACTTTGCCACTGGATTCAAGCAAGCCTGGCTGAAGACGGCTGAAATGCCAGAAACCGGTCCTAGGAAGCTTGTTTCCGGTCCAGGGAAGGCATTGCTTGGCAGTTCGGGCTGAACTGCTCCCATGAGGCACAGGGTCAGACTGATTTGCATATGGCCATGTCTGAACTGGGATGACAGAGTGGGCTAAAGAACGGTGATGGATCAAACCCAGATCTGTTGACTGGGTGTGAGTGTTTGATTGGTTCTGATGCTCCGTCCATCACCACCCCCTTTTGTACCGCTTTGTTCGCCATAAGTTGGCAGGGTATGCTCAGACGTAAGTCCCTTGCTCACTGTGCCACTGGATTCAAGCAAGCCTGGCTGAAGACGGCTGAAATGCCAGAAACCGGTCCTGGGAATCTTGTTTCCGGTCCAGGGAAGGCATTGCTTGGCAGTTCAGGCTGAACTGCTCCCATGAGGCACAGGGTCAGACTGATTTGCATATGGCAATGTCTGAACTGGGGTGACAGAGTGGGCTAAAGAACGGTGATGGATCAAACCCAGATCTGTTGACTGGGTGTGAGTGTTTGATTGGTTCTGATGCTCCGTCCATCACCATCCCCTTTTGTACCTCTTTGTTTGCCATAAGTTGGCAGGGTATGCTCAGACGTGAGTCCCTTGCTCACTTTGCCACTGGATTCAAGCAAGCCTGGCTGAAGACGGCTGAAATGCCAGAAACCGGTCAGAGGAAGCTTGTTTCCGGTCCAGGGAAGGCATTGCTTGGCAGTTCGGGCTGCACTGTTCCCATGAAGCACAGGGTCAGACTGATTTGCATATGGCCATGTCTGAAATGGGGTGGCAGAGTGGGCTAAAGAACGGTAATGGATCAAACCCAGATTTGTTGACTGGGTGCGAGTGTTTGATTGGTTCTGATGCTCCGTCCATCACCACCCCCTTTTTTACTGCTTTGTTCGACATAAGTTGGCAGGGTATGCTCAGACGTGAGTCCCTTGCTCACTTTGCCACTGGATTCAAGCAAGCCTGGCTGAAGACGGCTGAAATGCCAGAAACCGGTCCTAGGAAGCTTGTTTCCGGTACAGGGAAGGCATTGCTTGGCAGTTCGGGCTGGACTGTTCCCATGAGGCACAGGGTCAGACTGATTTGCATATGGCCATGTCTGAACTGGGGTGGCAGAGTGGGCTAAAGATCGGTGATGGATCAAACCCAGATCTGTTGACTGGGTTTGAGTGTTTGATTGGTTCTGATGCTTCGTCTATCACCACCCCCTTTTGTACCGCTTTGTTCGCCATAAGTTGGCAGGGTATGCTCAGACGTGAGTCCCTTGCTCACTTTGCCACTGGATTCAAGCAAGCCTGGCTGAAGAGGGCTGAAATGCCAGAAACCGGTCCTAGGAAGCTTTGTTTCTGGTCCAGGGAAGGCATTGCTTGGTAGTTCGGGCTGAACTGCTCCCATGAGGCACAGGGTCAGACTGATTTGCATATGGCCATGTCTGAACTGGGGTGACAGAGTGGGTTAAAGAACGGTGATGGATCAAACCCAGATCTGTTCACTGGGTGTGAGTGTTTTATTGGTTCTGATGCTCCGTCCATCACCACCCCCTTTCGTACCGCTTTGTTTGCCATAAGTTGGCAGGGTATGCTCAGACATGAGTCCCTTGCTCACTTTGCCACTGGATTCAAGCAAGCCTGGCTGAAGACGGCTGAAATGCCAGAAACCGGTCCTAGAAAGCTTGTTTCCGGTCTAGGGAAGGCATTGCTTGGCAGTTCGGGCTGGACTGTTCCCATGAAGCACAGGGTCAGACTGATTTGCATATGGCCATGTCTGAACTGGGGTGGCAGAGTGGGCTAAAGAACGGTGATGGATCAAACCCAGATCTGTTGACTGGGTGTGAGTGTTTGATTGGTTCTGATGCTCCGTCCATCACCACCCCCTTTTGTACCGCTTTGTTCGCCATAAGTTGGCAGGGTATGCTCAGACGTGAGTCCCTTGCTCACTTTGCCACTGGATTCAAGCAAGCCTGGCTGAAGACGGCTGAAATGCCAGAAACCGGTCCTAGGAAGCTTGTTTCCGGTCCAGGGAAGGCATTGCTTGGCAGTTCGGGCTGGACTGTTCCCATGAGGCACAGGGTCAGACTGATTTGCATATGGCCATGTCTGAAATGGGGTGGCAGAGTGGGCTAAAGAACGGTAAGGGATCAAACCCAGATTTGTTGACTGGGTGTGAGTGTTTGATTGGTTCTGATGCTCCGTCCATTACCACCCCCTTTTGTACCGCTTTGTTCGACATAAGTTGGCAGGGTATGATCAGACGTGAGTCCCTTGCTCACTTTGCCACTGGATTCAAGCAAGCCTGGCTGAAGACGGCTGAAATGCCAGAAACCGGTCCTAGGAAGCTTGTTTCCGGTCCAGGGAAGGCATTGCTTGGCAGTTCGGGCTGGACTGTTCCCATGAGGCACAGGGTCAGACTGATTTGCATATGGCCATGTCTGAACTGGGGTGGCAGAGTGGGCTAAAGAACGGTGATGGATCAAACCCAGTTTTGTTGACTGGGTGTGAGTGTTTGATTGGTTCTGATGCTCCGTCCATCACCACCCCCTTTTTTACTGCTTTGTTCGACATAAGTTGGCAGGGTATGCTCAGACGTGAGTCCCTTGCTCACTTTGCCACTGGATTCAAGCAAGCCTGGCTGAAGAGGGCTGAAATGCCAGAAACCGGTCCTAGGAAGCTTTGTTTCTGGTCCAGGGAAGGCATTGCTTGGTAGTTCGGGCTCAACTGCTCCCATGAGGCACAGGGTCAGACTGATTTGCATATGGCCATGTCTGAACTGGGGTGACAGAGTGGGTTAAAGAACGGTGATGGATCAAACCCAGATCTGTTGACTGGGTGTGAGTGTTTGATTGGTTCTGATGCTCCGTCCATCACCACCCCCTTTCGTACCGCTTTGTTCGCCATAAGTTGGCAGGGTATGCTCAGACGTGAGTCCCTTGCTCACTTTGCCACTGGATTCAAGCAAGCATGGCTGAAGACGGCTGAAATGCCAGAAACCGGTCCTAGAAAGCTTGTTTCCGGTCCAGGGAAGGTATTGCTTGGCAGTTCGGGTTGGACTGTTCCCATGAAGCACAGGGTCAGACTGATTTGCATATGGCCATGTCTGAACTGGGGTGGCAGAGTGGGCTAAAGAACGGTGATGGATCAAACCCAGATCTGTGTACTGGGTGTGAGTGTTTGATTGGTTCTGATGCTCCGTCCATCACCACCCCCTTTTGTACCGCTTTGTTCGCCATAAGTTGGCAGGGTATGCTCAGACGTAAGTCCCTTGCTCACTTTGCCACTGGATTCAAGCAAGCCTGGCTGAAGATGGCTGAAATGCCAGAAACCGGTCCTAGGAAGCTTGTTTCCGGTCCAGGGAAGGCATTGCTTGGCAGTTCGGGCTGAACTGCTCCCATGAGGCACAGGGTCAGACTGATTTGCATATGGCCATGTCTGAACTGGGGTGACAGAGTGGGCTAAAGAACGGTGATGGATCAAACCCAGATCTGTTGACTGGGTGTGAGTGTTTGATTGGTTCTGATGCTCCGTCCATCACCACCCCCTTTTGTACCGCTTTGTTTGCCATAAGTTGGCAGGGTATGCTCAGACGTGAGTCCCTTGCTCACTTTGCCACTGGATTCAAGCAAGCCTGGCTGAAGACGGCTGAAATGCCAGAAACCGGTCATAGGAAGCTTGTTTCCGGTCCAGGGAAGGCATTGCTTGGCAGTTCGGGCTGCACTGTTCCCATGAAGCACAGGGTCAGACTGATTTGCATATGGCCATATCTGAAATGGGGTGGCAGAGTGGGCTAAAGAACGGTAATGGATCAAACCCAGATTTGTTGACTGGGTGCGAGTGTTTGATTGGTTCTGATGCTCCGTCCATCACCACCCCCTTTTGTACCGCTTTGTTCAACATAAGTTGGCAGGGTATGCTCAGACGTGAGTCCCTTGCTCACTTTGCCACTGGATTCAAGCAAGCCTGGCTGAAGACGGCTGAAATGCCAGAAACCGGTCCTAGGAAGCTTGTTTCCGGTCCAGGGAAGGCATTGCTTCGCAGTTCGGGCTGGACTGTTCCCATGAGGCACAGGGTCAGACTGATTTGCATATGGCCATGTCTGAACTGGGGTGGCAGAGTGGGCTAAAGAACGGTGATGGATCAAACCCAGTTTTGTTGACTGGGTGTGAGTGTTTGATTGGTTCTGATGCTCCGTCCATCACCACCCCCTTTTTTACTGCTTTGTTCGACATAAGTTGGCAGGGTATGCTCAGACGTGAGTCCCTTGCTCACTTTGCCACTGGATTCAAGCAAGCCTGGCTGAAGACGGCTGAAATGCCAGAAACCGGTCCTAGGAAGCTTGTTTCCGGTACAGGGAAGGCATTGCTTGGCAGTTCGGGCTGGACTGTTCCCATGAGGCACAGGGTCAGACTGATTTGCATATGGCCATGTCTGAACTGGGGTGGCAGAGTGGGCTAAAGAACGGTGATGGATCAAACCCAGATCTGTTGACTGGGTTTGAGTGTTTGATTGGTTCTGATGCTTCGTCTATCACCACCCCCTTTTGTACCGCTTTGTTCGCCATAAGTTGGCAGGGTATGCTCAGACGTGAGTCCCTTGCTCACTTTGCCACTGGATTCAAGCAAGCCTGGCTGAAGAGGGCTGAAATGCCAGAAACCGGTCCTAGGAAGCTTTGTTTCTGGTCCAGGGAAGGCATTGCTTGGTAGTTCGGGCTGAACTGCTCCCATGAGGCACAGGGTCAGACTGATTTGCATATGGCCATGTCTGAACTGGGGTGACAGAGTGGGTTAAAGAACGGTGATGGATCAAACCCAGATCTGTTCACTGGGTGTGAGTGTTTTATTGGTTCTGATGCTCCGTCCATCACCACCCCCTTTCGTACCGCTTTGTTTGCCATAAGTTGGCAGGGTATGCTCAGACGTGAGTCCCTTGCTCACTTTGCCACTGGATTCAAGCAAGCCTGGCTGAAGACGGCTGAAATGCCAGAAACCGGTCCTAGAAAGCTTGTTTCCGGTCCAGGGAAGGCATTGCTTGGCAGTTCGGGCTGGACTGTTCCCATGAAGCACAGGGTCAGACTGATTTGCATATGGCCATGTCTGAACTGGGGTGGCAGAGTGGGCTAAAGAACGGTGATGGATCAAACCCAGATCTGTTGACTGGGTGTGAGTGTTTGATTGGTTCTGATGCTCCGTCCATCACCACCCCCTTTTGTACCGCTTTGTTCGCCATAAGTTGGCAGGGTATGCTCAGACGTGAGTCCCTTGCTCACTTTGCCACTGGATTCAAGCAAGCCTGGCTGAAGACGGCTGAAATGCCAGAAACCGGTCCTAGGAAGCTTGTTTCCGGTCCAGGGAAGGCATTGCTTGGCAGTTCGGGCTGGACTGTTCCCATGAGGCACAGGGTCAGACTGATTTGCATATGGCCATGTCTGAAATGGGGTGGCAGAGTGGGCTAAAGAACGGTAAGGGATCAAACCCAGATTTGTTGACTGGGTGTGAGTGTTTGATTGGTTCTGATGCTCCGTCCATTACCACCCCCTTTTGTACCGCTTTGTTCGACATAAGTTGGCAGGGTATGCTCAGACGTGAGTCCCTTGCTCACTTTGCCACTGGATTCAAGCAAGCCTGGCTGAAGACGGCTGAAATGCCAGAAACCGGTCCTAGGAAGCTTGTTTCCGGTCCAGGGAAGGCATTGCTTGGCAGTTCGGGCTGGACTGTTCCCATGAGGCACAGGGTCAGACTGATTTGCATATGGCCATGTCTGAACTGGGGTGGCAGAGTGGGCTAAAGAACGGTGATGGATCAAACCCAGTTTTGTTGACTGGGTGTAAGTGTTTGATTGGTTCTGATGCTCCGTCCATCACCACCCCCTTTTTTACTGCTTTGTTCGACATAAGTTGGCAGGGTATGCTCAGACGTGAGTCCCTTGCTCACTTTGCCACTGGATTCAAGCAAGCCTGGCTGAAGAGGGCTGAAATGCCAGAAACCGGTCCTAGGAAGCTTTGTTTCTGGTCCAGGGAAGGCATTGCTTGGTAGTTCGGGCTCAACTGCTCCCATGAGGCACAGGGTCAGACTGATTTGCATATGGCCATGTCTGAACTGGGGTGACAGAGTGGTTTAAAGAACGGTGATGGATCAAACCCAGATCTGTTGACTGGGTGTGAGTGTTTGATTGGTTCTGATGCTCCGTCCATCACCACCCCCTTTCGTACCGCTTTGTTCGCCATAAGTTGGCAGGGTATGCTCAGACGTGAGTCCCTTGCTCACTTTGCCACTGGATTCAAGCAAGCATGGCTGAAGACGGCTGAAATGCCAGAAACCGGTCCTAGAAAGCTTGTTTCCGGTCCAGGGAAGGTATTGCTTGGCAGTTCGGGTTGGACTGTTCCCATGAAGCACAGGGTCAGACTGATTTGCATATGGCCATGTCTGAACTGGGGTGGCAGAGTGGGCTAAAGAACGGTGATGGATCAAACCCAGATCTGTTGACTGGGTGTGAGTGTTTGATTGGTTCTGATGCTCCGTCCATCACCACCCCCTTTCGTACCGCTTTGTTCGCCATAAGTTGGCAGGGTATGCTCAGACGTAAGTCCCTTGCTCACTTTGCCACTGGATTCAAGCAAGCCTGGCTGAAGACGGCTGAAATGCCAGAAACCGGTCCTAGGAAGCTTGTTTCCGGTCCAGGGAAGGCATTGCTTGGCAATTCGGGCTGGACTGTTCCCATGAGGCACAGGGTCAGACTGATTTGCATATGGCCATGTCTGAACTGGGGTGGCAGAGTGGGCTAAAGAACGGTGATGGATCAAACCCAGTTTTGAGGACTGGGTGTGAGTGTTTGATTGGTTCTGATGCTCCGTCCATCACCACCCCCTTTTTTACTGCTTTGTTCGACATAAGTTGGCAGGGTATGCTCAGACGTGAGTCCCTTGCTCACTTTGCCACTGGATTCAAGCAAGCCTGGCTGAAGACGGCTGAAATGCCAGAAACCGGTACTAGAAAGCTTGTTTCCGGTCCAGGGAAGGCATTGCTTGGCAGTTCGGGCTGGACTGTTCCCATGAGGCACAGGGTCAGACTGATTTGCATATGGCCATGTCTGAACTGGGGTGGCAGAGTGAGCTAAAGAACGGTGATGGATCAAACCCAGATCTGTTGACTGGGTGTGAGTGTTTGATTGGTTCTGATGCTCTGTCTATCACCACCCCCTTTTGTACCGCTTTGTTCGCCATAAGTTGGCAGGGTATGCTCAGACGTGAGTCCCTTGCTCACTTTGCCACTGGATTCAAGCAAGCCTGGCTGAAGAGGGCTGAAATGCCAGAAACCGGTCCTAGGAAGCTTTGTTTCTGGTCCAGGGAAGGCATTGCTTGGTAGTTTGGGCTGAACTGCTCCCATGAGGCACAGGGTCAGACTGATTTGCATATGGCCATGTCTGAACTGGGGTGACAGAGTGGCTTAAAGAACGGTGATGGATCAAACCCAGATCTGTTGACTGGGTGTGAGTGTTTGATTCGTTCTGATGCTCTGTCCATCACGACCCCCTTTTGTACCGCTTTGTTCGCCATAAGTTGGCAGGGTATGCTCAGACGTAAGTCCCTTGCTCACTTTGCCACTGGATTCAAGCAAGCCTGGCTGAAGACGGCTGAAATGCCAGAAACCGGTCCTAGGAAGCTTGTTTCCGGTCCAGGGAAGGCATTGCTTGGCAGTTCGGGCTGAACTGCTCCCATGAGGCACAGGGTCAGACTGATTTGCATATGGCCATGTCTGAACTGGGATGACAGAGTGGGCTAAAGAACGGTGATGGATCAAACCCAGATCTGTTGACTGGGTGTGAGTGTTTGATTGGTTCTGATGCTCCGTCCATCACCACCCCCTTTTGTACCGCTTTGTTCGCCATAAGTTGGCAGGGTATGCTCAGACGTAAGTCCCTTGCTCACTGTGCCACTGGATTCAAGCAAGCCTGGCTGAAGACGGCTGAAATGCCAGAAACCGGTCCTGGGAATCTTGTTTCCGGTCCAGGGAAGGCATTGCTTGGCAGTTCAGGCTGGACTGTTCCCATGAGGCACAGGGTCAGACTGATTTGCATATGGCCATGTCTGAACTGGGGTGGCAGAGTGGGCTAAAGAACGGTGATGGATCAAACCCAGATCTGTTGACTGGGTTTGAGTGTTTGATTGGTTCTGATGCTTCGTCTATCACCACCCCCTTTTGTACCGCTTTGTTCGCCATAAGTTGGCAGGGTATGCTCAGACGTGAGTCCCTTGCTCACTTTGCCACTGGATTCAAGCAAGCCTGGCTGAAGAGGGCTGAAATGCCAGAAACCGGTCCTAGGAAGCTTTGTTTCTGGTCCAGGGAAGGCATTGCTTGGTAGTTCGGGCTGAACTGCTCCCATGAGGCACAGGGTCAGACTGATTTGCATATGGCCATGTCTGAACTGGGGTGACAGAGTGGGTTAAAGAACGGTGATGGATCAAACCCAGATCTGTTCACTGGGTGTGAGTGTTTTATTGGTTCTGATGCTCCGTCCATCACCACCCCCTTTCGTACCGCTTTGTTTGCCATAAGTTGGCAGGGTATGCTCAGACGTGAGTCCCTTGCTCACTTTGCCACTGGATTCAAGCAAGCCTGGCTGAAGACGGCTGAAATGCCAGAAACCGGTCCTAGAAAGCTTGTTTCCGGTCCAGGGAAGGCATTGCTTGGCAGTTCGGGCTGGACTGTTCCCATGAAGCACAGGGTCAGACTGATTTGCATATGGCCATGTCTGAACTGGGGTGGCAGAGTGGGCTAAAGAACGGTGATGGATCAAACCCAGATCTGTTGACTGGGTGTGAGTGTTTGATTGGTTCTGATGCTCCGTCCATCACCACCCCCTTTTGTACCGCTTTGTTCGCCATAAGTTGGCAGGGTATGCTCAGACGTGAGTCCCTTGCTCACTTTGCCACTGGATTCAAGCAAGCCTGGCTGAAGACGGCTGAAATGCCAGAAACCGGTCCTAGGAAGCTTGTTTCCGGTCCAGGGAAGGCATTGCTTGGCAGTTCGGGCTGGACTGTTCCCATGAGGCACAGGGTCAGACTGATTTGCATATGGCCATGTCTGAAATGGGGTGGCAGAGTGGGCTAAAGAACGGTAAGGGATCAAACCCAGATTTGTTGACTGGGTGTGAGTGTTTGATTGGTTCTGATGCTCCGTCCATTACCACCCCCTTTTGTACCGCTTTGTTCGACATAAGTTGGCAGGGTATGCTCAGACGTGAGTCCCTTGCTCACTTTGCCACTGGATTCAAGCAAGCCTGGCTGAAGACGGCTGAAATGCCAGAAACCGGTCCTAGGAAGCTTGTTTCCGGTCCAGGGAAGGCATTGCTTGGCAGTTCGGGCTGGACTGTTCCCATGAGGCACAGGGTCAGACTGATTTGCATATGGCCATGTCTGAACTGGGGTGGCAGAGTGGGCTAAAGAACGGTGATGGATCAAACCCAGTTTTGTTGACTGGGTGTGAGTGTTTGATTGGTTCTGATGCTCCGTCCATCACCACCCCCTTTTTTACTGCTTTGTTCGACATAAGTTGGCAGGGTATGCTCAGACGTGAGTCCCTTGCTCACTTTGCCACTGGATTCAAGCAAGCCTGGCTGAAGAGGGCTGAAATGCCAGAAACCGGTCCTAGGAAGCTTTGTTTCTGGTCCAGGGAAGGCATTGCTTGGTAGTTCGGGCTCAACTGCTCCCATGAGGCACAGGGTCAGACTGATTTGCATATGGCCATGTCTGAACTGGGGTGACAGAGTGGTTTAAAGAACGGTGATGGATCAAACCCAGATCTGTTGACTGGGTGTGAGTGTTTGATTGGTTCTGATGCTCCGTCCATCACCACCCCCTTTCGTACCGCTTTGTTCGCCATAAGTTGGCAGGGTATGCTCAGACGTGAGTCCCTTGCTCACTTTGCCACTGGATTCAAGCAAGCATGGCTGAAGACGGCTGAAATGCCAGAAACCGGTCCTAGAAAGCTTGTTTCCGGTCCAGGGAAGGTATTGCTTGGCAGTTCGGGTTGGACTGTTCCCATGAAGCACAGGGTCAGACTGATTTGCATATGGCCATGTCTGAACTGGGGTGGCAGAGTGGGCTAAAGAACGGTGATGGATCAAACCCAGATCTGTTGACTGGGTGTGAGTGTTTGATTGGTTCTGATGCTCCGTCCATCACCACCCCCTTTCGTACCGCTTTGTTCGCCATAAGTTGGCAGGGTATGCTCAGACGTAAGTCCCTTGCTCACTTTGCCACTGGATTCAAGCAAGCCTGGCTGAAGATGGCTGAAATGCCAGAAACCGGTCCTAGGAAGCTTGTTTCCGGTCCAGGGAAGGCATTGCTTGGCAGTTCGGGCTGAACTGCTCCCATGAGGCACAGGGACACACTGATTTGCATATGGCCATGTCTGAACTGGGGTGACAGAGTGGGCTAAAGAACGGTGATGGATCAAACCCAGATCTGTTGACTGGGTGTGACTGTTTGATTGGTTCTGATGCTCCGTCCATCACCACCCCCTTTTGTACCGCTTTGTTTGCCATAAGTTGGCAGGGTATGCTCAGACGTGAGTCCCTTGCTCACTTTGCCACTGGATTCAAGCAAGCCTGGCTGAAGACGGCTGAAATGCCAGAAACCGGTCCTAGGAAGCTTGTTTTCGGTCCAGGGAAGGCATTGCTTGGCAGTTCGGGCTGGACTGTTCCCATGAGGCACAGGGTCAGACTGATTTGCATATGGCCATGTCTGAAATGGGGTGGCAGAGTGGGCTAAAGAACGGTAATGGATCAAACACAGATTTGTTGACTGGGTGTGAGTGTTTGATTGGTTCTGATGCTCCGTCCATCACCACCCCCTTTTGTACCGCTTTGTTCGACATAAGTTGGCAGGGTATGCTCAGACGTGAGTCCCTTGCTCACTTTGCCACTGGATTCAATCAAGCCTGGCTGAAGACGGCTGAAATGCCAGAAACCGGTCCTAGGAAGCTTGTTTCCGGTCCAGGGAAGGCATTGCTTGGCAGTTCGGGCTGGACTGTTCCCATGAGGCACAGGGTCAGACTGATTTGCATATGGCCATGTCTGAAATGGGGTGGCAGAGTGGGCTAAAGAACGGTAATGGATCAAACCCAGATTTGTTGACTGGGTGTGAGTGTTTGATTGGTTCTGATTCTCCGTCCATCACCACCCCCTTTTGTACCGCTTTGTTCGACATAAGTTGGCAGGGTATGCTCAGACGTGAGTCCCTTGCTCACTTTGCCACTGGATTCAAGCAAGCCTGGCTGAAGATGGCTGAAATGCCAGAAACCGGTCCTAGGAAGCTTGTTTCCGGTCCAGGGAAGGCATTGCTTGGCAGTTCGGGCTGGACTGTTCCCATGAGGCACAGGGTCAGACTGATTTGCATATGGCCATGTCTGAACTGGGGTGGCAGAGTGAGCTAAAGAACGGTGATGGATCAAACCCAGTTTTGTTGACTGGGTGTGAGTGTTTAATTGGTTCTGATGCTCCGTCCATCACCACCCCCTTTTTTACTGCTTTGTTCGACATAAGTTGGCAGGGTATGCTCAGACGTGAGTCCCTTGCTCACTTTGCCACTGGATTCAAGCAAGCCTGGCTGAAGAGGGCTGAAATGCCAGAAACCGGTCCTAGGAAGCTTTGTTTCTGGTCCAGGGAAGGCATTGCTTGGTAGTTCGGGCTCAACTGCTCCCATGAGGCACAGGGTCAGACTGATTTGCATATGGCCATGTCTGAACTGGGGTGACAGAGTGGGTTAAAGAACGGTGATGGATCAAACCCAGATCTGTTGACTGGGTGTGAGTGTTTGATTGGTTCTGATGCTCCGTCCATCACCACCCCCTTTCGTACCGCTTTGTTCGCCATAAGTTGGCAGGGTATGCTCAGACGTGAGTCCCTTGCTCACTTTGCCACTGGATTCAAGCAAGCCTGGCTGAAGACGGCTGAAATGCCAGAAACCGGTCCTAGAAAGCTTGATTCCGGTCCAGGGAAGGTATTGCTTGGCAGTTTGGGTTGGACTGTTCCCATGAAGCACAGGGTCAGACTGATTTGCATATGGCCATGTCTGAACTGGGGTGGCAGAGTGGGCTAAAGAACGGTGATGGATCAAACCCAGATCTGTTGACTGGGTGTGAGTGTTTGATTGGTTCTGATGCTCCGTCCATCACCACCCCCTTTTGTACCGCTTTGTTCGCCATAAGTTGGCAGGGTATGCTCAGACGTAAGTCCCTTGCTCACTTTGCCACTGGATTCAAGCAAGCCTGGCTGAAGACGGCTGAAATGCCAGAAACCGGTCCTAGGAAGCTTGTTTCCGGTCCAGGGAAGGCATTGCTTGGCAGTTCGGGCTGAACTGCTCCCATGAGGCACAGGGTCAGACTGATTTGCATATGGCCATGTCTGAACTGGGGTGACAGAGTGGGCTAAAAAACGGTGATGGATCAAACCCAGATCTGTTGACTGGGTGTGAGTGTTTGATTGGTTCTGATGCTCCATCCATCACCATCCCCTTTTGTACCGCTTTGTTTGCCATAAGTTGGCAGGGTATGCTCAGACGTGAGTCCCTTGCTCACTTTGCCACTGGATTCAAGCAAGCCTGGCTGAAGACGGCTGAAATGCCAGAAACCGGTCCTAGGAAGCTTGTTTTCGGTCCAGGGAAGGCATTGCTTGGCAGTTCGGGCTGGACTGTTCCCATGAGGCACAGGGTCAGACTGATTTGCATATGGCCATGTCTGAAATGGGGTGGCAGAGTGGGCTAAAGAACGGTAATGGATCAAACCCAGATTTGTTGACTGGGTGTGAGTGTTTGATTGGTTCTGATGCTCCGTCCATCACCAACCCCTTTTGTACCGCTTTGTTCGACATAAGTTGGCAGGGTATGCTCAGACGTGAGTCCCTTGCTCACTTTGCCACTGGATTCAAGCAAGCCTGGCTGAAGACGGCTGAAATGCCAGAAACCGGTCTTAGGAAGCTTGTTTCCGGTCCAGGGAAGGCATTGCTTGGCAGTTCGGGCTGGACTGTTCCCATGAGGCACAGGGTCAGACTGATTTGCATATGGCCATGTCTGAACTGGGGTGGCAGAGTGGGCTAAAGAACGGTGATGGATCAAACCCTGTTTTGTTGACTGGGTGTGAGTGTTTGATTGGTTCTGATGCTCCGTCCATCACCACCCCCTTTTTTACTGCTTTGTTCGACATAAGTTGGCAGGGTATGTTCAGACGTGAGTCCCTTGCTCACTTTGCCACTGGATTCAAGCAAGCCTGGCTGAAGACGGCTGAAATGCCAGAAACCGGTCCTAGGAAGCTTGTTTCCGGTCCAGGGAAGGCATTGCTTGGCAGTTTGGGCTGGACTGTTCCCATGAGGCACAGGGTCAGACTGATTTGCATATGGTCGTGTCTGAACTGGGGTGGCAGAGTGGGCAAAAGAACGGTGATGGATCAAACCCAGATTTGTTGACTGGGTGTGAGTGTTTGATTGGTTCTGATGCTCCGTCCATCACCACCCCCTTTTGTACCGGTTTGTTCGACATAAGTTGGCAGGGTATGCTCAGACATGAGTCCCTTGCTCACTTTGTCACTGGATTCAAGCAAGCATGGCTGAAAACGGCTGAAATGCCAGAAACCGGTACTAGGAAGCTTGTTTCCGGTCCAGGGAAGGCATTGCTTGGCAGTTCAGGCTGGACTGTTCCCATGAGGCACAGGGTCAGACTGATTTGCATATGGCCATGTCTGAAATGGGGTGGCAGAGTGGGCTAAAGAACGGTAATGGATCAAACCCAGATTTGTTGACTGGTTGTGAGTGTTTGATTGGTTCTGATGCTCCGTCCATCTCCACCCCCTTTTTTACTGCTTTGTTCGACATAAGTTGGCAGGGTATGCTCAGACGTGAGTCTCTTGCTCACTTTGCCACTGGATTCAAGCAAGCCTGGCTGAAGAGGGCTGAAATGCCAGAAACCGGTCCTAGGAAGCTTTGTTTCTGGTCCAGGGAAGGCATTGCTTGGTAGTTCGGGCTCAACTGCTCCCATGAGGCACAGGGTCAGACTGATTTGCATATGGCCATGTCTGAACTGGGGTGACAGAGTGGGTTAAAGAACGGTGATGGATCAAACCCAGATCTGTTGACTGGGTGTGAGTGTTTGATTGGTTCTGATGCTCCGTCCATCACCACCCCCTTTCGTACCGCTTTGTTCGCCATAAGTTGGCAGGGTATGCTCAGACGTGAGTCCCTTGCTCACTTTGCCACTGGATTCAAGCAAGCCTGGCTGAAGACGGCTGAAATGTCAGAAACCGGTCCTAGAAAGCTTGTTTCCGGTCCAGGGAAGGTATTGCTTGGCAGTTCGGGTTGGACTGTTCCCATGAAGCACAGGGTCAGACTGATTTGCATATGGCCATGTCTGAACTGGGGTGGCAGAGTGGGCTAAAGAACGGTGATGGATCAAACCCAGATCTGTTGACTGGGTGTGAGTGTTTGATTGGTTCTGATGCTCCGTCCATCACCACCCCCTTTTGTACCGCTTTGTTCGCCATAAGTTGGCAGGGTATGCTCAGACGTAAGTCCCTTGCTCACTTTGCCACTGGATTCAAGCAAGCCTGGCTGAAGATGGCTGAAATGCCAGAAACCGGTCCTAGGAAGCTTGTTTCCGGTCCAGGGAAGGCATTGCTTGGCAGTTCGGGCTGAACTGCTCCCATGAGGCACAGGGTCAGACTGATTTGCATATGGCCATGTCTGAACTGGGGTGACAGAGTGGGCTAAAGAACGGTGATGGATCAAACCCAGATCTGTTGACTGGGTGTGAGTGTTTGATTGGTTCTGATGCTCCGTCCATCACCACCCCCTTTTGTACCGCTTTGTTTGCCATAAGTTGGCAGGGTATGCTCAGACGTGAGTCCCTTGCTCACTTTGCCACTGGATTCAAGCAAGCCTGGCTGAAGACGGCTGAAATGTCAGAAACCGGTCCTAGAAAGCTTGTTTCCGGTCCAGGGAAGGTATTGCTTGGCAGTTCGGGTTGGACTGTTCCCATGAAGCACAGGGTCAGACTGATTTGCATATGGCCATGTCTGAACTGGGGTGGCAGAGTGGGCAAAAGAACGGTGATGGATCAAACCCAGATTTGTTGACTGGGTGTGAGTGTTTGATTGGTTCTGATGCTCCGTCCATCACCACCCCCTTTTGTACCGGTTTGTTCGACATAAGTTGGCAGGGTATGCTCAGACATGAGTCCCTTGCTCACTTTGTCACTGGATTCAAGCAAGCATGGCTGAAAACGGCTGAAATGCCAGAAACCGGTACTAGGAAGCTTGTTTCCGGTCCAGGGAAGGCATTGCTTGGCAGTTCAGGCTGGACTGTTCCCATGAGGCACAGGGTCAGACTGATTTGCATATGGCCATGTCTGAAATGGGGTGGCAGAGTGGGCTAAAGAACGGTAATGGATCAAACCCAGATTTGTTGACTGGTTGTGAGTGTTTGATTGGTTCTGATGCTCCGTCCATCACCACCCCCTTTTTTACTGCTTTGTTCGACATAAGTTGGCAGGGTATGCTCAGACGTGAGTCTCTTGCTCACTTTGCCACTGGATTCAAGCAAGCCTGGCTGAAGAGGGCTGAAATGCCAGAAACCGGTCCTAGGAAGCTTTGTTTCTGGTCCAGGGAAGGCATTGCTTGGTAGTTCGGGCTCAACTGCTCCCATGAGGCACAGGGTCAGACTGATTTGCATATGGCCATGTCTGAACTGGGGTGACAGAGTGGGTTAAAGAACGGTGATGGATCAAACCCAGATCTGTTGACTGGGTGTGAGTGTTTGATTGGTTCTGATGCTCCGTCCATCACCACCCCCTTTCGTACCGCTTTGTTCGCCATAAGTTGGCAGGGTATGCTCAGACGTGAGTCCCTTGCTCACTTTGCCACTGGATTCAAGCAAGCCTGGCTGAAGACGGCTGAAATGTCAGAAACCGGTCCTAGAAAGCTTGTTTCCGGTCCAGGGAAGGTATTGCTTGGCAGTTCGGGTTGGACTGTTCCCATGAAGCACAGGGTCAGACTGATTTGCATATGGCCATGTCTGAACTGGGGTGGCAGAGTGGGCTAAAGAACGGTGATGGATCAAACCCAGATCTGTTGACTGGGTGTGAGTGTTTGATTGGTTCTGATGCTCCGTCCATCACCACCCCCTTTTGTACCGCTTTGTTCGCCATAAGTTGGCAGGGTATGCTCAGACGTAAGTCCCTTGCTCACTTTGCCACTGGATTCAAGCAAGCCTGGCTGAAGATGGCTGAAATGCCAGAAACCGGTCCTAGGAAGCTTGTTTCCGGTCCAGGGAAGGCATTGCTTGGCAGTTCGGGCTGAACTGCTCCCATGAGGCACAGGGTCAGACTGATTTGCATATGGCCATGTCTGAACTGGGGTGACAGAGTGGGCTAAAGAACGGTGATGGATCAAACCCAGATCTGTTGACTGGGTGTGAGTGTTTGATTGGTTCTGATGCTCCGTCCATCACCACCCCCTTTTGTACCGCTTTGTTTGCCATAAGTTGGCAGGGTATGCTCAGACGTGAGTCCCTTGCTCACTTTGCCACTGGATTCAAGCAAGCCTGGCTGAAGACGGCTGAAATGCCAGAAACCGGTCCTAGGAAGCTTGTTTTCGGTCCAGGGAAGGCATTGCTTGGCAGTTCGGGCTGGACTGTTCCCATGAGGCACAGGGTCAGACTGATTTGCATATGGCCATGTCTGAAATGGGGTGGCAGAGTGGGCTAAAGAACGGTAATGGATCAAACCCAGATTTGTTGACTGGGTGTGAGTGTTTGATTGGTTCTGATGCTCCGTCCATCACCACCCCCTTTTGTACCGCTTTGTTCGACATAAGTTGGCAGGGTATGCTCAGACGTGAGTCCCTTGCTCACTTTGCCACTGGATTCAAGCAAGCCTGGCTGAAGACGGCTGAAATGCCAGAAACCGGTCCTAGGAAGCTTGTTTCCGGTCCAGGGAAGGCATTGCTTGGCAGTTCGGGCTGGACTGTTCCCATGAGGCACAGGGTCAGACTGATTTGCATATGGCCTTGTCTGAAATGGGGTGGCAGAGTGGGCTAAAGAACGGTAATGGATCAAACCCAGATTTGTTGACTGGGTGTGAGTGTTTGATTGGTTCTGATTCTCCGTCCATCACCACCCCCTTTTGTACCGCTTTGTTCGACATAAGTTGGCAGGGTATGCTCAGACGTGAGTCCCTTGCTCACTTTGCCACTGGATTCAAGCAAGCCTGGCTGAAGACGGCTGAAATGCCAGAAACCGGTCCTAGGAAGCTTGTTTCCGGTCCAGGGAAGGCATTGCTTGGCAGTTCGGGCTGGCCTGTTCCCATGAGGCACAGGGTCAGACTGATTTGCATATGGCCATGTCTGAACTGGGGTGGCAGAGTGGGCTAAAGAACGGTGATGGATCAAACCCAGTTTTGTTGACTGGGTGTGACTGTTTAATTGGTTCTGATGCTCCGTCCATCACCACCCCCTTTTTTACTGCTTTGTTCGACATAAGTTGGCAGGGTATGCTCAGACGTGAGTCCCTTGCTCACTTTGCCACTGGATTCAAGCAAGCCTGGCTGAAGAGGGCTGGCATGCCAGAAACCGGTCCTAGGAAGCTTTGTTTCTGGTCCAGGAAAGGCATTGCTTGGTAGTTCGGGCTCAACTGCTCCCATGAGGCACAGGGTCAGACTGATTTGCATATGGCCATGTCTGAACTGGGGTGACAGAGTGGGTTAAAGAACGGTGATGGATCAAACCCAGATCTGTTGACTGGGTGTGAGTGTTTGATTGGTTCTGATGCTCCGTTCATCACCACCCCCTTTCGTACCGCTTTGTTCGCCATAAGTTGGCAGGGTATGCTCAGACGTGAGTCCCTTGCTCACTTTGCCACTGGATTCAAGCAAGCCTGGCTGAAGACGGCTGAAATGCCAGAAACCGGTCCTAGAAAGCTTGATTCCGGTCCAGGGAAGGTATTGTTTGGCAGTTTGGGTTGGACTGTTCCCATGAAGCACAGGGTCAGACTGATTTGCATATGGCCATGTCTGAACTGGGGTGGCAGAGTGGGCTAAAGAAAGGTGATGGATCAAACCCAGATCTGTTGACTGGGTGTGAGTGTTTGATTGGTTCTGATGCTCCGTCCATCACCACCCCCTTTTGTATCGCTTTGTTCGCCATAAGTTGGCAGGGTATGCTCAGACGTAAGTCCCTTGCTCACTTTGCCACTGGATTCAAGCAAGCCTGGCTGAAGACGGCTGAAATGCCAGAAACCGGTCCTAGGAAGCTTGTTTCCGGTCCAGGGAAGGCATTGCTTGCCAGTTCGGGCTGAACTGCTCCCATGAGGCACATGGTCAGACTGATTTGCATATGGCCATGTCTGAACTGGGGTGACAGAGTGGGCTAAAGAACGGTGATGGATCAAACCCAGATCTGTTGACTGGGTGTGAGTGTTTGATTGGTTCTGATGCTCCGTCCATCACCACCCCCTTTTGTACCGCTTTGTTTGCCATAAGTTGGCAGGGTATGCTCAGACGTGAGTCCCTTGCTCACTTTGCCACTGGATTCAAGCAAGCCTGGCTGAAGACGGCTGAAATGCCAGAAACCGGTCCTAGGAAGCTTGTTTTCGGTCCAGGGAAGGCATTGCTTGGCAGTTCGGGCTGGACTGTTCCCATGAGGCACAGGGTCAGACTGATTTGCATATGGCCATGTCTGAAATGGGGTGGCAGAGTGGGCTAAAGAACGGTAATGGATCAAACCCAGATTTGTTGACTGGGTGTGAGTGTTTAATTGGTTCTGATGCTCCGTCCATCACCACCCCCTTTTTTACTGCTTTGTTCGACATAAGTTGGCAGGGTATGCTCAGACGTGAGTCCCTTGCTCACTTTGCCACTGGATTCAAGCAAGCCTGGCTGAAGAGGGCTGAAATGCCAGAAACCGGTCCTAGGAAGCTTTGTTTCTGGTCCAGGGAAGGCATTGCTTGGTAGTTCGGGCTCAACTGCTCCCATGAGGCACAGGGTAAGAGTGATTTGCATATGGCCATGTCTGAACTGGGGTGACAGAGTGGGTTAAAGAACGGTGATGGATCAAACCCAGATCTGTTGACTGGGTGTGAGTGTTTGATTGGTTCTGATGCTCCGTTCATCACCACCCCCTTTCGTACCGCTTTGTTCGCCATAAGTTGGCAGGGTATGCTCAGACGTGAGTCCCTTGCTCACTTTGCCACTGGATTCAAGCAAGCCTGGCTGAAGACGGCTGAAATGCCAGAAACCGGTCCTAGAAAGCTTGATTCCGGTCCAGGGAAGGTATTGTTTGGCAGTTTGGGTTGGACTGTTCCCATGAAGCACAGGGTCAGACTGATTTGCATATGGCCATGTCTGAACTGGGGTGGCAGAGTGGGCTAAAGAACGGTGATGGATCAAACCCAGATCTGTTGACTGGGTGTGAGTGTTTGATTGGTTCTGATGCTCCGTCCATCACCACCCCCTTTTGTACCGCTTTGTTCGCCATAAGTTGGCAGGGTATGCTCAGACGTAAGTCCCTTGCTCACTTTGCCACTGGATTCAAGCAAGCCTGGCTGAAGACGGCTGAAATGCCAGAAACCGGTCCTAGGAAGCTTGTTTCCGGTCCAGGGAAGGCATTGCTTGGCAGTTCGGGCTGAACTGCTCCCATGAGGCACAGGGTCAGACTGATTTGCATATGGCCATGTCTGAACTGGGGTGACAGAGTGGGCTAAAGAACGGTGATGGATCAAACCCAGATCTGTTGACTGGGTGTGAGTGTTTGATTGGTTCTGATGCTCCGTCCATCACCACCCCCTTTTGTACCGCTTTGTTTGCCATAAGTTGGCAGGGTATGCTCAGACGTGAGTCCCTTGCTCACTTTGCCACTGGATTCAAGCAAGCCTGGCTGAAGACGGCTGAAATGCCAGAAACCGGTCCTAGGAAGCTTGTTTTCGGTCCAGGGAAGGCATTGCTTGGCAGTTCGGGCTGGACTGTTCCCATGAGGCACAGGGTCAGACTGATTTGCATATGGCCATGTCTGAAATGGGGTGGCAGAGTGGGCTAAAGAACGGTAATGGATCAAACCCAGATTTGTTGACTGGGTGTGAGTGTTTGATTGGTTCTGATGCTCCGTCCATCACCAACCCCTTTTGTACCGCTTTGTTCGAATAAGTTGGCAGGGTATGCTCAGACGTGAGTCCCTTGCTCACTTTGCCACTGGATTCAAGCAAGCCTGGCTGAAGACGGCTGAAATGCCAGAAACCGGTCTTAGGAAGCTTGTTTCCGGTCCAGGGAAGGCATTGCTTGGCAGTTCGGGCTGGACTGTTCCCATGAGGCACAGGGTCAGACTGATTTGCATATGGCCATGTCTGAACTGGGGTGGCAGAGTGGGCTAAAGAACGGTGATGGATCAAACCCAGTTTTGTTGAGTGGGTGTGAGTGTTTGATTGGTTCTGATGCTCCGTCCATCCCACCCCCTTTTTTACTGCTTTGTTCGACATAAGTTGGCAGGGTATGCTCAGACGTGAGTCCCTTGCTCACTTTGCCACTGGATTCAAGCAAGCCTGGCTGAAGACGGCTGAAATGCCAGAAACCGGTCCTAGGAAGCTTGTTTCCGGTCCAGGGAAGGCATTGCTTGGCAGTTTGGGCTGGACTGTTCCCATGAGGCACAGGGTCAGACTGATTTGCACATGGTCGTGTCTGAACTGGGGTGGCAGAGTGGGCTAAAGAACGGTGATGGATCAAACCCAGATTTGTTGACTGGGTGTGAGTGTTTGATTGGTTCTGATGCTCCGTCCATCACCACCCCCTTTTGTACCGGTTTGTTCGACATAAGTTGGCAGGGTATGCTCAGACGTGAGTCCCTTGCTCACTTTGTCACTGGATTCAAGCAAGCATGGCTGAAAACGGCTGAAATGCCAGAAACCGGTACTAGGAAGCTTGTTTCCGGTCCAGGGAAGGCATTGCTTGGCAGTTCGGGCTGGACTGTTCCCATGAGGCACAGGGTCAGACTGATTTGCATATGGCCATGTCTGAAATGGGGTGGCAGAGTGGGCTAAAGAACGGTAATGGATCAAACCCAGATTTGTTGACTGGGTGTGAGTGTTTGATTGGTTCTGATGCTCCGTCCATCACTACCCCCTTTTGTACCGCTTTGTTCGCCATAAGTTGGCAGGGTATGCTCAGACGTGAGTCCCTTGCTCACTTTGCCACTGGATTCAAGCAAGCCTGGCTGAAGACGGCTGAAATGCCAGAAACCGGTCCTAGGAAGCTTGTTTCCGGTCCAGGGAAGGCATTGCTTGGCAGTTCGGGCTGGACTGTTCCCATGAGGCACAGGGTCAGACTGATTTGCATATGGCCATGTCTGAACTGGGGTGGCAGAGTGGGCTAAAGAACGGTGATGGATCAAACCCAGTTTTGTTGACTGGGTGTGAGTGTTTGATTGGTTCTGATGCTCCGTCCATCACCACCCCCTTTTTTACTGCTTTGTTCGACATAAGTTGGCAGGGTATGCTCAGACGTGAGTCCCTTGCTCACTTTGCCACTGGATTCAAGCAAGCCTGGCTGAAGAGGGCTGAAATGCCAGAAACCGGTCCTAGGAAGCTTTGTTTCTGGTCCAGGGAAGGCATTGCTTGGTAGTTCGGGCTCAACTGCTCCCATGAGGCACAGGGTCAGACTGATTTGCATATGGCCATGTCTGAACTGGGGTGACAGAGTGGGTTAAAGAACGGTGATGGATCAAACCCAGATCTGTTGACTGGGTGTGAGTGTTTGATTGGTTCTGATGCTCCGTCCATCACCACCCCCTTTCGTACCGCTTTGTTCGCCATAAGTTGGCAGGGTATGCTCAGACGTGAGTCCCTTGCTCACTTTGCCACTGGATTCAAGCAAGCCTGGCTGAAGACGGCTGAAATGCCAGAAACCGGTCCTAGAAAGCTTGTTTCCGGTCCAGGGAAGGTATTGCTTGGCAGTTCGGGTTGGACTGTTCCCATGAAGCACAGGGTCAGACTGATTTGCATATGGCCATGTCTGAACTGGGGTGGCAGAGTGGGCTAAAGAACGGTGATGGATCAAACCCAGATCTGTTGACTGGGTGTGAGTGTTTGATTGATTCTGATGCTCCGTCCATCACCACCCCCTTTTGTACCGCTTTGTTCGCCATAAGTTGGCAGGGTATGCTCAGACGTAAGTCCCTTGCTCACTTTGCCACTGGATTCAAGCAAGCCTGGCTGAAGATGGCTGAAATGCCAGAAACCGGTCCTAGGAAGCTTGTTTCCGGTCCAGGGAAGGCATTGCTTGGCAGTTCGGGCTGAACTGCTCCCATGAGGCACAGGGTCAGACTGATTTGCATATGGCCATGTCTGAACTGGGGTGACAGAGTGGGCTAAAGAACGGTGATGGATCAAACCCAGATCTGTTGACTGGGTGTGAGTGTTTGATTGGTTCTGATGCTCCGTCCATCACCACCCCCTTTTGTACCGCTTTGTTTGCCATAAGTTGGCAGGGTATGCTCAGACGTGAGTCCCTTGCTCACTTTGCCACTGGATTCAAGCAAGCCTGGCTGAAGACGGCTGAAATGCCAGAAACCGGTCCTAGGAAGCTTGTTTCCGGTCCAGGGAAGGCATTGCTTGGCAGTTCGGGCTGGACTGTTCCCATGAGGCACAGGGTCAGACTGATTTGCATATGGCCATGTCTGAAATGGGGTGGCAGAGTGGGCTAAAGAACGGTAATGGATCAAACCCAGATTTGTTGACTGGGTGTGAGTGTTTGATTGGTTCTGATTCTCCGTCCATCACCACCCCCTTTTGTACCGCTTTGTTCGACATAAGTTGGCAGGGTATGCTCAGACGTGAGTCCCTTGCTCACTTTGCCACTGGATTCAAGCAAGCCTGGCTGAAGACGGCTGAAATGCCAGAAACCGGTCCTAGGAAGCTTGTTTCCGGTCCAGGGAAGGCATTGCTTGGCAGTTCGGGCTGGACTGTTCCCATGAGGCACAGGGTCAGACTGATTTGCATATGGCCATGTCTGAACTGGGGTGGCAGAGTGGGCTAAAGAACGGTGATGGATCAAACCCAGTTTTGTTGACTGGGTGTGAGTGTTTAATTGGTTCTGATGCTCCGTCCATCACCACCCCCTTTTTTACTGCTTTGTTCGACATAAGTTGGCAGGGTATGCTCAGACGTGAGTCCCTTGCTCACTTTGCCACTGGATTCAAGCAAGCCTGGCTGAAGACGGCTGAAATGCCAGAAACCGGTCCTAGGAAGCTTGTTTCCGGTCCAGGGAAGGCATTGCTTGGCAGTTCGGGCTGAACTGTTCCCATGAGGCACAGGGTCAGACTGATTTGCATGTGGCCATGTCTGAAATGGGGTGGCAGAGTGGGCTAAAGAACGGTAATGGATCAAACCCAGATTTGTTGACTGGGTGTGAGTGTTTGATTGGTTCTGATTCTCCGTCCATCACCACCCCCTTTTGTACCGCTTTGTTCGACATAAGTTGGCAGGGTATGCTCAGACGTGAGTCCCTTGCTCACTTTGCCACTGGATTCAAGCAAGCCTGGCTGAAGACGGCTGAAATGCCAGAAACCGGTCCTAGGAAGCTTGTTTCCGGTCCAGGGAAGGCATTGCTTGGCAGTTCGGGCTGGACTGTTCCCATGAGGCACAGGGTCAGACTGATTTGCATATGGCCATGTCTGAACTGGGGTGGCAGAGTGGGCTAAAGAACGGTGATGGATCAAACCCAGTTTTGTTGACTGGGTGTGAGTGTTTAATTGGTTCTGATGCTCCGTCCATCACCACCCCCTTTTTTACTGCTTTGTTCGACATAAGTTGGCAGGGTATGCTCAGACGTGAGTCCCTTGCTCACTTTGCCACTGGATTCAAGCAAGCCTGGCTGAAGAGGGCTGAAATGCCAGAAACCGGTCCTAGGAAGCTTTGTTTCTGGTCCAGGGAAGGCATTGCTTGGTAATTCGGGCTCAACTGCTCCCATGAGGCACAGGGTCAGACTGATTTGCATATGGCCATGTCTGAACTGGGGTGACAGAGTGGGTTAAAGAACGGTGATGGATCAAACCCAGATCTGTTGACTGGGTGTGAGTGTTTGATTGGTTCTGATGCTCCGTCCATCACCACCCCCTTTCGTACCGCTTTGTTCGCCATAAGTTGGCAGGGTATGCTCAGACGTGAGTCCCTTGCTCACTTTGCCACTGGATTCAAGCAAGCCTGGCTGAAGACGGCTGAAATGCCAGAAACCGGTCCTAGGAAGCTTGTTTTCGGTCCAGGGAAGGCATTGCTTGGCAGTTCGGGCTGGACTGTTCCCATGAGTCACAGGGTCAGACTGATTTGCATATGGCCATGTCTGAACTGGGGTGGCAGAGTGGGCTAAAGAACGGTGATGGATCAAACCCAGTTTTGTTGACTGGGTGTGAGTGTTTGATTGGTTCTGATGCTCCGTCCATCACCACCCCCTTTTTTACTGCTTTGTTCGACATAAGTTGGCAGGGTATGCTCAGACGTGAGTCCCTTGCTCACTTTGCCACTGGATTCAAGCAAGCATGGCTGAAAACGGCTGAAATGCCAGAAACCGGTACTAGGAAGCTTGTTTCCGGTCCAGGGAAGGCATTGCTTGGCAGTTCGGGCTGGACTGTTCCCATGAGGCACAGTGTCAGACTGATTTGCATATGGCCATGTCTGAACTGGGGTGGCAGAGTGAGCTAAAGAACGGTGATGGATCAAACCCAGATCTGTTGACTGGGTGTGAGTGTTTGATTGGTTCTGATGCTTCGTCTATAACCACCCCCTTTTGTACCGCTTTGTTCGCCATAAGTTGGCAGGGTATGCTCAGACGTGAGTCCCTTGCTCACTTTGCCACTGGATTCAAGCAAGCCTGGCTGAAGAGGGCTGAAATGCCAGAAACCGGTCCTAGGAAGCTTTGTTTCTGGTCCAGGGAAGGCATTGCTTGGTAGTTTGGGCTGGACTTTTCCCATGAGGCACAGGGTCAGACTGATTTGCATATGGCCATGTCTGAACTGGGGTGGCAGAGTGGGCTAAAGAACGGTGATGGATCAAACCCAGTTTTGTTGACTGGGTGTGAGTGTTTGATTGGTTCTGATGCTCCGTCCATCACCACCCCCTTTTTTACTACTTTGTTCGACATAAGTTGGCAGGGTATGCTCAGACGTGAGTCCCTTGCTCACTTTGCCACTGGATTCAAGCAAGCCTGGCTGAAGACGGCTGAAATGCCAGAAACCGGTCCTAGGAAGCTTGTTTCCGGTCCAGGGAAGGCATTGCTTGGCAGTTTGGGCTGGACTGTTCCCATGAAGCACAGGGCCAGACTGATTTGCATATGGTCGTGTCTGAACTGGGGTGGCAGAGTGGGCTAAAGAACGGTGATGGATCAAACCCAGATTTGTTGACTGGGTGTGAGTGTTTGATTGGTTCTGATGCTCCGTCCATCACCACCCCCTTTTGTACCGGTTTGTTCGACATAAGTTGGCAGGGTATGCTCAGACGTGAGTCCCTTGCTCACTTTGTCACTGGATTCAAGCAAGCATGGCTGAAAACGGCTGAAATGCCAGAAACCGGTACTAGGAAGCTTGTTTCCGGTCCAGGGAAGGCATTGCTTTACAGTTCGGGCTGGACTGTTCCCATGAGGCACAGGGTCAGACTGATTTGCATATGGCCATGTCTGAACTGGGGTGGCAGAGTGAGCTAAAGAACGGTGATGGATCAAACCCAGATCTGTTGACTGGGTGTGAGTGTTTGATTGGTTCTGATGCTTCGTCTATAACCACCCCCTTTTGTACCGCTTTGTTCGCCATAAGTTGGCAGGGTATGCTCAGACGTGAGTCCCTTGCTCACTTTGCCACTGGATTCAAGCAAGCCCGGCTGAAGAGGGCTGAAATGCCAGAAACCGGTCCTAGGAAGCTTTGTTTCTGGTCCAGGGAAGGCATTGCTTGGTAGTTTGGGCTGAACTGCTCCCATGAGGCACAGGGTCAGACTGATTTGCATATGGCCATGTCTGAACTGGGGTGACAGAGTGGGTTAAAGAACGGTGATGGGTCAAACCCAGATCTGTTGACTGGTTGTGAGTGTTTGATTGGTTCTGATGCTCCGTCCATCACCACCCCCTTTCGTACCGCTTTGTTCGCCATAAGTTGGCAGGGTATGCTCAGACGTGAGTCCCTTGCTCACTTTGCCACTGGATTCAAGCAAGCCTGGCTGAAGACGGCTGAAATGCCGGAAACCGGTTCTAGAAAGCTTGTTTCCGGTCTAGGGAAGGTATTGCTTGGCAGTTCGGGCTGGACTATTCCCATGAAGCACAGGGTCAGCATGATTTGCATATGGCCATGCCTGAACAGGGGTGGCAGAGTGGGCTAAAGAACGGTGATGGATCAAACCCAGATCTGTTGACTGGGTGTGAGTGTTTGATTGGTTCTGATGCTCCGTCCATCACCACCCCCTTTTGTACCGCTTTGTTCGCCATAAGTTGGCAGGGTATGCTCAGACGTAAGTCCCTTGCTCACTTTGCCACTGGATTCAAGCAAGCCTGGCTGGAGACGGCTGAAATGCCAGAAACCGGTCCTCGGAAGCTTGTTTCCGGTCCAGGGAAGGCATTGCTTGGCAGTTCGGGCTGAACTGCTCCCATGAGGCACAGGGTCAGACTGATTTGCATATGCCCATGTCTGAACTGGGGTGACAGAGTGGGCTAAAGAACGGTGATGGATCAAACCCAAATCTGTTGACTGGGTGTGAGTGTTTGATTGGTTCTGATGCTCCGTCCATCACCACCCCCTTTTGTACCGCTTTGTTTGCCATAAGTTGGCAGGGTATGCTCAGACGTGAGTCCCTTGATCACTTTGCCACTGGATTCAAGCAAGCCTGGCTGAAGACGGCTGAAATGCCAGAAACCGGTCCTAGGAAGCTTGTTTCCGGTCCAGGGAAGGCATTGCTTGGCAGTTCGGGCTGGACTGTTCCCATGAGGCACAGTGTCAGACTGATTTGCATATGGCCATGTCTGAAATGGGGTGGCAGAGTGGGCTAAAGAACGGTAATGGATCAAACCCAGATTTGTTGACTGGGTGTGAGTGTTTGATTGGTTCTGATGCTCCGTCCATCACCACCCCCTTTTTTACCGCTTTGTTTGACATAAGTTGGCAGGGTATGCTCAGACGTGAGTCCCTTGCTCACTTTGCCACTGGATTCAAGCAAGCCTGGCTGAAGAGGGCTGAAATGCCAGAAACCGGTCCTAGGAAGCTTTGTTTCTGGTCCAGGGAAGGTATTGCTTGGCAGTTCGGGCTGGACTGTTCCCATGAAGCACAGGGTCAGACTGATTTGCATATGGCCATGTCTGAACTGGGGTGGCAGAGTGGGCTAAAGAACGGTGATGGATCAAACCCAGATCTGTTGACTGGGTGTGAGTGTTTGATTGGTTCTGATGCTTCGTCCATCACCACCCCCTTTTGTACCGCTTTGTTCAACATAAGTTGGCAGGGTATGCTCAGACGTAAGTCCCTTGCTCACTTTGACACTGGATTCAAGCAAGCCTGGCTGAAGACGGCTGAAATGCCAGAAACCGGTCCTAGGAAGCTTGTTTCCGGTCCAGGGAAGGCATTGCTTGGCAGTTCGGGCTGAACTGCTCCCATGAGGCACAGGGTCAGACTGATTTGCATATGGCCATGTCTGAACAGGGGTGACAGAGTGGGCTAAAGAACGGTGATGGTTCAAACCCAGATCTGTTGACTGGGTGTGAGTGTTTGATTGGTTCTGATGCTCCGTCCATCACCACCCCCTTTTGTACCGCTTTGTTTGCCATAAGTTTGCAGGGTATGCTCAGACGTGAGTCCCTTGCTCACTTTGCCACTGGATTCAAGCAAGCCTGGCTGAAGACGGCTGAAATGCCAGAAACCGGTCCTAGGAAGCTTGTTTTCGGTCCAGGGAAGGCATTGCTTGGCAGTTCGGGCTGGACTGTTCCCATGAGGCACTGGGTCAGACTGATTTGCATATGGCCATGTCTGAAATGGGGTGACAGAGTGGGCTAAAGAACGGTAATGGATCAAACCCAGATTTGTTGACTGGGTGTGAGTGTTTCATTGTTTCTGATGCTCCGTCCATCACCACCCCCTTTTGTACCGCTTTGTTCGACATAAGTTGGCAGGGTATGCTCAGACGTGAGTCCCTTGCTCACTTTGCCACTGGATTCAAGCAAGCCTGGCTGAAGACGGCTGAAATGCCAGAAACCGGTCCTAGGAAGCTTGTTTCCGGTCCAGGGAAGGCAATGCTTGGCAGTTCGGGCTGGACTGTTTCCATGAGGCACAGGGTCAGAATGATTTGCATATGGCCATGTCTGAACTGGGGTGGCAGAGTGGGCTAAAGAACGGTGATGGATCAAACCCAGTTTTGTTGACTGGGTGTGAGTGTTTGATTGGTTCTGATGCTCCGTCCATCACCACCTCCTTTTTTTTACTGCTTTGTTCGACATAAGTTGGCAGGGTATGCTCAGACGTGAGTCCCTTGCTCACTTTGCCACTGGATTGAAGCAAGCCTGGCTGAAGACGGCTGAAATGCCAGAAACCGGTGTTATTAAGCTTGTTTCCGGTCCAGGGAAGGCATTGCTTGGCAGTTCAGGCTGGACTGTTCCCATGAGGCACAGGGTCAGACTGATTTGCATATGGCCATGTCTAAACTGGTGTGGCAGAGTGGGCTAAAGAACGGTGATGGATCAAACCCAGATCTGTTGACTGGGTGTGAGTGTTTGATTGGTTCTGATGCTCCGTCCATCACCACCCCCTTATGTACCGCTTTGTTCGCCATAAGTTGGCAGGGTATGCTCAGACGTAAGTCCCTTGCTCACTTTGACACTGGATTCAAGCAAGCCTGGCTGAAGACGGCTGAAATGCCAGAAACCGGTCCTAGGAAGCTTGTTTCCGGTCCAGGGAAGGCATTTCTTGGCAGTTCGGGCTGAACTGCTCCCATGAGGCACAGGGTCAGACTGATTTGCACATGGCTATGTCTGAACTGGGGTGACAGAGTGGGCTAAAGAACGGTGATGGATCAAACCCAGAACTGTTGACTGGGTGTGAGTGTTTGATTGGTTCTGATGCTCCGTCCATCACCACCCCCTTTTGTACCGCTTTGTTCGACATAAGTTGGCAGGGTATGCTCAGACGTGAGTCCCTTGCTCACTTTGCCACTGGATTCAAGCAAGCCTGGCTGAAGACGGCTGAAATGCCAGAAACCGGTCCTAGGAAGCTTGTTTCCGGTCCAGGGAAGGCATTGCTTGGCAGTTCGGGCTGGACTGTTCCCATGAGGCACAGGGCCAGACTGATTTGCATATGGCCATGTCTGAACTGGGGTGGCAGAGTGGGCTAAAGAACGGTGATGGCTCAAACCCAGTTTTGTTGACAGGGTGTGAGTGTTTGATTGGTTCTGATGCTCCATCCATCACCACCCCCTTTTTTACTGCTTTGTTCGACATAAGTTGGCAGGGTATGCTCAGACGTGAGTCCCTTGCTCACTTTGCCACTGGATTCAAGCAAGCCTGGCTGAAGACGGCTGAAATGCCAGAAACAGGTCCTAGGAAGCTTGTTTCCGGTCCAGGGAAGGCATTGCTTGGCAGTTCGGGCTGGACTGTTCACATGAGGCACAGGGTCAGACTGATTTGCATATGACCATGTCTGAACTGGGGTGGCAGAGTGGGCTAAAGAACGGTGATGGATCAAACCCAGATCTGTTGACTGGGTGTGAGTGTTTGATTGGTTCTGATGCTTCGTCTATCACCACCCCCTTTTGTACCGCTTTGTTCGCCATAAGTTGGCAGGGTATGCTCAGACGTGAGTCCCTTGCTCACTTTGCCACTGGATTCAAGCAAGCCTGGCTGAAGACGGCTGAAATACCAGAAACCGGTCCTAGAAAGCTTGTTTCCGGTCCAGGGAAGGTATTGCTTGGCAGTTCGGGCTGGACTGTTCCCATGAAGCACAGGGTCAGACTGATTTGCATATGGCCATGTCTGAACTGGGGTGGCAGAGTGGGCTAAAGAACGGTGATGGATCAAACCCAGATCTGTTGACTGGGTTTGAGTGTTTGATTGGTTCTGATGCTCCGTCCATCACCACCCCCTTTTGTACCGCTTTGTTCGCCAGAAGTTGGCAGGGTATGATCAGACGTAAGTCCCTTGCTCATTTTGACACTGGATTCAAGCAAGCCTGGCTGAAGACGCCTGAAATGCCAGAAACCGGTCCTAGGAAGCTTGTTTCCGGTCCAGGGAAGGCATTGCTTTGCAGTTCGGGCTGAACTGCTCCCATGAGGCACAGGGTCAGACTGATTTGCATATGGCCATGTCTGAACTGGGGTGACATAGTGGGCTAAAGAACGGTGATGGATCAAACCCGGATCTGTTGACTGGGTGTGAGTGTTTGATTGGTTCTGATGCTCCGTCCATCACCCCCCCCCCCTTTTGTACCGCTTTGTTTGCCATAAGTTGGCAGGGTATGCTCAGACGTGAGTCCCTTTTTCACTTTGCCACTGGATTCAAGCAAGCCTGGCTGAAGACGGCTGAAATGCCAGAAACCGGTCCTAGGAAGCTTGTTGCCGGTCCAGGGAAGGTATTGCTTGGCAGTTCGGGCTGGACTGTTCCCATGAGGCACAGAGTCAGACTGATTTGCATATGGCCATGTCTGAAATGGGGTGGCAGAGTGGGCTAAAGAACGGTAATGGATCAAACCCAGATTTGTTGACTGGGTGTGAGTGTTTGATTGGTTCTGATGCTTCGTCTATCACCACCCCCTTTTGTACCACTTTGTTCGCCATAAGTTGGCAGGGTATGCTCAGACGTGAGTCCCTTGCTCACTTTGCCACTGGATTCAAGCAAGCCTGGCTGAAGAGGGCTGAAATGCCAGAAACCGGTCCTAGGAAGCTTTGTTTCTGGTCCAGGGAAGGTATTGCTTGGCAGTTCGGGCTGGACTGTTCCCATGAAGCACAGGGTCAGACTGATTTGCATATGGCCATGTCTGAACTGAGGTGACAGAGTGGGTTAAAGAACGGTGATGGATCAAACCCAGATCTGTTGACTGGGTGTGAGTGTTTGATTGGTTCTGATGCTCCGTCCATCACCACCCCCTTTCGTACCGCTTTGTTCGCCATAAGTTGGCAGGGTATGCTCAGACGTGAGTCCCTTGCTCACTTTGCCACTGGATTCAAGCAAGCCTGGCTGAAGACGGCTGAAATGCCAGAAACCGGTCCTAGAAAGCTTGTTTCCGGTCCAGGGATGGTATTGCTTGGCAGTTCGGGCTGGACTGTTCCCATGAAGCACAGGGTCAGACTGATTTGCATATGGCCATGTCTGAACTGGGGTGGCAGAGTGGGCTAAAGAACGGTGATGGATCAAACCCAGATCTGTTGACTGGGTGTGAGTGTTTGATTGGTTCTGATGCTCCGTCCATCACCACCCCCTTTTGTACCACTTTGTTTGCCATAAGTTGGCAGGGTATGCTCAGACGTGAGTCCCTTGCTCACTTTGCCACTGGATTCAAGCAAGCCTGGCTGAAGACGGCTGAAATGCCAGAAACCAGTCCTATGAAGCTTGTTTCCGGTCCAGGGAAGGCATTGCTTGGCAGTTCGGGCTGGACTGTTCCCATGAGGCACAGGGTCAGACTGATTTGCATATGGCCATGTCTGAACTGGGGTGGCAGAGTGGGCTAAAGAACGGTGATGGATCAAACCCAGTTTTGTTGACTGGGTGTGAGTGTTTGATTGGTTCTGATGCTCCGTCCATCACCACGCCCTTTTTTACTGCTTTTTTCGACATAAGTTGGCAGGGTATGCTCAGACGTGAGTCCCTTGCTCACTTTGCATCTGGATTCAAGCAAGCCTGGCTGAAGACGGCTGAAATGCCAGAAACCGGTACTAGAAAGCTTGTTTCCGGTCCAGGGAAGGCATTGCTTGGCAGTTCGGGCTGGACTGTTCCCATGAGGCACAGGGTCAGACTGATTTGCATATGGCCATGTCTGAACTGGGGTGGCAGAGTGGGCTAAAGAACGGTGATGGATCAAACCCAGATCTGTTGACTGGGTGTGAGTGTTTGATTGGTTCTGATGCTCCGTCCATCACCACCTCCTTTTTTTACTGCTTCGTTCGACATAAGTTGGCAGGGTATGCTCAGACGTTGAGTCCCTTGCTCACTTTGCCACTGGATTGAAGCAAGCCTGGCTGAAGAGGGCTGAAATGCCCGAAACCGGTCCTAGGAAGCTTTGTTTCTGATCCATGGAAGCCATTGCTTGGTAGTTCGGACTCAACTGCTCCCATGAGGCACAGGGTCAGACTGATTTGCATATGGCCATGTCTGAACTGAGGTGACAGAGTGGGTTAAAGAACGGTGATGGATCAAACCCAGATCTGTTGACTGGGTGTGAGGGTTTGATTGGTTCTGATGCTCCGTCCATCACCACCCCCTTTTGTACCGCTTTATTCGACATAAGTTGGCAGGGTATGCTCAGACGTGAGTCCCTTGCTCACTTTGCCACTGGATTCACGCAAGCCTGGCTGAAGACGGCTGAAATGCCAGAAACCGGTCCTAGGAAGCTTGTTTCCGGTCCAGGGAAGGCATTGCTTGGCAGTTCGGGCTGGACTGTTCCCATGAGGCACAGGGTCAGACTGATTTGCATATGGCCATGTCTGAACTGGGGTGGCAGAGTGGGCTAAAGAACGGTGATGGATCAAACCCAGTTTTGTTGACTGGGTGTGAGTGTTTGATTGGTTCTGATGCTCCGTCCATCACCACCTCCTTTTTTTACTGCTTCGTTCGACATAAGTTGGCAGGGTATGCTCAGACGTTGAGTCCCTTGCTCACTTTGCCACTGGATTGAAGCAAGCCAGGCTGAAGACGGCTGAAATGCCAGAAACCGGTGCTAGGAAGCTTGTTTCCGGTCCAGGGAAGGCATTGCTTGGCAGTTCGGGCTGGACTGTTCCCATGAGGCACAGGGTCAGACTGATTTGCATATGGCCATGTCTGAACTGGGGTGGCAGAGTGGGCTAAAGAACGGTGATGGATCAAACACAGATCTGTTGACTGGGTGTGAGTGTTTGATTGGTTCTGATGCTTCGTCTATCACCACCCCCTTTTGTACCGCTTTGTTCGCCATAAGTTGGCAGGGTATGCTCAGACGTGAGTCCCTTGCTCACTTTGCCACTGGATTCAAGCAAGCCTGGCTGAAGAGGGCTGAAATACCCGAAACCGGTCCTAGGAAGCTTTGTTTCTGATCCAGGGAAGCCATTGCTTGGTAGTTCGGACTCAACTGCTCCCATGAGGCACAGGGTCAGACTGATTTGCATATGGCCATGTCTGAACTGAGGTGACGGAGTGGGTTAAAGAACGGTGATGGATCAAACCCAGATCTGTTGACTGGGTGTGAGTGCTTGATTGGTTCTGATGCTCCGTCCATCACCACCCCCTTTCGTACCGCTTTGTTCGCCATAAGTTGGCAGGGTATGCTCAGACGTGAGTCCCTTGCTCACTTTGCCACTGGATTCAAGCAAGCCTCGCTGAAGACGGCTGAAATGCCAGAAACCGGTCCTAGAAAGCTTGTTTCCGGTCCAGGGAAGGTATTGCTTGGCAGTTCGGGCTGAACTGCTCCCATGAGGCACAGGGTCAGACTGATTTGCATATGGCCATGTCTGAACTGGGGTGACAGAGTGGGCTAAAGAACGGTGATGGATCAAACCCAGATCTGTTGACTGGGTGTGAGTGTTTGATTGGTTCTGATGCTCCGTCCATCACCACCCCCTTTTGTACCGCTTTTTTTGCCATAAGTTGGCAGGGTATGCTCAGACGTGAGTCCCTTGCTCACTTTGCCACTGGATTCAAGCAAGCCTGGCTGAAGACGGCTGAAATGCCAGAAACCAGTCCTATGAAGCTTGTTGCCGGTCCAGGGAAGGCATTGCTTGGCAGTTCGGGCTGGACTGTTCCCATGAAGCACAGGGTCAGACTGATTTGCATATGGCCATGTCTGAAATGGGGTGGCAGAGTGGGCTAAAGAACGGTAATGGATCAAACCCAGATTTGTTGACTGGGTGTGAGTGTTTGATTGGTTCTGATGCTTCGTCTATCACCACCTCCTTTTTTTACTGCTTTGTTCGACATAAGTTGGCAGGGTATGCTCAGACGTGAGTCCCTTGCTCACTTTGCCACTGGATTGAAGCAAGCCTGGCTGGAAACGGCTGAAATGCCAGAAACCGGTGCTAGGAAGCTTGTTTCCGGTCCAGGGAAGGCATTGCTTGGCAGTTCGTGCTGGACTGCTCCCATGAGGCACAGGGTCCGACTGATTTGCATATGGCCATGTCTGAACTGGGGTGGCAGAGTGGGCTAAAGAACGGTGATGGATGAAACCCAGATCTGTTGACTGGGTGTGAGTGTTTGATTGGTTCTGATGCTTCGTCTATCCCCACCCCCTTTTGTACCACTTTGTTCGCCATATGTTGGCAGGGTATGCTCAGACGTGAGTCCCTTGCTCACTTTGCCACTGGATTCAAGCAAGCCTGGCTGAAGACGGCTGAAATGCCAGAAACCGGTCCTAGGAAGCTTGTTTCCGGTCCAGGGAAGGCATTGCTTGGCAGTTCGGGCTGGACTGTTCCCATGAGGCACAGGGTCAGACTGATTTGCATATGGCCATGTCTGAACTGGGGTGGCAGAGTGGGCTAAAGAACGGTGATGGATCAAACCCAGTTTTGTTGACTGGGTGTGAGAGTTTGATTGGTTCTGATGCTCCGTCCATCACCACCTCCTTTTTTTACTGCTTTGTTCGACATAAGTTGGCAGGGTATGCTCAGACGTGAGTCCCTTGCTCACTTTGCCACTGGATTGAAGCAAGCCTGGCTGAAGACGGCTGAAATGCCAGAAACCGGTGCTAGGAAGCTTGTTTCCGGTCCAGGGAAGGCATTGCTTGGCAGTTCGGGCTGGACTGTTCCCATGAGGCACAGGGTCAGACTGATTTGCATATGGCCATGTCTGAACTGGGGTGGCAGAGTGGGCTAAAGAACGGTGATGGATCAAACCCAGATCTGTTGACTGGGTGTGAGTGTTTGATTGGTTCTGATGCTTCGTCTATCACCACCCCCTTTTGTACCGCTTTGTTCGCCATAAGTTGGCAGGGTATGCTCAGACGTGAGTCCCTTGCTCACTTTGACACTGGATTCAAGCAAGCCTGGCTGAAGAGGGCTGAAATGCCCGAAACCGGTCCTAGGAAGCTTTGTTTCTGGTCCAGGGAAGGTATTGTTTGGCAGTTCGGGCTGGACTGTTCCCATGAAGCACAGGGTCAGACTGATTTACATATGGCCATGTCTGAACTGGGGTGGCAGAGTGGGCTAAAGAACGGTGATGGATCAAACCCAGTTTTGTTGACTGGGTGTGAGTGTTTGATTGGTTCTGATGCTCCGTCCATCACCACCCTCTTTTTTACTGCTTTGTTCGACATAAGTTGGCAGGGTATGCTCAGACGTGAGTCCCTTGCTCACTTTGCCACTGGATTCAAGCAAGCCTGGCTGAAGAGGGCTGAAATGCCAAAAACCGGCCCTAGGAAGCTTTGTTTCTGGTCCAGGGAAGCCATTGCTTGGTAGTTCGGGCTCAACTGCTCCCATGAGGCACAGGGTCAGACTGATTTGCATATGGCCATGTCTGAACTGAGGTGACAGAGTGGGTTAAAGAACGGTGATGGATCAAACCCAGATCTGTTGACTGGGTGTGAGTGCTTGATTGGTTCTGATGCTCCGTCCATCACCACCCCCTTTCGTACCGATTTGTTCGCCATAAGTTGGCAGGGTATGCTCAGACGTAAGTCCCTTGCTCACTTTGCCACTGGATTCAAGCAAGCCTGGCTGAAGACGGCTGAAATGCCAGAAACCGGTCCTAGAAAGCTTGTTTCCGGTCCAGGGAAGGTATTGCTTGACAGTTCGGGCTGGACTGTTCCCATGAAGCATAGGGTCAGACTGATTTGCATATGGCCATGTCTGAACTGGGGTGGCAGAGTGGGCTAAAGAACTGTGATGGATCAAACCCAGATCTGTTGACTGGGTGTGAGTGTTTGATTGGTTCTGATGCTCCGTCCATCACCACCCCCTTTTGTACCTCTTTGTTCGCCATAAGTTGGCAGGGTATGCTCAGAAGTAAGTCCCTTGCTCACTTTGCCACTGGATTCAAGCAAGCCTGGCTGAAGACGGCTGAAATGCCAGAAACCGGTCCTAGGAAGCTTGTTTCCGGTCCAGGGAAGGCATTGCTTGGCAGTTCGGGCTGAACTGCTCCCATGAGGCACAGGGTCAGACTGATTTGCATATGGCCATGTCTGAACTGGGGTGGCAGAGTGGGCTAAAGAACGGTGATGGCTCAAACCCAGTTTTGTTGACAGGGTGTGAGTGTTTGATTGGTTCTGATGCTCCATCCATCACCACCCCCTTTTTTACTGCTTTGTTCGACATAAGTTGGCAGGGTATGCTCAGACGTGAGTCCCTTGCTCACTTTGCCACTGGATTCAAGCAAGCCTGGCTGAAGACGGCTGAAATGCCAGAAACAGGTCCTAGGAAGCTTGTTTCCGGTCCAGGGAAGGCATTGCTTGGCAGTTCGGGCTGGACTGTTCACATGAGGCACAGGGTCAGACTGATTTGCATATGACCATGTCTGAACTGGGGTGGCAGAGTGGGCTAAAGAACGGTGATGGATCAAACCCAGATCTGTTGACTGGGTGTGAGTGTTTGATTGGTTCTGATGCTTCGTCTATCACCACCCCCTTTTGTACCGCTTTGTTCGCCATAAGTTGGCAGGGTATGCTCAGACGTGAGTCCCTTGCTCACTTTGCCACTGGATTCAAGCAAGCCTGGCTGAAGACGGCTGAAATACCAGAAACCGGTCCTAGAAAGCTTGTTTCCGGTCCAGGGAAGGTATTGCTTGGCAGTTCGGGCTGGACTGTTCCCATGAAGCACAGGGTCAGACTGATTTGCATATGGCCATGTCTGAACTGGGGTGGCAGAGTGGGCTAAAGAACGGTGATGGATCAAACCCAGATCTGTTGACTGGGTGTGAGTGTTTGATTGGTTCTGATGCTCCGTCCATCACCACCCCCTTTTGTACCGCTTTGTTCGCCAGAAGTTGGCAGGGTATGATCAGACGTAAGTCCCTTGCTCATTTTGACACTGGATTCAAGCAAGCCTGGCTGAAGACGCCTGAAATGCCAGAAACCGGTCCTAGGAAGCTTGTTTCCGGTCCAGGGAAGGCATTGCTTTGCAGTTCGGGCTGAACTGCTCCCATGAGGCACAGGGTCAGACTGATTTGCATATGGCCATGTCTGAACTGGGGTGACATAGTGGGCTAAAGAACGGTGATGGATCAAACCCGGATCTGTTGACTGGGTGTGAGTGTTTGATTGGTTCTGATGCTCCGTCCATCACCCCCCCCCCTTTTGTACCGCTTTGTTTGCCATAAGTTGGCAGGGTATGCTCAGACGTGAGTCCCTTTTTCACTTTGCCACTGGATTCAAGCAAGCCTGGCTGAAGACGGCTGAAATGCCAGAAACCGGTCCTAGGAAGCTTGTTGCCGGTCCAGGGAAGGTATTGCTTGGCAGTTCGGGCTGGACTGTTCCCATGAGGCACAGAGTCAGACTGATTTGCATATGGCCATGTCTGAAATGGGGTGGCAGAGTGGGCTAAAGAACGGTAATGGATCAAACCCAGATTTGTTGACTGGGTGTGAGTGTTTGATTGGTTCTGATGCTTCGTCTATCACCACCCCCTTTTGTACCACTTTGTTCGCCATAAGTTGGCAGGGTATGCTCAGACGTGAGTCCCTTGCTCACTTTGCCACTGGATTCAAGCAAGCCTGGCTGAAGAGGGCTGAAATGCCAGAAACCGGTCCTAGGAAGCTTTGTTTCTGGTCCAGGGAAGGTATTGCTTGGCAGTTCGGGCTGGACTGTTCCCATGAAGCACAGGGTCAGACTGATTTGCATATGGCCATGTCTGAACTGAGGTGACAGAGTGGGTTCAAGAACGGTGATGGATCAAACCCAGATCTGTTGACTGGGTGTGAGTGTTTGATTGGTTCTGATGCTCCGTCCATCACCACCCCCTTTCGTACCGCTTTGTTCGCCATAAGTTGGCAGGGTATGCTCAGACGTGAGTCCCTTGCTCACTTTGCCACTGGATTCAAGCAAGCCTGGCTGAAGACGGCTGAAATGCCAGAAACCGGTCCTAGAAAGCTTGTTTCCGGTCCAGGGATGGTATTGCTTGGCAGTTCGGGCTGGACTGTTCCCATGAAGCACAGGGTCAGACTGATTTGCATATGGCCATGTCTGAACTGGGGTGGCAGAGTGGGCTAAAGAACGGTGATGGATCAAACCCAGATCTGTTGACTGGGTGTGAGTGTTTGATTGGTTCTGATGCTCCGTCCATCACCACCCCCTTTTGTACCACTTTGTTTGCCATAAGTTGGCAGGGTATGCTCAGACGTGAGTCCCTTGCTCACTTTGCCACTGGATTCAAGCAAGCCTGGCTGAAGACGGCTGAAATGCCAGAAACCAGTCCTATGAAGCTTGTTTCCGGTCCAGGGAAGGCATTGCTTGGCAGTTCGGGCTGGACTGTTCCCATGAGGCACAGGGTCAGACTGATTTGCATATGGCCATGTCTGAACTGGGGTGGCAGAGTGGGCTAAAGAACGGTGATGGATCAAACCCAGTTTTGTTGACTGGGTGTGAGTGTTTGATTGGTTCTGATGCTCCGTCCATCACCACGCCCTTTTTTACTGCTTTTTTCGACATAAGTTGGCAGGGTATGCTCAGACGTGAGTCCCTTGCTCACTTTGCATCTGGATTCAAGCAAGCCTGGCTGAAGACGGCTGAAATGCCAGAAACCGGTACTAGAAAGCTTGTTTCCGGTCCAGGGAAGGCATTGCTTGGCAGTTCGGGCTGGACTGTTCCCATGAGGCACAGGGTCAGACTGATTTGCATATGGCCATGTCTGAACTGGGGTGGCAGAGTGGGCTAAAGAACGGTGATGGATCAAACCCAGATCTGTTGACTGGGTGTGAGTGTTTGATTCGTTCTGATGCTCCGTCCATCACCACCTCCTTTTTTTACTGCTTCGTTCGACATAAGTTGGCAGGGTATGCTCAGACGTTGAGTCCCTTGCTCACTTTGCCACTGGATTGAAGCAAGCCTGGCTGAAGAGGGCTGAAATGCCCGAAACCGGTCCTAGGAAGCTTTGTTTCTGGTCCAGGGAAGGTATTGCTTGGCAGTTCGGGCTGGACTGTTCCCATGAAGCACAGGGTCAGACTGATTTACATATGGCCATGTCTGAACTGGGGTGGCAGAGTGGGCTAAAGAACGGTGATGGATCAAACCCAGTTTTGTTGACTGGGTGTGAGTGTTTGATTGGTTCTGATGCTCCGTCCATCACCACCCTCTTTTTTACTGCTTTGTTCGACATAAGTTGGCAGGGTATGCTCAGACGTGAGTCCCTTGCTCACTTTGCCACTGGATTCAAGCAAGCCTGGCTGAAGAGGGCTGAAATGCCAAAAACCGTTCCTAGGAAGCTTTGTTTCTGATCCATGGAAGCCATTGCTTGGTAGTTCGGACTCAACTGCTCCCATGAGGCACAGGGTCAGACTGATTTGCATATGGCCATGTCTGAACTGAGGTGACAGAGTGGGTTAAAGAACGGTGATGGATCAAACCCAGATCTGTTGACTGGGTGTGAGTGTTTGATTGGTTCTGATGCTCCGTCCATCACCACCCCCTTTTGTACCGCTTTATTCGACATAAGTTGGCAGGGTATGCTCAGACGTGAGTCCCTTGCTCACTTTGCCACTGGATTCAAGCAAGCCTGGCTGAAGACGGCTGAAATGCCAGAAACCGGTCCTAGGAAGCTTGTTTCCGGTCCAGGGAAGGCATTGCTTGGCAGTTCGGGCTGGACTGTTCCCATGAGGCACAGGGTCAGACTGATTTGCATATGGCCATGTCTGAACTGGGGTGGCAGAGTGGGCTAAAGAACGGTGATGGATCAAACCCAGTTTTGTTGACTGGGTGTGAGTGTTTGATTGGTTCTGATGCTCCGTCCATCACCACCTCCTTTTTTTACTGCTTCGTTCGACATAAGTTGGCAGGGTATGCTCAGACGTTGAGTCCCTTGCTCACTTTGCCACTGGATTGAAGCAAGCCAGGCTGAAGACGGCTGAAATGCCAGAAACCGGTGCTAGGAAGCTTGTTTCCGGTCCAGGGAAGGCATTGCTTGGCAGTTCGGGCTGGACTGTTCCCATGAGGCACAGGGTCAGACTGATTTGCATATGGCCATGTCTGAACTGGGGTGGCAGAGTGGGCTAAAGAACGGTGATGGATCAAACACAGATCTGTTGACTGGGTGTGAGTGTTTGATTGGTTCTGATGCTTCGTCTATCACCACCCCCTTTTGTACCGCTTTGTTCGCCATAAGTTGGCAGGGTATGCTCAGACGTGAGTCCCTTGCTCACTTTGCCACTGGATTCAAGCAAGCCTGGCTGAAGAGGGCTGAAATACCCGAAACCGGTCCTAGGAAGCTTTGTTTCTGATCCAGGGAAGCCATTGCTTGGTAGTTCGGACTCAACTGCTCCCATGAGGCACAGGGTCAGACTGATTTGCATATGGTTATGTCTGAACTGAGGTGACGGAGTGGGTTAAAGAACGGTGATGGATCAAACCCAGATCTGTTGACTGGGTGTGAGTGCTTGATTGGTTCTGATGCTCCGTCCATCACCACCCCCTTTCGTACCGCTTTGTTCGCCATAAGTTGGCAGGGTATGCTCAGACGTGAGTCCCTTGCTCACTTTGCCACTGGATTCAAGCAAGCCTCGCTGAAGACGGCTGAAATGCCAGAAACCGGTCCTAGAAAGCTTGTTTCCGGTCCAGGGAAGGTATTGCTTGGCAGTTCGGGCTGGACTGTTCCCATGAACATGAAGCATAGGGTCAGACTGATTTGCATATGGCCATGTCTGAACTGGGGTGGCAGAGTGGGCTAAAGAACGGTGATGGATCAAACCCAGATCTGTTGACTGGGTGTGAGTGTTTGATTGGTTCTTATGCTCCGTCCATCACCACCCTCTTTTGTACCTCTTTGTTCGCCATAAGTTGGCAGGGTATGCTCAGAAGTAAGTCCCTTGCTCACTTTGCCACTGGATTCAAGCAAGCCTGGCTGAAGACGGCTGAAATGCCAGAAACCGGTCCTAGGAAGCTTGTTTCCGGTCCAGGGAAGGCATTGCTTGGCAGTTCGGGCTGAACTGCTCCCATGAGGCACAGGGTCAGACTGATTTGCATATGGCCATGTCTGAACTGGGGTGACAGAGTGGGCTAAAGAACGGTGATGGATCAAACCCAGATCTGTTGACTGGGTGTGAGTGTTTGATTGGTTCTGATGCTCCGTCCATCACCACCCCCTTTTGTACCGCTTTTTTTGCCATAAGTTGGCAGGGTATGCTCAGACGTGAGTCCCTTGCTCACTTTGCCACTGGATTCAAGCAAGCCTGGCTGAAGACGGCTGAAATGCCAGAAACCAGTCCTATGAAGCTTGTTGCCGGTCCAGGGAAGGCATTGCTTGGCAGTTCGGGCTGGACTGTTCCCATGAGGCACAGGGTCAGACTGATTTGCATATGGCCATGTCTGAAATGGGGTGGCAGAGTGGGCTAAAGAACGGTAATGGATCAAACCCAGATTTGTTGACTGGGTGTGAGTGTTTGATTGGTTCTGATGCTTCGTCTATCACCACCTCCTTTTTTTACTGCTTTGTTCGACATAAGTTGGCAGGGTATTCTCAGACGTGAGTCCCTTGCTCACTTTGCCACTGGATTGAAGCAAGCCTGGCTGGAAACGGCTGAAATGCCAGAAACCGGTGCTAGGAAGCTTGTTTCCGGTCCAGGGAAGGCATTGCTTGGCAGTTCGTGCTGGACTGCTCCCATGAGGCACAGGGTCCGACTGATTTGCATATGGCCATGTCTGAACTGGGGTGGCAGAGTGGGCTAAAGAACGGTGATGGATGAAACCCAGATCTGTTGACTGGGTGTGAGTGTTTGATTGGTTCTGATGCTTCGTCTATCCCCACCCCCTTTTGTACCACTTTGTTCGCCATATGTTGGCAGGGTATGCTCAGACGTGAGTCCCTTGCTCACTTTGCCACTGGATTCAAGCAAGCCTGGCTGAAGACGGCTGAAATGCCAGAAACCGGTCCTAGGAAGCTTGTTTCCGGTCCAGGGAAGGCATTGCTTGGCAGTTCGGGCTGGACTGTTCCCATGAGGCACAGGGTTAGACTGATTTGCATATGGCCATGTCTGAACTGGGGTGGCAGAGTGGGCTAAAGAACGGTGATGGATCAAACCCAGTTTTGTTGACTGGGTGTGAGAGTTTGATTGGTTCTGATGCTCCGTCCATCACCACCTCCTTTTTTTACTGCTTTGTTCGACATAAGTTGGCAGGGTATGCTCAGACGTGAGTCCCTTGCTCACTTTGCCACTGGATTGAAGCAAGCCTGGCTGAAGACTGCTGAAATGCCAGAAACCGGTGCTAGGAAGCTTGTTTCCGGTCCAGGGAAGGCATTGCTTGGCAGTTCGGGCTGGACTGTTCCCATGAGGCACAGGGTCAGACTGATTTGCATATGGCCATGTCTGAACTGGGGTGGCAGAGTGGGCTAAAGAACGGTGATGGATCAAACCCAGATCTGTTGACTGGGTGTGAGTGTTTGATTGGTTCTGATGCTTCGTCTATCACCACCCCCTTTTGTACCGCTTTGTTCGCCATAAGTTGGCAGGGTATGCTCAGACGTGAGTCCCTTGCTCACTTTGACACTGGATTCAAGCAAGCCTGGCTGAAGAGGGCTGAAATGCCCGAAACCGGTCCTAGGAAGCTTTGTTTCTGGTCCAGGGAAGGTATTGTTTGGCAGTTCGGGCTGGACTGTTCCCATGAAGCACAGGGTCAGACTGATTTACATATGGCCATGTCTGAACTGGGGTGGCAGAGTGGGCTAAAGAACGGTGATGGATCAAACCCAGTTTTGTTGACTGGGTGTGAGTGTTTGATTGGTTCTGATGCTCCGTCCATCACCACCCTCTTTTTTACTGCTTTGTTCGACATAAGTTGGCAGGGTATGCTCAGACGTGAGTCCCTTGCTCACTTTGCCACTGGATTCAAGCAAGCCTGGCTGAAGAGGGCTGAAATGCCAAAAACCGGCCCTAGGAAGCTTTGTTTCTGGTCCAGGGAAGCCATTGCTTGGTAGTTCGGGCTCAACTGCTCCCATGAGGCACAGGGTCAGACTGATTTGCATATGGCCATGTCTGAACTGAGGTGACAGAGTGGGTTAAAGAACGGTGATGGATCAAACCCAGATCTGTTGACTGGGTGTGAGTGCTTGATTGGTTCTGATGCTCCGTCCATCACCACCCCCTTTCGTACCGATTTGTTCGCCATAAGTTGGCAGGGTATGCTCAGACGTAAGTCCCTTGCTCACTTTGCCACTGGATTCAAGCAAGCCTGGCTGAAGACGGCTGAAATGCCAGAAACCGGTCCTAGAAAGCTTGTTTCCGGTCCAGGGAAGGTATTGCTTGGCAGTTCGGGCTGGACTGTTCCCATGAAGCATAGGGTCAGACTGATTTGCATATGGCCATGTCTGAACTGGGGTGGCAGAGTGGGCTAAAGAACTGTGATGGATCAAACCCAGATCTGTTGACTGGGTGTGAGTGTTTGATTGGTTCTGATGCTCCGTCCATCACCACCCCCTTTTGTACCTCTTTGTTCGCCATAAGTTGGCAGGGTATGCTCAGAAGTAAGTCCCTTGCTCACTTTGCCACTGGATTCAAGCAAGCCTGGCTGAAGACGGCTGAAATGCCAGAAACCGGTCCTAGGAAGCTTGTTTCCGGTCCAGGGAAGGCATTGCTTGGCAGTTCGGGCTGAACTGCTCCCATGAGGCACAGGGTCAGACTGATTTGCATATGGCCATGTCTGAACTGGGGTGACAGAGTGGGCTAAAGAACGGTGATGGATCAAACCCAGATCTGTTGACTGGGTGTGAGTGTTTGATTGGTTCTGATGCTCCGTCCATCACCACCCCCTTTTGTACCGCTTTGTTTGCCATAAGTTGGCAGGGTATGCTCAGACGTGAGTCCCTTGCTCACTTTGCCACTGGATTCAAGCAAGCCTGGCTGAAGACGGCTGAAATGCCAGAAACCAGTCCTATGAAGCTTGTTGCCGGTCCAGGGAAGGCATTGGTTGGCAGGTCGGGCTGGACTGTTCCCATGAGGCACAGGGTCAGACTGATTTGCATATGGCCATGTCTGAACTGGGGTGGCAGAGTGGGCTAAAGAACGGTGATGGATCAAACCCAGTTTTGTTGACTGGGTGTGAGTGTTTGATTGGTTCTGATGCTCCGTCCATCACCACCCCCTTTTTTACTGCTTTGTTCGACATAATTTGGCAGGGTATGCTCAGACGTGAGTCCCTTGCTCACTTTGCCACTGGATTCAAGCAAGCCTGGCTGAAGACGGCTGAAATGCCAGAAACCAGTCCTAGGAAGCTTGTTTCCGGTCCAGGGAAGGCATTGCTTGGCAGTTTGGGCTGGACTGTTCCCATGAGGCACAGGGTCAGACTGATTTGCATATGGTCGTGTCTGAACTGGGGTGGCAGAGTGGGCTGAAGAACGGTGATGGATCAAACCCAGATTTGTTGACTGGGTGTGAGTGTTTGATTGGTTCTGATGCTCCGTCCATCACCACCCCCTTTTGTACCGGTTTGTTTGACATAAGTTGGCAGGGTATGCTCAGACGTGAGTCCCTTGCTCACTTTGCCACTGGATTCAAGCAAGCCTGGCTGAAGACGGCTGAAATGCCAGAAACCGGTACTAGAAAGCTTGTTTCCGGTCCAGGGAAGGCATTGCTTGGCAGTTCGGGCTGGACTGTTCCCATGAGGCACAGGGTCAGACTGATTTGCATATGGCCATGTCTTAACTGGGATGGCAAAGTGAGCTAAAGAACGGTGATGGATCAAACCCAGATCTGTTGACTGGGTGTGAGTGTTTGATTGGTTCTGATGCTCCGTCCATCACCACCCCCTTTTGTACCGCTTTGTTTGCCATAAGTTGGCAGGGTATGCTCAGACGTGAGTCCCTTGCTCACTTTGCCACTGGATTCAAGCAAGCCTGGCTGAAGACGGCTGAAATGCCAGAAACCAGTCCTATGAAGCTTGTTTCCGGTCCAGGGAAGGCATTGCTTGGCAGTTCGGGCTGGACTGTTCCCATGAGGCACAGGGTCAGACTGATTTGCATATGGCCATGTCTGAACTGGGGTGGCAGAGTGGGCTAAAGAACGGTGATGGATCAAACCCAGTTTTGTTGACTGGGTGTGAGAGTTTGATTGGTTCTGATGCTCCGTCCATCACCACCTCCTTTTTTTACTGCTTCGTTCGACATAAGTTGGCAGGGTATGCTCAGACGTTGAGTCCCTTGCTCACTTTGCCACTGGATTGAAGCAAGCCTGGCTGAAGACGGCTGAAATGCCAGAAACTGGTGCTAGGAAGCTTGTTTCCGGTCCAGGGAAGGCATTGCTTGGCAGTTCGGGCTGGACTGTTCCCATGAGGCACAGGGTCAGACTGATTTGCATATGGCCATGTCTGAACTGGGGTGGCAGAGTGGGCTAAAGAACGGTGATGGATCAAACCCAGATCTGTTGACTGGGTGTGAGTGTTTGATTGGTTCTGATGCTTCGTCTATCACCACCCCCTTTTGTACCGCTTTGTTCGCCATAAGTTGGCAGGGTATGCTCAGACGTGAGTCCCTTGCTCACTTTGCCACTGGATTCAAGCAAGCCTGGCTGAAGAGGGCTGAAATGCCCGAAACCGGTCCTAGGAAGCTTTGTTTCTGGTCCAGGGAAGGTATTGCTTGGCAGTTCGCGCTGGACTGTTCCCATGAAGCACAGGGTCAGACTGATTTACATATGGCCATGTCTGAACTGGGGTGGCAGAGTGGGCTAAAGAACGGTGATGGATCAAACCCAGTTTTGTTGACTGGGTGTGAGTGTTTGATTGGTTCTGATGCTCCGTCCATCACCACCCTCTTTCGTACCGCTTTGTTCGCCATAAGTTGGCAGGGTATGCTCAGACGTGAGTCCCTTGCTCACTTTGCCACTGGATTCAAGCAAGCCTGGCTGAAGACGGCTGAAATGCCAGAAACCGGTCCTAGAAAGCTTGTTTCCGGTCCAGGGAAGGTATTGCTTGGCAGTTCGGGCTGGACTGTTCCCATGAACATGAAGCATAGGGTCAGACTGCTTTGCATATGGCCATGTCTGAACTGGGGTGGCAGAGTGGGATAAAGAACGGTGATGGATCAAACCCAGATCTGTTGACTGGGTGTGAGTGTTTGATTGGTTCTGATGCTCCGTCCATCACCACCCCTTTTTGTACCTCTTTGTTCGCCATAAGTTGGCAGGGTATGCTCAGAAGTAAGTCCCTTGCTCACTTTGCCACTGGATTCAAGCAAGCCTGGCTGAAGACGGCTGAAATGCCAGAAACCGGTCCTAGGAAGCTTGTTTCCGGTCCAGGGAAGGCATTGCTTGGCAGTTCGGGCTGAACTGCTCCCATGAGGCACAGGGTCAGACTGATTTGCATATGGCCATGTCTGAACTGGGGTGACAGAGTGGGCTAAAGAACGGTAATGGATCAAACCCAGATTTGTTGACTGGGTGTGAGTGTTTGATTGGTTCTGATGCTTCGTCTATCACCACCTCCTTTTTTTACTGCTTTGTTCGACATAAGTTGGCAGGGTATGCTCAGACGTGAGTCCCTTGCTCACTTTGCCACTGGATTGAAGCAAGCCTGGCTGGAAACGGCTGAAATGCCAGAAACCGGTGCTAGGAAGCTTGTTTCCGGTCCAGGGAAGGCATTGCTTGGCAGTTCGGGCTGGACTGTTCCCATGAGGCACAGGGTCAGACTGATTTGCATATGGCCATGTCTGAACTGGGGTGGCAGAGTGGGCTAAAGAACGGTGATGGATGAAACCCAGATCTGTTGACTGGGTGTGAGTGTTTGATTGGTTCTGATGCTTCGTCTATCACCACCCCCTTTTGTTCCACTTTGTTCGCCATATGTTGGCAGGGTATGCTCAGACGTGAGTCCCTTGCTCACTTTGCCACTGGATTCAAGCAAGCCTGGCTGAAGACGGCTGAAATGCCAGAAACCGGTCCTAGGAAGCTTGTTTCCGGTCCAGGGAAGGCATTGCTTGGCAGTTCGGGCTGGACTGTTCCCATGAGGCACAGGGTCAGACTGATTTGCATATGGCCATGTCTGAACTGGGGTGGCAGAGTGGGCTAAAGAACGGTGATGGATCAAACCCAGTTTTGTTGACTGGGTGTGAGAGTTTGATTGGTTCTGATGCTCCGTCCATCACCACCTCCTTTTTTTACTGCTTTGTTCGACATAAGTTGGTAGGGTATGCTCAGACGTGAGTCCCTTGCTCACTTTGCCACTGGATTGAAGCAAGCTTGGCTGAAGACGGCTGAAATGCCAGAAACCGGTGCTAGGAAGCTTGTTTCCGGTCCAGGGAAGGCATTGCTTGGCAGTTCGGGCTGGACTGTTCCCATGAGGCACAGGGTCAGACTGATTTGCATATGGCCATGTCTGAACTGGGGTGGCAGAGTGGGCTAAAGAACGGTGATGGATTAAACCCAGATCTGTTGACTGGGTGTGAGTGTTTGATTGGTTCTGATGCTCCGTCCATCACCACCCCCTTTTGTACCGCTTTGTTCGCCATAAGTTGGCAGGGTATGCTCAGACGTGAGTCCCTTGCTCACTTTGCCACTGGATTCAAGCAAGCCTGGCTGAAGACGGCTGAAATGCCAGAAACCGGTCCTAGGAAGCTTGTTTCCGGTCCAGGGAAGGCATGGCTTGGAAGTTCGGGCTGGACTGTTCCCATGAGGCACAGGGTCAGACTGATTTGCATATGGCCATGTCTGAACTGGGGTGGCAGAGTGGGCTAAAGAACGGTGATGGATTAAACCCAGATCTGTTGACTGGGTGTGAGTGTTTGATTGGTTCTGATGCTCCGTCCATCACCACCCCCTTTTGTACCGCTTTGTTCGCCATAAGTTGGCAGGGTATGCTCAGACGTGAGTCCCTTGCTCACTTTGCCACTGGATTCAAGCAAGCCTGGCTGAAGACGGCTGAAATGCCAGAAACCGGTCCTAGGAAGCTTGTTTCCGGTCCAGGGAAGGCATGGCTTGGCAGTTCGGGCTGGACTGTTCCCATGAGGCACAGGGTCAGACTGATTTGCATATGGCCATGTCTGAACTGGGGTGGCAGAGTGGGCTAAAGAACGGTGATGGATTAAACCCAGATCTGTTGACTGGGTGTGAGTGTTTGATTGGTTCTGATGCTCCGTCCATCACCACCCCCTTTTGTACCGCTTTGTTCGCCATAAGTTGGCAGGGTATGCTCAGACGTGAGTCCCTTGCTCACTTTGCCACTGGATTCAAGCAAGCCTGGCTGAAGACGGCTGAAATGCCAGAAACCGGTCTTAGGAAGCTTGTTTCCGGTCCAGGGAAGGCATGGCTTGGCAGTTCGGGCTGGACTGTTCCCATGAGGCACAGGGTCAGACTGATTTGCATATGGCCATGTCTGAACTGGGGTGGCAGAGTGGGCTAAAGAACGGTGATGGATTAAACCCAGATCTGTTGACTGGGTGTGAGTGTTTGATTGGTTCTGATGCTCCGTCCATCACCACCCCCTTTTGTACCGCTTTGTTCGCCATAAGTTGGCAGGGTATGCTCAGACGTGAGTCCCTTGCTCACTTTGCCACTAGATTCAAGCAAGCCTGGCTGAAGACGGCTGAAATGCCAGAAACCGGTCCTAGGAAGCTTGTTTCCGGTCCAGGGAAGGCATGGCTTGGCAGTTCGGGCTGGACTGTTCCCATGAGGCACAGGGTCAGACTGATTTGCATATGGCCATGTCTGAACTGGGGTGGCAGAGTGGGCTAAAGAACGGTGATGGATTAAACCCAGATCTGTTGACTGGGTGTGAGTGTTTGATTGGTTCTGATGCTCCGTCCATCACCACCCCCTTTTGTACCGCTTTGTTCGCCATAAGTTGGCAGGGTATGCTCAGACGTGAGTCCCTTGCTTACTTTGCCACTGGATTCAAGCAAGCCTGGCTGAAGACGGCTGAAATGCCAGAAACCGGTCCTAGGAAGCTTGTTTCCGGTCCAGGGAAGGCATGGCTTGGCAGTTCGGGCTGGACTGTTCCCATGAGGCACAGGGTCAGACTGATTTGCATATGGCCATGTCTGAACTGGGGTGGCAGAGTGGGCTAAAGAACGGTGATGGATTAAACCCAGATCTGTTGACTGGGTGTGAGTGTTTGATTGGTTCTGATGCTCCGTCCATCACCACCCCCTTTTGTACCGGACTGTTCCCATGAAGCACAGGGTCAGACTGATTTACATATGGCCATGTCTGAACTGGGGTGGCAGAGTGGGCTAAAGAACGGTGATGGATCAAACCCAGTTTTGTTGACTGGGTGTGAGTGTTTGATTGGTTCTGATGCTCCGTCCGTCACCACCCTCTTTTTTACTGCTTTGTTCGACATAAGTTGGCAGGGTATGCTCAGACGTGAGTCCCTTGCTCACTTTGCCACTGGATTCAAGCAAGCCTGGCTGAAGAGGGCTGAAATGCCAAAAACCGGTCCTAGGAAGCTTTGTTTCTGGTCCAGGGAAGCCATTGCTTGGTAGTTCGGGCTCAACTGCTCCCATGACATATGAAAAATATATAGTGCCTTGGGATGGATATAAATTTGATTACATGAAGAAATAGTTTAGTTATCTCTATCAAAAGTACTTCATTTTAATCGAAAAAATCTATATATATTTTGTGAAATCAATCCAGAATCCAATGTGCCACAACCACCAAAAAGAATTTTAGAGTAATGTATGTCAAAAAATATTTATATGGTATTTATAGTACGTTTTTCTTCACATTCTTTCAATACATATATACATCTTTGTCTCTTAATCACAATCTGCAATTGTCTATCTCTCCATAACAATATGCAATTGTCTCTTTGCCCTACTAATCAAAAAGGATGTTTACAATGATTTAAATCACATTCCTTGAATGAAAATCACTCTATTAAAGCAATACAATGGATTGTTTTTTCACAAATACATTATTAAGTGTTCTTTTAACTGTTTCGTCACAGTTAAATTTCATCTGAGTGTCTCCAAAATAAATGTCGACGCGTTTCAGCCTATATAATTTTAGGCCTCTTCAGGACTAGGGCAGTCAATTGCGCATGTTCTCAATTCCACCTATAAACCAAATATACTATTTAGTGTATATATACACATACAACTAATAATATTTACATCTATATACATACCAACACATACTTAGGTAAAACAAAGTGTATTTACACCAGTACATTGTTTTAGTACTTTCTCCTCTCTGGAGTGACGTATTACGAGCGATTAGTAGATGTATACCACCAAATTGTGAATCTTTAAAACAATAATAGCAACAGTGCCCAAGTTAGTGTGTTATGTGGCCGAGAAAGATAGTAAACCACTAATTCCTTTATGTGACCAACTTCATTAAAAACAATTATTTCAAAATAATTGCAAAATAATTGCAAAATAATTGCAGCCAATATACGTACATCAAACTCGGTCTGTCCACTGCAATGAAGTTCACGAGGAAAGTAAAGTGAACTCCTATCTATCCCAAAGTTATTGCGTAAATGGGGGACGGCTCACACATATTAGTGCTTAGTCAAAACGAAAGTATCTTTAGTTGTTTCTCCTCGAGTCTGTTTCTTCAAAAACGTTAACCTGAAAATAGCGAAACACTGGACCTAAATATATAAACATTCCAGCTCACTGGTGACTTCGCAACAATGTATTATAAGCTAATCTAAAATGTACCTGCTCAATCTTGTTTTGAAAACTGAACGTCTCTAGGACCCGGCCAATATCGAATCACGCCGTCTGGACAGACTAAAACAACAAACAAATGAAATCGGATATCTAGGAGAAGGAATCAAAATTAAATCCTCGTTCTGTAAAAAGGTCTATATTAATTAATAATAATGGTACCTAGTATGACAGCAAAGTACGGTCTTCGTATTTCTCCAAAATAAGATCCGTGAGCTCCGATCGCATGCACTCTGCTCGCGTTACTGCACTCGCGCGTCAAATAAATTAACACGTCCACCGTACGTAAATGCGTGTAAGTACGTACAAGCGAACATCGCTTAGAAGATGGACTATGGTAGTCCTAATCGACACCAAAGAAAGACATGCACCGAGGAAAAATCTCTAAGGTGGCAAACTAGATAAAAGTGTAATGTAAAAACCAATTACTTACAGAATGTTGTACTGAATGTGACCTTAGACAAATATTTAATATGGACCTCTAAAAAACCAATGGTGTCTGAGCTGTCTAAATGTGGCTGTAACAAAATGGAGGATATATAAAAAGAAATATATATTTCTAATTACATCTTCTAATGCAAAGAAAAAAATGCAAAGAAAAAATTAGCCGAAAGATAATTCGAAATACCGTAATAAAGGTGAGTATCAAATAATCATACCTTGTAACCCCAAAGAACAATAGGTGGGAATACATCACTCCTTACAGTCTTAGTATCTAGCACAATATCTACAATGATGAATTATATACAATGTCATTTCCGCAAAGGGCCAAGTATCTTCCAGAAAAAGATATGTATTTAATTGGTAAACAGATCATAGTAATAATGCCCAAATTTCATCTTTATCATTGAGACCCATTGTAGCAGTATGATATTTCTCGATTAGTCTAGCTTCTAATCTATTTAATTTGAGTTGTAGCTCGTCTTTCCCTACATTTCCAATTACACATAGCACAGACCACTTTAAATCATTTTCCGTGTGATTAAAAGTTTGATAATGGTGCACTAAGAGTGGGTTAAAGAACGGTGATGGATCAAACCCAGATCTGTTGACTGGGTGTGAGTGCTTGATTGGTTCTGATGCTCCGTCCATCACCACCCCCTTTCGTACCGATTTGTTCGCCATAAGTTGGCAGGGTATGCTCAGACGTGAGTCCCTTGCACACTTTGCCACTGGATTCAAGCAAGCCTGGCTGAAGACGGCTGAAATGCCAGAAACCGGTCCTAGAAAGCTTGTTTCCGGTCCAGGGAAGGTATTGCTTGGCAGTTCGGGCTGGACTGTTCCCATGAGGCACAGGGTCAGACTGATTTGCATATGGCCATGTCTGAACTGGGGTGGCAGAGTGGGCTAAAGAACGGTGATGGATCAAACCCAGTTTTGTTGACTGGGTGTGAGAGTTTGATTGGTTCTGATGCTCCGTCCATCACCACCTCCTTTTTTTACTGCTTTGTTCGACATAAGTTGGCAGGGTATGCTCAGAAGTAAGTCCCTTGCTCACTTTGCCACTGGATTCAAGCAAGCCTGGCTGAAGACGGCTGAAATGCCAGAAACCGGTCCTAGGAAGCTTGTTTCCGGTCCAGGGAAGGCATTGCTTGGCAGTTCGGGCTGAACTGCTCCCATGAGGCACAGGGTCAGACTGATTTGCATATGGCCATGTCTGAACTGGGGTGACAGAGTGGGCTAAAGAACGGTGATGGATCAAACCCAAATCTGTTGACTGGGTGTGAGTGTTTGATTGGTTCTGATGCTCCGTCCATCACCACCCCCTTTTGTACCGCTTTGTTTGCCATAAGTTGGCAGGGTATGCTCAGACCTGAGTCCCTTGCTCACTTTGCCACTGGATTCAAGCAAGCCTGGCTGAAGACGGCTGAAATGCCAGAAACCAGTCCTATGAAGCTTGTTGCCGGTCCAGGGAAGGCATTGCTTGGCAGTTCGGGCTGGACTGTTCCCATGAGGCACAGGGTCAGACTGATTCGCATATGGCCATGTCTGAACTGGGGTGGCAGAGTGGGCTAAAGAACGGTGATGGATCAAACCCAGTTTTGTTGACTGGGTGTGAGTGTTTGATTGGTTCTGATGCTCCGTCCATCACCACCCCCTTTTTTACTGCTTTGTTCGACATAATTTGGCAGGGTATGCTCAGACGTGAGTCCCTTGCTCACTTTGCCACTGGATTCAAGCAAGCCTGGCTGAAGACGGCTGAAATGCCAGAAACCAGTCCTAGGAAGCTTGTTTCCGGTCCAGGGAAGGCATTGCTTGGCAGTTCGGGCTGGACTGTTCCCATGAGGCACAGGGTCAGACTGATTTGCATATGGCCATGTCTGAACTGGGGTGGCAGAGTGGGCTAAAGAACGGTGATGGATCAAACCCAGATCTGTTGACTGGGTGTGAGTGTTTGATTGGTTCTGATGCTTCGTCTATCACCACCCCCTTTTGTACCGCTTTGTTCGCCATAAGTTGGCAGGGTATGCTCAGACGTGAGTCCCTTGCTCACTTTGACACTGGATTCAAGCAAGCCTGGCTGAAGAGGGCTGAAATGCCCGAAACCGGTCCTAGGAAGCTTTGTTTCTGGTCCAGGGAAGGTATTGCTTGGCAGTTCGGGCTGGACTGTTCCCATGAAGCACAGGGTCAGACTGATTTACATATGGCCATGTCTGAACTGGGGTGGCAGAGTGGGCTAAAGAACGGTGATGGATCAAACCCAGTTTTGTTGACTGGGTGTGAGTGTTTGATTGGTTCTGATGCTCCGTCCGTCACCACCCTCTTTTTTACTGCTTTGTTCGACATAAGTTGGCAGGGTATGCTCAGACGTGAGTCCCTTGCTCACTTTGCCACTGGATTCAAGCAAGCCTGGCTGAAGAGGGCTGAAATGCCAAAAACCGGTCCTAGGAAGCTTTGTTTCTGGTCCAGGGAAGCCATTGCTTGGTAGTTCGGGCTCAACTGCTCCCATGAGGCACAGGGTCAGACTTATTTGCATATGGCCATGTCTGAACTGAGGTGACAGAGTGGGTTAAAGAACGGTGATGGATCAAACCCAGATCTGTTGACTGGGTGTGAGTGCTTGATTGGTTCTGATGCTCCGTCCATCACCACCCCCTTTCGTACCGATTTGTTCGCCATAAGTTGGCAGGGTATGCTCAGACGTGAGTCCCTTGCTCACTTTGCCACTGGATTCAAGCAAGCCTGGCTGAAGACGGCTGAAATGCCAGAAACCGGTCCTAGAAAGCTTGTTTCCGGTCCAGGGAAGTTATTGCTTGGCAGTTCGGGCTGGACTGTTCCCATGAAGCATAGGGTCAGACTGATTTGCATATGGCCATGTCTGAACTGGGGTGGCAGAGTGGGCTAAAGAACGGTGATGGATCAAACCCAGATCTGTTGATTGGGTGTGAGTGTTTGATTGGTTCTGATGCTCCGTCCATCACCACCCCCTTTTGTACCTCTTTGTTCGCCATAAGTTGGCAGGGTATGCTCAGAAGTAAGTCCCTTGCTCACTTTGCCACTGGATTCAAGCAAGCCTGGCTGAAGACGGCTGAAATGCCAGAAACCGGTCCTAGGAAGCTTGTTTCCGGTCCAGGGAAGGCATTGCTTGGCAGTTCGGGCTGAACTGCTCCCATGAGGCACAGGGTCAGACTGATTTGCATATGGCCATGTCTGAACTGGGGTGACAGAGTGGGCTAAAGAACGGTGATGGATCAAACCCAAATCTGTTGACTGGGTGTGAGTGTTTGATTGGTTCTGATGCTCCGTCCATCACCACCCCCTTTTGTACCGCTTTGTTTGCCATAAGTTGGCAGGGTATGCTCAGACCTGAGTCCCTTGCTCACTTTGCCACTGGATTCAAGCAAGCCTGGCTGAAGACGGCTGAAATGCCAGAAACCAGTCCTATGAAGCTTGTTGCCGGTCCAGGGAAGGCATTGCTTGGCAGTTCGGGCTGGACTGTTCCCATGAGGCACAGGGTCAGACTGATTCGCATATGGCCATGTCTGAACTGGGGTGGCAGAGTGGGCTAAAGAACGGTGATGGATCAAACCCAGTTTTGTTGACTGGGTGTGAGTGTTTGATTGGTTCTGATGCTCCGTCCATCACCACCCCCTTTTTTACTGCTTTGTTCGACATAATTTGGCAGGGTATGCTCAGACGTGAGTCCCTTGCTCACTTTGCCACTGGATTCAAGCAAGCCTGGCTGAAGACGGCTGAAATGCCAGAAACCAGTCCTAGGAAGCTTGTTTCCGGTCCAGGGAAGGCATTGCTTGGCAGTTTGGGCTGGACTGTTCCCATGAGGCACAGGGTCAGACTGATTTGCATATGGTCGTGTCTGAACTGGGGTGGCAGAGTGGGCTAAAGAACGGTGATGGATCAAACCCAGATTTGTTGACTGGGTGTGAGTGTTTGATTGGTTCTGATGCTCCGTCCATCACCACCCCCTTTTGTACCGGTTTGTTCGACATAAGTTGGCAGGGTATGCTCAGACGTGAGTCCCTTGCTCACTTTGCCACTGGATTCAAGCAAGCCTGGCTGAAGACGGCTGAAATGCCAGAAACCGGTACTAGAAAGCTTGTTTCCGGTCCAGGGAAGGCATTGCTTGGCAGTTCGGGCTGGACTGTTCCCATGAGGCACAGGGTCAGACTGATTTGCATATGGCCATGTCTGAACTGGGATGGCAAAGTGAGCTAAAGAACGGTGATGGATCAAACCCATATCTGTTGACTGGGTGTGAGTGTTTGATTGGTTCTGATGCTCCGTCCATCACCACCCCCTTTTGTACCGCTTTGTTTGCCATAAGTTGGCAGGGTATGCTCAGACGTGAGTCCCTTGCTCACTTTGCCACTGGATTCAAGCAAGCCTGGCTGAAGACGGCTGAAATGCCAGAAACCAGTCCTATGAAGCTTGTTTCCGGTCCAGGGAAGGCATTGCTTGGCAGTTCGGGCTGGACTGTTCCCATGAGGCACAGGGTCAGACTGATTTGCATATGGCCATGTCTGAACTGGGGTGGCAGAGTTGGCTAAAGAACGGTGATGGATCAAACCCAGTTTTGTTGACTGGGTGTGAGTGTTTGATTGGTTCTGATGCTCCGTCCATCACCACCCCCTTTTTTACTGCTTTGTTCGACATAAGTTGGCAGGGTATGCTTAGACGTGAGTCCCTTGCTCACTTTGCCACTGGATTCAAGCAAGCCTGGCTGAAGACGGCTGAAATGCCAGAAACCAGTCCTAGGAAGCTTGTTTCCGGTCCAGGGAAGGCATTGCTTGGCAGTTTGGGCTGGACTGTTCCCATGAGGCACAGGATCAGACTGATTTGCATATGGTCGTGTCTGAACTGGGTTGGCAGAGTGGGCTAAAGAACGGTGATGGATCAAACCCAGATTTGTTGACTGGGTGTGAGTGTTTGATTGGTTCTGATGCTCCGTCCATCACCACCCCCTTTTGTACCGGTTTGTTCGACATAAGTTGGCAGGGTATGCTCAGACGTGAGTCCCTTGCTCACTTTGCCACTGGATTTAAGCAAGCCTGGCTGAAGACGGCTGAAATGCCAGAAACCGGTACTAGAAAGCTTGTTTCCGGTCCAGGGAAGGCATTGCTTGGCAGTTCGGGCTGGACTGTTCTCATGAGGCACAGGGTCAGACTGATTTTTATATGGCCATGTCTGAACTGGGGTGGCAGAGTGGGCTAAAGAACGGTGATGGATCAAACCCAGATCTGTTGACTGGGTGTGAGTGTTTGATTGGTTCTGATGCTTCGTCTATCACCACCCCCTTTTGTACCGCTTTGTTCGACATAAGTTGGCAGGGTATGCTCAGACGTGAGTCCCTTGCTCACTTTGCCACTGGATTCAAGCAAGCCTGGCTGAAGAGGGCTGAAATGCCAGAAACCGGTCCTAGGAAGCTTTGTTTCTGGTCCAGGGAAGCCATTGCTTGGCAGTTCGGGCTCAACTGCTCCCATGAGGCACATGGTCAGACTGATTTGCATATGGCCATGTCTGAACTGAGGTGACAGAGTGGGTTAAAGAACGGTGATGGATCAAACCCAGATCTGTTGACTGGGTGTGAGTGTTTGATTGGTTGTGATGCTCTGTCCGTTACCACCCCCTTTTGTACCGCTTTGTTCTCCATAAGTTGGCAGGGTATGCTCAGACGTAAGTCCCTTGCTCACTTTGCCACTGGATTCAAGCAAGCCTGGCTGAAGACGGCTGAAATGCCAGAAACCGGTCCTAGGAAGCTTGTTCCCGGTCCAGGGAAGGCATTGCTTCGCAGTTCGGGCTGGACTGTTCCCATGAGGCACAGGGTCAGACTGATTTGCATATGGCCATGTCTGAACTGGGGTGGCAGAGTGGGCTAAAGAACGGTGATGGATCAAACCCAGATCTGTTGACTGGGTGTGAGTGTTTGATTGGTTCTGATGCTTCGTCTATCACCACCCCCTTTTGTACCGCTTTGTTCGACATAAGTTGGCAGGGTATGCTCAGACGTGAGTCCCTTGCTCACTTTGCCACTGGATTCAAGCAAGCCTGGCTGAAGAGGGCTGAAATGCCAGAAACCGGTCCTAGGAAGCTTTGTTTCTGGTCCAGGGAAGCCATTGCTTGGCAGTTCGGGCTCAACTGCTCCCATGAGGCACAGGGTCAGACTGATTTGCATATGGCCATGTCTGAACTGAGGTGACAGAGTGGGTTAAAGAACGGTGATGGATCAAACCCAGATCTGTTGACTGGGTGTGAGTGTTTGATTGGTTGTGATGCTCTGTCCGTTACCACCCCCTTTTGTACCGCTTTGTTCTCCATAAGTTGGCAGGGTATGCTCAGACGTAAGTCCCTTGCTCACTTTGCCACTGGATTCAAGCAAGCCTGGCTGAAGACGGCTGAAATGCCAGAAACCGGTCCTAGGAAGCTTGTTCCCGGTCCAGGGAAGGCATTGCTTGGCAGTTCGGGCTGGACTGTTCCCATGAGGCACAGGGTCAGACTGATTTGCATATGGCCATGTCTGAACTGGAGTGGCAGAGTGGGCTAAAGAACGGTGATGGATCAAACCCAGTTTTGTTGACTGGGTGTGAGTGTTTGATTGGTTCTGATGCTCCGTCCATCACCACCCCCTTTTGTACCGGTTTGTTCGCCATAAGTTGGCAGGGTATGCTCAGACGTGAGTCCCTTGCTCACTTTGCCACTGGATTCAAGCAAGCCTGGCTGAAGACGGCTGAAATGCCAGAAACCGGTCCTAGGAAGCTTGTTTCCGGTCCAGGGAAGGCATTGCTTGGCAGTTCGGGCTGGACTGTTCCCATGAGGCACAGGGTCAGACTGATTTGCATATGGCCATGTCTGAACTGGGGTGGCAGATTGGGCTAAAGAACGGTGATGGATCAAACCCAGATCTGTTGACTGGGTTTGAGTGTTTGATTGGTTCTGATGCTTCGTCTATCACCACCCCGTTTTGTACCGCTTTGTTCGCCATAAGTTGGCAGGGTATGCTCAGACGTGAGTCCCTTGCTCACTTTGCCACTGGATTCAAGCAAGCCTGGCTGAAGAGGGCTGAAATGCCAGAAACCGGTCCTAGGAAGCTTTGTTTCTGGTCCAGGGAAGGCATTGCTTGGTAGTTTGGGCTGAACTGCTCCCATGAGGCACAGGGTCAGACTGATTTGCATATGGCCATGTCTGAACTGAGGTGACAGAGTGGGTTAAAGAACGGTGATGGATCAAACCCAGATCTGTTGACTGGGTGTGAGTGTTTTATTGGTTCTGATGCTCCGTCCATCACCACCCCCTTTTGTACCGCTTTGTTCGCCATAAGTTGGCAGGGTATGCTCAGACGTGAGTCCCTTGCTCACTTTGCCACTGGATTCAAGCAAGCCTGGCTGAAGACGGCTGAAATGCCAGAAACCGGTCCAAGGAAGCTTGTTTCCGGTCCAGGGAAGGCATTGCTTGGCAGTTCGGGCTGGACTGTTCCCATGAGGCACAGGGTCAGACTGATTTGCATATGGCCATGTCTGAAATGGGGTGGCAGAGTGGGCTAAAGAACGGTAATGGATCAAACCCAGATTTGTTGACTGGGTGTGAGTGTTTGATTGGTTCTGATGCTCCGTCCATCACCAACCCCTTTTGTACCGCTTTGTTCGACATAAGTTGGCAGGGTATGCTCAGACGTGAGTCCCTTGCTCACTTTGCCACTGGATTCAAGCAAGCCTGGCTGAAGACGGCTGAAATGCCAGAAACCGGTCCTAGGAAGCTTGTTTCCGGTCCAGGGAAGGCATTGCTTGGCAGTTCGGGCTGGACTGTTCCCATGAGGCACAGGGTCAGACTGATTTGCATATGGCCATGTCTGAACTGGGGTGGCAGAGTGGGCTAAAGAACGGTGATGGATCAAACCCAGTTTTGTTGACTGGGTGTGAGTGTTTGATTGGTTCTGATGCTCCGTCCATCACTACCCCCTTTTTTACTGCTTTGTTCGACATAAGTTGGCAGGGTAAGCTCAGACGTGAGTCCCTTGCTCACTTTGCCACTGGATTCAAGCAAGCCTGGCTGAAGAGGGCTGAAATGCCGAAACCGGTCCTAGGAAGCTTTGTTTTTGGTCCAGGGAAGGCATTGCTTGGCAGTTCGGGCTGGACTGTTCCCATGAGGCACAGGGTCAGACTGATTTGCATATGGCCATGTCTGAAATGGGGTGGCAGAGTGGGCTAAAGAACGGTAATGGATCAAACCCAGATTTGTTGACTGGGTGTGAGTGTTTGATTGGTTCTGATGCTCCGTCCATCACCACCTCCTTTCTTACCGCTTTGTTCGACATAAGTTGGCAGGGTATGCTCAGACGTGAGTCCCTTGCTCACTTTGCCACTGGATTCAAGCAAGCCTGGCTGAAGAGGGCTGAAATGCCAGAAACCGGTCCTAGGAAGCTTTGTTTCTGGTCCAGGGAAGGCATTGCTTGGTAGTTCGGGCTCAACTGCTCCCATGAGGCAAAGGGTCAGACTGATTTGCATATGGCCATGTCTGAACTGGGGTGACAGAGTGGGCTAAAAAACGGTGATGGATCAAACCCAGATCTGTTGACTGGGTGTGAGTGTTTGATTGGTTCTGATGCTCCGTCCATCACCACCCCCTTTTGTACCGCTTTGTTTGCCATAAGTTGGCAGGGTATGCTCAGACGTGAGTCCCTTGCTCACTTTGCCACTGGATTCAAGCAAGCCTGGCTGAAGACGGCTGAAATGCCAGAAACCGGTCCTAGGAAGCTTGTTTTCGGTCCAGGGAAGGCATTGCTTGGCAGTTTGGGCTGGACTGTTCCCATGAGGCACAGGGTCAGACTGATTTGCATATGGTCGTGTCTGAACTGGGGTGGCAGAGTGGGCTAAAGAACGGTGATGGATCAAACCCAGATTTGTTGACTGGGTGTGAGTGTTTGATTGGTGCTGATGCTCCGTCCATCACCACCCCCTTTTGTACCGGTTTGTTCGACATAAGTTGGCAGGGTATGCTCAGACGTGAGTCCCTTGCTCACTTTGCCACTGGATTCAAGCAAGCATGGCTGAAAACGCCTGAAATGCCAGAAACCGGTACTAGGAAGCTTGTTTCCGGTCCAGGGAAGGCATTGCTTGGCAGTTCGGGCTGGACTGTTCCCATGAGGCACAGGGTCAGACTGATTTGCATATGGCCATGTCTGAACTGGGGTGGCAGAGTGAGCTAAAGAACGGTGATGGATCAAACCCAGATCTGTTGACTGGGTGTGAGTGTTTGATTGGTTCTGATGCTTCGTCTATAACCACCCCCTTTTGTACTGCTTTGTTCGCCATAAGTTGGCAGGGTATGCTCAGACGTGAGTCCCTTGCTCACTTTGCCACTGGATTCAAGCAAGCCTGGCTGAAGAGGGCTGAAAGGCCAGAAACCGGTCCTAGGAAGCTTTGTTTCTGGTCCAGGGAAGGCATTGCTTGGTAGTTTGGGCTGAACTGCTCCCATGAGGCACAGGGTCAGACTGATTTGCATATGGCCATGTCTGAACTGGGGTGACAGAGTGGGTTAAAGAACGGTGATGGATCAAACCCAGATCTGTTGACTGGTTGTGACTGTTTGATTGGTTCTGATGCTCCGTCCATCACCACCCCCTTTCGTACCGCTTTGTTCGCCATAAGTTGGCAGGGTATGCTCAGACGTGAGTCCCTTGCTCACTTTGCCACTGGATTCAAGCAAGCCTGGCTGAAGACGGCTGAAATGCCGGAAACCGGTTCTAGAAAGCTTGTTTCCGGTCTAGGGAAGGTATTGCTTGGCAGTTTGGGCTGGACTGTTCCCATGAAGCACAGGGTCAGCATGATTTGCATATGGCCATGTCTGAACAGGGGTGGCAGAGTGGGCTAAAGAACGGTGATGGATCAAACCCAGATCTGTTGACTGGGTATGAGTATTTGATTGGTTCTGATGCTCCGTCCATCACCACCCCCTTTTGTACCGCTTTGTTCGCCATAAGTTGGCAGGGTATGCTCAGACGTAAGTCCCTTGCTCACTTTGCCACTGGATTCAAGCAAGCCTGGCTGAAGACGGCTGAAATGCCAGAAACCGGTCCTCGGAAGCTTGTTTCCGGTCCAGGGAAAGCATTGCTTGGCAGTTAGGGCTGAACTGCTCCCATGAGGCACAGGGTCAGACTGATTTGCATATGGCCATGTCTGAACTGGGGTGACAGAGTGGGCTAAAGAACGGTGATGGATCAAACCCAAATCTGTTGACTGGGTGTGAGTGTTTGATTGGTTCTGATGCTCCGTCCATCACCACCCCCTTTTGTACCGCTTTGTTTGCCATAAGTTGGCAGGGTATGCTCAGACGTGAGTCCCTTGATCACTTTGCCACTGGATTCAAGCAAGCCTGGCTGAAGACGGCTGAAATGCCAGAAACCGGTCCTAGGAAGCTTGTTTCCGGTCCAGGGAAGGCATTGCTTGGCAGTTCGGGCTGGACTGTTCCCATGAGGCACAGGGTCAGACTGATTTGCATATGGCCATGTCTGAACTGGGGTGGCAGAGTGGGCTAAAGAACGGTGATGGATCAAACCCAGTTTTGTTGACTGGGTGTGAGTGTTTAATTGGTTCTGATGCTCCGTCCATCACCACCCCCTTTTTTACTGCTTTGTTCGACATAAGTTGACAGGGTATGCTCAGACGTGAGTCCCTTGCTCACTTTGCCACTGGATTCAAGCAAGCCTGGCTGAAGACGGCTGAAATGCCAGAAACCGGTCCTAGGAAGCTTGTTTCCGGTCCAGGGAAGGCATTGCTTGGCAGTTCGGGCTGGACTGTTCCCATGAGGCACAGGGTCAGACTGATTTGCATATGGCCATGTCTGAACTGGGGTGGCAGAGTGGGCTAAAGAACGGTGATGGATCAAACCCAGTTTTGTTGACTGGGTGTGAGTGTTTGATTGGTTCTGATGCTCCGTCCATCACTACCCCCTTTTTTACTGCTTTGTTCGACATAAGTTGCAGGGTAAGCTCAGACGTGAGTCCCTTGCTCACTTTGCCACTGGATTCAAGCAAGCCTGGCTGAAGAGGGCTGAAATGCCGAAACCGGTCCTAGGAAGCTTTGTTTTTGGTCCAGGGAAGGCATTGCTTGGTAGTTCGGGCTCAACTGCTCCCATGAGGCACAGGGTCAGACTGATTTGCATATGGCCATGTCTGAACTGGGGTGACAGAGTGGGTTAAAGAACGGTGATGGATCAAACCCAGATCTGTTGACTGGGTGTGAGTGTTTGATTGGTTCTGATGCTCCGTCCATCACCACCCCCTTTTGTACCGCTTTGTTTGCCATAAGTTGGCAGGGTATGCTCAGACGTGAGTCCCTTGCTCACTTTGCCACTGGATTGAAGCAAGCCTGGCTGAAGACGGCTGAAATGCCAGAAACCGGTCTTAGGAAGCTTGTTTCCGGTCCAGGGAAGGCATTGCTTGGCAGTTCGGGCTGGACTGTTCCCATGAGGCACAGGGTCAGACTGATTTGCATATGGCCATGTCTGAACTGGGGTGGCAGAGTGGGCTAAAGAACGGTGATGGATCAAACCCAGTTTTGTTGACTGGGTGTGAGTGTTTGATTGGTTCTGATGCTCCGTCCATCACCACCCCCTTTTTTACTGCTTTGTTCGACATAAGTTGGCAGGGTATGCTCAGACGTGAGTCCCTTGCTCACTTTGCCACTGGATTCAAGCAAGCCTGGCTGAAGACGGCTGAAATGCCAGAAACTGGTCCTAGAAAGCTTGTTTCCGGTCCAGGGAAGGCATTGCTTGGCAGTTCGGGCTGGACTGTTCCCATGAAGCACAGGGTCAGACTGATTTGCATATGGCCATGTCTGAACTGGGGTGGCAGAGTGGGCTAAAGAACGGTGATGGATCAAACCCAGATCTGTTGACTGGGTGTGAGTGTTTGATTGGTTCTGATGCTCCGTCCATCACCACCCCCTTTTGTAATGCTTTGTTCGCCATAAGTTGGCAGGGTATGCTCAGACTTGAGTCCCTTGCTCACTTTGCCACTGGATTCAAGCAAGCCTGGCTGAAGACGCCTGAAATGTCAGAAACCGGTCCTAGGAAGCTTGTTTCCGGTCCAGGGAAGGCATTGCTTGGCAGTTAGGGCTGAACTGCTCCCATGAGGCACAGGGTCAGACTGATTTGCATATGGCCATGTCTGAACTGGGGTGACAGAGTGGGCTAAAGAACGGTGATGGATCAAACCCAAATCTGTTGACTGGGTGTGAGTGTTTGATTGGTTCTGATGCTCCGTCCATCACCACCCCCTTTTGTACCGCTTTGTTTGCCATAAGTTGGCAGGGTATGCTCAGACGTGAGTCCCTTGATCACTTTGCCACTGGATTCAAGCAAGCCTGGCTGAAGACGGCTGAAATGCCAGAAACCGGTCCTAGGAAGCTTGTTTCCGGTCCAGGGAAGGCATTGCTTGGCAGTTCGGGCTGGACTGTTCCCATGAGGCACAGGGTCAGACTGATTTGCATATGGCCATGTCTGAACTGGGGTGGCAGAGTGGGCTAAAGAACGGTGATGGATCAAACCCAGTTTTGTTGACTGGGTGTGAGTGTTTAATTGGTTCTGATGCTCCGTCCATCACCACCCCCTTTTTTACTGCTTTGTTCGACATAAGTTGACAGGGTATGCTCAGACGTGAGTCCCTTGCTCACTTTGCCACTGGATTCAAGCAAGCCTGGCTGAAGACGGCTGAAATGCCAGAAACCGGTCCTAGGAAGCTTGTTTCCGGTCCAGGGAAGGCATTGCTTGGCAGTTCGGGCTGGACTGTTCCCATGAGGCACAGGGTCAGACTGATTTGCATATGGCCATGTCTGAACTGGGGTGGCAGAGTGGGCTAAAGAACGGTGATGGATCAAACCCAGTTTTGTTGACTGGGTGTGAGTGTTTGATTGGTTCTGATGCTCCGTCCATCACTACCCCCTTTTTTACTGCTTTGTTCGACATAAGTTGGCAGGGTAAGCTCAGACGTGAGTCCCTTGCTCACTTTGCCACTGGATTCAAGCAAGCCTGGCTGAAGAGGGCTGAAATGCCGAAACCGGTCCTAGGAAGCTTTGTTTTTGGTCCAGGGAAGGCATTGCTTGGTAGTTCGGGCTCAACTGCTCCCATGAGGCACAGGGTCAGACTGATTTGCATATGGCCATGTCTGAACTGGGGTGACAGAGTGGGTTAAAGAACGGTGATGGATCAAACCCAGATCTGTTGACTGGGTGTGAGTGTTTGATTGGTTCTGATGCTCCGTCCATCACCACCCCCTTTTGTACCGCTTTGTTTGCCATAAGTTGGCAGGGTATGCTCAGACGTGAGTCCCTTGCTCACTTTGCCACTGGATTGAAGCAAGCCTGGCTGAAGACGGCTGAAATGCCAGAAACCGGTCTTAGGAAGCTTGTTTCCGGTCCAGGGAAGGCATTGCTTGGCAGTTCGGGCTGGACTGTTCCCATGAGGCACAGGGTCAGACTGATTTGCATATGGCCATGTCTGAACTGGGGTGGCAGAGTGGGCTAAAGAACGGTGATGGATCAAACCCAGTTTTGTTGACTGGGTGTGAGTGTTTGATTGGTTCTGATGCTCCGTCCATCACCACCCCCTTTTTTACTGCTTTGTTCGACATAAGTTGGCAGGGTATGCTCAGACGTGAGTCCCTTGCTCACTTTGCCACTGGATTCAAGCAAGCCTGGCTGAAGACGGCTGAAATGCCAGAAACTGGTCCTAGAAAGCTTGTTTCCGGTCCAGGGAAGGCATTGCTTGGCAGTTCGGGCTGGACTGTTCCCATGAAGCACAGGGTCAGACTGATTTGCATATGGCCATGTCTGAACTGGGGTGGCAGAGTGGGCTAAAGAACGGTGATGGATCAAACCCAGATCTGTTGACTGGGTGTGAGTGTTTGATTGGTTCTGATGCTCCGTCCATCACCACCCCCTTTTGTAATGCTTTGTTCGCCATAAGTTGGCAGGGTATGCTCAGACTTGAGTCCCTTGCTCACTTTGCCACTGGATTCAAGCAAGCCTGGCTGAAGACGCCTGAAATGTCAGAAACCGGTCCTAGGAAGCTTGTTTCCGGTCCAGGGAAGGCATTGCTTGGCAGTTCGGGCTGGACTGTTCCCATGAGGCACAGGGTCAGACTGATTTGCATATGGCCATGTCTGAAATGGGGTGGCAGAGTGGGCTAAAGAACGGTAATGGATCAAACCCAGATTTGTTGACTGGGTGTGAGTGTTTGATTGGTTCTGATGCTCCGTCCATCACCACCTCCTTTTGTACCGCTTTGTTCGACATAAGTTGGCAGGGTATGCTCAGACGTGAGTCCCTTGCTCACTTTGCCACTGGATTCAAGCAAGCCTGGCTGAAGACGGCTGAAATGCCAGAAACCGGTCCTAGGAAGCTTGTTTCCGGTCCAGGGAAGGCATTGCTTGGCAGTTCGGGCTGGACTGTTCCCATGAGGCACAGGGTCAGACTGATTTGCATATGGCCATGTCTGAACTGGGGTGGCAGAGTGGGCTAAAGAACGGTGATGGATCAAACCCAGTTTTGTTGACTGGGTGTGAGGTTTTAATTGGTTCTGATGCTCCGTCCATCACCACCCCCTTTTTTACTGCTTTGTTCGACATAAGTTGACAGGGTATGCTCAGACGTGAGTCCTTTGCTCACTTTGCCACTGGATTCAAGCAAGCCTGGCTGAAGAGGGCTGAAATGCCAGAAACCGGTCCTAGGAAGCTTTGTTTCTGGTCCAGGGAAGGCATTACTTGGCAGTTCGGGCTGGACTGTTCCCATGAAGCACAGGGTCAGACTGATTTGCATATGGCCATGTCTGAACTGGGGTGGCAGAGTGGGCTAAAGAACGGTGATGGATCAAACCCAGATCTGTTGACTGGGTGTGAGTGTTTGATTGGTTCTGATGCTCCGTCCATCACCACCCCCTTTTGTAATGCTTTGTTCGCCATAAGTTGGCAGGGTATGCTCAGACTTGAGTCCCTTGCTCACTTTGCCACTGGATTCAAGCAAGCCTGGCTGAAGACGGCTGAAATGTCAGAAACCGGTCCTAGGAAGCTTGTTTCCGGTCCAGGGAAGGCATTGCTTGGCAGTTCGGGCTGGACTGTTCCCATGAGGCACAGGGTCAGACTGATTTGCATATGGCCATGTCTGAAATGGGGTGGCAGAGTGGGCTAAAGAACGGTAATGGATCAAACCCAGATTTGTTGACTGGGTGTGAGTGTTTGATTGGTTCTGATGCTCCGTCCATCACCACCTCCTTTTGTACCGCTTTGTTCGACATAAGTTGGCAGGGTATGCTCAGACGTGAGTCCCTTGCTCACTTTGCCACTGGATTCAAGCAAGCCTGGCTGAAGACGGCTGAAATGCCAGAAACCGGTCCTAGGAAGCTTGTTTCCGGTCCAGGGAAGGCATTGCTTGGCAGTTCGGGCTGGACTGTTCCCATGAGGCACAGGGTCAGACTGATTTGCATATGGCCATGTCTGAACTGGGGTGGCAGAGTGGGCTAAAGAACGGTGATGGATCAAACCCAGTTTTGTTGACTGGGTGTGAGTGTTTAATTGGTTCTGATGCTCCGTCCATCACCACCCCCTTTTTTTACTGCTTTGTTCGACATAAGTTGACAGGGTATGCTCAGACGTGAGTCCCTTGCTCACTTTGCCACTGGATTCAAGCAAGCCTGGCTGAAGAGGGCTGAAATGCCAGAAACCGGTCCTAGGAAGCTTTGTTTCTGGTCCAGGGAAGGCATTGCTTGGTAGTTCGGGCTCAACTGCTCCCATGAGGCAAAGGGTCAGACTGATTTGCATATGGCCATGTCTGAACTGGGGTGACAGAGTGGGCTAAAAAACGGTGATGGATCAAACCCAGATCTGTTGACTGGGTGTGAGTGTTTGATTGGTTCTGATGCTCCGTCCATCACCACCCCCTTTTGTACCGCTTTGTTTGCCATAAGTTGGCAGGGTATGCTCAGACGTGAGTCCCTTGCTCACTTTGCCACTGGATTCAAGCAAGCCTGGCTGAAGACGGCTGAAATGCCAGAAACCGGTCCTAGGAAGCTTGTTTTCGGTCCAGGGAAGGCATTGCTTGGCAGTTTGGGCTGGACTGTTCCCATGAGGCACAGGGTCAGACTGATTTGCATATGGTCGTGTCTGAACTGGGGTGGCAGAGTGGGCTAAAGAACGGTGATGGATCAAACCCAGATTTGTTGACTGGGTGTGAGTGTTTGATTGGTGCTGATGCTCCGTCCATCACCACCCCCTTTTGTACCGGTTTGTTCGACATAAGTTGGCAGGGTATGCTCAGACGTGAGTCCCTTGCTCACTTTGCCACTGGATTCAAGCAAGCATGGCTGAAAACGCCTGAAATGCCAGAAACCGGTACTAGGAAGCTTGTTTCCGGTCCAGGGAAGGCATTGCTTGGCAGTTCGGGCTGGACTGTTCCCATGAGGCACAGGGTCAGACTGATTTGCATATGGCCATGTCTGAACTGGGGTGGCAGAGTGAGCTAAAGAACGGTGATGGATCAAACCCAGATCTGTTGACTGGGTGTGAGTGTTTGATTGGTTCTGATGCTTCGTCTATAACCACCCCCTTTTGTACCGCTTTGTTCGCCATAAGTTGGCAGGGTATGCTCAGACGTGAGTCCCTTGCTCACTTTGCCACTGGATTCAAGCAAGCCTGGCTGAAGACGGCTGAAATGCCGGAAACCGGTTCTAGAAAGCTTGTTTCCGGTCTAGGGAAGGTATTGCTTGGCAGTTTGGGCTGGACTGTTCCCATGAAGCACAGGGTCAGCATGATTTGCATATGGCCATGTCTGAACAGGGGTGGCAGAGTGGGCTAAAGAACGGTGATGGATCAAACCCAGATCTGTTGACTGGGTATGAGTATTTGATTGGTTCTGATGCTCCGTCCATCACCACCCCCTTTTGTACCGCTTTGTTCGCCATAAGTTGGCAGGGTATGCTCAGACGTAAGTCCCTTGCTCACTTTGCCACTGGATTCAAGCAAGCCTGGCTGAAGACGGCTGAAATGCCAGAAACCGGTCCTCGGAAGCTTGTTTCCGGTCCAGGGAAAGCATTGCTTGGCAGTTAGGGCTGAACTGCTCCCATGAGGCACAGGGTCAGACTGATTTGCATATGGCCATGTCTGAACTGGGGTGACAGAGTGGGCTAAAGAACGGTGATGGATCAAACCCAAATCTGTTGACTGGGTGTGAGTGTTTGATTGGTTCTGATGCTCCGTCCATCACCACCCCCTTTTGTACCGCTTTGTTTGCCATAAGTTGGCAGGGTATGCTCAGACGTGAGTCCCTTGATCACTTTGCCACTGGATTCAAGCAAGCCTGGCTGAAGACGGCTGAAATGCCAGAAACCGGTCCTAGGAAGCTTGTTTCCGGTCCAGGGAAGGCATTGCTTGGCAGTTCGGGCTGGACTGTTCCCATGAGGCACAGGGTCAGACTGATTTGCATATGGCCATGTCTGAAATGGGGTGGCAGAGTGGGCTAAAGAACGGTAATGGATCAAACCCAGATTTGTTGACTGGGTGTGAGTGTTTGATTGGTTCTGATGCTCCGTCCATCACCACCCCCTTTTTTACCGCTTTGTTTGACTTAAGTTGGCAGGGTATGCTCAGACGTGAGTCCCTTGCTCACTTTGCCACTGGATTCAAGCAAGCCTGGCTGAAGACGGCTGAAATGCCAGAAACCGGTCCTAGGAAGCTTGTTTCCGGTCCAGGGAAGGCATTGCTTGGCAGTTCGGGCTGGACTGTTCCCATGAGGCACAGGGTCAGACTGATTTGCATATGGCCATGTCTGAACTGGGGTGGCAGAGTGGGCTAAAGACAGTGATGGATCAAACCCAGTTTTGTTGACTGGGTGTGAGTGTTTGATTGGTTCTGATGCTCCGTCCATCACCACCTCCTTTTTTTACTGCTTTGTTCGACATAAGTTAGCAGGGTATGCTCAGACGTGAGTCCCTTGCTCACTTTGCCACTGGATTAAAGCAAGCCTGGCTGAAGACGGCTGAAATGCCAGAAACCGGTCCTAGGAAGCTTGTTTCCGGTCCAGGGAAGGCATTGCTTGGCAGTTCGGGCAAGACTGTTCCCATGAGGCACAGGGTCAGACTGATTTGCATATGGCCATGTCTGAACTGGGGTGGCAGAGTGGGCTAAAGAACGGTGATGGATCAAACCCAGATCTGTTGACTGGGTGTGAGTGTTTGATTGGTTCTGATGCTTCGTCTATCACCACCCCCTTTTGTACCGCTTTGTTCGCCATAAGTTGGCAGGGTATGCTCAGACGTGAGTCCCTTGCTCACTTTGCCGCTGGATTCAAGCAAGCCTGGCTGAAGAGGGCTGAAATGCCAGAAACTGGTCCTAGGAAGCTTTGTTTCTGGTCCAGGGAAGGTATTGCTTGGCAGTTCGGGCTGGACTGTTCCCATGAAGCACAGGGTCAGACTGATTTGCATATGGCCATGTCTGAACTGGGGTGGCAGAGTGGGCTAAAGAACGGTGATGGATCAAACCCAGATCTGTTGACTGGGTGTGAGTGTTTGATTAGTTCTGATGCTCCGTCCATCACCACCCCCTTTTGTACCGCTTTGTTCAACATAAGTTGGCAGGGTATGCTCAGACGTAAGTCCCTTGCTCACTTTGACACTGGATTCAAGCAAGCCTGGCTGAAGACGGCTGAAATGCCAGAAACCGGTCCTAGGAAGCTTGTTTCCGGTCCAGGGAAGGCATTGCTTGGCAGTTCGGGCTGAACTGCTGCCATGAAGCACAGGGTCAGACTGATTTGCATATGGCCATGTCTGAACTGGGATGGCAAAGTGAGCTAAAGAACGGGTGATGGATCAAACCCAGATCTGTTGACTGGGTGTGAGTGTTTGATTGGTTCTGATGCTTCCTCTATCACCACCCCCTTTTGTACCGCTTTGTTCGACATAAGTTGGCAGGGTATGCTCAGACGTGAGTCCCTTGCTCACTTTGCCACTGGATTCAAGCAAGCCTGGCTGAAGACGGCTGAAATGCCAGAAACCGGTCCTAGGAAGCTTGTTTCCCGTCCAGGGAAGGCATTGCTTGGTAGTTTGGGCTGGACTGTTCCCATGAGGCACAGGGTCAGACTGATTTGCATATGGCCATGTCTGAACTGGGGTGGCAGAGTGGGCTAAAGAACGGTTATGGATCAAACCCAGATCTGTTGACTGGGTGTGAGTGTTTGATTGGTTCTGATGCTCCGTCCATCACCACCCCCTTTTGTACCGCTTTGTTCGCCATAAGTTGGCAGGGTATGCTCAGACGTGAGTCCCTTGCTCACTTTGCCACTGGATTCAAGCAAGCCTGGCTGAAGAGGGCTGAAATGCCAGAAACCGGTGCTAGGAAGCTTGTTTCCGGTCCAGGGAAGGCATTGCTTTGCAGTTCGGGCTGAACGACTCCCATGAGGCACAGGGTCAGGCTGATTTGCATATGGCCATGTCTGAACTGGGGTGACATAGTGGGCTAAAGAACGGTGATGGATCAAACCCAGATCTGTTGACTGGGTGTGAGTGTTTGATTGGTTCTGATGCTCAGTCCATCACCCCCCCCTTTTGTACCGCTTTGTTTGCCATAAGTTGGCAGGGTATGCTCAGACGTGAGTCCCTTGCTCACTTTGCCACTGGATTCAAACAAGCCTGGCTGAAGACGGCTGAAATGCCAGAAACCGGTCCTAGGAAGCTTGTTTCCGGTCCAGGGAAGGCATTGCTTGGCAGTTCGGGCTGGACTGTTCCCATGAGGCACAGGGTCAGACTGATTTGCATATGGCCATGTCTGAAATGGGGTGGCAGACTGGATCAAACCCAGATTTGTTGACTGGGTGTGAGTGTTTGATTGGTTCTGATGCTCCGTCCATCACCACCCCCTTTTGTACCGCTTTGTTCGACATAAGTTGGCAGGGTATGCTCAGACGTGAGTCGCTTGCTCACTTTGCCACTGGATTCAAGCAAGCCTGGCTGAAGACGGCTGAAATGCCAGAAACCGGTCCTAGGAAGCTTGTTTCCGGTCCAGGGAAGGCATTGCTTGGCAGTTCGGGCTGGACTGTTCCCATGAGGCACAGGGTCAGACTGATTTGCATATGGCCATGTCTGAACTGGGGTGGCAGAGTGGGCTAAAGAACGGTGATGGATCAAACCCAGATCTGTTGACTGGGTGTGAGTGTTTGATTGGTTCTGATGCTTCGTCTATCACCACCTCCTTTTTTTACTGCTTTGTTCGACATAAGTTGGCAGGGTATGCTCAGACGTGAGTCCCTTGCTCACTTTGCCACTGGATTCAAGCAAGCCTGGCTGAAGACGGCTGAAATGCCAAAAAACGGTCCTAGGAAGCTTGTTTCCGGTCCAGGGAAGGCATTGCTTGGCAGTTCGGGCTGGACTGTTCCCATGAGGCACAGGGTCAGACTGATTTGCATATGGCCATGTCTGAACTGGGGTGGCAGAGTGGGCTAAAGAACGGTGATGGATCAAACCCAGATCTGTTGACTGGGTTTGAGTGTTTGATTGGTTCTGATGCTCCGTCCATCACCACCCCCTTTCGTACCGCTTTGTTCGCCATAAGTTGGCAGGGTATGCTCAGACGTGAGTCCCTTGCTCACTTTGCCACTGGATCACCCCCTTTTGTACCGCTTTGTTCGCCATAAGTTGGCAGGGTATGCTCAGACGTGAGTCCCTTGCTCACTTTGCCACTGGATTCAAGCAAGCCTGGCTGAAGACGGCTGAAATGCCAGAAACCGGTCCTAGGAAGCTTTGTTTCTGGTCCAGGGAAGGCATTGCTTGGTAGTTCGGGCTGAACTGCTCCCATGAGGCACAGGGTCAGACTGATTTGCATATGGCCATGTTTGAACTGGGGTGACAGAGTGGGTTAAAGAACGGTGATGGATCAAACCCAGATCTGTTCACTGGGTGTGAGTGTTTTATTGGTTCTGATGCTCCGTCCATCACCACCCCCTTTCGTACCGCTTTGTTCGCCATAAGTTGGCAGGGTATGCTCAGACGTGAGTCCCTTGCTCACTTTGCCACTGGATCACCCCCTTTTGTACCGCTTTGTTCGCCATAAGTTGGCAGGGTATGCTCAGACGTGAGTCCCTTGCTCACTTTGCCACTGGATTCAAGCAAGCCTGGCTGAAGACGGCTGAAATGCCAGAAACCGGTCCTAGGAAGCTTGTTTCCGGTCCAGGGAAGGCATTGCTTGGCAGTTCGGGCTGGACTGTTCCCATGAGGCACAGGGTCAGACTGATTTGCATATGGCCATGTCTGAAATGGGGTGGCAGAGTGGGCTAAAGAACGGTAATGGATCAAACCCAGATTTGTTGACTGGGTGTGAGTGTTTGATTGGTTCTGATGCTCCGTCCATAACCACCCCCTTTTGTACCGCTTTGTTCGACATAAGTTGGCAGGGTATGCTCAGACGTGAGTCCCTTGCTCACTTTGCCACTGGATTCAAGCAAGCCTGGCTGAAGACGGCTGAAATGCCAGAAACCGGTCCTAGGAAACTTGTTTCCGGTCCAGGGAAGGCATTGCTTGGCAGTTCGGGCTGGACTGTTCCCATGAGGCACAGGGTCAGACTGATTTGCATATGGCCATGTCTGAACTGGGGTGGCAGAGTGGGCTAAAGAACATTGATGGATCAAACCCAGTTTTGTGGACTGGGTGTGAGTGTTTGTTTGGTTCTGATGCTCCGTCCATCACCACCCCCTTTTTTACTGCTTTGTTCGACATAAGTTGGCAGGGTATGCTCAGACGTGAGTCCCTTGCTCAATTTGCCACTGGATTCAAGCAAGCCTGGCTGAAGAGGGCTGAAATGCCAGAAACCGATCCTAGGAAGCTTTGTTTTTGGTCCAGGGAAGGCATTGCTTGGTAGTTCGGGCTCAACTGCTCCCATGAGGCACAGGGTCAGACTGATTTGCATATGGCCATGTCTGAACTGGGGTGACAGAGTGGGTTAAAGAACGGTGATGGATCAAACCCAGATCTGTTGACTGGGTGTGAGTGTTTGATTGGTTCTGATGGTCCGTCCATCACCACCCCCTTTCGTACCGCTTTGTTCGCCATAAGTTGGCAGGGTATGCTCAGACGTGAGTCCCTTGCTCACTTTGCCACTGGATTCAAGCAAGCCTGGCTGAAGACGGCTGAAATGCCAGAAACCGGTCCTAGAAAGCTTGTTTTCGGTCCAGGGAAGGTATTGCATGGCAGTTCGGGTTGGACTGTTCCCATGAGGCACAGGGTCAGACTGATTTGCATATGGCCATGTCTGAACTGGGGTGGCAGAGTGGGCTAAAGAACGGTGATGGATCAAACCCAGATCTGTTGACTGGGTGTGAGTGTTTGATTGGTTCTGATGCTCCGTCCATCACCACCCCCTTTTGTACCGCTTTGTTCACCATAAGTTGGCAGGGTATGCTCAGACGTAAGTCCCTTGCTCACTTTGCCACTGGATTCAAGCAAGCCTGGCTGAAGACGGCTGAAATGCCAGAAACCGGTCCTAGGAAGCTTGTTTCCGGTCCAGGGAAGGCATTGCTTGGCAGTTCGGGCTGAACTGCCCCCATGAGGCACAGGGTCAGACTGCTTTGCATATGGCCATGTCTGAACTGGGGTGACAGAGTGGGCTAAAGAACGGTGGTGGATCAAACCCAGATCTGGTGACTGGGTGTGAGTGTTTGATTGGTTCTGATGCTCCGTCCATCACCACCCCCTTTTGTACCGCTTTGTTTGCCATAAGTTGGCAGGGTATGCTCAGACGTGAGTCCCTTGCTCACTTTGCCACTGGATTCAAGCAAGCCTGGCTGAAGACGGCTGAAATGCCAGAAACCGGTCCTAGGAAGCTTGTTTTCGGTCCAGGGAAGGCATTGCTTGGCAGTTCGGGCTGGACTGTTCCCATGAGGCACAGGGTCAGACTGATTTGCATATGGCCATGTCTGAACTGGGGTGGCAGAGAGGGCTAAAGAACGGTGATGGATCAAACCCAGTTTTGTTGACTGGGTGTGAGTGTTTGATTGGTTCTGATGCTCCGTCCATCACCACCCCCTTTTTTACTGCTTTGTTCGACATAAGTTGGCAGGGTATGCTCAGACGTGAGTCCCTTGCTCACTTTGCCACTGGATTCAAGCAAGCCTGGCTGAAGACGGCTGAAATGCCAGAAACCGGTCCTAGAAAGCTTGTTTCCGGTCCAGAGAAGGCATTGCTTGGCAGTTCGGGCTGGACTGTTCCCATGAAGCACAGGGTCAGACTGATTTGCATATGGCCATGTCTGAACTGGGGTGGCAGAGTGGGCTAAAGAACGGTGATGGATCAAACCCAGATCTGTTGACTGGGTGTGAGTGTTTGATTGGTTCTGATGCTCCGTCCATCACCACCCCCTTTTGTACCGCTTTGTTCGCCATAAGTTGGCAGGGTATGCTCAGACGTGAGTCCCTTGCTCACTTTGCCACTGGATTCAAGCAAGCCTGGCTGAAGACGGCTGAAATGCCAGAAACCGGTCCTAGGAAGCTTGTTTCCGGTCCAGGGAAGGCATTGCTTGGCAGTTCGGGCTGGACTGTTCCCATGAGGCACAGGGTCAGACTGATTTGCATATGGCCATGTCTGAACTGGGGTGGCAGAGTGGGCTAAAGAACGGTGATGGATCAAACCCAGTTTTGTTGACTGGGTGTGAGTGTTTAATTGGTTCTGATGCTCCGTCCATCACCACCCCCTTTTGTACCGCTTTGTTCGCCATAAGTTGGCAGGGTATGCTCAGACGTAAGTCCCTTGCTCACTTTGCCACTGGATTCAAGCAAGCCTGGCTGAAGACGGCTAAAATACCAGAAACCGGTCCTAGGAAGCTTGTTTCCGGTCCAGGGAAGGCATTGCTTGGCAGTTCGGGCTGAACTGCTCCCATGAGGCACAGGGTCAGACTGATTTGCATATGGCCATGTCTGAACTGGGGTGACAGAGTGGGCTAAAAAACGGTGATGGATCAAACCCAGATCTGTTGACTGGGTGTGAGTGTTTGATTGGTTCTGATGCTCCGTCCATCACCACCCCCTTTCGTACCGCTTTGTTCGCCATAAGTTGGCAGGGTATGCTCAGACGTGAGTCCCTTGCTCACTTTGCCACTGGATTCAAGCAAGCCTGGCTGAAGACGGCTGAAATGCCAGAAACCGGTCCTAGAAAGCTTGTTTTCGGTCCAGGGAAGGTATTGCATGGCAGTTCGGGTTGGACTGTTCCCATGAGGCACAGGGTCAGACTGATTTGCATATGGCCATGTCTGAACTGGGGTGGCAGAGTGGGCTAAAGAACGGTGATGGATCAAACCCAGATCTGTTGACTGGGTGTGAGTGTTTGATTGGTTCTGATGCTCCGTCCATCACCACCCCCTTTTGTACCGCTTTGTTCACCATAAGTTGGCAGGGTATGCTCAGACGTAAGTCCCTTGCTCACTTTGCCACTGGATTCAAGCAAGCCTGGCTGAAGACGGCTGAAATGCCAGAAACCGGTCCTAGGAAGCTTGTTTCCGGTCCAGGGAAGGCATTGCTTGGCAGTTCGGGCTGAACTGCCCCCATGAGGCACAGGGTCAGACTGCTTTGCATATGGCCATGTCTGAACTGGGGTGACAGAGTGGGCTAAAGAACGGTGGTGGATCAAACCCAGATCTGGTGACTGGGTGTGAGTGTTTGATTGGTTCTGATGCTCCGTCCATCACCACCCCCTTTTGTACCGCTTTGTTTGCCATAAGTTGGCAGGGTATGCTCAGACGTGAGTCCCTTGCTCACTTTGCCACTGGATTCAAGCAAGCCTGGCTGAAGACGGCTGAAATGCCAGAAACCGGTCCTAGGAAGCTTGTTTTCGGTCCAGGGAAGGCATTGCTTGGCAGTTCGGGCTGGACTGTTCCCATGAGGCACAGGGTCAGACTGATTTGCATATGGCCATGTCTGAACTGGGGTGGCAGAGAGGGCTAAAGAACGGTGATGGATCAAACCCAGTTTTGTTGACTGGGTGTGAGTGTTTGATTGGTTCTGATGCTCCGTCCATCACCACCCCCTTTTTTACTGCTTTGTTCGACATAAGTTGGCAGGGTATGCTCAGACGTGAGTCCCTTGCTCACTTTGCCACTGGATTCAAGCAAGCCTGGCTGAAGACGGCTGAAATGCCAGAAACCGGTCCTAGAAAGCTTGTTTCCGGTCCAGAGAAGGCATTGCTTGGCAGTTCGGGCTGGACTGTTCCCATGAAGCACAGGGTCAGACTGATTTGCATATGGCCATGTCTGAACTGGGGTGGCAGAGTGGGCTAAAGAACGGTGATGGATCAAACCCAGATCTGTTGACTGGGTGTGAGTGTTTGATTGGTTCTGATGCTCCGTCCATCACCACCCCCTTTTGTACCGCTTTGTTCGCCATAAGTTGGCAGGGTATGCTCAGACGTGAGTCCCTTGCTCACTTTGCCACTGGATTCAAGCAAGCCTGGCTGAAGACGGCTGAAATGCCAGAAACCGGTCCTAGGAAGCTTGTTTCCGGTCCAGGGAAGGCATTGCTTGGCAGTTCGGGCTGGACTGTTCCCATGAGGCACAGGGTCAGACTGATTTGCATATGGCCATGTCTGAACTGGGGTGGCAGAGTGGGCTAAAGAACGGTGATGGATCAAACCCAGTTTTGTTGACTGGGTGTGAGTGTTTAATTGGTTCTGATGCTCCGTCCATCACCACCCCCTTTTGTACCGCTTTGTTCGCCATAAGTTGGCAGGGTATGCTCAGACGTAAGTCCCTTGCTCACTTTGCCACTGGATTCAAGCAAGCCTGGCTGAAGACGGCTAAAATACCAGAAACCGGTCCTAGGAAGCTTGTTTCCGGTCCAGGGAAGGCATTGCTTGGCAGTTCGGGCTGAACTGCTCCCATGAGGCACAGGGTCAGACTGATTTGCATATGGCCATGTCTGAACTGGGGTGACAGAGTGGGCTAAAAAACGGTGATGGATCAAACCCAGATCTGTTGACTGGGTGTGAGTGTTTGATTGGTTCTGATGCTCCGTCCATCACCACCCCCTTTTGTACCGCTTTGTTTGCCATAAGTTGGCAGGGTATGCTCAGACGTGAGTCCCTTGCTCACTTTGCCACTGGATTCAAGCAAGCCTGGCTGAAGACGGCTGAAATGCCAGAAACCGGTCCTAGGAAGCTTGTTTTCGGTCCAGGGAAGGCATTGCTTGGCAGTTCGGGCTGGACTGTTCCCATGAGGCACAGGGTCAGACTGATTTGCATATGGCCATGTCTGAAATGGGGTGGCAGAGTGGGCTAAAGAACGGTAATGGATCAAACCCAGATTTGTTGACTGGGTGTGAGTGTTTGATTGGTTCTGATGCTCCGTCCATCACCACCCCCTTTTTTACCGCTTTGTTCGACATAAGTTGGCAGGGTATGCTCAGACGTGAGTCCCTTGCTCACTTTGCCACTGGATTCAAGCAAGCCTGGCTGAAGACGGCTGAAATGCCAGAAACCGGTCTTAGGAAGCTTGTTTCCGGTCCAGGGAAGGCATTGCTTGGCAGTTCGGGCTGGACTGTTCCCATGAGGCACAGGGTCAGACTGATTTGCATATGGCCATGTCTGAACTGGGGTGGCAGAGTGGGCTAAAGAACGGTGATGGATCAAACCCAGTTTTGTTGACTGGGTGTGAGTGTTTGATTGGTTCTGATGCTCCGTCCATCACCACCCCCTTTTTTACTGCTTTGTTCGACATAAGTTGGCAGGGTATGCTCAGACGTGAGTCCCTTGCTCACTTTGCCACTGGATTCAAGCAAGCCTGGCTGAAGACGGCTGAAATGCCAGAAACCGGTCCTAGGAAGCTTGTTTCCGGTCCAGGGAAGGCATTGCTTGGCAGTTTGGGCTGGACTGTTCCCATGAGGCACAGGGTCAGACTGATTTGCATATGGTCGTGTCTGAACTGGGGTGGCAGAGTGGGCTAAAGAACGGTGATGGATCAAACCCAGATTTGTTGACTGGGTGTGAGTGATTGATTGGTTCTGATGCTCCGTCCATCACCACCCCCTTTTGTACCGGTTTGTTCGACATAAGTTGGCAGGGTATGCTCAGACGTGAGTCCCTTGCTCACTTTGCCACTGGATTCAAGCAAGCATGGCTGAAAACGCCTGAAATGCCAGAAACCGGTACTAGGAAGCTTGTTTCCGGTCCAGGGAAGGCATTGCTTGGCAGTTCGGGCTGGACTGTTCCCATGAGGCACAGGGTCAGACTGATTTGCATATGGCCATGTCTGAACTGGGGTGGCAGAGTGAGCTAAAGAACGGTGATGGATCAAACCCAGATCTGTTGACTGGGTGTGAGTGTTTGATTGGTTCTGATGCTTCGTCTATAACCACCCCCTTTTGTACCGCTTTGTTCGCCATAAGTTGGCAGGGCATGCTCAGACGTGAGTCCCTTGCTCACTTTGCCACTGGATTCAAGCAAGCCTGGCTGAAGAGGGCTGAAATGCCAGAAACCGGTCCTAGGAAGCTTTGTTTCTGGTCCAGGGAAGGCATTGCTTGGTAGTTTGGGCTGAACTGCTCCCATGAGGCACAGGGTCAGACTGATTTGCATATGGCCATGTCTGAACTGGGGTGACAGAGTGGGTTAAAGAACGGTGATGGATCAAACCCAGATCTGTTGACTGGTTGTGAGTGTTTGATTGGTTCTGATGCTCCGTCCATCACCACCCCCTTTCGTACCGCTTTGTTCGCCATAAGTTGGCAGGGTATGCTCAGACGTGAGTCCCTTGCTCACTTTGCCACTGGATTCAAGCAAGCCTGGCTGAAGACGGCTGAAATGCCGGAAACCGGTTCTAGAAAGCTTGTTTCCGGTCTAGGGAAGGTATTGCTTGGCAGTTCGGGCTGGACTGTTCCCATGAAGCACAGGGTCAGCATGATTTGTATATGGCCATGTCTGAACAGGGGTGGCAGAGTGGGCTAAAGAACGGTGATGGATCAAACCCAGATCTGTTGACTGGGTGTGAGTGTTTGATTGGTTCTGATGCTCCGTCCATCACCACCCCCTTTTGTACCGCTTTGTTTGCCATAAGTTGGCAGGGTATGCTCAGACGTGAGTCCCTTGATCACTTTGCCACTGGATTCAAGCAAGCCTGGCTGAAGACGGCTGAAATGCCAGAAACCGGTCCTAGGAAGCTTGTTTCCGGTCCAGGGAAGGCATTGCTTGGCAGTTCGGGCTGGACTGTTCCCATGAGGCACAGGGTCAGACTGATTTGCATATGGCCATGTGTTGTAATGGCTTTCTTTTCCTGTAATTACATCTTGTCTATGTTCTTCACTCTGATGATGCTTAGTGTTCTGGAATGTCAGGACTAAGCCAGCTGTGGAATGTGTGTGAGCAGTGAGATCATTATCTTACTGACAGTTGGGTGGATGAGTTGTTTATACCTACTACTGAAAATAAACCTGAGACACCCCACTTCAAGCCTCAGCATCTTTCTTCTTCAAAGAGGATTACTTTTCAACACTGGCGACGACTGGGATCTCAACTCAACTCCAACTTTCATCTCATTTCTGGCGAAACCTACAATATTTCATCTCTTCTCTTCAAAGAAGACCTTTTATATCAAGTAAGAACGTTCCTTACTTAATAAATTTCGCTTAGAGACATTTTTTTTAATTACTCCTGTCAACTGCTGCTTAGAACGCTCTGCTCGGCATTTGCACAATCTCTCTAAAACTCTTCCTAATATCTCTATTAGCATCCAATGACCCTGCTTCCCTGAGATAACGAAGTAGCCGTGATAGTTTGTACTAAGAGTGCACTAATCACGCACTTTTCCCATTAACTGTAACAATTTGGGAAAAAAATCAAATTACTCACGCTAGCCCTCGCGCTTCTTCACGCGCTCTGGTCGTTATCAGCTGCGCGTTCTCCTGTCTGCAGAAGCCATGACGCCTTGAAGTTCTGGATATCCCTCGTCACAGGTTGGAATGCATGGGGGCTGAAACGCATGAAACGCGTACACTAATTTCAGAACTTCTCCTGGATTGGTGGATAAGAAGCTGTATCCTGATTGGCTGCTGTGTACTTTAACGAAATCTGATTCGCTCGAAAGCATGCTGGATGCTACAACAATGGGTTGCTAAGCAAACATCGTCATAAACAGTTGAGGAGTTGTTTTTTAAAGAGAGAGTCTTCGCCGTCCTTGATAACTTTATTACTGAACACATATTACGTGAGCAAACGTGGAAGCTCCTTTCAGTGTTCATATTCATTTTTGCGCTGACACGCACAGCACTCTCTTTGCAACCTCCAGTGTGTCAATTGCCTTTATCTAATAGCGCTGACACGCACAGCCTAACGCCCTCATTTAAAGTCTTCGTTTTCAATTGCTGGTGTGTCAATGGTTCTGATCCTAATAGCGCTGACACGCACAGCTTAATGCCGAACAGCGCTGACACGCACAGCTAATTTGTTTGTCTTTTAGCGTGTCAATCATCTTTATTTTTACAGCGCTGACACGTTCAGCCTAACGGCGTTACTCTGGTGTATCAATCGTCTTGATCCTAACAGCGCTGACACGCACAGCTTAACGCCGAACAGCGCTGACACGCACAGCTAATCTTCTTGCCTTTTGGCGTGTCAATCATCTTTATTGTTAACAGTGCTGGCACGCTCAGCCCAACGGAATTGCTCTCAGCCTTCTTCTTAACATTTAGTGTGCCAATCATCCTCAACTCAACAGCGCTGACACGCACAGCTCTTTGCTACCAGACACTTGGTTATTGGACCAGTTTTTTTTGCACATCTTTATCTCCTCCTTAACATGCAAAACGTCACTGCAGCCCCATTTTTTCTACAATCCCTAGGTGACCCTCCCATTAAATGGTCCAAGTGGAAGAAGGTTTTCGAGCGCTACGCTCGTGTCTGTGGTACTTCTTTAAGTGTGGAGAGGAAGACAGCTTTATTGATGCATTGTCTTGGGTCTGAGGGACAGGATGTCTTTGACCATTTACCGGATGTCCCTAGCAGTTCCAGTTCGGGTCTCAATGAGTATGAGCAATGTATTTATAAACTTGATGCTCACTACTTGCCAAAAGTTAGTACCATCTTGGAAAGATACCATTTTGGCAAACGTATGCAAAAGGATGAGGAAAATATAGAGAATTATATAACGGAACTTAGACGCTTAGCTTCCAGTTGTAAGTTTGACGCACTAATGGATGAAAGAATACGAGACCAGTTTATGCTTGGTTGTGTATCTGAGAAAGTACGTGATGAACTCTGGATGAAAGATGAACCTTCTTTGGATGAAGTTCTAGTAGTCGCTAAGAGAATAGAACACTCTTTACAATGTGTAAAGGTGATAAAGAAAGATCTTAACAAAGATGTGTCGCTGATTAATACAAATTCGGCGTCTAGGAAAGAAGCGGACAAGGGTGACTCTCACGTAAAGACCCGTGTTAAAGATATGAGTGCAAATAAATCTAGTGAGAATCCTAACAGAGGTGGGAAGTGTTACAGATGCAATAGCACTTCACATTGGGCAAATGATAAGTCATGTCCTGCACTAAATGTTACATGTTCTCATTGTAAGAAGAAGGGTCACTTTGTAAGTGCCTGCAGGTTCAAAAATGTAAAGAAAAAAGTTAGTGAAGTCTCTGATGGCAGCACATCAGATCAACATGATTTTGAGTGTGGACAAATTGTGGTCCAGGTTGGGGCTGAGGGGCCTCTTGATTTCATCTTGGTGGAGGGTCACAGAACCAAGGTTTTGTTTGATTCAGGAGCCAAAATTACTATCATTTCTAGCAGATTCTTTGAGGATAATTTGTGCAAGAAAGTTAAACTATTGAAGCCAGACATTCGTCCAACTGCATATGGAGGTGATCCCATTGAGTTAAGGGGTTACTTTAATGGTCTAATTGAATACGGGGAACGTTTTGCTAGTGGGAAAGTTTATGTTTCAAAGAAAGGTGATAGCATTATTAGCTGGTGGCACCAAAAAGATCTTGGTGTCATGTTAGACCCGAACAGCAATCCTCCTATCATTTTGAGAGAAAAAAAAAGTGTTGAGTCGGTGGTGGATGGTTCTTCACTACAAGCTCTTTTGATAAGCCAATATCCACTGGTTTTTGGTGACAAACTAGGTTGCCTTAAGGGTTACTGTCATAAGATTAAACTTTTTCCTGGCTCAGCTCCTGTTTCCTGTAAAGTCAGAAATGTTCCGTTCACTGTCAAGGAAGACATGCTTAAGGAGTTAAATAAACTGAAGTCCCAGGGCATAATTGAGGAGGTGGAGGGTACATCTTGGCTTGCTCCGGTGGTGGCCGCAAGGAAACCTGACAACTCTTTGAGGCTCTGTGTGGACCTCAGACAACTCAATAAATGCGTTCAGGTAGATAAATATCCCTTACCTAACATATCTGAGCTGTTGAGCATGGTAGGTGGGGCAAAGGTATTTAGTACAATTGACCTAACATCGGCGTACCATCAAATCTTACTTGATGAGTCCTCCAGAGATCTTACTGCCTTTATTACTCCGTTTGGGACATTTAGATTTATTAGACTTCCATTTGGCCTGGTTTCTGCTGCCTCAGTTTTTCAACGGGTCATGGAGAAGGTCTTAATTAACATCCCTGGAATTTGTGTGTACCAAGATGACGTTTTGGTATATGGATCTACGGTTGCTGAACATGAAAGAAGGGTTAGGCAAGTGCTGGACAAGCTTACCTCTCACAATTTGATTGTAAAGAAGGAAAAGTGTAAGTTTGGTCTCGACAAAATTGACTATTTGGGACACACTATTAGTGCGGAAGGTGTAGTTCCAAAAGCTGACCTTGTGAATACCATTAGAAATCTTGTGGTTCCTTCTTCCAAGGAGGAACTCATGAGATTTTTAGGTATGGCTGAATACTATAATAAATTCATAAGGAATTTTGCTGAGGTCACGTTCAATATGAGAAATTTGTTAAAGAGAGGAGAGAAGTTTAGTTGGAATAGTTTGTGTGACAAGGAATTTAATGACATAAAAATGAAATTACAGAATGCTCCAAATTTAAGGAATTTTGACCCCAGTAAGAGCTCTATTATATCTACTGATGCAAGTCTGAAAGGTATTGGTGCAGTCCTGTATCAAGGGGGTGTTCTGCCAGAAAATACCATCATGTTTATATCTAGGTGTTTGAAAGGAGCTGAATGTCGCTATTCTGTAATTGAACGTGAAGCCCTTGCGGTACACTGGGCTATTAAGAAATTAAAAAAGTTTTTGTGGGGCACCTCATTTGTTGTAAGAACTGATCACAAGCCCCTTTGTGAAGTACTAACTAAAAAAGGGATTGACTCGATATCTCCCAGAATTTCAAAATGGGTGGTTGGATTACAGGGGTTTAACTTCATTGTTAAACATGTTCCGGGGTCAGAAAATGTTGTTGCGGATACTCTTTCTAGGTTAGTTCCTGACGAACAACAAGACAAACTGGATCAGGATTCAGATCCATCTTTTAGTCTTCCACAGGACTTTGTCTGTGGAGTAGATTATAAGGTTATTTCTCGTGAGAGGTGGTTGGATGCTTGTAAGTGTGACAACACTATTCAAGAAGTCTCCAAATTAATCTGTGAGGGTTGGAACCATAAAGATCAAGGCAGTGACTCCGTGAGAGATTTTTGGTTGGTAAAAGACCAACTTTCAAGTTGTGAGGGTTTGTTGTTGAGAGGTCACAAATTAGTACCCCCTGTGTCTTTAAGGAAAGAGGTTTTGGATTTGGCACATGAGGCACACTTAGGAATTTCTAAAACTAAGGAGAGGGTGCGTTCTAGCTATTGGTGGCCGGGTTTAGACACACAGATTGAACATTTAGTCAGGGAATGTGTTCAATGTGCTCTTAGTGAAAAGGTTTTGAAAACCAGGACACAGCCCATGGAAAAAAGAGTTCGTCCGTGTGGCCCCTGGAAGGATATTGCTCTTGATATTTTAGGGCCTATTCATGGGGATGGTTCTGACACGTTTGTCATAGTGGTCATGGATTTGTTTTCAAGGTGGCCAGAAGTAATTTTTGTGAAGAATATTAATTCTGCTACGGTTATTCGATGTCTAAAAGATATTATTGCCAAGGAAGGGATTCCTGAGACTTTGCTTACAGACAATGGGGTGCAACTTGTTTCGAGTGAGATGGAGAGTTTTCTTGGTGATTGTGGCATTGTTCACAAGAAATGTTCTTTGTATCACCCAGAATCCAATGGAACAGTAGAAAGGTTTAACAGGGTTTTGAAGGAAACGGTGTCTTTAGCAAAGTCCAATGGTCTTAATTGGCAGGAGGAGGTTTTGAAAAGAGTGTCTGTGTATCGGTTTACCCCACATACCACTACAGGGAAGTCTCCTTTTCTTTTGTTTCGTGGAAGGGACCCTGTTACTTTTTTAGATCCACCATGGGTAAATAAATTTCTGACTAGCAGATCTCGTGAGGTGGATTCTACATCATGGCAAGAACAGGAAGATTTGAAATGTTCTAAGAGTAAAAAAAACTATGATGTTCGTCATGCTGTTAAGTCAACGAAAGTTAAGGTGGGTGATTGGGTTCGGATCAAGAGACCAGGCTTTGCTGTGTCTGGATCTAAGTTCACCAAACCGGTAAAAGTTGTCAAAGTGTTTAAGAATGCTGTTAGAACTAGTGATCACAGGGTTTGGAATCTAGGTCGTGTTGCTGTATGCAATACTGATGTGACATCAAGCTTTCCTCACTCTGCCATGGAAGGGGAAGGTGCTCCGGAGGTTAATATAAGGCCAAGGAGGAATACTTGTCTTCCCTCCCATTTAAAGGACTATGTCATGTAATTAATGTCACATGATGTTAATGTGTTTTGTTATGTGTTTTGTTTAGGGGTAAAGGAGGGAGATATGTTGTAATGGCTTTCTTTTCCTGTAATTACATCTTGTCTATGTTCTTCACTCTGATGATGCTTAGTGTTCTGGAATGTCAGGACTAAGCCAGCTGTGGAATGTGTGTGAGCAGTGAGATCATTATCTTACTGACAGTTGGGTGGATGAGTTGTTTATACCTACTACTGAAAATAAACCTGAGACACCCCACTTCAAGCCTCAGCATCTTTCTTCTTCAAAGAGGATTACTTTTCAACACCATGTCTGAAATGTGGTGGCAGAGTGGGATAAAGAACGGTAATGGATCAAACCCAGATTTGTTGACTGGGTGTGAGTGTTTGATTGGTTCTGATGCTCCGTCCATAACCACCCCCTTTTTTACCGCTTTGTTTGACATAAGTTGGCAGGGTATGCTCAGACGTGAGTCCCTTGCTCACTTTGCCACTGGATTCAAGCAAGCCTGGCTGAAGACGGCTGAAATGCCAGAAACCGGTCCTAGGAAGCTTGTTTCCGGTCCAGGGAAGGCATTGCTTGGCAGTTCGGGCTGGACTGTTCCCATGAGGCACAGGGTCAGACTGATTTGCATATGGCCATGTCTGAACTGGGGTGGCAGAGTGGGCTAAAGAACGGTGATGGATCAAACCCAGTTTTGTTGATTGGGTGTGAGTGTTTGATTGGTTCTGATGCTCCGTCCATCACCACCTCCTTTTTTTACTGCTTTGTTCGACATAAGTTGGCAGGGTATGCCCAGACGTGAGTCCCTTGCTCACTTTGCCACTGGATTAAAGCAAGCCTGGCTGAAGACGGCTGAAATGCCAGAAACCGGTCCTAGGAAGCTTGTTTCCGGTCCAGGGAAGGCATTGCTTGGCAGTTCAGGCTGGACTGTTCCCATGAGGCACAGGGTCAGACTGATTTGCATATGGCCATGTCTGAACTGGGGTGGCAGAGTGGGCTAAAGAACGGTGATGTATCAAACCCAGATCTGTTGACTGGGTGTGAGTGTTTGATTGGTTCTGATGCTTCGTCTATCACCACCCCCTTTTGTACCGCTTTGTTCGCCATAAGTTGGCAGGGTATGCTCAGACGTGAGTCCCTTGCTCACTTTGCCACTGGATTCAAGCAAGCCTGGCTGAAGAGGGCTGAAATGCCAGAAACCGGTCCTAGGAAGCTTGTTTCCGGTCCAGGGAAGGCATTGCTTGGCAGTTCGAGCTGAACTGCTCCCATGAGGCACAGGGTCAGACTGATTTGCATATGGCCATGTCTGAACTGGGGTGACAGAGTGGGCTAAAGAACGGTGATGGATCAAACCCAGATCTGTTGACTGGGTGTGAGTGTTTGATTGGTTCTGATGCTCCGTCCATCACCACCCCCTTTTGTACCGCTTTGTTTGCCATAAGTTCGCAGGATATGCTCAGACATGAGTCCCTTGCTCACTTTGCCACTGGATTCAAGCAAGCCTGGCTGAAGACGGCTGAAATGCCAGAAACCGGTCCTAGGAAGCTTGTTTCCGGTCCAGGGAAGGCATTGCTTGGCAGTTCGGGCTGGACTGTTCCCATGAGGCACAGGGTCAGACTGATTTGCATATGGCCATGTCTGAACTGGCGTGGCAGAGAGGGCTAAAGAACGGTAATGGATCAAACCCAGATCTGTTGACTGGGTGTGAGTGTTTGATTGGTTCTGATGCTCCGTCCATCACCACCCCCTTTTGTACCGCTTTGTTCGCCATAAGTTGGCAGGGTATGCTCAGACGTAAGTCCCTTGCTCACTTTGACACTGGATTCAAGCAAGCCTGGCTGAAGACGGCTGAAATGCCAGAAACCCGTCCTAGGAAGCTTGTTTCCGGTCCAGGGAAGGCATTGCTTGGCAGTTCGGGCTGAACTGCTCCCATGAGGCACAGGGTCAGACTGATTTGCATATGGCCATGTCTGAACTGGGGTGACAGAGTGGGCTAAAGAACGGTGATGGATCAAACCCAGATCTGTTGACTGGGTGTGAGTGTTTGATTGGTTCTGATGCTCCGTCCATCACCACCCCCTTTTGTACCGCTTTGTTCGACATAAGTTGGCAGGGTATGCTCAGACGTGAGTCCCTTGCTCACTTTGCCACTGGATTCAAGCAAGCCTGGCTGAAGACGGCTGAAATGCCAGAAACCGGTCCTAGGAAGCTTGTTTCCGGTCCAGGGAAGGCATTGCTTGGCAGTTCGGGCTGGACTGTTCCCATGAGGCACAGGGCCAGACTGATTTGCATATGGCCACGTCTGAACTGGGGTGGCAGAGTGGGCTAAAGAACGGTGATGGATCAAACCCAGTTTTGTTGACAGGGTGTGAGTGTTTGATTGGTTCTGATGCTCCATCCATCACCACCCCCTTTTTTACTGCTTTGTTCGACATAAGTTGGTAGGGTATGCTCAGACGTGAGTCCCTTGCTCACTTTGCCACTGGATTCAAGCAAGCCTGGATGAAGAGGGCTGAAATGCCAGAAACCGGTCCTAGGAAGCTTTGTTTCTGGTCCAGGGAAGGCATTGCTTGGTAGTTCGGGCTGAACTGCTCACATGAGGCACAGGGTCAGACTGATTTGCATATGGCCATGTCTGAACTGGGGTGACAGAGTGGGTTAAAGAACGGTGATGGATCAAACCCAGATCTGTTGACTGGGTGTGAGTGTTTGATTGGTTCTGATGCTCCGTCCATCACCACCCCCTTTCGTACCGCTTTGTTCGCCATAAGTTGGCAGGGTATGCTCAGACGTGAGTCCCTTGCTCACTTTGCCACTGGATTCAAGCAAGCCTGGCTGAAGACGGCTGAAATACCAGAAACCGGTCCTAGAAAGCTTGTTTCCGGTCCAGGGAAGGTATTGCTTGGCAGTTCGGGCTGGACTGTTCCCATGAAGCACAGGGTCAGACTGATTTGCATATGGCCATGTCTGAACTGGGTTGGCAGAGTGGGCTAAAGAACGGTGATGGATCAAACCCAGATCTGTTGACTGGGTGTGAGTGTTTGATTAGTTCTGATGCTCCGTCCATCACCACCCCCTTTTGTACCGCTTTGTTCGCCATAAGTTGGCAGGGTATGCTCAGACGTAAGTCCCTTGCTCATTTTGACACTGGATTCAAGCAAGCCTGGCTGAAGACGGCTGAAATGCCAGAAACCGGTCCTAGGAAGCTTGTTTCCGGTCCCGGGAAGGCATTGCTTAGCAGTTCGGGCTGAACTGCTCCCATGAAGCACAGGGTCAGACTGATTTGCATATGGCCATGTCTGAACTGGGGTGACATAGTGGGCTAAAGAACGGTGATGGATCAAACCCAGATCTGTTGACTGGGTGTGAGTGTTTGATTGGTTCTGATGCTCCGTCCATCACCCCCCTCCTTTTGTACCGCTTTGTTTGCCATAAGTTGGCAGGGTATGCTCAGACGTGAGTCCCTTGCTCACTTTGCCTCTGGATTCAAGCAAGCCTGGCTGAAGACGGCTGAAATGCCAGAAACCGGTCCTAGGATGCTTGTTTCCGGTCCAGGGAAGGCATTGCTTGGCAGTTCGGGCTGGACTGTTCCCATGAGGCACAGAGTCAGACTGATTTGCATATGGCCATGTCTGAAATGGGGTGGCAGAGTGGGCTAAAGAACGGTAATGGATCAAACCCAGATTTGTTGACTGGGTGTGAGTGTTTGATTGGTTCTGATGCTTCGTCTATCACCACCTCCTTTTTTTACTGCTTTGTTCGACATAAGTTGGCAGGGTATGCTCAGACGTGAGTCCCTTGCTCACTTTGCCACTGGATTGAAGCAAGCCTGGCTGGAAACGGCTGAAATGCCAGAAACCGGTGCTAGGAAGCTTGTTTCCGGTCCAGGGAAGGCATTGCTTGGCAGTTCGGGCTGGACTGTTCCCATGAGGCACAGGGTCAGACTGATTTGCATATGGCCATGTCTGAACTGGGGTGGCAGAGTGGGCTAAAGAACGGTGATGGATGAAACCCAGATCTGTTGACTGGGTGTGAGTGTTTGATTGGTTCTGATGCTTCGTCTATCACCACCCCCTTTTGTACCACTTTGTTCGCCATATGTTGGCAGGGTATGCTCAGACGTGAGTCCCTTGCTCACTTTGCCACTGGATTCAAGCAAGCCTGGCTGAAGACGGCTGAAATGCCAGAAACCGGTCCTAGGAAGCTTGTTTCCGGTCCAGGGAAGGCATTGCTTGGCAGTTCGGGCTGAACTGCTCCCATGAGGCACAGGGTCAGACTGATTTGCATATGGCCATGTCTGAACTGGGGTGACAGAGTGGGCTAAAGAACGGTGATGGATCAAACCCAGATCTGTTGAATGGGTGTGAGTGTTTGATTGGTTCTGATGCTCCGTCCATCACCACCCCCTTTTGTACCGCTTTGTTTGCCATAAGTTGGCAGGATATGCTCAGACGTGAGTCCCTTGCTCACTTTGCCACTGGATTCAAGCAAGCCTGGCTGCAGACGGCTGAAATGCCAGAAACCAGTCCTATGAAGCTTGTTTCCGGTCCAGGGAAGGCATTGCTTGGCAGTTCGGGCTGGACTGTTCCCATGAGGCACAGGGTCAGACTGATTTGCATATGGCCATGTCTGAACTGGGGTGGCAGAGTGGGCTAAAGAACGCTGATGGATCAAACCCAGTTTTGTTGACTGGGTGTGAGTGTTTGATTGGTTCTGATGCTCCGTCCATCACCACCCCCTTTTTTACTGCTTTGTTCGACATAAGTTGGCAGGGTATGCTCAGACGTGAGTCCCTTGCTCACTTTGCCACTGGATTCAAGCAAGCCTGGCTGAAGACGGCTGAAATGCCAGAAACCAGTCCTAGGAAGCTTGTTTCCGGTCCAGGGAAGGCATTGCTTGGCAGTTTGGGCTGGACTGTTCCCATGAGGCACAGGGTCAGACTGATTTGCATATGGTCGTGTCTGAACTGGGGTGGCAGAGTGGGCTAAAGAACGGTGATGGATCAAACCCAGATTTGTTGACTGGGTGTGAGTGTTTGATTGGTTCTGATGCTCCGTCCATCACCACCCCCTTTTGTACCGGTTTGTTCGACATAAGTTGGCAGGGTATGCTCAGACGTGAGTCCCTTGCTCACTTTGCCACTGGATTCAAGCAAGCCTGGCTGAAGACGGCTGAAATGCCAGAAACCGGTACTAGAAAGCTTGTTTCCGGTCCAGGGAAGGCATTGCTTTGCAGTTCGGGCTGAACTGCTCTCATGAGGTACAGGGTCAGACTGATTTGCATATGGCCATGTCTGAACTGGGGTGACATAGTGGGCTAAAGAACGGTGATGGATCAAACCCAGATCTGTTGACTGGGTGTGAGTGTTTGATTGGTTCTGATGCTCCGTCCATCACCCCCCTCCTTTTGTACCGCTTTGTTCTCCATAAGTTGGCAGGGTATGCTCAGACGTGAGTCCCTTGCTCACTTTGCCACTGGATTCAAGCAAGCCTGGCTGAAGACGGCTGAAATGCCAGAAACCGGTTCTAGGAAGCTTGTTTCCTGTCCAGGTAAGGCATTGCTTGGCAGTTCGGGCTGGACTGTTCCCATGAGGCACAGAGTCAGACTGATTTGCATATGGCCATGTCTGAAATGGGGTGGCAGAGTGGGCTAAAGAACGGTAATGGATCAAACCCAGATTTGTTGACTGGGTGTGAGTGTTTGATTGGTTCTGATGCTCCGTCCATCACCACCCCCTTTTGTACCGCTTTATTCGACATAAGTTGGCAGGGTATGCTCAGACGTGAGTCCCTTGCTCACTTTGCCACTGGATTCAAGCAAGCCTGGCTGAAGACGGCTGAAATGGCAGAAACCGGTCCTAGGAAGCTTGTTTCCGGTCCAGGGAAGGCATTGCTTGGCAGTTCGGGCTGGACTGTTCCCATGAGGCACAGGGTCAGACTGATTTGCATATGGCCATGTCTGAACTGGGGTGGCAGAGTGGGCTCAAGAACGGTGATGGATCAAGCCCAGTTTTGTTGACTGGGTGTGAGTGTTTGATTGGTTCTGATGCTCCGTCCATCACCACCTCCTTTTTTTACTGCTTTGTTCGACATAAATTGGCAGGGTATGCTCAGACGTGAGTCCCTTGCTCACTTTGCCACTGGATTGAAGCAAGCCTGGCTGAAGACGGCTGAAATGCCAGAAATCGGTGCTAGGAAGCTTGTTTCCGGTCCAGGGAAGGCATTGCTTGGCAGTTCGGGCTGGACTGTTCCCATGAGGCACAGGGCCAGACTGATTTGCATATGGCCACGTCTGAACTGGGGTGGCAGAGTGGGCTAAAGAACGGTGATGGATCAAACCCAGTTTTGTTGACAGGGTGTGAGTGTTTGATTGGTTCTGATGCTCCATCCATCACCACCCCCTTTTTTACTGCTTTGTTCGACATAAGTTGGTAGGGTATGCTCAGACGTGAGTCCCTTGCTCACTTTGCCACTGGATTCAAGCAAGCCTGGCTGAAGAGGGCTGAAATGCCAGAAACCGGTCCTAGGAAGCTTTGTTTCTGGTCCAGGGAAGGCATTGCTTGGTAGTTCGGGCTGAACTGCTCACATGAGGCACAGGGTCAGACTGATTTGCATATGGCCATGTCTGAACTGGGGTGACAGAGTGGGTTAAAGAACGGTGATGGATCAAACCCAGATCTGTTGACTGGGTGTGAGTGTTTGATTGGTTCTGATGCTCCGTCCATCACCACCCCCTTTCGTACCGCTTTGTTCGCCATAAGTTGGCAGGGTATGCTCAGACGTGAGTCCCTTGCTCACTTTGCCACTGGATTCAAGCAAGCCTGGCTGAAGACGGCTGAAATACCAGAAACCGGTCCTAGAAAGCTTGTTTCCGGTCCAGGGAAGGTATTGCTTGGCAGTTCGGGCTGGACTGTTCCCATGAAGCACAGGGTCAGACTGATTTGCATATGGCCATGTCTGAACTGGGGTGGCAGAGTGGGCTAAAGAACGGTGATGGATCAAACCCAGATCTGTTGACTGGGTGTGAGTGTTTGATTGGTTCTGATGCTCCGTCCATCACCACCCCCTTTTGTACCGCTTTGTTCGCCATAAGTTGGCAGGGTATGCTCAGACGTAAGTCCCTTGCTCATTTTGACACTGGATTCAAGCAAGCCTGGCTGAAGACGGCTGAAATGCCAGAAACCGGTCCTAGGAAGCTTGTTTCCGGTCCCGGGAAGGCATTGCTTAGCAGTTCGGGCTGAACTGCTCCCATGAAGCACAGGGTCAGACTGATTTGCATATGGCCATGTCTGAACTGGGGTGACATAGTAGGCTAAAGAACGGTAATGGATCAAACCCAGATCTGTTGACTGGGTGTGAGTGTTTGATTGGTTCTGATGCTCCGTCCATCACCCCCCCCCTTTTGTACCGCTTTGTTTGCCATAAGTTGGCAGGGTATGCTCAGACGTGAGTCCCTTGCTCACTTTGCCACTGGATTCAAGCAAGCCTGGCTGAAGACGGCTGAAATGCCAGAAACCGGTCCTAGGATGCTTGTTTCCGGTCCAGGGAAGGCATTGCTTGGCAGTTCGGGCTGGACTGTTCCCATGAGGCACAGAGTCAGACTGATTTGCATATGGCCATGTCTGAAATGGGGTGGCAGAGTGGGCTAAAGAACGGTAATGGATCAAACCCAGATTTGTTGACTGGGTGTGAGTGTTTGATTGGTTCTGATGCTTCGTCTATCACCACCTCCTTTTTTTACTGCTTTGTTCGACATAAGTTGGCAGGGTATGCTCAGACGTGAGTCCCTTGCTAACTTTGCCACTGGATTGAAGCAAGCCTGGCTGGAAACGGCTGAAATGCCAGAAACCGGTGCTAGGAAGCTTGTTTCCGGTCCAGGGAAGGCATTGCTTGGCAGTTCGGGCTGGACTGTTCCCATGAGGCACAGGGTCAGACTGATTTGCATATGGCCATGTCTGAACTGGGGTGGCAGAGTGGGCTAAAGAACGGTGATGGATGAAACCTAGATCTGTTGACTGGGTGTGAGTGTTTGATTGGTTCTGATGCTTCGTCTATCCCCACCCCCTTTTGTACCACTTTGTTCGCCATATGTTGGCAGGGTATGCTCAGACGTGAGTCCCTTGCTCACTTTGCCACTGGATTCAAGCAAGCCTGGCTGAAGACGGCTGAAATGCCAGAAACCGGTCCTAGGAAGCTTGTTTCCGGTCCAGGGAAGGCATTGCTTGGCAGTTCGGGCTGAACTGCTCCCATGAGGCACAGGGTCAGACTGATTTGCATATGGCCATGTCTGAACTGGGGTGACAGAGTGGGCTAAAGAACGGTGATGGATCAAACCCAGATCTGTTGAATGGGTGTGAGTGTTTGATTGGTTCTGATGCTCCGTCCATCACCACCCCCTTTTGTACCGCTTTGTTTGCCATAAGTTGGCAGGATATGCTCAGACGTGAGTCCCTTGCTCACTTTGCCACTGGATTCAAGCAAGCCTGGCTGCAGACGGCTGAAATGCCAGAAACCAGTCCTATGAAGCTTGTTTCCGGTCCAGGGAAGGCATTGCTTGGCAGTTCGGGCTGGACTGTTCCCATGAGGCACAGGGTCAGACTGATTTGCATATGGCCATGTCTGAACTGGGGTGGCAGAGTGGGCTAAAGAACGCTGATGGATCAAACCCAGTTTTGTTGACTGGGTGTGAGTGTTTGATTGGTTCTGATGCTCCGTCCATCACCACCCCCTTTTTTACGGCTTTGTTCGACATAAGTTGGCAGGGTATGCTCAGACGTGAGTCCCTTGCTCACTTTGCCACTGGATTCAAGCAAGCCTGGCTGAAGACGGCTGAAATGCCAGAAACCAGTCCTAGGAAGCTTGTTTCCGGTCCAGGGAAGGCATTGCTTGGCAGTTCGGGCTGGACTGTTCCCATGAGGCACAGAGTCAGACTGATTTGCATATGGCCATGTCTGAAATGGGGTGGCAGAGTGGGCTAAAGAACGGTAATGGATCAAACCCAGATTTGTTGACTGGGTGTGAGTGTTTGATTGGTTCTGATGCTCCGTCCATCACCACCCCCTTTTGTACCGCTTTATTCGACATAAGTTGGCAGGGTATGCTCAGACGTGAGTCCCTTGCTCACTTTGCCACTGGATTCAAGCAAGCCTGGCTGAAGACGGCTGAAATGGCAGAAACCGGTCCTAGGAAGCTTGTTTCCGGTCCAGGGAAGGCATTGCTTGGCAGTTCGGGCTGGACTGTTCCCATGAGGCACAGGGTCAGACTGATTTGCATATGGCCATGTCTGAACTGGGGTGGCAGAGTGGGCTCAAGAACGGTGATGGATCAAGCCCAGTTTTGTTGACTGGGTGTGAGTGTTTGATTGGTTCTGATGCTCCGTCCATCACCACCTCCTTTTTTTACTGCTTTGTTCGACATAAATTGGCAGGGTATGCTCAGACGTGAGTCCCTTGCTCACTTTGCCACTGGATTGAAGCAAGCCTGGCTGAAGACGGCTGAAATGCCAGAAATCGGTGCTAGGAAGCTTGTTTCCGGTCCAGGGAAGGCATTGCTTGGCAGTTCGGGCTGGACTGTTCACATGAGGCACAGGGTCAGACTGATTTGCATATGGCCATGTCTGAACTGGGGTGGCAGAGTGGGCTAAAGAACGGTGATGGATCAAACCCAGATCTGTTGACTGGGTGTGAGTGTTTGATTGGTTCTGATGCTTCGTCTATCACCACCCCCTTTTGTACCGCTTTGTTCGCCATAAGTTGGCAGAGTATGCTCAGACGTGAGTCCATTGCTCATTTTGCCACTGGATTCAAGCAAGCCTGGCTGAAGAGGGCTGAAATGCCAGAAACCGGTCCTAGGAAGCTTTGTTTCTGGTCCAGGGAAGGTGTTGCTTGTCAGTTCGGGCTGGACTGTTCCCATGAAGCACAGGGTCAGACTGATTTGCATATGGCCATGTCTGAACTGGGGTGGCAGAGTGGGCTAAAGAACGGTGATGGATCAAACCCAGTTTTGTTGACTGGGTGTGAGTGTTTGATTGGTTCTGATGCTCCGTCCATCACCACCCCCTTTCGTACCGGTTTGTTCGCCATAAGTTGGCAGGGTATGCTCAGACGTGAGTCCCTTGCTCAATTTGCCACTGGATTCAAGCAAGCCTGGCTGAAGACGGCTGAAATGCCAGAAACCGGTCCTAGAAAGCTTGTTTCCGGTCCAGGGAAGGTATTGCTTGGCAGTTCGGGCTGGACTGTTCCCATGAAGCACAGGGTCAGACTGATTTGCATATGGCCATGTCTGAACTGGGGTGGCAGAGTGGGCTAAAGAACGGTGATGGATCAAACCCAGATCTGTTGACTGGGTGTGAGTGTTTTATTGGTTCTGATGCTCCGTCCATCACCACCCCCTTTTGTACCGCTTTGTTCGCCATAAGTTGGCAGGGTATGCTCAGAAGTAAGTCCCTTGCTCACTTTGCCACTGGATTCAAGCAAGCCTGGCTGAAGACGGCTGAAATGCCAGAAACCGGTCCTAGGAAGCTTGTTTCCGGTCCAGGGAAGGTATTGCTTGGCAGTTCGGGCTGAACTGGTCCCATGAGGCACAGGGTCAGACTGATTTGCATATGGCCATGTCTGAACTGGGGTGACAGAGTGGGCTAAAGAACGGTGATGGATCGAACCCAGATCTGTTGACTGGGTGTGAGTGTTTGATTGGTTCTGATGCTCCGTCCATCACCACCCCCTTTTGTACCGCTTTGTTTGCCATAAGTTGGCAAGGTATGCTCAGACGTGAGTCCCTTGCTCACTTTGCCACTGGATTCAAGCAAGCCTGGCTGAAGACGGCTGAAATGCCAGAAACCAGTCCTATGAAGCTTGTTTCCGGTCCAGGGAAGGCATTGCTTGGCAGTTCGGGCTGGACTGTTCCCATGAGGCACAGGGTCAGACTGATTTGCATATGGCCATGTCTGAACTGGGGTGGCAGAGTGGGCTAAAGAACGGTAATGGATCAAACCCAGATCTGTTGACTGGGTGTGAGTGTTTGATTGGTTCTGATGCTCCGTCCATCACCACCCCCTTTTGTACCACTTTGTTCACCATAAGTTGGCAGGGTATGCTCAGAAGTAAGTCCCTTGCTCACTTTGCCACTGGATTCAAGCAAGCCTGGCTGAAGACGGCTGAAATGCCAGAAACCTGTCCTAGGAAGCTTGTTTCCGGTCCAGGGAAGGCATTGCTTGGCAGTTCGGGCTGAACTGGTCCCATGAGGCACAGGGTCAGACTGATTTGCATATGGCCATGTCTGAACTGGGGTGACAGAGTGGGCTAAAGAACGGTGATGGATCAAACCCAGATCTGTTGACTGGGTGTGAGTGTTTGATTGGTTCTGATGCTCCGTCCATCACCACCCCCTTTTGTACCGCTTTGTTTGCCATAAGTTGGCAGGGTATGCTCAGACGTGAGTCCCTTGCTCACTTTGCCACTGGATTCAAGCAAGCCTGGCTGAAGACGGCTGAAATGCCAGAAACCGGTACTAGAAAGCTTGTTTCCGGTCCAGGGAAGGCATTGCTTGGCAGTTCGGGCTGAACTGGTCCCATGAGGCACAGGGTCAGACTGATTTGCATATGGCCATGTCTGAACTGGGGTGACAGAGTGGGCTAAAGAACGGTGATGGATCAAACCCAGATCTGTTGACTGGGTGTGAGTGTTTGATTGGTTCTGATGCTCCGTCCATCACCACCCCCTTTTGTACCGCTTTGTTTGCCATAAGTTGGCAGGGTATGCTCAGACGTGAGTCCCTTGCTCACTTTGCCACTGGATTCAAGCAAGCCTGGCTGAAGACGGCTGAAATGCCAGAAACCGGTACTAGAAAGCTTGTTTCCGGTCCAGGGAAGGCATTGCTTGGCAGTTCGGGCTGGACTGTTCCCATGAGGCACAGGGTCAGACTGATTTGCATATGGCCATGTCTGAACTGGGATGGCAAAGTGAGCTAAAGAACGGTGATGGATCAAACGCAGATCTGTTGACTGGGTGTGAGTGTTTGATTGGTTCTGATGCTCCGTCCATCACCACCCCCTTTTGTACCGCTTTGTTTGCCATAAGTTGGCAGGGTATGCTCAGACGTGAGTCCCTTGCTCACTTTGCCACTGGATTCAAGCAAGCCTGGCTGAAGACGGCTGAAATGCCAGAAACCAGTCCTATGAAGCTTGTTTCCGGTCCAGGGAAGGCATTGCTTGGCAGTTCGGGCTGGACTGTTCCCATGAGGCACAGGGTCAGACTGATTTGCATATGGCCATGTCTGAACTGGGGTGGCATGGTGGGCTAAAGAACGGTGATGGATCAAACCCAGTTTTGTTGACTGTGTGTGAGTGTTTGATTGGTTCTGATGCTCCGTCCATCACCACCCCCTTTTTTACTGCTTTGTTCGACATAAGTTGGCAGGGTATGCTCAGACGTGAGTCCCTTGCTCACTTTGCCACTGGATTCAAGCAAGCCTGGCTGAAGACGGCTGAAATGCCAGAAACCAGTCCTAGGAAGATTGTTTCCGGTCCAGGGAAGGCATTGCTTGGCAGTTTGGGCTGGACTGTTCCCATGAGGCACAGGGTCAGACTGATTTGCATATGGTCGTGTCTGAACTGGGTTGGCAGAGTGGGCTAAAGAACGGTGATGGATCAAACCCAGATTTGTTGACTGGGTGTGAGTGTTTGATTGGTTCTGATGCTCCGTCCATCACCACCCCCTTTTGTACCGGTTTGTTCGACATAAGTTGGCAGGGTATGCTCAGACGTGAGTCCCTTGCTCACTTTGCCACTGGATTCAAGCAAGCCTGGCTGAAGAGGGCTGAAATGCCAGAAACCGGTCCTAGGAAGCTTTGTTTCTGGTCCAGGGAAGGCATTGCTTGGTAGTTTGGGCTGAACTGCTCTCATGAGGCACAGGGTCAGACTGATTTGCATATGGCCATGTCTGAACTGGGGTGACAGAGTGGGTTAAAGAACGGTGATGGATCAAACCCAGATCTGTTGAATGGGTGTGAGTGTTTGATTGGTTCTGATGCTCCGTCCATCACCACCCCCTTTTGTAACGCTTTGTTCGCCATAAGTTGGCAGGGTATGCTCAGACGTGAGTCCCTTGCTCACTTTGCCACTGGATTCAAGCAAGCCTGGCTGAAGACGGCTGAAATGCCAGAAACCGGTCCTAGAAAGCTTGTTTCCGGTCCAGGGAAGGTATTGCTTGGCAGTTCGGGCTGGACTGTTCCCATGAAGCACAGGGTCAGACTGATTTGCATATGGCCATGTCTGAAATGGGGTGGCAGAGTGGGCTAAAGAACGGTAATGGATCAAACCCAGATTTGTTGACTGGGTGTGAGTGTTTGATTGGTTCTGATGCTCCGTCCATCACCACCCCCTTTTTTACCGCTTTGTTCGACATAAGTTGGCAGGGTATGCTCAGACGTGAGTCCCTTGCTCACTTTGCCACTGGATTCAAGCAAGCCTGGCTGAAGACGGCTGAAATGCCAGAAACCGGTCTTAGGAAGCTTGTTTCCGGTCCAGGGAAGGCATTGCTTGGCAGTTCGGGCTGGACTGTTCCCATGAGGCACAGGGTCAGACTGATTTGCATATGGCCATGTCTGAACTGGGGTGGCAGAGTGGGCTAAAGAACGGTGATGGATCAAACCCAGTTTTGTTGACTGGGTGTGAGTGTTTGATTGGTTCTGATGCTCCGTCCATCACCACCCCCTTTTTTACTGCTTTGTTCGACATAAGTTGGCAGGGTATGCTCAGACGTGAGTCCCTTGCTCACTTTGCCACTGGATTCAAGCAAGCCTGGCTGAAGACGGCTGAAATGCCAGAAACCGGTCCTAGGAAGCTTGTTTCCGGTCCAGGGAAGGCATTGCTTGGCAGTTTGGGCTGGACTGTTCCCATGAGTTACAGGGTCAGACTGATTTGCATATGGTCGTGTCTGAACTGGGGTGGCAGAGTGGGCTAAAGAACGGTGATGGATCAAACCCAGATTTGTTGACTGGGTGTGAGTGATTGATTGGTTCTGATGCTCCGTCCATCACCACCCCCTTTTGTACCGGTTTGTTCGACATAAGTTGGCAGGGTATGCTCAGACGTGAGTCCCTTGCTCACTTTGCCACTGGATTCAAGCAAGCATGGCTGAAAACGCCTGAAATGCCAGAAACCGGTACTAGGAAGCTTGTTTCCGGTCCAGGGAAGGCATTGCTTGGCAGTTCGGGCTGGACTGTTCCCATGAGGCACAGGGTCAGACTGATTTGCATATGGCCATGTCTGAACTGGGGTGGCAGAGTGAGCTAAAGAACGGTGATGGATCAAACCCAGATCTGTTGACTGGGTGTGAGTGTTTGATTGGTTCTGATGCTTCGTCTATAACCACCCCCTTTTGTACCGCTTTGTTCGCCATAAGTTGGCAGGGCATGCTCAGACGTGAGTCCCTTGTTCACTTTGCCACTGGATTCAAGCAAGCCTGGCTGAAGAGGGCTGAAATGCCAGAAACCGGTCCTAGGAAGCTTTGTTTCTGGTCCAGGGAAGGCATTGCTTGGTAGTTTGGGCTGAACTGCTCCCATGAGGCACAGGGTCAGACTGATTTGCATATGGCCATGTCTGAACTGGGGTGACAGAGTGGGTTAAAGAACGGTGATGGATCAAACCCAGATCTGTTGACTGGTTGTGAGTGTTTGATTGGTTCTGATGCTCCGTCCATCACCACCCCCTTTCGTACCGCTTTGTTCGCCATAAGTTGGCAGGGTATGCTCAGACGTGAGTCCCTTGCTCACTTTGCCACTGGATTCAAGCAAGCCTGGCTGAAGACGGCTGAAATGCCAGAAACCGGTTCTAGAAAGCTTGTTTCCGGTCTAGGGAAGGTATTGCTTGGCAGTTCGGGCTGGACTGTTCCCATGAAGCACAGGGTCAGCATGATTTGTATATGGCCATGTCTGAACAGGGGTGGCAGAGTGGGCTAAAGAACGGTGATGGATCAAACCCAGATCTGTTGACTGGGTGTGAGTGTTTGATTGGTTCTGATGCTCCGTCCATCACCACCCCCTTTTGTACCGCTTTGTTTGCCATAAGTTGGCAGGGTATGCTCAGACGTGAGTCCCTTGATCACTTTGCCACTGGATTCAAGCAAGCCTGGCTGAAGACGGCTGAAATGCCAGAAACCGGTCCTAGGAAGCTTGTTTCCGGTCCAGGGAAGGCATTGCTTGGCAGTTCGGGCTGGACTGTTCCCATGAGGCACAGGGTCAGACTGATTTGCATATGGCCATGTCTGAAATGTGGTGGCAGAGTGGGCTAAAGAACGGTAATGGATCAAACCCAGATTTGTTGACTGGGTGTGAGTGTTTGATTGGTTCTGATGCTCCGTCCATCACCACCCCCTTTTTTACCGCTTTGTTTGACATAAGTTGGCAGGGTATGCTCAGACGTGAGTCCCTTGCTCACTTTGCCACTGGATTCAAGCAAGCCTGGCTGAAGACGGCTGAAATGCCAGAAACCGGTCCTAGGAAGCTTGTTTCCGGTCCAGGGAAGGCATTGCTTGGCAGTTCGGGCTGGACTGTTCCCATGAGGCACAGGGTCAGACTGATTTGCATATGGCCATGTCTGAACTGGGGTGGCAGAGTGGGCTAAAGAACGGTGATGGATCAAACCCAGTTTTGTTGATTGGGTGTGAGTGTTTGATTGGTTCTGATGCTCCGTCCATCACCACCTCCTTTTTTTACTGCTTTGTTCGACATAAGTTGGCAGGGTATGCTCAGACGTGAGTCCCTTGCTCACTTTGCCACTGGATTAAAGAAAGCCTGGCTGAAGACGGCTGAAATGCCAGAAACCGGTCCTAGGAAGCTTGTTTCCGGTCCAGGGAAGGCATTGCTTGGCAGTTCAGGCTGGACTGTTCCCATGAGGCACAGGGTCAGACTGATTTGCATATGGCCATGTCTGAACTGGGGTGGCAGAGTGGGCTAAAGAACGGTGATGTATCAAACCCAGATCTGTTGACTGGGTGTGAGTGTTTGATTGGTTCTGATGCTTCGTCTATCACCACCCCCTTTTGTACCGCTTTGTTCGCCATAAGTTGGCAGGGTATGCTCAGACGTGAGTCCCTTGCTCACTTTGCCACTGGATTCAAGCAAGCCTGGCTGAAGAGGGCTGAAATGCCAGAAACCGGTCCTAGGAAGCTTGTTTCCGGTCCAGGGAAGGCATTGCTTGGCAGTTCGGGCTGAACTGCTCCCATGAGGCACAGGGTCAGACTGATTTGCATATGGCCATGTCTGAACTGGGGTGACAGAGTGGGCTAAAGAACGGTGATGGATCAAACCCAGATCTGTTGACTGGGTGTGAGTGTTTGATTGGTTCTGATGCTCCGTCCATCACCACCCCCTTTTGTACCGCTTTGTTTGCCATAAGTTCGCAGGATATGCTCAGACATGAGTCCCTTGCTCACTTTGCCACTGGATTCAAGCAAGCCTGGCTGAAGACGGCTGAAATGCCAGAAACCGCTCCTAGGAAGCTTGTTTCCGGTCCAGGGAAGGCATTGCTTGGCAGTTCGGGCTGGACTGTTCCCATGAGGCACAGGGTCAGACTGATTTGCATATGGCCATGTCTGAACTGGCGTGGCAGAGTGGGCTAAAGAACGGTGATGGATCAAACCCAGATCTGTTGACTGGGTGTGAGTGTTTGATTGGTTCTGATGCTCCGTCCATCACCACCCCCTTTTGTACCGCTTTGTTCGCCATAAGTTGGCAGGGTATGCTCAGACGTAAGTCCCTTGCTCACTTTGACACTGGATTCAAGCAAGCCTGGCTGAAGACGGCTGAAATGCCAGAAACCCGTCCTAGGAAGCTTGTTTCCGGTCCAGGGAAGGCATTGCTTGGCAGTTCGGGCTGAACTGCTCCCATGAGGCACAGGGTCAGACTGATTTGCATATGGCCATGTCTGAACTGGGGTGACAGAGTGGGCTAAAGAACGGTGATGGATCAAACCCAGATCTGTTGACTGGGTGTGAGTGTTTGATTGGTTCTGATGCTCCGTCCATCACCACCCCCTTTTGCACCGCTTTGTTCGACATAAGTTGGCAGGGTATGCTCAGACGTGAGTCCCTTGCTCACTTTGCCACTGGATTCAAGCAAGCCTGGCTGAAGACGGCTGAAATGCCAGAAACCGGTCCTAGGAAGCTTGTTTCCGGTCCCGGGAAGGCATTGCTTAGCAGTTCGGGCTGAACTGCTCCCATGAGGCACAGGGTCAGACTGATTTGCATACGGCCATGTCTGAACTGGGGTGACATAGTGGGCTAAAGAACGGTGATGGATCAAACCCAGATCTGTTGACTGGGTGTGAGTGTTTGATTGGTTCTGATGCTCCGTCCATCACCCCCCCCCCCCTTTTGTACCGCTTTGTTTGCCATAAGTTGGCAGTGTATGCTCAGACGTGAGTCCCTTGCTCACTTTGCCACTGGATTCAAGCAAGCCTGGCTGAAGACGGCTGAAATGCCAGAAACTGGTCCTAGGATGATTGTTTCCGGTCCAGGGAAGGCATTGCTTGGCAGTTCGGGCTGAACTGCTCCCATGAGGCACAGGGTCAGACTGATTTGCATATGGCCATGTCTGAACTGGGGTGACAGAGTGGGCTAAAGAACGGTGATGGATCAAACCCAGATCTGTTGAATGGGTGTGAGTGTTTGATTGGTTCTGATGCTCCGTCCATCACCACCCCCTTTTGTACCGCTTTGTTTGCCATAAGTTGGCAGGATATGCTCAGACGTGAGTCCCTTGCTCACTTTGCCACTGGATTCAAGCAAGCCTGGCTGCAGACGGCTGAAATGCCAGAAACCAGTCCTATGAAGCTTGTTTCCGGTCCAGGGAAGGCATTGCTTGGCAGTTCGGGCTGGACTGTTCCCATGAGGCACAGGGTCAGACTGATTTGCATATGCCCATGTCTGAACTGGGGTGGCAGAGTGGGCTAAAGAACGCTGATGGATCAAACCCAGTTTTGTTGACTGGGTGTGAGTGTTTGATTGGTTCTGATGCTCCGTCCATCACCACCCCCTTTTTTACTGCTTTGTTCGACATAAGTTGGCAGGGTATGCTCAGACGTGAGTCCCTTGCTCACTTTGCCACTGGATTCAAGCAAGCCTGGCTGAAGACGGCTGAAATGCCAGAAACCAGTCCTAGGAAGCTTGTTTCCGGTCCAGGGAAGGCATTGCTTGGCAGTTTGGGCTGGACTGTTCCCATGAGGCACAGGGTCAGACTGATTTGCATATGGTCGTGTCTGAACTGGGGTGGCAGAGTGGGCTAAAGAACGGTGATGGATCAAACCCAGATTTGTTGACTGGGTGTGAGTGTTTGATTGGTTCTGATGCTCCGTCCATCACCACCCCCTTTTGTACCGGTTTGTTCGACATAAGTTGGCAGGGTATGCTCAGACGTGAGTCCCTTGCTCACTTTGCCACTGGATTCAAGCAAGCCTGGCTGAAGACGGCTGAAATGCCAGAAACCGGTACTAGAAAGCTTGTTTCCGGTCCAGGGAAGGCATTGCTTTGCATTTCGGGCTGAACTGCTCCCATGAGGTACAGGGTCAGACTGATTTGCATATGGCCATGTCTGAACTGGGGTGACATAGTGGGCTAAAGAACGGTGATGGATCAAACCCAGATCTGTTGACTGGGTGTGAGTGTTTGATTGGTTCTGATGCTCCGTCCATCACCCCCCTCCTTTTGTACCTCTTTTTTCGCCATAAGTTGGCAGGGTATGCTCAGACGTGAGTCCCTTGCTCACTTTGCCACTGGATTCAAGCAAGCCTGGCTGAAGACGGCTGAAATGCCAGAAACCGGTTCTAAGAAGCTTGTTTCCGGTCCAGGGAAGGCATTGCTTGGCAGTTCGGGCTGGACTGTTCCCATGAGGCACAGAGTCAGACTGATTTGCATATGGCCATGTCTGAAATGGGGTGGCAGAGTGGGCTAAAGAACGGTAATGGATCAAACCCAGATTTGTTGACTGGGTGTGAGTGTTTGATTGGTTCTGATGCTCCGTCCATCACCACCTCCTTTTTTTACTGCTTTGTTCGACATAAGTTGGCAGGGTATGCTCAGACGTGAGTCCCTTGCTCACTTTGCCACTGGATTGAAGCAAGCCTGGCTGAAGACGGCTGAAATGCCAGAAATCGGTGCTAGGAAGCTTGTTTCCGGTCCAGGGAAGGCATTGCTTGGCAGTTCGGGCTGGACTGTTCCCATGAGGCACAGGGTCAGACTGATTTGCATATGGCCATGTCTGAACTGGGGTGGCAGAGTGGGCTAAAGAACGGTGATGGATCAAACCCAGATCTGTTGACTGGGTGTGAGTGTTTGATTGGTTCTGATGCTTCGTCTATCACCACCCCCTTTTGTACCGCTTTGTTCGCCATAAGTTGGCAGAGTATGCTCAGACGTGAGTCCCTTTCTCACTTTGCCACTGGATTCAAGCAAGCCTGGCTGAAGAGGGCTGAAATGCCAGAAACCGGTCCTAGGAAGCTTTGTTTCTGGTCCAGGGAAGAATTTGCTTGGCAGTTCGGGCTGGACTGTTCCCATGAAGCACAGGGTCAGACTGATTTGCATATGGCCATGTCTGAACTGGGGTGGCAGAGTGGGCTAAAGAACGGTGATGGATCAAACCCAGTTTTGTTGACTGGGTGTGAGTGTTTGATTGGTTCTGATGCTCCGTCCATCACCACCCCCTTTCGTACCGGTTTGTTCGCCATAAGATGGCAGGGTATGCTCAGACGTGAGTCCCTTGCTCAATTTGCCACTGGATTCAAGCAAGCCTGGCTGAAGACGGCTGAAATGCCAGAAACCGGTCCTAGAAAGCTTGTTTCCGGTCCAGGGAAGGTATTGCTTGGCAGTTCGGGCTGGACTGTTCCCATGAAGCACAGGGTCAGACTGATTTGCATATGGCCATGTCTGAACTGGGGTGGCAGAGTGGGCTAAAGAACGGTGATGAATCAAACCCAGATCTGTTGACTGGGTGTGAGTGTTTTATTGGTTCTGATGCTCCGTCCATCACCATCTCCTTTTGTACCGCTTTGTTCGCCATAAGTTGGCAGGGTATGCTCAGAAGTAAGTCCCTTGCTCACTTTGCCACTGGATTCAAGCAAGCCTGGCTGAAGACGGCTGAAATGCCAGAAACCGGTCCTAGGAAGCTTGTTTCCGGTCCAGGGAAGGCATTGCTTGGCAGTTCGGGCTGAACTGGTCCCATGAGGCACAGGGTCAGACTGATTTGCATATGGCCATGTCTGAACTGGGGTGACAGAGTGGGCTAAAGAACGGTGATGGATCGAACCCAGATCTGTTGACTGGGTGTGAGTGTTTGATTGGTTCTGATGCTCCGTCCATCACCACCCCCTTTTGTACCGCTTTGTTTGCCATAAGTTGGCAAGGTATGCTCAGACGTGAGTCCCTTGCTCACTTTGCCACTGGATTCAAGCAAGCCTGGCTGAAGAGGGCTGAAATGCCAGAAACCGGTCCTAGGAAGCTTTGTTTCTGGTCCAGGGAAGGTATTGCTTGGCAGTTCGGGCTGGACTGTTCCCATGAAGCACAGGGTCAGACTGATTTGCATATGGCCATGTCTGAACTGGGGTGGCAGAGTGGGCTAAAGAACGGTGATGGATCAAACCCAGTTTTGTTGACTGGGTGTGAGTGTTTGATTGGTTCTGATGCTCCGTCCATCACCACCCCCTTTCGTACCGGTTTGTTCGCCATAAGATGGCAGGGTATGCTCAGACGTGAGTCCCTTGCTCAATTTGCCACTGGATTCAAGCAAGCCTGGCTGAAGACGGCTGAAATGCCAGAAACCGGTCCTAGAAAGCTTGTTTCCGGTCCAGGGAAGGTATTGCTTGGCAGTTCGGGCTGGACTGTTCCCATGAAGCACAGGGTCAGACTGATTTGCATATGGCCATGTCTGAACTGGGGTGGCAGAGTGGGCTAAAGAACGGTGATGGATCAAACCCAGATCTGTTGACTGGGTGTGAGTGTTTTATTGGTTCTGATGCTCCGTCCATCACCACCCCCTTTTGTACCGCTTTGTTCGCCATAAGTTGGCAGGGTATGCTCAGACGTGAGTCCCTTGCTCACTTTGCCACTGGATTCAAGGAAGCCTGGCTGAAGACGGCTGAAATGCCAGAAACCAGTCCTAGGAAGCTTGTTTCCGGTCCAGGGAAGGCATTGCTTGGCAGTTTGGGCTGGACTGTTCCCATGAGGCACAGGGTCAGACTGATTTGCATATGGTTGTGTCTGAACTGGGGTGGCAGAGTGGGCTAAAGAACGGTGATGGATCAAACCCAGATTTGTTGACTGGGTGTGAGTGTTTGATTGGTTCTGATGCTCCGTCCATCACCACCCCCTTTTGTACCGGTTTGTTCGACATAAGTTGGCAGGATATGCTCAGACGTGAGTCCCTTGCTCACTTTGCCACTGCATTCAAGCAAGCCTGGCTGAAGAGGGCTGAAATGCCAGAAACCGGTCCTAGGAAGCTATGTTTCTGGTCCAGGGAAGCCATTGCTTGGTAGTTCGGGCTCAACTGCTCCCATGAGGCACAGGGTCAGACTGATTTGCATATGGCCATGTCTGAACTGAGGTGACAGAGTGGGTTAAAGAACGGTGATGGATCAAACCCATATCTGTTGACTGGGTGTGAGTGTTTGATTGGTTCTGATGCTCCGTCCATCACCACCCCCTTTCGTACCGGTTTGTTCGCCATAAGTTGGCAGGGTATGCTCAGACGTGAGTCCCTTGCTCACTTTGCCACTGGATTCAAGCAAGCCTGGCTGAAGACGGCTGAAATGCCAGAAACCGGTCCTAGAAAGCTTGTTTCCGGTCCTGGGAAGGTATTGCTTGGCAGTTCGGGCTGGACTGTTCCCATGAAGCACAGGGTCAGACTGATTTGCATATGGCCATGTCTGAACTGGGGTGGCAGAGTGGGCTAAAGAACGGTGATGGATCAAACCCAGATCTGTTGACTGGGTGTGAGTGTTTGATTGGTTCTGATGCTCCGTCCATCACCACCCCCTTTTGTACCACTTTGTTCGCCATAAGTTGGCAGGGTATGCTCAGAAGTAAGTCCCTTGCTCACTTTGCCACTGGATTCAAGCAAGCCTGGCTGAAGACGGCTGAAATGCCAGAAACCTGTCCTAGGAAGCTTGTTTCCGGTCCAGGGAAGGCATTGCTTGGCAGTTCGGGCTGAACTGGTCCCATGAGGCACAGGGTCAGACTGATTTGCATATGGCCATGTCTGAACTGGGGTGACAGAGTGGGCTAAAGAACGGTGATGGATCAAACCCAGATCTGTTGACTGGGTGTGAGTGTTTGATTGGTTCTGATGCTCCGTCCATCACCACCCCCTTTTGTACCGCTTTGTTTGCCATAAGTTGGCAGGGTATGCTCAGACGTGAGTCCCTTGCTCACTTTGCCACTGGATTCAAGCAAACCTGGCTGAAGACGGCTGAAATGCCAGAAACCAGTCCTATGAAGCTTGTTTCCGGTCCAGGGAAGGCATTGCTTGGCAGTTCGGGCTGGACTGTTCCCATGAGGCACAGGGTCAGACTGATTTGCATATGGCCATGTCTGAACTGGGGTGGCAGAGTGGGCTAAAGAACGGTGATGGATCAAACCCAGTTTTGTTGACTGGCTGTGAGTGTTTGATTGGTTCTGATGCTCCGTCCATCACCACCCCCTTTTTTACTGCTTTGTTCGACATAAGTTGGCAGGGTATGCTCAGACGTGAGTCCCTTGCTCACTTTGCCACTGGATTCAAGCAAGCCTGGCTGAAGACGGCTGAAATGCCAGAAACCAGTCCTAGGAAGCTTGTTTTCGGTCCAGGGAAGGCATTGCTTGGCAGTTTGGGCTGGACTGTTCCCATGAGGCACAGGGTCAGACTGATTTGCATATGGTCGTGTCTGAACTGGGGTGGCAGAGTGGGCTAAAGAACGGTGATGGATCAAACCCAGATTTGTTGACTGGGTGTGAGTGTTTGAATGGTTCTGATGCTCCCTCCATCACCACCCCCTTTTGTACCGGTTTGTTCGACATAAGTTGGCAGGGTATGCTCAGACGTGAGTCCCTTGCTCACTTTGCCACTGGATTCAAGCAAGCCTGGCTGAAGACGGCTGAAATGCCAGAAACCGGTACTAGAAAGCTTGTTTCCGGTCCAGGGAAGGCATTGCTTGGCAGTTCGGGCTGGACTGTTCCCATGAGGCACAGGGTCAGACTGATTTGCATATGGCCATGTCTGAACTGGGATGGCAAAGTGAGCTAAAGAACGGTGATGGATCAAACGCAGATCTGTTGACTGGGTGTGAGTGTTTGATTGGTTCTGATGCTCCGTCCATCACCACCCCCTTTTGTACCGCTTTGTTTGCCATAAGTTGGCAGGGTATGCTCAGACGTGAGTCCCTTGCTCACTTTGCCACTGGATTCAAGCAAGCCTGGCTGAAGACGGCTGAAATGCCAGAAACCAGTCGTATGAAGCTTGTTTCCGGTCCAGGGAAGGCATTGCTTGGCAGTTCGGGCTGGACTGTTCCCATGAGGCACAGGGTCAGACTGATTTGCATATGGCCATGTCTGAACAGGGGTGGCATGGTGGGCTAAAGAACGGTGATGGATCAAACCCAGTTTTGTTGACTGTGTGTGAGTGTTTGATTGGTTCTGATGCTCCGTCCATCACCACCCCCTTTTTTACTGCTTTGTTCGACATAAGTTGGCAGGGTATGCTCAGACGTGAGTCCCTTGCTCACTTTGCCACTGGATTCAAGCAAGCCTGGCTGAAGACGGCTGAAATGCCAGAAACCGGTCCTAGGAAGCTTGTTTCCGGTCCAGGGAAGGCATTGCTTGGCAGTTTGGGCTGGACTGTTCCCATGAGGCACAGGGTCAGACTGATTTGCATATGGTCGTGTCTGAACTGGGTTGGCAGAGTGGGCTAAAGAACGGGGATGGATCAAACCCAGATTTGTTGACTGGGTGTGAGTGTTTGATTGGTTCTGATGCTCCGTCCATCACCACCCCCTTTTGTACCGGTTTGTTCGACATAAGTTGGCAGGGTATGCTCAGACGTGAGTCCCTTGCTCACTTTGCCACTGGATTCAAGCAAGCCTGGCTGAAGACGGCTGAAATGCCAGAAACCGGTACTAGAAAGCTTGTTTCCGGTCCAGGGAAGGCATTGCTTGGCAGTTCGGGCTGGACTGCTCCCATGAGGCACAGGGTCAGACTGATTTGCATATGGCCATGTCTGAACTGGGATGGCAAAGTGAGCTAAAGAACGGTGATGGATCAAACCCAGATCTGTTGACTGGGTGTGAGTGTTTGATTGGTTCTGATGCTTCGTCTATCACCACCCCCTTTTGTACCGCTTTGTTCGCCATAAGTTGGCAGGGTATGCTCAGACGTGAGTCCCTTGCTCAATTTGCCACTGGATTCAAGCAAGCCTGGCTGAAGAGGGCTGAAATGCCAGAAACCGGTCCTAGGAAGCTTTGTTTCTGGTCCAGGGAAGGCATTGCTTGGTAGTTTGGGCTGAACTGCTCCCATGAGGCACAGGGTCAGACTGATTTGCATATGGCCATGTCTGAACTGGGGTGACAGAGTGGGTTAAAGAACGGTGATGGATCAAACCCAGATCTGTTGACTGGGTGTGAGTGTTTGATTGGTTCTGATGCTCCGTCCATCACCACCCCCTTTTGTAACGCTTTGTTCGCCATAAGTTGGCAGGGTATGCTCAGACGTGAGTCCCTTGCTCACTTTGCCACTGGATTCAAGCAAGCCTGGCTGAAGACGGCTGAAATGCCAGAAACCGGTCCTAGAAAGCTTGTTTCCAGTCCAGGGAAGGTATTGCTTGGCAGTTCTGGCTGGACTGTTCCCATGAAGCACAGGGTCAGACTGATTTGCATATGGCCATGTCTGAACTGGGGTGGCAGAATGGGCTAAAGAACGGTGATGGATCAAACCCAGATCTGTTGACTGGGTGTGAGTGTTTGATTGGTTCTGATGCTCCGTCCATCACCACCCTCTTTTGTACCGCTTTGTTCGCCATAAGTTGGCAGGGTATGCTCAGACGTAAGTCCCTTGCTTACTTTGCCACTGGATTCAAGCAAGCCTGGCTGAAGACGGCTGAAATGCCAGAAACCGGTCCTAGGAAGCTTGTTTCCGGTCCAGGGAAGGCATTGCTTGGCAGTTTGGGCTGAACTGCTCCCATGAGGCACAGGGTCAGACTGATTTGCATATGGCCATGTCTGAACTGGGGTGACAGAGTGGGCTAAAGAACGGTGATGGATCAAACCCAGATCTGTTGACTGGGTGTGAGTGTTTGATTGGTTCTGATGCTCCGTCCATCACCACCCCCTTTTGTACCGCTTTGTTTGCCATAAGTTGGCAGGGTATGCTCAGACGTGAGTCCCTTGCTCACTTTGCCACTGGATTCAAGCAAGCCTGGCTGAAGACGGCTGAAATGCCAGAAACCAGTCCTATGAAGCTTGTTTCCGGTCCAGGGAAGGCATTGCTTGGCAGTTCGGGCTGGAATGTTCCCATGAGGCACAGGGTCAGACTGATTTGCATATGGCCATGTCTGAAATGGGGTGGCAGAGTGGGCTAAAGAACGGTAATGGATCAAACCCAGATTTGTTGACTGGGTGTGAGTGTTTGATTGGTTCTGATACTCCGTCCATCACCACCCCCTTTTGTACCGCTTTGTTCGACATAAGTTGGCAGGGTATGCTCAGACGTGAGTCCCTTGCTCACTTTGCCACTGGATTCAAGCAAGCCTGGCTGAAGACGGCTGAAATGCCAGAAACCGGTCCTAGGAAGCTTGTTTCCGGTCCAGGGAAGGCATTGCTTGGCAGTTTGGGCTGAACTGCTCCCATGAGGCACAGGGTCAGACTGATTTGCATATGGCCATGTCTGAACTGGGGTGACAGAGTGGGCTAAAGAACGGTGATGGATCAAACCCAGATCTGTTGACTGGGTGTGAGTGTTTGATTGGTTCTGATGCTCCGTCCATCACCACCCCCTTTTGTACCGCTTTGTTCGACATAAGTTGGCAGGGTATGCTCAGACGTGAGTCCCTTGCTCACTTTGCCACTGGATTCAAGCAAGCCTGGCTGAAGACAGCTGAAATGCCAGAAACCGGTCCTAGGAAGCTTGTTTTCGGTCCAGGGAAGGCATTGCTTGGCAGTTCGGGCTGGACTGTTCCCATGAGGCACAGGGTCAGTCTGATTTGCATATGGCCATGTCTGAACTGGGGTGGCAGAGTGGGCTAAAGAACGGTGATGGATCAAACCCAGTTTTGTTGACTGGGTGTGAGTGTTTGATTGGTTCTGATGCTCCGTCCATCACCACCCCCTTTTTTACTGCTTTGTTCGACATAAGTTGGCAGGGTATGCTCAGACGTAAGTCCCTTGCTCACTTTGCCACTGGATTCAAGCAAGCCTGGCTGAAGAGGGCTGAAATGCCAGAAACCGGTCCTAGGAAGCTTTGTTTCTGGTCCAGGGAAGGCATTGCTTGGTAGTTCGGGCTGAACTGCTCCCATGAGGCACAGGGTCAGACTGATTTGCATATGGCCATGTCTGAACTGGGGTGACAGAGTGGGTTAAAGAACGGTGATGGATCAAACCCAGATCTGTTGACTGGGTGTGAGTGTTTGATTGGTTCTGATGCTCCGTCCATCACCACCCCCTTTCGCACCGCTTTGTTCGCCATAAGTTGGCAGGGTATGCTCAGACGTGAGTCCCTTGCTCACTTTGCCACTGGATTCAAGCAAGCCTGGCTGAAGACGGCTGAAATACCAGAAAACGGTCCTAGAAAGCTTGTTTCCGGTCCAGGGAAGGTATTGCTTGGCAGTTCGGGCTGGACTGTTCCCATGAAGCACAGGGTCAGACTGATTTGCATATGGCCATGTCTGAACTGGGGTGGCAGAGTGGGCTACAGAACGGTGATGGATCAAACCCAGATCTGTTGACTGGGTGTGAGTGTTTGATTGGTTCTGATGCTCCGTCCATCACCACCCCCCTTTGTACCGCTTTGTTCGCCATAAGTTGGCAGGGTATGCTCAGACGTAAGTCCCTTGCTCACTTTGCCACTGGATTCAAGCAAGCCTGGCTGAAGACGGCTGAAATGCCAGAAACCGGTCCTAGGAAGCTTGTTTCCGGTCCAGGGAAGGCATTGCTTGGCAGTTCGGGCTGGACTGTTCCCATGAGGCACAGGGTCAGACTGATTTGCATATGGCCATGTCTGAAATGGGGTGGCAGAGTGGGCTAAAGAACGGTAATGGATCAAACCCAGATTTGTTGACTGGGTGTGAGTGTTTGATTGGTTCTGATGCTCCGTCCATCACCTCCCCCTTTTGTACCGCTTTGTTCGACATAAGTTGGCAGGGTATGCTCAGACGTAAGTCCCTTGCTCACTTTGCCACTGGATTCAAGCAAGCCTGGCTGAAGACGGCTGAAATGCCAGAATCCGGTCCTAGGAAGCTTGTTTCCGGTCCAGGGAAGGCATTGCTTGGCAGTTCGGGCTGAACTGCTCCCATGAGGCACAGGGTCAGACTGATTTGCATATGGCCATGTCTGAACTGGGGTGACAGAGTGGGCTAAAGAACGGTGATGGATCAAACCCAGATCTGTTGACTGGGTGTGAGTGTTTGATTGGTTCTGATGCTCCGTCCATCACCACCCCCTTTTGTACCGCTTTGTTTGCCATAAGTTGGCAGGGTATGCTCAGACGTGAGTCCCTTGCTCACTTTGCCACTGGATTCAAGCAAGCCTGGCTGAAGACGGCTGAAATGCCAGAAACCAGTCCTATGAAGCTTGTTTCCGGTCCAGGGAAGGCATTGCTTGGCAGTTCGGGCTGGAATGTTCCCATGAGGCACAGGGTCAGACTGATTTGCATATGGCCATGTCTGAAATGGGGTGGCAGAGTGAGCTAAAGAACGGTAATGAATAAAACCCAGATTTGTTGACTGGGTGTGAGTTTTTTGATAGTTTCTGATGCTCCGTCCATCACCACCCCCTTTTGTACCGCTTTGTTCGACATAAGTTGGCAGGGTATGCTCAGACGTGAGTCCCTTGCTCACTTTGCCACTGGATTCAAACAAGCCTGGCTGAAGACAGCTGAAATGCCAGAAACCGGTCCTAGGAAGCTTGTTTTCGGTCCAGGGAAGGCATTGCTTGGCAGTTCGGGCTGGACTGTTCCCATGAGGCACAGGGTCAGACTGATTTGCATATGGCCATGTCTGAACTGGGGTGGCAGAGTGGGCTAAAGAACGGTGATGGATCAAACCCAGTTTTGTTGACTGGATGTGAGTGTTTGATTGGTTCTGATGCTCCGTCCATCACCACCCCCTTTTTTACTGCTTTGTTCGACATAAGTTGGCAGGGTATGCTCAGACGTAAGTCCCTTGCTCACTTTGCCACTGGATTCAAGCAAGCCTGGCTGAAGACGGCTGAAATGCCAGAAACCGGTCCTAGGAAGCTTGTTTCCGGTCCAGGAAAGGCATTGCTTGGCAGTTCGGGCTGGACTGTTCCCATGAGGCACAGGGTCAGACTGATTTGCATATGGCCATGTCTGAACTGGGGGGGCAGAGTGGGCTAAAGAACGGTTATGGATCAAACCCAGATCTGTTGACTGGGTGTGAGTGTTTGATTGGTTCTGATGCTCCGTCCATCACCACCCCCTTTTGTACCGCTTTGTTTGCCATAAGTTGGCAGGGTATGCTCAGACGTGAGTCCCTTGCTCACTTTGCCACTGGATTCAAGCAAGCCTGGCTGAAGAGGGCTGAAATGCCAGAAACCGGTCGTAGGAAGCTTTGTTTCTGGTCCAGGGAAGGCATTGCTTGGTAGTTCGGGCTGAACTGCTCCCATGAGGCACAGGGTCAGACTGATTTGCATATGGCCATGTCTGAACTGGGGTGACAGAGTGGGTTAAAGAACGGTGATGGATCAAACCCAGATCTGTTGACTGGGTGTGAGTGTTTGATTGGTTCTGATTAAGGGTGGGCGTAGTTCGCGAAGTAGCACTTCGCGAAGCTACGCAAAGTGAAGTTCGCACTACGCGAGCTACGCGTAGCACTTCGCGAACTGCGAAGTAACATGTTCGCACTGTGCAAGATGTTGTTTTCAATGATTGCACAGTGCGGACAAGCAACCGGCACTGTGCAATCATTGAAAATGGCATCTTGCACAGTGCGAGCTGTAGTTTTCTGCTGCTCGAGTAGATTTTTCCTCGAGCTGCAGCTTTCTCAACGCGAACTGGTAGTTTCTCATCGCGAGCGGTCGCGAGCATACGCGACCCCTCGCAATGAGAAACCTGACCTTCTCGCATTGTGAATCTCGCCGGGAGGTTTATTTTCCATGCTCGCGAACAAGGAAAAAGTCTCGCCAGGATGTCATTTTGCCTGCTCGCGGTCGCCAACTTGACGTTGAGGACCGCGAGCAAGCAAAAAATGACCGCAGCACTACGCAACACTACGCTACGCGTGTTCGCACTGTGCTACGTGCAGTTCGCGTAGTGCGAAGTAGCGCGAACTTCGCAAACTACGCGAGCGTAGCGTAGTGCTTCGCCCAGGCCTAGTTCTGATGCTCCGTCCATCACCACCCCCTTTCGCACCGCTTTGTTCGCCATAAGTTGGCAGGGTATGCTCAGACGTGAGTCCCTTGCTCACTTTGCCACTGGATTCAAGCAAGCCTGGCTGAAGACGGCTGAAATACCAGAAAACGGTCCTTAAAAGCTTGTTTCCGGTCCAGGGAAGGTATTGCTTGGCAGTTCGGGCTGGACTGTTCCCATGAAGCACAGGGTCAGACTGATTTGCATATGGCCATGTCTGAACTGGGGTGGCAGAGTGGGCTACAGAACGGTGATGGATCAAACCCAGATCTGTTGACTGGGTGTGAGTGTTTGATTGGTTCTGATGCTCCGTCCATCACCACCCCCTTTTGTGCCGCTTTGTTCGCCATAAGTTGGCAGGGTATGCTCAGACGTAAGTCCCTTGCTCACTTTGACACTGGATTCAGGCAAGCCTGGCTGAAGACGGCTGAAATGCCAGAAACCGGTCCTAGGAAGCTTGTTTCCGGTCCAGGGAAGGCATTGCTTTGCAGTTCGGGCTGAACTGCTCCCATGAGGCACAGGGTCAGACTGATTTGCATATGGCCATGTCTGAACTGGGGTGACATAGTGGGCTAAAGAACGGTGATGGATCAAACCCAGATCTGTTGACTGGGTGTGAGTGTTTGATTGGTTCTGATGCTCCGTCCATCACCCCCCCCCCTTTTGTACCGCTTTGTTTGCCATAAGTTGGCAGGGTATGCTCAGACGTGAGTCCCTTGCTCACTTTGCCACTGGATTCAAGCAAGCCTGGCTGAAGACGGCTGAAATGCCAGAAAACGGTCCTAGGAAGCTTGTTTCCGGTCCAGGGAAGGCATTGCTTGGCAGTTCGGGCTGGACTGTTCCCATGAGGCACAGGGTCAGACTGATTTGCATATGGCCATGTCTGAACTGGGGTGACAGAGTGGGCTAAAGAACGGTGATGGATCAAACCCAGATCTGTTGACTGGGTGTGAGTGTTTGATTGGTTCTGATGCTCCGTCCATCACCACCCCCTTTTGTACCGCTTTGTTTGCCATAAGTTGGCAGGGTATGCTCAGACGTGAGTCCCTTGCTCACTTTGCCACTGGATTCAAGCAAGCCTGGCTGAAGACGGCTGAAATGCCAGAAACGAGTCCTATGAAGCTTGTTTCCGGTCCAGGGAAGGCATTGCTTGGCAGTTCGGGCTGGAATGTTCCCATGAGGCACAGGGTCAGACTGATTTGCATATGGCCATGTCTGAAATGGGGTGGCAGAGTGGGCTAAAGAACGGTAATGAATCAAACCCAGATTTGTTGACTGGGTGTGAGTTTTTTGATAGTTTCTGATGCTCCGTCCATCACCACCCCCTTTTGTACCGCTTTGTTCGACATAAGTTGGCAGGGTATGCTCAGACGTGAGTCCCTTGCTCACTTTGCCACTGGATTCAAGCAAGCCTGGCTGAAGACAGCTGAAATGCCAGAAACCGGTCCTAGGAAGCTTGTTTTCGGTCCAGGGAAGGCATTGCTTGGCAGTTCGGGCTGGACTGTTCCCATGAGGCACAGGGTCAGACTGATTTGCATATGGCCATGTCTGAACTGGGGTGGCAGAGTGGGCTAAAGAACGGTGATGGATCAAACCCAGTTTTGTTGACTGGGTGTGAGTGTTTGATTGGTTCTGATGCTCCGTCCATCACCACCCCCTTTTTTACTGCTTTGTTCGACATAAGTTGGCAGGGTATGCTCAGACGTAAGTCCCTTGCTCACTTTGCCACTGGATTCAAGCAAGCCTGGCTGAAGACGGCTGAAATGCCAGAAACCGGTCCTAGGAAGCTTGTTTCCGGTCCAGGAAAGGCATTGCTTGGTAGTTCGGGCTGGACTGTTCCCATGAGGCACAGGGTCAGACTGATTTGCATATGGCCATGTCTGAACTGGGGTGGCAGAGTGGGCTAAAGAACGGTTATGGATCAAACCCAGATCTGTTGACTGGGTGTGAGTGTTTGATTGGTTCTGATGCTCCGTCCATCACCACCCCCTTTTGTACCGCTTTGTTTGCCATAAGTTGGCAGGGTATGCTCAGACGTGAGTCCCTTGCTCACTTTGCCACTGGATTCAAGCTAGCCTGGCTGAAGAGGGCTGAAATGCCAGAAACCGGTCGTAGGAAGCTTTGTTTCTGGTCCAGGGAAGGCATTGCTTGGTAGTTCGGGCTGAACTGCTCCCATGAGGCACAGGGTCAGACTGATTTGCATATGGCCATGTCTGAACTGGGGTGACAGAGTGGGTTAAAGAACGGTGATGGATCAAACCCAGATCTGTTGACTGGGTGTGAGTGTTTGATTGGTTCTGATGCTCCGTCCATCACCACCCCCTTTCGCACCGCTTTGTTCGCCATAAGTTGGCAGGGTATGCTCAGACGTGAGTCCCTTGCTCACTTTGCCACTGGATTCAAGCAAGCCTGGCTGAAGACGGCTGAAATACCAGAAAACGGTCCTAGAAAGCTTGTTTCCGGTCCCGGGAAGGTATTGCTTGGCAGTTCGGGCTGGACTGTTCCCATGAAGCACAGGGTCAGACTGATTTGCATATGGCCATGTCTGAACTGGGGTGGCAGAGTGGGCTACAGAACGGTGATGGATCAAACCCAGATCTGTTGACTGGGTGTGAGTGTTTGATTGGTTCTGATGCTCCGTCCATCACCACCCCCTTTTGTACCGCTTTGTTCACCATAAGTTGGCAGGGTATGCTCAGACGTAAGTCCCTTGCTCACTTTGACACTGGATTCAGGCAAGCCTGGCTGAAGACGGCTGAAATGCCAGAAACCGGTCCTAGGAAGCTTGTTTCCGGTCCAGGGAAGGCATTGCTTTGCAGTTCTGGCTGAACTGCTCCCATGAGGCACAGGGTCAGACTGATTTGCATATGGCCATGTCTGAACTGGGGTGACATAGTGGGCTAAAGAACGGTGATGGATCAAACCCAGATCTGTTGACTGGGTGTGAGTGTTTGATTGGTTCTGATGCTCCGTCCATCACCCCCCCCTTTTGTACCGCTTTGTTTGCCATAAGTTGGCAGGGTATGCTCAGACGTGAGTCCCTTGCTCACTTTGCCACTGGATTCAAGCAAGCCTGGCTGAAGACGGCTGAAATGCCAGAAACCGGTCCTAGGAAGCTTGTTTCCGGTCCAGGGAAGGCATTGCTTGGCAGTTCGGGCTGGACTGTTCCCATGAGGCACAGGGTCAGACTGATTTGCATATGGCCATGTCTGAAATGGGGTGGCAGAGTGGGCTAAAGAACGGTAATGGATCAAACCCAGATTTGTTGACTGGGTGTGAGTGTTTGATTGGTTCTGATGCTCCGTCCATCACCACCCCCTTTTGTACCGCTTTGTTCGACATAAGTTGGCAGGGTATGCTCAGACGTAAGTCCCTTGCTCACTTTGCCACTGGATTCAAGCAAGCCTGGCTGAAGACGGCTGAAATGCCAGAAACCGGTCCTAGGAAGCTTGTTTCCGGTCCAGGGAAGGCATTGCTTGGCAGTTCGGGCTGAACTGCTCCCATGAGGCACGGGGTCAGACTGATTTGCATATGGCCATGTCTGAACTGGGGTGACAGAGTGGGCTAAAGAACGGTGATGGATCAAACCCAGATCTGTTGACTGGGTGTGAGTGTTTGATTGGTTCTGATGCTCCGTCCATCACCACCCCCTTTTGTACCGCTTTGTTTGCCATAAGTTGGCAGGGTATGCTCAGACGTGAGTCCCTTGCTCACTTTGCCACTGGATTCAAGCAAGCCTGGCTGAAGACGGCTGAAATGCCAGAAACCAGTCCTATGAAGCTTGTTTCCGGTCCAGGGAAGGCATTGCTTGGCAGTTCGGGCTGGACTGTTCCCATGAGGCACAGGGTCAGACTGATTTGCATATGGTCATGTCTGAAATGGGGTGGCAGAGTGGGCTAAAGAACGGTAATGGATCAAACCCAGATTTGTTGACTGGGTGTGAGAGTTTGATTGGTTCTGATGCTCCGTCCATCACCACCACCTTTTGTACCGCTTTGTTCGACATAAGTTGGCAGGGTATGCTCAGACGTGAGTCCCTTGCTCACTTTGCCACTGGATTCAAGCAAGCCTGGCTGAAGACAGCTGAAATGCCAGAAACCGGTCCTAGGAAGCTTTTTTTTGGTCCAGGGAAGGCATTGCTTGGCAGTTTGGGCTGGACTGTTCCCATGAGGCACAGGGTCAGACTGATTTGCATATGGCCATGTCTGAACTGGGGTGGCAGAGTGGGCTAAAGAACGGTGATGGATCAAACCCAGATTTGTTGACTGGGTGTGAGTGTTTGATTGGTTCTGATGCTCCGTCCATCACCACCCCCTTTTTTACTGCTTTGTTCGACATAAGTTGGCAGGGTATGCTCAGACGTGAGTCCCTTGCTCACTTTGCCACTGGATTCAAGCAAGCCTGGCTGAAGACGGCTGAAATGCCAGAAACCGGTACTAGAAAGCTTGTTTCCGGTCCAGGGAAGGCGTTGCTTGGCAGTTCGGGCTGGACTGTTCCCATGAGGCACAGGGTCAGACTGATTTGCATATGGCCATGTCTGAACTGGGCTGGCAAAGTGAGCTAAAGAACGGTGATGGATCAAACCCAGATCTGTTGACTGGGTGTGAGTGTTTGATTGGTTCTGATGCTTCGTCTATCACCACCCCCTTTTGTACCGCTTTGTTCGCCATAAGTTGGCATGGTATGCTCAGACGTGAGTCCCTTGCTCACTTTGCCACTGGATTCAAGCAAGCCTGGCTGAAGAGGGCTGAAATGCCAGAAACCGGTCCTAGGAAGCTTTGTTTCTGGTCCAGGGAAGGCATTGCTTGGTAGTTTGGGCTGAACTGCTCCCATGAGGCACAGGGTCAGACTGATTTGCATATGGCGATGTCTGAACTGGGGTGACAGAGTGGGTTAAAGAACGGTAATGGATCAAACCCAGATCTGTTGACTGGGTGTGAGTGTTTGATTGGTTCTGATGCTCCGTCCATCACCACCCCCTTTTGTAACGCTTTGTTCGCCATAAGTTGGCAGGGTATGCTCAGACGTGAGTCCCTTGCTCACTTTGCCACTGGATTCAAGCAAGCCTGGCTGAAGATGGCTAAAATGCCAGAAACCGGTCCTAGAAAGCTTGTTTCCGGTCCAGGGAAGGTATTGCTTGGCAGTTCTGGCTGGACTGTTCCCATGAAGCACAGGGTCAGACTGATTTGCATATGGCCATGTCTGAACTGGGGTGGCAGAGTGGGCTAAAGAATGGTGATGGATCAAACCCAGATCTGTTGACTGGGTGTGAGTGTTTGATTGGTTCTGATGCTCCGTCCATCACCACCCCCTTTTGTACCGCTTTGTTCGCCATAAGTTGGCAGGGTATGCTCAGACGTAAGTCCCTTGCTCACTTTGCCACTGGATTCAAGCAAGCCTGGCTGAAGACGGCTGAAATGCCAGAAACCGGTCCTAGGAAGCTTGTTTCCGGTCCAGGGAAGGCATTGCTTGGCAGTTCGGGCTGAACTGCTCCCATGAGGCACAGGGTCAGACTGATTTGCATATGGCCATGTCTGAACTGGGGTGACAGAGTGGGCTAAAGAACGGTGATGGATCAAACCCGATCTGTTGACTGGGTGTGAGTGTTTGATTGGTTCTGATGCTCCGTCCATCACCACCCCCTTTTGTACCGCTTTGTTTGCCATAAGTTGGCAGGGTATGCTCAGACGTGAGTCCCTTGCTCACTTTGCCACTGGATTCAAGCAAGCCTGGCTGAAGACGGCTGAAATGCCAGAAACCAGTCCTATGAAGCTTGTTTCCGGTCCAGGGAAGGCATTGCTTGGCAGTTCGGGCTGGACTGTTCCCATGAGGCACAGGGTCAGACTGATTTGCATATGGCCATGTCTGAAATGGGGTGGCAGAGTGGGCTAAAGAACGGTAATGGATCAAACTCAGATTTGTTGACTGGGTGTGAGTGTTTGATTGGTTCTGATGCTCCGTCCATCACCACCCCCTTTTGTACCGCTTTGTTCGACATAAGTTGGCAGGGTATGCTCAGACGTGAGTCCCTTGCTCACTTTGCCACTGGATTCAAGCAAGCCTGGCTGAAGACAGCTGAAATGCCAGAAACCGGTCCTAGGAAGCTTGTTTTCGGTCCAGGGAAGGCATTGCTTGGCAGTTCGGGCTGGACTGTTCCCATGAGGCACAGGGTCAGACTGATTTGCATATGGCCATGTCTGAACTGGGGTGGCAGAGTGGGCTAAAGAACGGTGATGGATCAAACCCAGTTTTGTTGACTGGGTGTGAGTGTTTGATTGGTTCTGATGCTCCGTCCATCACCACCCCCTTTTTTACTGCTTTGTTCGACATAAGTTGGCAGGGTATGCTCAGACGTAAGTCCCTTGCTCACTTTGCCACTGGATTCAAGCACGCCTGGCTGAAGACGGCTGAAATGCCAGAAACCGGTCCTAGGAAGCTTGTTTCCGGTCCAGGAAAGGCATTGCTTGGCAGTTCGGGCTGGACTGTTCCCATGAGGCACAGGGTCAGACTGATTTGCATATGGCCATGTCTGAACTGGGGTGGCAGAGTGGGCTAAAGAACGGTTATGGATCAAACCCAGATCTGTTGACTGGGTGTGAGTGTTTGATTGGTTCTGATGCTCCGTCCATCCCCACCCCCTTTTGTACCGCTTTGTTCGCCATAAGTTGGCAGGGTATGCTCAGACGTGAGTCCCTTGCTCACTTTGCCACTGGATTGAAGCAAGCCTGGCTGAAGACGGCTGAAATGCCAGAAACCGGTCCTAGGAAGCTTTGTTTCTGGTCCAGGGAAGGCATTGCTTGGTAGTTCGGGCTGAACTGCTCCCATGAGGCACAGGGTCAGACTGATTTGCATATGGCCATGTCTGAACTGGGGTGACAGAGTGGGTTAAAGAACGGTGATGGATCAAACCCAGATCTGTTGACTGGGTGTGAGTGTTTGATTGGTTCTGATGCTCCGTCCATCACCACCCCCTTTCGCACCGCTTTGTTCGCCATAAGTTGGCAGGGTATGCTCAGACGTGAGTCCCTTGCTCACTTTGCCACTGGATTCAAGCAAGCCTGGCTGAAGACGGCTGAAATACCAGAAAACGGTCCTAGAAAGCTTGTTTCCGGTCCAGGGAAGGTATTGCTTGGCAGTTCGGGCTGGACTGTTCCTATGAAGCACAGGGTCAGACTGATTTGCATATGGCCATGTCTGAACTGGGGTGGCAGAGTGGGCTACAGAACGGTGATGGATCAAACCCAGATCTGTTGACTGGGTGTGAGTGTTTGATTGGTTCTGATGCTCCGTCCATCACCACCCCCTTTTGTACCGCTTTGTTCGCCATAAGTTGGCAGGGTATGCTCAGACGTAAGTCCCTTGCTCACTTTGACACTGGATTCAGGCAAGCCTGGCTGAAGACGGCTGAAATGCCAGAAACCGGTCCTAGGAAGCTTGTTTCCGGTCCAAGGAAGGCATTGCTTGGCAGTTCGGGCTGGACTGTTCCCATGAGGCACAGGGTCAGACTGATTTGCATATGGCCATGTCTGAACTGGGGTGGCAGAGTGGGCTAAAGAACGGTGATGGATCAAACCCAGTTTTGTTGACTGGGTGTGAGTGTTTGATTGGTTCTGATGCTCCGTCCATCACCACCCCCTTTTTTACTGCTTTGTTCGATATAAGTTGGCAGGGTATGCTCAGACATGAGTCCCTTGCTCACTTTGCCACTGGATTCAAGCAAGCCTGGCTGAAGACGGCTGAAATGCCAGAAACCGGTCCTAGGAAGCTTGTTTCCGGTCCAGGGAAGGCATTGCTTGGCAGTTCGGGCTGGACTGTTCCCATGAGGCACAGGGTCAGACTGATTTGCATATGGCCATGTCTGAACTGGGGTGGCAGAGTGGGCTAAAGAACGGTTATGGATCAAACCCAGATCTGTTGACTGGGTGTGAGTGTTTGATTGGTTCTGATGCTCCGTCCATCACCACCCCCTTTTGTACCGCTTTGTTTGCCATAAGTTGGCAGGGTATGCTCAGACGTGAGTCCCTTGCTCACTTTGCCACTGGATTCAAGCAAGCCTGGCTGAAGACGGCTGAAATGCCAGAAACCAGTTCTATGAAGCTTGTTTCCGGTCCAGGGAAGGCATTGCTTGGCAGTTCGGGCTGGACTGTTCCCGTGAGGCACAGGGTCAGACTGATTTGCATATGGCCATGTCTGAAATGGGGTGGCAGAGTGGTCTAAAGAACGGTAATGGATCAAACCCAGTTTTGTTGACTGGGTGTGAGTGTTTGATTGGTTCTGATGCTCCGTCCATCACCACCCCCTTTTTTACTGCTTTGTTCGACATAAGTTGGCAGGGTATGCTCAGACGTGAGTCCCTTTGCTCACTATGCCACTGGTTTCAAGCAAGCCTGGCTGAAGACGGCTGAAATGCCAGAAACCGGTCCTAGGAAGCTTGTTTCCGGTCCAGGGAAGGCATTGCTTGGCAGTTCGGGCTGGACTGTTCCCATGAGGCACAGGGTCAGACTGATTTGCATATGGCCATGTCTGAACTGAGGTGGCAGAGTGGGCTAAAGAACGGTTATGGATCAAACCCAGATCTGTTGACTGGGTGTGAGTGTTTGATTGGTTCTGATGCTCCGTCCATCACCACGCCCTTTTGTACCGCTTTGTTCACCATAAGTTGGCAGGGTATGCTCAGACGTGAGTCCCTTGCTCACTTTGCCACTGGATTCAAGCAAGCCTGGCTGAAGAGGGCTGAAATGCCAGAAACCGGTCCTAGGAAGCTTTGTTTCTGGTCCAGGGAAGGCATTGCTTGGTAGTTTGGGCTGAACTGCTCCCATGAGGCACAGGGTCAGACTGATTTGCATATGGCCATGTCTGAACTGTGGTGACAGAGTGGGTTAAAGAACGGTGATGGATCAAACCCAGATCTGTTGACTGGGTGTGAGTGTTTGATTGGTTCTGATGCTCCGTCCATCACCACCCCCTTTCGTACCGCTTTGTTCGCCATAAGTTGGCAGGGTATGCTCAGACGGGAGTCCCTTGCTCACTTTGCCCCTGGATTCAAGCAAGCCTGGCTGAAGACGGCTGAAATGCCAGAAACCGGTCCTAGGAAGGCATTGCTTGGCAGTTCGGGCTGGACTGTTCCCATGAGGCACAGAGTCAGACTGATTTGCATATGGCCATGTCTGAACTGGGGTGGCAGAGTGGGCTAAAGAACGGTGATGGATCAAACCCAGATCTGTTGACTGGGTGTGAGTGTGTGATTGGTTCTGATGCTCCGTCCATCACCACCCCCTTTTGTACCGCTTTGTTCGCCATAAGTTGGCAGGGTATGCTCAGACGTAAGTCCCTTGCTCACTTTGACACTGGATTCAAGCAAGCCTGGCTGAAGACGGCTGAAATGCCAGAAACCGGTCCTAGGAAGCTTGTTTCCGGTCCACGGAAGGCATTGCTTTGCAGTTGGGGCTGAACTGCTCCCATGAGGCACAGGGTCAGACTGATTTGCATATGGCCATGTCTGAACTGAGGTTGCAGAGTGGGCTAAAGAACGGTTATGGATCAAACCCAGATCTGTTGACTGGGTGTGAGTGTTTGATTGGTTCTGATGCTCCGTCCATCACCACCCCCTTTTGTACCGCTTTGTTCACCATAAGTTGGCAGGGTATGCTCAGACGTGAGTCCCTTGCTCACTTTGCCACTGGATTCAAGCAAGCCTGGCTGAAGAGGGCTGAAATACCAGAAACCGGTCCTAGGAAGCTTTGTTTCTGGTCCAGGGAAGGCATTGCTTGGTAGTTCGGGCTGAACTGCTCCCATGAGGCACAGGGTCAGACTGATTTGCATATGGCCATGTCTGAACTGGGGTGACAGAGTGGGTTAAAGAACGGTGATGGATCAAACCCAGATCTGTTGACTGGGTGTGAGTGTTTGATTGGTTCTGATGCTCCATCCATCACCACCCCCTTTCGTACCGCTTTGTTCGCCATAAGTTGGCAGGGTATGCTCAGACGAGAGTCCCTTGCTCACTTTGCCACTGGATTCAAGCAAGCCTGGCTGAAGACGGCTGAAATGCCAGAAACCGGTCCTAGGAAGGCATTGCTTGGCAGTTCGGGCTGGACTGTTCCCATGAGGCACAGAGTCAGACTGATTTGCATATGGCCATGTCTGAACTGGGGTGGCAGAGTGGGCTAAAGAACGGTGATGGATCAAACCCAGATCTGTTGACTGGGTGTGAGTGTTTTTATTGGTTCTGATGCTCCGTCCATCACCACCCCCTTTTGTACCGCTTTGTTCGCCATAAGTTGGCAGGGTATGCTCAGACGTAAGTCCCTTGCTCACTTTGACACTGGATTCAAGCAAGCCTGGCTGAAGACGGCTGAAATGCCAGAAACCGGTCCTAGGAAGCTTGTTTCCGGTCCACGGAAGGCATTGCTTTGCAGTTGGGGCTGAACTGCTCCCATGTGGCACAGGGTCAGACTGATTTGCATATGGCCATGTCTGAACTGGGGTGGCAGAGTGAGCTAAAGAACGGTGATGGATCAAACCCAGATCTGTTGACTGGGTGTGAGTGTTTGATTGGTACTGATGCTCCGTCCATCACCACCCCCTTTTGTACCGCTTTGCTTGCCATAAGTTGGCAGGGTATGCTCAGACGTGAGTCCCTTGCTCACTTTGCCACTGGATTCAAGCAAGCCTGGCTGAAGAGGGCTGAAATGCCAGAAACTGGTCCTAGAAAGCTTTGTTTCTGGTCCAGGGAAGGTATTGCTTGGGAGTTCGGGCTGGACTGTTCCCATGAGGCACAGGGTCAGACTGATTTGCATATGGCCATGTCTGAACTGGGGTGGCAGAGTGGGCTAAAGAACGGTGATGGATCAAACCCAGTTTTGTTGACTGGGTGTGAGTGTTTGATTGGTTCTGATGCTCCGTCCATCACCACCCCCTTTTTTACTGCTTTGTTCGACATAAGTTGGCAGGGTATGCTCAGACGTGAGTCCCTTGCTCCCTTTGCCACTGGATTCAAGCAAGCCTGGCTGAAGAGGGCTGAAATGCTAGAAACCGGTCCTAGGAAGCTTTGTTTCTGGTCCAGGGAAGCCATTGCTTGGTAGTTCGGGCTCAACTGCTCCCAATGAGGCACAGGGTCAGACTGATTTGCATATGGCCATGTCTGAACTGAGGAGACAGAGTGGGTTAAAGAACGGTGATGGATCAAACCCAGTTTTGTTCACTGGGTGTGAGTGTTTGATTGGTTCTGATGCTCCGTCCATCACCACCCCCTTTTTTACTGCTTTGTTCGACATAAGTTGGCAGGGTATGCTCAGACGTGAGTCCCTTGCTCCCTTTGCCACTGGATTCAAGCAAGCCTGGCTGAAGACGGCTGAAATGCCAGAAACCGGTCCTAGAAAGCTTGTTTCCGGTCCAGGGAAGGTATTGCTTGCCAGTTCGGGCTGGACTGTTCCCACAGGGTCAGACTGATTTGCATATGGCCATGTCTGAACTGCGGTGGCAGAGTGGGCTAAAGAACGGTGATGGATCAAACCCAGATCTGTTGACTGGGTGTGAGTGTTTGATTGGTTCTGATAGTCCGTCCATCACCACCCCCTTTTGTACCGCTTTGCTTGCCATAAGTTGGCAGGGTATGCTCAGACGTGAGTCCCTTGCTCACTTTGCCACTGGATTCAAGCAAGCCTGGCTGAAGACGGCTGAAATGCCAGAAACCAATCCTATGAAGCTTGTTTCCGGTCCAGGGAAGGCATTGCTTGGCAGTTCGGGCTGGACTGTTCCCATGAGGCACAGGGTCAGACTGATTTGCATATGGCCATGTCTGAACTAGGGTGGCAGAGTGGGCTAAAGAACGGTGATGGATCAAACCCAGTTTTGTTGTCTGGGTGTGAGTGTTTGATTGGTTCTGATGCTCCGTCCATCACCACCCCCTTTTTTACTGCTTTGTTCGACATAAGTTGGCAGGGTATGCTCAGACGTGAGTCCCTTGCTCACTTTGCCACTGGATTCAAGCAAGCCTGGCTGAAGACGGCTGAAATGCCAGAAACCAGTCCTAGGAAGCTTGATTCCGGTCCAGGGAAGGCATTGCTTGGCAGTTTGGGCTGGACTGTTCCCATGAGGCACAGGGTCAGACTGATTTGCATATGGTCGTGTCTGAACTGGGGTGGCAGAGTGGGCTAAAGAACGGTGATGGATCAAACCCAGATTTGTTGACTGGGTGTGAGTGTTTGATTGGTTCTGATGCTCCGTCCATCACCACCCCCTTTTGTACCGGTTTGTTCGACATAAGTTGGCAGAGTATGCTCAGACGTGAGTCCCTTGCTCACTTTGCCACTGGATTCAAGCAAGCCTGGCTGAAGACGGCTGAAATGCCAGAAACCGGTACTAGAAAGCTTGTTTCCGGTCCAGGGAAGGCATTGCTTGGCAGTTCGGGCTGGACTGTTCCCATGAGGCACAGGGTCAGACTGATTTGCATATGGCCATGTCTGAACTGGGATGGCAAAGTGAGCTAAAGAACGGTGATGGATCAAACCCAGATCTGTTGACTGGGTGTGAGTGTTTGATTGGTTCTGATGCTTCGTCTATCACCACCCCCTTTTGTACCGCTTTGTTCGCCATAAGTTGGCAGGGTATGCTCAGACGTGAGTCCCTTGCTCACTTTGCCACTGGATTCAAGCAAGCCTGGCTGAAGAGGGCTGAAATGCCAGAAACCGGTCCAAGGAAGCTTTGTTTCTGGTCCAGGGAAGGCATTGCTTGGTAGTTTGGGCTGAACTGCTCCCATGAGGCACAGGGTCAGACTGATTTGCATATGGCCATGTCTGAACTCGGGTGACAGAGTGGGTTAAAGAACGGTGATGGATCAAACCCAGATCTGTTGACTGGGTGTGAGTGTTTGATTGGTTCTGATGCTCCGTCCATCACCCCCCCCTGTTGTAACGCTTTGTTCGCCATAAGTTGGCAGGGTATGCTCAGACGTGAGTCCCTTGCTCACTTTGCCACTGGATTCAAGCAAGCCTGGCTGAAGACGGCTGAAATGCCAGAAACCGGTCCTAGGAAGCTTGTTTCCGGTCCAGGGAAGGCATTGCTTGGCAGTTCGGGCTGAACTGCTCCCATGAGGCACAGGGTCAGACTGATTTGCATATGACCATGTCTGAACTGGGGTGACAGAGTGGGCTAAAGAACGGTGATGGATCAAACCCAGATCTGTTGACTGGGTGTGAGTGTTTGATTGGTTCTGATGCTCCGTCCATCACCACCCCCTTTTGTACCGCTTTGTTTGCCATAAGTTGGCAGGGTATGCACAGACGTGAGTCCCTTGCTCACTTTGCCACTGGATTCAAGCAAGCCTGGCTGAAGACGGCTGAAATGCCAGAAACCGGTCCTAGGAAGCTTGTTTCCGGTCCAGGGAAGGCATTGCTTGGCAGTTTGGGCTGGACTGTTCCCATGAGGCACAGGGTCAGACTGATTTGCATATGGCCGTGTCTGAACTGGGGTGGCAGAGTGGGCTAAAGAACGGTGATGGATCAAACCCAGTTTTGTTGACTGGGTGTGAGTTTTTGATTGGTTCTGATGCTCCGTCCATCACCACCCCCTTTTGTACCGCTTTGTTCGACAAAAGTTGGCAGGGTATGCTCAGACGTGAGTCCCTTGCTCACTTTGCCACTGGATTCAAGCAAGCCTGGGGGAAGACGGCTGAAATGCCAGAAACCGGTCCTAGGAAGCTTGTTTCCGGTCCAGGGAAGGCATTGCTTGGCAGTTCGGGCTGGACTGTTCCCATGAGGCACAGGGTCAGACTGATTTGCATATGGCCATGTCTGAACTGGGGTGGCAGAGTGGGCTAAAGAACGGTTATGGATCAAACCCAGATCTGTTGACTGGGTGTGAGTGTTTGATTGGTTCTGATGCTCCGCCCATCACCACCCCCTTTTGTACCGCTTTGTTTGCCATAAGTTGGCAGGGTATGCTCAGACGTGAGTCCCTTGCTCACTTTGCCGCTGGATTCAAGCAAGCCTGGCTGAAGACGGCTGAAATGCCAGAAACCAGTCCTATGAAGCTTGTTTCCGGTCCAGGGAAGGCATTGCTTGGCAGTTCGGGCTGGACTGTTCCCATGAGGCACAGGGTCAGACTGATTTGCATATGGCCATGTCTGAAATGGGGTGGCAGAGTGGGCTAAAGAACGGTAATGGATCAAACCCAGATTTGTTGACTGGGTGTGAGTGTTTGATTGGTTCTGATGCTCCGTCCATCACCACCCCATTTTGTACCGCTTTGTTCGCCATAAGTTGGCAGGGTATGCTCAGACGTAAGTCCCTTGCTCACTTTGCCACTGGATTCTAGCAAGCCTGGCTAAAGACGGCTAAAATGCCAGAAACCGGTCCTAGGAAGCTTGTTTCCGGTCCAGGGAAGGCATTGCTTGGCAGTTCGGGCTGAATTGCTCCCATGAGGCACAGGGTCAGACTGATTTGCATATGGCCATGTCTGAACTGGGGTGACAGAGTGGGCTAAAGAACGGTGATGGATCAAACCCAGATCTGTTGACTGGGTTTGAGTGTTTGATTGGTTCTGATGCTCCGTCCATCACCACCCCCTTTTGTACCGCTTTGTTTGCCATAAGTTGGCAGGGTATGCTCAGACGTGAGTCCCTTGCTCACTTTGCCACTGGATTCAAGCAAGCCTGGCTGAAGACGGCTGAAATGCCAGAAACCAATCCTATGAAGCTTGTTTCCGGTCCAGGGAAGGCATTGCTTGGCAGTTCGGGCTGGACTGTTCGCATGAGGCACAGGGTCAGACTGATTTGCATATGGCCATGTCTGAACTGGAGTGGCAGAGTGGGCGTAAGAACGGTGATGGATCAAACCCAGTTTTGTTGACTGGGTGTGAGTGTTTGATTGGTTCTGATGCTCCGTCCATCACCACCCCCTTTTTTACTGCTTTGTTCGACATAAGTTGGCAGGGTATGCTCAGACGTGAGTCCCTTGCTCACTTTGCCACTGGATTCAAGCAAGCCTGGCTGAAGAGGGCTGAAATGCCAGAAACCGGTCCTAGGAAGCTTTGTTTCTGGTCCAGGGAAGGCATTGCTTGGTAGTTTGGGCTGAACTGCTCACATGAGGCACAGGGTCAGACTGATTTGCATATGGCCATGTCTGAACTGGGGTGACAGAGTGGGTTAAAGAACGGTGATGGATCAAACCCAGATCTGTTGACTGGGTGTGAGTGTTTGATTGGTTCTGATGCTCCGTCCATCACCCCCCCCTGTTGTAACGCTTTGTTCGCCATAAGTTGGCAGGGTATGCTCAGACGTGAGTCCCTTGCTCACTTTGTCACTGGATTCAAGCAAGCCTGGCTGAAGACGGCTGAAATGCCAGAAACCGGTCCTAGGAAGCTTGTTTCCCGTCCAGGGAAGGCATTGCTTGGCAGTTCGGGCTGAACTGATCCCATGAGGCACAGGGTCAGACTGATTTGCATATGGCCATGTCTGAACTGGGGTGACAGAGTGGGCTAAAGAAAGGTGATGGATCAAACCCAGATCTGTTGACTGGGTGTGAGTGTTTGATTGGTTCTGATGCTCCGTCCATCACCCCCCCCTTTTGTACTGCTTTGTTTGCCATAAGTTGGCAGGGTATGCTCAGACGTGAGTCCCTTGCTCACTTTGCCACTGGATTCAAGCAAGCTTGGCTGAAGACGGCTGAAATGCCAGAAACCGGTCCTAGGAAGCTTCTTTCCGGTCCAGGGAAGGCATTGCTTGGCAGTTCGGGCTAGACTGTTCCCATGAGGCACAGGGTCAGACTGATTTGCATATGGCCATGTCTGAAATGGGGTGGCAGAGTGGGCTAAAGAACGGTAATGGATCAAACCCAGATTTGTTGACTGGGTGTGAGTGTTTGATTGGTTCTGATGCTCCGTCCATCACCACCCCCTTTTTTACCGCTTTGTTCGACATAAGTTGGCAGGGTATGCTCAGACGTGAGTCCCTTGCTCACTTTGCCACTGGATTCAAGCAAGCCTGGCTGAAGACGGCTGAAATGCCAGAAACCGGTCCTAGGAAGCTTGTTTCCGGTCCAGGGAAGGCATTGCTTGGCAGTTCGGGCTGGACTGTTCCCATGAGACACAGGGTCAGACTGATTTGCATATGGCCATGTCTGAACTGGGGTGGCAGAGTGGGCTAAAGAACGGTGATGGATCAAACCCAGTTTTGTTGACTGGGTGTGAGTGTTTGATTGGTTCTGATGCTCCGTCCTTTCACCTCCTTTTTTTTTTTGATAAACAAATTTTTATTGTGTTTTGCGGCATAGAGAACAGTATCAAGAATGATATACAGCAGTGCATTGAACAAGGCATCAGTAACTGCATTCGGATAAGCATCAATAAACCATTGCAAAGACCCTCCCACCCTCCCCCATCCTCCGTCCCCACCTTCTGCGCCCCCACCCTTCAAACCATGCCCCCCAGCCATTTCCCCCATATCTTGCGGAATTTTTTGGGGCAGCCCCGTGCAGCACACAACGACCGCTCCTGGGCCGCACACCAATCCACCCCTCTACTCCAGGTAGCCACTCTGGGCGGGTCCGGTTGTGACCACACTGCCGCTATATCTCTCTTAGCCACCATAAGGGCAGTGGTGAGGAAGTACTTCTCGTTACGGGACCCGTCCATCCCGTCCATGATGCCCAGCAGGGCCATTCTAGGCTCATGGGGAACCTCCCAACCCAAGACCTCCGCTAGCTCGGTTTCGATCGCTGCCCAGTAATCTTCTAGACGGGAACAAGACCACACCATGTGGAAAAAGTCTGCCGGAGCCACCCCACAACGGGTGCAGGAGGCGTCCACACGGAGGCCCGCCCGATACAGGCGGTCCGGAGTCAGATAGGAGGTGTGGAGGCAGTAGATTTGGATGAGCCGCAGCCTAGCGGAGGTGGTAAGCGACCGAGGGCCCATAAGGGCGTCCCTCCAGTCCGCCTCATCCAGGGGTCCCACCCAGGCCTCCCATCGCTGTTTGAGCCCGCTCCAGTCCACCGGGGTATTGTTAATCAGGGATTTGTAAATGCGGGATATACCCCCCTTTCCCAGATACCCCAACATCACCTGAGCCTCAGGTGGGCTATGGGAAGGCAGTCTGGAGTCTAGAGGGACGTGAGCCCGGACCGCGTGGCGCAATTGAAGGTAGCGGTAGAATTGGGAGGGCTGCAGCGAGAAGCGGGTCTGAAGCTCCTGGAAGGAACACATGCGTCTCCCACGCCATAAATCGCCCAGACAGGAGATACCAAGAAGATCCCACTGCCGAAAGCCCTCTAGTCCCACCACCTCCCGCAGCCATGTCCCGTGCCAAAGCGGAGTGAGTTGCGTGGACGTCCCCGACCATCTAGTGTGCCGCAGGGCCGCGCGCCACGCGAGGAAGGGAGCCCGCACGACGTCGGGGAGTGATAGGGGGACCGTTGTGCCATAGAGCATGTTTTGGATGGAGGAGAACGCAAGGCATTGCACCTCGAGTCGATAAGCCGGGTCGTCCCAGCCTCCCGAGAACCAGTACCACCTCCTTTTTTTACTGCTTTGTTCGACATAAGTTGGCAGGGTATGCTCAGACGTGCGTCCCTTGCTCACTTTGCCACTGGATTGAAGCAAGCCTGGCTGAAGACGGCTGAAATGCCAGAAACCGGTGCTAGGAAGCTTGTTTCCGGTCCAGGGAAAGCATTGCTTGGCAGTTCGGGCTGGACTGTTCCCATGAGGCACAGGGTCAGACTGATTTGCATATGGCCATGTCTGAACTGGGGTGGCAGAGTGGGCTAAAGAACGGTGATGGATCAAACCCAGATCTGTTGACTGGGTGTGAGTGTTTGATTGGTTCTGATGCTTCGTCTATCACCACCCCCTTTTGTACCGCTTTATTCGCCATAAGTTGGCAGGGTATGCTCAGACGTGAGTCCCTTGCTCACTTTGCAACTGGATTCAAGCAAGCCTGGCTGAAGAGGGCTGAAATGCCAGAAACCGGTCCTAGGAAGCTTTGTTTCTGGTCCAGGGAAGGTATTGCTTGGGAGTTCGGGCTGGACTGTTCCCATGAAGCACAGGGTCAGACTGATTTGCATATGGCCATGTCTGAACTGGGGTGGCAGAGTGGACTAAAGAACGGTGATGGATCAAACCCAGTTTTGTTGACTGGGTGTGAGTGTTTGATTGGTTCTGATGCTCCGTCCATCACCACCCCCTTTTGTACCGCTTTGTTCGACAAAAGTTGGCAGGGTATGCTCAGACGTGAGTCCCTTGCTCACTTTGCCACTGGATTCAAGCAAGCCTGGGGGAAGACGGCTGAAATGCCAGAAACCGGTCCTAGGAAGCTTGTTTCCGGTCCAGGGAAGGCATTGCTTGGCAGTTCGGGCTGGACTGTTCCCATGAGGCACAGGGTCAGACTGATTTGCATATGGCCATGTCTGAACTGGGGTGGCAGAGTGGGCTAAAGAACGGTTATGGATCAAACCCAGATCTGTTGACTGGGTGTGAGTGTTTGATTGGTTCTGATGCTCCGTCCATCACCACCCCCTTTTGTACCGCTTTGTTTGCCATAAGTTGGCAGGGTATGCTCAGACGTGAGTCCCTTGCTCACTTTGCCGCTGGATTCAAGCAAGCCTGGCTGAAGACGGCTGAAATGCCAGAAACCAGTCCTATGAAGCTTGTTTCCGGTCCAGGGAAGGCATTGCTTGGCAGTTCGGGCTGGACTGTTCCCATGAGGCACAGGGTCAGACTGATTTGCATATGGCCATGTCTGAAATGGGGTGGCAGAGTGGGCTAAAGAACGGTAATGGATCAAACCCAGATTTGTTGACTGGGTGTGAGTGTTTGATTGGTTCTGATGCTCCGTCCATCACCACCCCCTTTTGTACCGCTTTGTTCGCCATAAGTTGGCAGGGTATGCTCAGACGTAAGTCCCTTGCTCACTTTGCCACTGGATTCAAGCAAGCCTGGCTAAAAACGGCTGAAATGCCAGAAACCGGTCATAGGAAGCTTGTTTCCGGTCCAGGGAAGGCATTGCTTGGCAGTTCGGGCTGAATTGCTCCCATGAGGCACAGGGTCAGACTGATTTGCATATGGCCATGTCTGAACTGGGGTGACAGAGTGGGCTAAAGAACAGTGATGGATCAAACCCAGATCTGTTGACTGGGTGTGAGTGTTTGATTGGTTCTGATGCTCCGTCCATCACCACCCCCTTTTGTACCGCTTTGTTTGCCATAAGTTGGCAGGGTATGCTCAGACGTGAGTCCCTTGCTCACTTTGCCACTGGATTCAAGCAAGCCTGGCTGAAGACGGCTGAAATGCCAGAAACCAATCCTATGAAGCTTGTTTCCGGTCCAGGGAAGGCATTGCTTGGCATTTCGGGCTGGACTGTTCCCATGAGGCACAGGGTCAGACTGATTTGCATATGGCCATGTCTGAACTGGGGTGGCAGAGTGGGCTAAAGAATGGTGATGGATCAAACCCAGTTTTTTTGACTGGGTGTGAGTGTTTGATTGGTTCTGATGCTCCGTCCATCACCACCCCCTTTTTTACTGCTTTGTTCGACATAAGTTGGCAGGGTATGCTCAGACGTGAGTCCCTCGCTCACTTTGCCACTGGATTCAAGCAAGCCTGGCTGAAGACGGCTGAAATGCCAGAAACCGGTACTAGAAAGCTTGTTTCCGGTCCAGGGAAGGCATTGCTTGGCAGTTCGGGCTGGACTGTTCCCATGAGGCACAGGGTCAGACTGATTTGCATATGGCCATGTCTGAACTGGGATGGCAAAGTGAGCTAAAGAACGGTGATGGATCAAACCCAGATCTGTTGACTGGGTGTGAGTGTTTGATTGGTTCTGATGCTCCGTCCATCAACCCCCCCTGTTGTAACGCTTTGTTCGCCATAAGTTGGCAGGGTATGCTCAGACGTGAGTCCCTTGCTCACTTTGCCACTGGATTCAAGCAAGCCTGGCTGAAGACGGCTGAAATGCCAGAAACCGGTCCTAGGAAGCTTGTTTCCGGTCCAGGGAAGGCATTGCTTGGCAGTTCGGGCTGAACTGATCCCATGAGGCACAGGGTCAGACTGATTTGCATATGGCCATGTCTGAACTGGGGTGACAGAGTGGGCTAAAGAACGGTGATGGACCAAACCCAGATCTGTTGACTGGGTGTGAGTGTTTGATTGGTTCTGATGCTCCGTCCATCACCACCCGCTTTTGTACCGCTTTGTTTGCCATAAGTTGGCAGGGTATGCTCAGACGTGAGTCCCTTGCTCACTTTGCCACTGGATTCAAGCAAGCCTGGCTGAAGACGGCTGAAATGCCAGAAACCAGTCCTATGAAGCTTGTTTCCGGTCCAGGGAAGGCATTGCTTGGCAGTTCGGGCTGGAATGTTCCCATGAGGCACAGGGTCAGACTGATTTGCATATGGCCATGTCTGAAATGGGGTGGCAGAGTGGGCTAAAGAACGGTAATGGATCAAACCCAGATTTGTTGACTGGGTGTGAGTGTTTGATTGGTTCTGATGCTCCGTCCATCACCACCCCCTTTTGTACCGCTTTGTTCGCCATAAGTTGGCAGGGTATGCTCAGACGTAAGTCCCTTGCTCACTTTGCCACTGGATTCAAGCAAGCCTGGCTTAAGACGGCTGAAATGCCAGAAACCGGTCCTAGGAAGCTTGTTTCCGGTCCAGGGAAGGCATTGCTTGGCAGTTCGGGCTGAATTGCTCCCATGAGGCACAGGGTCAGACTGATTTGCATATGGCCATGTCTGAACTGGGGTGACAGAGTGGGCTAAAGAACGGTGATGGATCAAACCCAGATCTGTTGACTGGGTGTGAGTGTTTGATTGGTTCTGATGCTCCGTCCATCACCACCCCCTTTTGTACCGCTTTGTTTGCCATAAGTTGGCAGGGTATGCTCAGACGTGAGTCCCTTGCTCACTTTGCCACTGGATTCAAGCAAGCCTGGCTGAAGACGGCTGAAATGCCAGAAACCAATCCTATGAAGCTTGTTTCCGGTCCAGGGAAGGCATTGCTTGGCAGTTCGGGCTGGATTGTTCCCATGAGGCACAGGGTCAGACTGATTTGCATATGGCCATGTCTGAACTGGGGTGGCAGAGTGGGCTAAAGAACGGTGATGGATCAAACCCAGTTTTGTTGACTGGGTGTGAGTGTTTGATTGGTTCTGATGCTCCGTCCATCACCACCCCCTTTTTTACTGCTTTGTTCGACATAAGTTGGCAGGGTATGCTCAGACGTGAGTCCCTTGCTCACTTTGCCACTGGATTCAAGCAAGCCTGGCTGAAGACGGCTGAAATGCCAGAAACCAGTCCTAGGAAGCTTGTTTCCGGTCCAGGGAAGGCATTGCTTGGCAGTTTGGGCTGGACTGTTCCCATGAGGCACAGGGTCAGACTGATTTGCATATGGTCGTGTCTGAACTGGGGTGGCAGAGTGGGCTAAAGAACGGTGATGGATCAAACCCAGATTTGTTGACTGGGTGTGAGTGTTTGATTGGTTCTGATGCTCCGTCCATCACCACCCCCTTTTGTACCGGTTTGTTCGACATAAGTTGGCAGGGTATGCTCAGACGTGAGTCCCTTGCTTACTTTGCCACTGGATTCAAGCAAGCCTGGCTGAAGACGGCTGAAATGCCAGAATCCGGTACTAGAAAGCTTGTTTCCGGTCCAGGGAAGGCATTGCTTGGCAGTTCGGGCTGGACTGTTCCCATGAGGCACAGGGTCAGACTGATTTGCATATGGCGATGTCTGAACTGGGATGGCAAAGTGAGCTAAAGAACGGTGATGGATCAAACCCAGATCTGTTGACTGGGTTTGAGTGTTTGATTGGTTCTGATGCTCCGTCCATCACCCCCCCCCTGTTGTAACGCTTTGTTCGCCATAAGTTGGCAGGGTATGCTCAGACGTGAGTCCCTTGCTCACTTTGCCACTGGATTCAAGCAAGCCTGGATGAAGACGGCTGAAATGCCAGAAACCGGTCCTAGGAAGCTTGTTTCCGGTCCAGGGAAGGCATTGCTTGGCAGTTCGGGCTGAACTGATCCCATGAGGCACAGGGTCAGACTGATTTGCATATGGCCATGTCTGAACTGGGGTGACAGAGTGGGCTAAAGAACGGTGATGGATCAAACCCAGATCTGTTGACTGGGTGTGAGTGTTTGATTGGTTCTGATGCACCGTCCATCACCACCCCCTTTTGTACCGCTTTGTTTGCCATAAGTTGGCAGGGTATGCTCAGACGTGAGTCCCTTGCTCACTTTGCCACTGGATTCAAGCAAGCCTGGCTGAAGACGGCTGAAATGCCAGAAACCAGTCCTATGAAGCTAGTTTCCGGTCCAGGGAAGGCATTGCTTGGCAGTTCGGGCTGGAATGTTCCCATGAGGCACAGGGTCAGACTGATTTGCATATGGCCATGTCTGAAATGGGGTGGCAGAGTGGGCTAAAGAACGGTAATGAATCAAACCCAGATTTGTTAACTGGGTGTGAGTGTTTGATTGTTTCTGATGCTCCGTCCATCACCACCCCCTTTCGTACCGCTTTGTTCGCCATAAGTTGGCAGGGTATGCTCGGACGTGAGTCCCTTGCTCACTTTGCCACTGGATTCAAGCAAGCCTGGCTGAACACGGCTGAAATACCAGAAGCCGGTCCTAGAAAGCTTGTTTCCGGTCCAGGGAAGGTATTGCTTGGCAGTTCGGGCTGGACTGTTCCCATGAAGCACAGGGTCAGACTGATTTGCATATGGCCATGTCTGAACTGGGGTGGCAGAGTGGGCTAAAGAACGGTGATGGATCAAACCCAGATCTGTTGACTGGGTGTGAGTGTTTGATTGGTTCTGATGCTCCGTCCATCACCACCCCCTTTTGTACCGCTTTGTTCGCCATAATTTGGCAGGGTATGCTCAGACGTAAGTCCCTTGCTCACTTTGACACTGGATTCAAGCAAGCCTGGCTGAAGACGGCTGAAATGCCAGAAACCGGTCCTAGGAAGCGTGTTTCCGGTCCAGGGAAGGCATTGCTTTGCAGTTCGGGCTGAACTGCTCCCATGAGGCACAGGGTCAGACTGATTTGCATATGGCCATGTCTGAACTGCGGTGACATAGTGGGCTAAAGAACGGTGATGGATCAAACCCAGATCTGTTGACTGGGTGTGAGTGTTTGATTGGTTCTGATGCTCCGTCCATCACCCCCCCTTTTGTACTGCTTTGTTTGCCATAAGTTGGCAGGGTATGCTCAGACGTGAGTCCCTTGCTCACTTTGCCACTGGATTCAAGCAAGCCTGGCTGAAGCCGGCTGAAATGCCAGAAACCGGTCCTAGGAAGCTTGTTTCCGGTCCAGGGAAGGCATTGCTTGGCAGTTCGGGCTGGACTGTTCCCATGAGGCACAGGGTCAGACTGATTTGCATATGGCCATGTCTGAAATGGGGTGGCAGAGTGGGCTAAAGAACGGTAATGGATCAAACCCAGATTTGTTGACTGGGTGTGAGTGTTTGATTGGTTCTGATGCTCCGTCCATCACCACCCCCTTTTGTACCGCTTTGTTCGACATAAGTTGGCAGGGTATGCTCAGACGTGAGTCCCTTGCTCACTTTGCCACTGGATTCAAGCAAGCCTGGCTGAAGACGGCTGAAATGCCAGAAACCGGTCCTAGGAAGCTTGTTTCCGGTCCAGGGAAGGCATTGCTTGGCAGTTCGGGCTGGACTGTTCCCATGAGGCACAGGGTCAGACTGATTTGCATATGGCCATGTCTGAACTGGGGTGGCAGAGTGGGCTAAAGAACGGTGATGGATCAAACCCAGTTTTGTTGACTGGGTGTGTGTTTGATTGGTTCTGATGCTCCGTCCATCACCACCTCCTTTTTTTTTTTGATAAACAAATTTTTATTGTGTTTTGCGGCATAGAGAACAGTATCAAGAATGATATACAGCAGTGCATTGAACAAGGCATCAGTAACTGCATTCGGATAAGCATCAATAAACCATTGCAAAGACCCTCCCACCCTCCCCCATCCTCCGTCCCCACCTTCTGCGCCCCCACCCTTCAAACCATGCCCCCCAGCCATTTCCCCCATATCTTGCGGAATTTTTTGGGGCAGCCCCGTGCAGCACACAACGACCGCTCCTGGGCCGCACACCAATCCACCCCTCTACTCCAGGTAGCCACTCTGGGCGGGTCCGGTTGTGACCACACTGCCGCTATATCTCTCTTAGCCACCATAAGGGCAGTGGTGAGGAAGTACTTCTCGTTACGGGACCCGTCCATCCCGTCCATGATGCCCAGCAGGGCCATTCTAGGCTCATGGGGAACCTCCCAACCCAAGACCTCCGCTAGCTCGGTTTCGATCGCTGCCCAGTAATCTTCTAGACGGGAACAAGACCACACCATGTGGAAAAAGTCTGCCGGAGCCACCCCACAACGGGTGCAGGAGGCGTCCACACGGAGGCCCGCCCGATACAGGCGGTCCGGAGTCAGATAGGCGGTGTGGAGGTAGTAGATTTGGATGAGCCGCAGCCTAGCGGAGGTGGTAAGCGACCGAGGGCCCATAAGGGCGTCCCTCCAGTCCGCCTCATCCAGGGGTCCCACCCAGGCCTCCCATCGCTGTTTGAGCCCGCTCCAGTCCACCGGGGTATTGTTAATAAGGGATTTGTAAATGCGGGATATACCCCCTTTTCCCAGATACCCCAACATCACCTGAGCCTCAGGTGGGCTATGGGAAGGCAGTCTGGAGTCTAGAGGGACGTGAGCCCGGACCGCGTGGCGCAATTGAAGGTAGCGGTAGAATTGGGAGGGCTGCAGCGAGAAGCGGGTCTGAAGCTCCTGGAAGGAACACATGCGTCTCCCACGCCATAAATCGCCCAGACAGGAGATACCAAGAAGATCCCACTGCCGAAAGCCCTCTAGTCCCACCACCTCCCGCAGCCATGTCCCGTGCCAAAGCGGAGTGAGTTGCGTGGACGTCCCCGACCATCTAGTGTGCCGCAGGGCCGCGCGCCACGCGAGGAAGGGAGCCCGCACGACGTCGGGGAGTGATAGGGGGACCGTTGTGCCATAGAGCATGTTTTGGATGGAGGAGAACCCAAGGCATTGCACCTCGAGTCGATAAGCCTGGTCGCCCCAGCCTCCCGAGAACCAGTACCACCTCCTTTTTTTACTGCTTTGTTCGACATAAGTTGGCAGGGTATGCTCAGACGTGCGTCCCTTGCTCACTTTGCCACTGGATTGAAGCAAGCCTGGCTGAAGACGGCTGAAATGCCAGAAACCGGTGCTAGGAAGCTTGTTTCCGGTCCAGGGAAGGTATTGCTTGGGAGTTCGGGCTGGACTGTTCCCATGAAGCACAGGGTCAGACTGATTTGCATATGGCCATGTCTGAACTGGGGTGGCAGAGTGGGCTAAAGAACGGTGATGGATCAAACCCAGTTTTGTTGACTGGGTGTGAGTGTTTGATTGGTTCTGATGCTCCGTCCATCACCACCCCCTTTTGTACCGCTTTGTTCGACAAAAGTTGGCAGGGTATGCTCAGACGTGAGTCCCTTGCTCACTTTGCCACTGGATTCAAGCAAGCCTGGGGGAAGACGGCTGAAATGCCAGAAACCGGTCCTAGGAAGCTTGTTTCCGGTCCAGGGAAGGCATTGCTTGGCAGTTCGGGCTGGACTGTTCCCATGAGGCACAGGGTCAGACTGATTTGCATATGGCCATGTCTGAACTGGGGTGGCAGAGTGGGCTAAAGAACGGTTATGGATCAAACCCAGATCTGTTGACTGGGTGTGAGTGTTTGATTGGTTCTGATGCTCCGTCCATCACCACCCCCTTTTGTACCGCTTTGTTTGCCATAAGTTGGCAGGGTATGCTCAGACGTGAGTCCCTTGCTCACTTTGCCGCTGGATTCAAGCAAGCCTGGCTGAAGACGGCTGAAATGCCAGAAACCAGTCCTATGAAGCTTGTTTCCGGTCCAGGGAAGGCATTGCTTGGCAGTTCGGGCTGGACTGTTCCCATGAGGCACAGGGTCAGACTGATTTGCATATGGCCATGTCTGAAATGGGGTGGCAGAGTGGGCTAAAGAACGGTGATGGATCAAACCCAGATCTGTTGACTGGGTGTGAGTGTTTGATTGGTTCTGATGCTCCGTCCATCACCCCCCCTTTTGTACTGCTTTGTTTGCCATAAGTTGGCAGGGTATGCTCAGACGTGAGTCCCTTGCTCACTTTGCCACTGGATTCAAGCAAGCCTGGCTGAAGACGGCTGAAATGCCAGAAACCGGTCCTAGGAAGCTTGTTTCCGGTCCAGGGAAGGCATTGCTTGGCAGTTCGGGCTGGACTGTTCCCATGAGGCACAGGGTCAGACTGATTTGCATATGGCCATGTCTGAAATGGGGTGGCAGAGTGGGCTAAAGAACGGTAATGGATCAAACCCAGATTTGTTGACTGGGTGTGAGTGTTTGATTGGTTCTGATGCTCCGTCCATCACCACCCCCTTTTGTACCACTTTGTTCGACATAAGTTGGCAGGGTATGCTCAGACGTGAGTCCCTTGCTCACTTTGCCACTGGATTCAAGCAAGCCTGGCTGAAGACGGCTGAAATGCCAGAAACCGGTCCTAGGAAGCTTGTTTCCGGTCCAGGGAAGGCATTGCTTGGCAGTTCGGGCTGGACTGTTCCCATGAGGCACAGGGTCAGACTGATTTGCATATGGCCATGTCTGAACTGGGGTGGCAGAGTGGGCTAAAGAACGGTGATGGATCAAACCCAGTTTTGTTGACTGGGTGTGTGTTTGATTGGTTCTGATGCTCCGTCCATCACCACCTCCTTTTTTTTTTTGATAAACAAATTTTTATTGTGTTTTGCGGCATAGAGAACAGTATCAAGAATGATATACAGCAGTGCATTGAACAAGGCATCAGTAACTGCATTCGGATAAGCATCAATAAACCATTGCAAAGACCCTCCCACCCTCCCCCATCCTCCGTCCCCACCTTCTGCGCCCCCACCCTTCAAACCATGCCCCCCAGCCATTTCCCCCATATCTTGCGGAATTTTTTGGGGCAGCCCCGTGCAGCACACAACGACCGCTCCTGGGCCGCACACCAATCCACCCCTCTACTCCAGGTAGCCACTCTGGGCGGGTCCGGTTGTGACCACACTGCCGCTATATCTCTCTTAGCCACCATAAGGGCAGTGGTGAGGAAGTACTTCTCGTTACGGGACCCGTCCATCCCGTCCATGATGCCCAGCAGGGCCATTCTAGGCTCATGGGGAACCTCCCAACCCAAGACCTCCGCTAGCTCGGTTTCGATCGCTGCCCAGTAATCTTCTAGACGGGAACAAGACCACACCATGTGGAAAAAGTCTGCCGGAGCCACCCCACAACGGGTGCAGGAGGCGTCCACACGGAGGCCCGCCCGATACAGGCGGTCCGGAGTCAGATAGGCGGTGTGGAGGTAGTAGATTTGGATGAGCCGCAGCCTAGCGGAGGTGGTAAGCGACCGAGGGCCCATAAGGGCGTCCCTCCAGTCCGCCTCATCCAGGGGTCCCACCCAGGCCTCCCATCGCTGTTTGAGCCCGCTCCAGTCCACCGGGGTATTGTTAATCAGGGATTTGTAAATGCGGGATATACCCCCTTTTCCCAGATACCCCAACATCACCTGAGCCTCAGGTGGGCTATGGGAAGGCAGTCTGGAGTCTAGAGGGACGTGAGCCCGGACCGCGTGGCGCAATTGAAGGTAGCGGTAGAATTGGGAGGGCTGCAGCGAGAAGCGGGTCTGAAGCTCCTGGAAGGAACACATGCGGCTCCCACGCCATAAATCGCCCAGACAGGAGATACCAAGAAGATCCCACTGCCGAAAGCCCTCTAGTCCCACCACCTCCCGCAGCCATGTCCCGTGCCAAAGCGGAGTGAGTTGCGTGGACGTCCCCGACCATCTAGTGTGCCGCAGGGCCGCGCGCCACGCGAGGAAGGGAGCCCGCACGACGTCGGGGAGTGATAGGGGGACCGTTGTGCCATAGAGCATGTTTTGGATGGAGGAGAACGCAAGGCATTGCACCTCGAGTCGATAAGCCGGGTCGTCCCAGCCTCCCGAGAACCAGTACCACCTCCTTTTTTTACTGCTTTGTTCGACATAAGTTGGCAGGGTATGCTCAGACGTGCGTCCCTTGCTCACTTTGCCACTGGATTGAAGCAAGCCTGGCTGAAGACGGCTGAAATGCCAGAAACCGGTGCTAGGAAGCTTGTTTCCGGTCCAGGGAAGGTATTGCTTGGGAGTTCGGGCTGGACTGTTCCCATGAAGCACAGGGTCAGACTGATTTGCATATGGCCATGTCTGAAATGGGGTGGCAGAGTGGGCTAAAGAACGGTAATGGATCAAACCCAGATTTGTTGACTGGGTGTGAGTGTTTGATTGGTTCTGATGCTCCGTCCATCACCACCCCCTTTTGTACCACTTTGTTCGACATAAGTTGGCAGGGTATGCTCAGACGTGAGTCCCTTGCTCACTTTGCCACTGGATTCAAGCAAGCCTGGCTGAAGACGGCTGAAATGCCAGAAACCGGTCCTAGGAAGCTTGTTTCCGGTCCAGGGAAGGCATTGCTTGGCAGTTCGGGCTGGACTGTTCCCATGAGGCACAGGGTCAGACTGATTTGCATATGGCCATGTCTGAACTGGGGTGGCAGAGTGGGCTAAAGAACGGTGATGGATCAAACCCAGTTTTGTTGACTGGGTGTGTGTTTGATTGGTTCTGATGCTCCGTCCATCACCACCTCCTTTTTTTTTTTGATAAACAAATTTTTATTGTGTTTTGCGGCATAGAGAACAGTATCAAGAATGATATACAGCAGTGCATTGAACAAGGCATCAGTAACTGCATTCGGATAAGCATCAATAAACCATTGCAAAGACCCTCCCACCCTCCCCCATCCTCCGTCCCCACCTTCTGCGCCCCCACCCTTCAAACCATGCCCCCCAGCCATTTCCCCCATATCTTGCGGAATTTTTTGGGGCAGCCCCGTGCAGCACACAACGACCGCTCCTGGGCCGCACACCAATCCACCCCTCTACTCCAGGTAGCCACTCTGGGCGGGTCCGGTTGTGACCACACTGCCGCTATATCTCTCTTAGCCACCATAAGGGCAGTGGTGAGGAAGTACTTCTCGTTACGGGACCCGTCCATCCCGTCCATGATGCCCAGCAGGGCCATTCTAGGCTCATGGGGAACCTCCCAACCCAAGACCTCCGCTAGCTCGGTTTCGATCGCTGCCCAGTAATCTTCTAGACGGGAACAAGACCACACCATGTGGAAAAAGTCTGCCGGAGCCACCCCACAACGGGTGCAGGAGGCGTCCACACGGAGGCCCGCCCGATACAGGCGGTCCGGAGTCAGATAGGCGGTGTGGAGGTAGTAGATTTGGATGAGCCGCAGCCTAGCGGAGGTGGTAAGCGACCGAGGGCCCATAAGGGCGTCCCTCCAGTCCGCCTCATCCAGGGGTCCCACCCAGGCCTCCCATCGCTGTTTGAGCCCGCTCCAGTCCACCGGGGTATTGTTAATCAGGGATTTGTAAATGCGGGATATACCCCCTTTTCCCAGATACCCCAACATCACCTGAGCCTCAGGTGGGCTATGGGAAGGCAGTCTGGAGTCTAGAGGGACGTGAGCCCGGACCGCGTGGCGCAATTGAAGGTAGCGGTAGAATTGGGAGGGCTGCAGCGAGAAGCGGGTCTGAAGCTCCTGGAAGGAACACATGCGGCTCCCACGCCATAAATCGCCCAGACAGGAGATACCAAGAAGATCCCACTGCCGAAAGCCCTCTAGTCCCACCACCTCCCGCAGCCATGTCCCGTGCCAAAGCGGAGTGAGTTGCGTGGACGTCCCCGACCATCTAGTGTGCCGCAGGGCCGCGCGCCACGCGAGGAAGGGAGCCCGCACGACGTCGGGGAGTGATAGGGGGACCGTTGTGCCATAGAGCATGTTTTGGATGGAGGAGAACCCAAGGCATTGCACCTCGAGTCGATAAGCCTGGTCGCCCCAGCCTCCCGAGAACCAGTACCACCTCCTTTTTTTACTGCTTTGTTCGACATAAGTTGGCAGGGTATGCTCAGACGTGCGTCCCTTGCTCACTTTGCCACTGGATTGAAGCAAGCCTGGCTGAAGACGGCTGAAATGCCAGAAACCGGTGCTAGGAAGCTTGTTTCCGGTCCAGGGAAGGTATTGCTTGGGAGTTCGGGCTGGACTGTTCCCATGAAGCACAGGGTCAGACTGATTTGCATATGGCCATGTCTGAACTGGGGTGGCAGAGTGGGCTAAAGAACGGTGATGGATCAAACCCAGTTTTGTTGACTGGGTGTGAGTGTTTGATTGGTTCTGATGCTCCGTCCATCACCACCCCCTTTTGTACCGCTTTGTTCGACAAAAGTTGGCAGGGTATGCTCAGACGTGAGTCCCTTGCTCACTTTGCCACTGGATTCAAGCAAGCCTGGGGGAAGACGGCTGAAATGCCAGAAACCGGTCCTAGGAAGCTTGTTTCCGGTCCAGGGAAGGCATTGCTTGGCAGTTCGGGCTGGACTGTTCCCATGAGGCACAGGGTCAGACTGATTTGCATATGGCCATGTCTGAACTGGGGTGGCAGAGTGGGCTAAAGAACGGTTATGGATCAAACCCAGATCTGTTGACTGGGTGTGAGTGTTTGATTGGTTCTGATGCTCCGTCCATCACCACCCCCTTTTGTACCGCTTTGTTTGCCATAAGTTGGCAGGGTATGCTCAGACGTGAGTCCCTTGCTCACTTTGCCGCTGGATTCAAGCAAGCCTGGCTGAAGACGGCTGAAATGCCAGAAACCAGTCCTATGAAGCTTGTTTCCGGTCCAGGGAAGGCATTGCTTGGCAGTTCGGGCTGGACTGTTCCCATGAGGCACAGGGTCAGACTGATTTGCATATGGCCATGTCTGAACTGGGGTGGCGGAGTGGGCTAAAGAACGGTGATGGATAAAACCCAGTTTCGTTGACTGGGTGTGAGTGTTTGATTGGTTCTGATGCTCCGTCCATCACCAACCCCTTTTTTACTGCTTTGTTCGACATAAGTTGGCAGGGTATGCTCAGACGTGAGTCCCTTGCTCACTTTGCCACTGGATTCAAGCAAGCCTGGCTGAAGAGGGCTGAAATGCCAGAAACCGGTCCTAGGAAGCTTTGTTTCTGGTCAAGGGAAGGCATTGCTTGGTAGTTTGGGCTGAACTGCTCCCATGAGGCACAGGGTCAGACTGATTTGCATATGGCCATGTCTGAAATGGGGTGGCAGAGTGGGCTAAAGAACGGTAATGAATCAAACCCAGATTTGTTGATTGGGTGTGAGTGTTTGATTGTTTCTGATGCTCCGTCCATCACCACCCCCTTTCGTACCGCTTTGTTCGCCATAAGTTGGCAGGGTATGCTCAGACTTGAGTCCCTTGCTCACTTTGCCACTGGATTCAAGCAAGCCTGGCTGAACACGGCTGAAATACCAGAAACCGGTCCTAGAAAGCTTGTTTCTGGTCCAGGGAAGGTATTGCTTGGCAGTTAGGGCTGGACTGTTCCCATGAAGGACAGGGTCAGACTGATTTGCATATGGCCATGTCTGAACTGGGGTGGCACAGTGGGCTAAAGAACGGTGATGGATCAAACCCAGATCTGTTGACTGGGTGTGAGTGTTTGATTGGTTCTGATGCTCCGTCCATCACCACCCCCTTTTGTACCGCTTTGTTCGCCATAATTTGGCAGGGTATGCTCAGACGTAAGTCCCTTGCTCACTTTGACACTGGATTCAAGCAAGCCTGGCTGAAGACGGCTGAAATGCCAGAAACCGGTCCTAGGAAGCGTGTTTCCGGTCCAGGGAAGGCATTGCTTTGCAGTTCGGGCTGAACTGCTCCCATGAGGCACAGGGTCAGACTGATTTGCATATGGCCATGTCTGAACTGCGGTGACATAGTGGGCTAAAGAACGGTGATGGATCAAACCCAGATCTGTTGACTGGGTGTGAGTGTTTGATTGGTTCTGATGCTCCGTCCATCACCCCCCCCCCCTTTTGTACTGCTTTGTTTGCCATAAGTTGGCAGGGTATGCTCAGACGTGAGTCCCTTGCTCACTTTGCCACTGGATTCAAGCAAGCCTGGCTGAAGACGGCTGAAATGCCAGAAACCGGTCCTAGGAAGCTTGTTTCCGGTCCAGGGAAGGCATTGCTTGGCAGTTCGGGCTGGACTGTTCCCATGAGGCACAGGGTCAGACTGATTTGCATATGGCCATGTCTGAAATGGGGTGGCAGAGTGGGCTAAAGAACGGTAATGGATCAAACCCAGATTTGTTGACTGGGTGTGAGTGTTTGATTGGTTCTGATGCTCCGTCCATCACCACCCCCTTTTGTACCGCTTTGTTCGACATAAGTTGGCAGGGTATGCTCAGACGTGAGTCCCTTGCTCACTTTGCCACTGGATTCAAGCAAGCCTGGCTGAAGATGGCTGAAATGCCAGAAACCGGTGCTAGGAAGCTTGTTTCCGGTCCAGGGAAGGCATTGCTTGGCAGTTCCGGCTGGACTGTTCCCATGAGGCACAGGGTCAGACTGATTTGCATATGGCCATGTCTGAACTGGGGTGGCAGAGTGGGCTAAAGAACGGTGATGGATCAAACCCAGATTTGTTGACTGGGTGTGAGTGTTTGATTGGTTCTGATGCTCCGTCCATCACCACCCCCTTTTTTACTGCTTTGTTCGACATAAGTTGGCAGGGTATGCTCAGACGTGAGTCCCTTGCTCACTTTGCCACTGGATTCAAGCAAGCCTGGCTGAAGACGGCTGAAATGCTAGAAACCGGTCCTAGGAAGCTTGTTTCCGGTCCAGGGAAGGTATTGCTTGGCAGTTCGGGCTGGACTGTTCCCATGAGGCACAGGGTCAGACTGATTTGCATATGGCCATGTCTGAACTGGGGTGGCAGAGTGGGCTAAAGAATGGTGATGGATCAAACCCAGATTTGTTGACTGGGTGTGATTGTTTGATTGGTTCTGATGCTCCGTCATTCACCACCCTCTTTTGTACCACTTTGTTCGACATAAGTTGGCAGGGTATGCTCAGAAGTGAGTCCCTTGCTCACTTTGCCACTGGATTCATGCAAGCCTGGCTGAAGACGGCTGAAATGCCAGAAACCGGTCTTAGGAAGCTTGTTTCCGGTCCAGGGAAGGCATTGCTTGGCAGTTCGGGCTGGACTGTTCCCATGAGGCACAGGTTCAGACTGATTTGCATATGGCCATGGCTGAACTGGGGTGGCAGAGTGAGCTAAAGAACGATGATGGATCAAACCCAGATCTGTTGACTGGGTGTGAGTGTTTGATTGGTTCTGATGCTTCGTCTATCACCACCCCCTTTTGTACCGCTTTGTTCGGCATAAGTTGACAGGGTATGCTCAGACGTGAGTTCCTTGCTCACTTTGCCACTGGATTCAAGCAAGCCTGGCTGAAGAGAGCTGAAATGCCAGAAACCGGTCCTAGGAAGCTTTGTTTCCGGTCCAGGGAAAGCATTGCTTGGTAGTTCGGGCTGAACTGCTCCCATGAGGCACAGGGTCAGACTGATTTGCATATGGCTATGTCTGAACTGGGGTGACAGAGTGGGCTAAAGAACGGTGATGGATCAAACCCAGATCTGTTGACTGGGTGTGAGTGTTTGATTGGTTCTGATGCTTCGTCCATCACCACCCCCTTTTGTACCGCTTTGTTCGCCATAAGTTGGCAGGGTATGCTTAGACGTGAGTCCCTTGCTCACTTTGCCACTGGATTCAAGCAAGCCTGGCTGAAGACGGCTGAAATGCCAGAAACCGGTCCTAGGAAGCTTGTTTCCGGTCCAGGGAAGGCATTGCTTGGCAGTTCGGGCTGGACTGTTCCCATGAGGCACAGGGTCAGACTGATTTGCATATGGCCATGTCTGAATTGGGGTGGCAGAGTGGGCTAAAGAACGGTAATGGATCAAACGCAGATTTGTTGACTGGGTGTGAGTGTTTGATTGGTTCTGATGCTCCGTCCATCACCACCCTCTTTTGTACCGCTTTGTTCGACATAAGTTGGCGGGGTGTGCTCAGACGTGTGTCCCTTGCTCACTTTGCCACTGGATTCAAGCAAGCCTGGCTGAAGACGGCTGAAATGCCAGAAACAGGCCCTAGGAAGCTTCTTTCCGGTCCAGGGAAGGCATTGCTTGGCAGTTTGGGCTGGACTGTTCCCATGAGGCACAGGGTCTGACTGATTTGCATATGGCCATGTCTGAACTGAGGTGGCAGAGTGGGCTAAAGAACGGTGATGGATCAAACCCAGATCTGTTGACTGGGTGTGAGTGTTTGATTGGTTCTGATGCTCCGTCCATCACCACCCCCTTTTGTACCGCTTTGTTCGCCATAAGTTGGCAGGGTATGCTCATACGTGAGTCCCTTGCTCACTTTGCCACTGGATTCAAGCAAGCCTGGCTGAAAACGGTTGACATGCCAGAAACCTGTCCTAGGAAGCTTGTTTCCGGTCCAGGGAAGGTATTGCTTGGCAGTTCGCGCTGGACTGTTCCCATGAAGCACAGGGTCAGACTGATTTGCATATGGCCATGTCTGAACTGGGGTGGAAGAGTGGGCTAAAGAACGGTGATGGATCAAACCCAGATCTGTTGACTGGGTGTGAGTGTTTGATTGGTTCTGATGCTCCGTCCATCACCACCCCCTTTTTTACCTCTTTGTTCGCCATAAGTTGGCAGGGTATGCTCAGACGTAAGTCCCTTGCTCACTTTGCCGCTGGATTCAAGCAAGCCTGGCTGAAGACGGCTGAAATGCCAGAAACCGGTCCTACGAAGCTTGTTTCCGGTCCAGGGAAGGCATTGCTTGGCAGTTCGGGCTGAACAGCTCCCATGAGGCACAGGGTCAGACTGATTTGCATATGGCCATGTCTGAACTGGGGTGACAGAGTGGGCTAAAGAACGGTGATGGATCAAACCAAGATCTGTTGACTGGGTGTGAGTGTTTGATTGGTTGTGATGCTCCGTCCATCACCACCCCCTTTTGTACCGCTTTGTTTGCCATAAGTTGGCAGGGTATGCTCAAACGTGAGTCCATTGCTCACTTTGCCACTGGATTCAAGCAAGCCTGGCTGAAGACGGCTGAAATGCCAGAAACCGGTCCTAGGAAGCTTGTTTCCGGTCCTGGGAAGGCATTGCTTGGCAGTTCGGGCTGGACTGTTCCCATGAGGCACAGGGTCAGACTGATTTGCATATGGCCATGTCTGAACTGGGGTGACAGAGTGGGCTAAAGAACGGTGATGGATCAAACCCAGATCTGTTGACTGGGTGTGAGTGTTTGATTGGTTCTGATGCTCCGTCCATCACCACCCCCTTTTGTACCGCTTTGTTTGCCATAAGTTGGCAGGGTATGCTCAGACGTGAGTCCCTTGCTCACTTTGCCACTGGATTCAAGCAAGCCATGCCAGAAACCAGTCCTATGAAGCTTGTTTCCGGTCCAGGGAAGGCATTGCTTGGCAGTTCGGGCTGGAATGTTCCCATGAGGCACAGGGTCAGACTGATTTGCATATGGCCATGTCTGAAATGGGGTGGCAGAGTGGGCTAAAGAACGGTAATGAATCAAACCCAGATTTGTTGACTGGGTGTGAGTGTTTGATTGTTTCTGATGCTCCGTCCATCACCACCCCCTTTCGTACCGCTTTGTTCGCCATAAGTTGGCAGGGTATGCTCAGACGTGAGTCCCTTGCTCACTTTGCCACTGGATTCAAGCAAGCCTGGCTGAACACGGCTGAAATACCAGAAACCGGTCCTAGAAAGCTTGTTTCCGGTCCAGGGAAGGTATTGCTTGGCAGTTAGGGCTGGACTGTTCCCATGAAGCACAGGGTCAGACTGATTTGCATATGGCCATGTCTGAACTGGGGTGGCAGAGTGGGCTAAAGAACGGTGATGGATCAAACCCAGATCTGTTGACTGGGTGTGAGTGTTTGATTGGTTCTGATGCTCCGTCCATCACCACCCCCTTTTGTACCGCTTTGTTCGCCATAATTTGGCAGGGTATGCTCAGACGTAAGTCCCTTGCTCACTTTGACACTGGATTCAAGCAAGCCTGGCTGAAGACGGCTGAAATGCCAGAAACCGGTCCTAGGAAGCGTGTTTCCGGTCCAGGGAAGGCATTGCTTTGCAGTTCGGGCTGAACTGCTCCCATGAGGCACAGGGTCAGACTGATTTGCATATGGCCATGTCTGAACTGCGGTGACATAGTGGGCTAAAGAACGGTGATGGATCAAACCCAGATCTGTTGACTGGGTGTGAGTGTTTGATTGGTTCTGATGCTCCGTCCATCACCCCCCCCCTTTTGTACTGCTTTGTTTGCCATAAGTTGGCAGGGTATGCTCAGACGTGAGTCCCTTGCTCACTTTGCCACTGGATTCAAGCAAGCCTGGCTGAAGACGGCTGAAATGCCAGAAACCGGTCCTAGGAAGCTTGTTTCCGGTCCAGGGAAGGCATTGCTTGGCTGTTCGGGCTGGACTGTTCCCATGAGGCACAGGGTCAGACCGATTTGCATATGGCCATGTCTGAAATGGGGTGGCAGAGTGGGCTAAAGAACGGTAATGGATCAAACCCAGATTTGTTGACTGGGTGTGAGTGTTTGATTGGTTCTGATGCTCCGTCCATCACCACCCCCTTTTGTACCGCTTTGTTCGACATAAGTTGGCAGGGTATGCTCAGACGTGAGTCCCTTGCTCACTTTGCCACTGGATTCAAGCAAGCCTGGCTGAAGACGGCTGAAATGCCAGAAACCGGTCCTAGGAAGCTTGTTTCCGGTCCAGGGAAGGCATTGCTTGGCAGTTCGGGCTGGACTGTTCCCATGAAGCACAGGGTCAGACTGATTTGCATATGGCCATGTCTGAACTGGGGTGGCAGAGTGAGCTAAAGAACGGTGATGGATCAAACCCAGTTTTGTTGACTGGGTGTGAGTGTTTGATTGGTTCTGATGCTTCGTCCATCACCACCCCCTTTTGTACCGCTTTGTTCGCCATAAGTTGGCAGGGTATGCTCAGACGTGAGTCCCTTGCTCACTTTGCCACTGGATTCAAGCAAGCCTGGCTGAAGATGGCTGAAATGCCAGAAACCGGTGCTAGGAAGCTTGTTTCCTGTCCAGGGAAGGCATTGCTTGGCAGTTCGGGCTGGACTGTTCCCATGAGGCACAGGGTCAGACTGATTTGCATATGGCCATGTCTGAACTGGGGTGGCAGAGTGGGCTAAAGAACGGTGATGGATCAAACCCAGATCTGTTGACTGGGTGTGAGTGTTTGATTGGTTCTGATGCTTCGTCTATCACCACCCCCTTTTGTACCGCTTTGTTCGCCATAAGTTGGCAGGGTATGCTCAGACGTGAGTCCCTTGCTCACTTTGCCACTGGATTCAAGCAAGCCTGGCTGAAGATGGCTGAAATGCCAGAAACCGGTCCTAGGAAGCTTGTTTCCGGTCCAGGGAAGGCATTGCTTGGCAGTTTGGGCTGGACTGTTCCCATGAGGCACAGGGTCAGACTGATTTGCATATGGCCATGTCTGAACTGGGGTGGCAGAGTGGGCTAAAGAACGGTGATGGATCAAACCCAGATTTGTTGACTGGGTGTGAGTGTTTGATTGGTTCTGATGCTCCGTCCATCACCACCCCCTTTTTTACTGCTTTGTTCGACATAAGTTGGCAGGGTATGCTCAGACGTGAGTCCCTTGCTCACTTTGCCACTGGATTCAAGCAAGCCTGGCTGAAGACGGCTGAAATGCTAGAAACCGGTCCTAGGAAGCTTGTTTCCGGTCCAGGGAAGGTATTGCTTGGCAGTTCGGGCTGGACTGTTCCCATGAGGCACAGGGTCAGACTGATTTGCATATGGCCATGTCTGAACTGGGGTGGCAGAGTGGGCTAAAGAATGGTGATGGATCAAACCCAGATTTGTTGACTGGGTGTGATTGTTTGATTGGTTCTGATGCTCCGTCATTCACCACCCTCTTTTGTACCGCTTTGTTCGACATAAGTTGGCAGGGTATGCTCAGAAGTGAGTCCCTTGCTCACTTTGCCACTGGATTCATGCAAGCCTGGCTGAAGACGGCTGAAATGCCAGAAACCGGTCTTAGGAAGCTTGTTTCCGGTCCAGGGAAGGCATTGCTTGGCAGTTCGGGCTGGACTGTTCCCATGAGGCACAGGTTCAGACTGATTTGCATATGGCCATGGCTGAACTGGGGTGGCAGAGTGAGCTAAAGAACGATGATGGATCAAACCCAGATCTGTTGACTGGGTGTGAGTGTTTGATTGGTTCTGATGCTTCGTCTATCACCACCCCCTTTTGTACCGCTTTGTTCGGCATAAGTTGGCAGGGTATGCTCAGACGTGAGTTCCTTGCTCACTTTGCCACTGGATTCAAGCAAGCCTGGCTGAAGAGAGCTGAAATGCCAGAAACCGGTCCTAGGAAGCTTTGTTTCCGGTCCAGGGAAAGCATTGCTTGGTAGTTCGGGCTGAACTGCTCCCATGAGGCACAGGGTCAGACTGATTTGCATATGGCTATGTCTGAACTGGGGTGACAGAGTGGGCTAAAGAACGGTGATGGATCAAACCCAGATCTGTTGACTGGGTGTGAGTGTTTGATTGGTTCTGATGCTTCGTCCATCACCACCCCCTTTTGTACCGCTTTGTTCGCCATAAGTTGGCAGGGTATGCTTAGACGTGAGTCCCTTGCTCACTTTGCCACTGGATTCAAGCAAGCCTGGCTGAAGACGGCTGAAATGCCAGAAACCGGTCCTAGGAAGCTTGTTTCCGGTCCAGGGAAGGCATTGCTTGGCAGTTCGGGCTGGACTGTTCCCATGAGGCACAGGGTCAGACTGATTTGCATATGGCCATGTCTGAACTGGGGTGGCAGAGTGGGCTAAAGAACGGTAATGGATCAAACGCAGATTTGTTGACTGGGTGTGAGTGTTTGATTGGTTCTGATGCTCCGTCCATCACCACCCCCTTTTGTACCGCTTTGTTCGACATAAGTTGGCGGGGTGTGCTCAGACGTGTGTCCCTTGCTCACTTTGCCACTGGATTCAAGCAAGCCTGGCTGAAGACGGCTGAAATGCCAGAAACCGGCCCTAGGAAGCTTCTTTCCGGTCCAGGGAAGGCATTGCTTGGCAGTTTGGGCTGGACTGTTCCCATGAGGCACAGGGTCTGACTGATTTGCATATGGCCATGTCTGAACTGAGGTGGCAGAGTGGGCTAAAGAACGGTGATGGATCAAACCCAGATCTGTTGACTGGGTGTGAGTGTTTGATTGGTTCTGATGCTCCGTCCATCACCACCCCCTTTTGTACCGCTTTGTTCGCCATAAGTTGGCAGGGTATGCTCATACGTGAGTCCCTTGCTCACTTTGCCACTGGATTCAAGCAAGCCTGGCTGAAAACGGTTGACATGCCAGAAACCTGTCCTAGGAAGCTTGTTTCCGGTCCAGGGAAGGTATTGCTTGGCAGTTCGCGCTGGACTGTTCCCATGAAGCACAGGGTCAGACTGATTTGCATATGGCCATGTCTGAACTGGGGTGGAAGAGTGGGCTAAAGAACGGTGATGGATCAAACCCAGATCTGTTGACTGGGTGTGAGTGTTTGATTGGTTCTGATGCTCCGTCCATCACCACCCCCTTTTGTACCTCTTTGTTCGCCATAAGTTGGCAGGGTATGCTCAGACGTAAGTCCCTTGCTCACTTTGCCACTGGATTCAAGCAAGCCTGGCTGAAGACGGCTGAAATGCCAGAAACCGGTCCTACGAAGCTTGTTTCCGGTCCAGGGAAGGCATTGCTTGGCAGTTCGGGCTGAACAGCTCCCATGAGGCACAGGGTCAGACTGATTTGCATATGGCCATGTCTGAACTGGGGTGACAGAGTGGGCTAAAGAACGGTGATGGATCAAACCAAGATCTGTTGACTGGGTGTGAGTGTTTGATTGGTTGTGATGCTCCGTCCATCACCACCCCCTTTTGTACCGCTTTGTTTGCCATAAGTTGGCAGGGTATGCTCAGACGTGAGTCCATTGCTCACTTTGCCACTGGATTCAAGCAAGCCTGGCTGAAGACGGCTGAAATGCCAGAAACCGGTCCTAGGAAGCTTGTTTCCGGTCCTGGGAAGGCATTGCTTGGCAGTTCGGGCTGGACTGTTCCCATGAGGCACAGGGTCAGACTGATTTGCATATGGCCATGTCTGAAATGGGGTGGCAGAGTGGGCTAAACAACGGTGATGGATCAAACCCAGATTTGTTGACTGGGTGTGAGTGTTTGATTGGTTCTGATGCTCCGTCCATCACCACCCCCTTTTGTACCGCTTTGTTCGACATAAGTTGGCAGGGTATGCTCAGACGTGAGTCCCTTGCTCACTTTGCCACTGGATTCAAGCAAGCCTGGCTGAAGACGGCTGAAATGCCAGAAACCGGTCCTAGGAAGCTTGTTTCCGGTCCAGGGAAGGTATTGCTTGGCAGTTCGGGCTGGACTGTTCCCATGAGGCACAGGGTCAGACTGATTTGCATATGGCCAAGTCTGAACTGGGGTGGCAGAGTGGGCTAAAGAACGGTGATGGATCAAACCCAGATTTGTTGACTGGGTGTGAGTGTTTGATTGGTTCTGATGCTCCGTCCATCACCACCCCCTTTTTTCCCGCTTTGTTCGACATAAGTTGGCAGTGTATGCTCAGACGTGAGTCCCTTGCTCACTTTGCCACTGGATTCAAGCAAGCCTGGCTGAAGACGGCTGAAATGCCAGAAACCGGTCCTAGGAAGCTTGTTTCCATTCCAGGGAAGGCATTGCTTGGCAGTTCGGGCTGGACTGTTCCCATGAGGCACAGGGTCAGACTGATTTGCATATGGCCATGTCTGAACTGGGGTGGCAGAGTGGGCTAAAGAACGGTTATGGATCAAGCCCAGATCTGTTGACTGGGTGTGAGTGTTTGATTGGTTTTGATGGTCCGTCCATCACCACCCCCTTTTGTACCGCTTTGTTCGCCATAAGTTGGCAGAGTATGCTCAGACGTGAGTCCCTTGCTCACTTTGCCACTGGATTCAAGCAAGCCTGGCTGAAGACGGCTGAAATGCCAGAAACCGGTCCTAGGAAGCTTGTTTCCGGTCCAGGGAAGGCATTGCTTGGCAGTTTGGGCTGGACTGTTCCCATGAGGCACAGGGTCAGACTGATTTGCATATGGCCATGTCTGAAATGGGGTGGCAGAGTGGGCTAAAGAACGGTGATGGATCAAACCCAGATTTGTTGACTGGGTGTGAGTGTTTGATTGGTTCTGATGCTCCGTCCATCACCACCCCCTTTTGTACCGCTTTGTTCGACCTAAGTTGGCAGGGTATGCTCAGACGTGAGTCCCTTGCTCACTTTGCCACTGGATTCAAGCAAGCCTAGCTGAAAACGGCTGACATGCCAGAAACCGGTCCTAGGAAGCTTGTTTCCGGTCCAGGGAAGGCATTGCTTGGCAGTTCGGGCTGGACTGTTCCGATGAGGCACAGGGTCAGACTGATTTGCATATGGCCATGTCTGAACTGGGGTGGCAGAGTGGGCTAAAGAACGGTGATGGATAAAACCCAGATTTGTTGACTGGGTGTGAGTGTTTGATTGGTTCTGATGCTCCGTCCATCACCACCCCCTTTTTTACCGCTTTGTTCGACATAAGTTGGCAGGGTATGCTCAGACGTGAGTCCCTTGCTCACTTTGCCACTGGATTCAAGCAAGCCTGGCTGAAAATGGCTGAAATGCTAGAAACTGGTCCTAGGAAGCTTGTTTCCGGCCCAGGGAAGGCATTGCGTGGCAGTACGGGCTGGACTGTTCCCATGAGGCACAGGGTCAGACTGATTTGCATATGGCCATGTTTGACCTGGGGTGGCAGAGTGGGCTAAAGAACGGTGATGGATCACACCCAGATTTGTTGACTGGGTGTGAAAGTTTGATTGGTTCTGATGCTCCGTCCATCACCACCCCCTTTTGTACCGCTTTGTTCGCCATAAGTTGGCAGGGTATGCTCAGACGTGAGTCCCTTGCTCACTTTGCCACTGGATTCAAGCAAGCCTGGCTGAAGAAGGCTGAAATGCCGGAAACCGGTCCTAGGAAGCTTTGTTTCCGGTCCAGGGAAGGCATTGCTTGGTAGTTCGGGCTGAATGCTCCCATGAGGCACAGGGTCAGACTGATTTGCATATGGCCATGTCTGAACTGGGGTGACAGAGTGGGTTAAAGAACGGTGATGGATCAAACCCAGATCTCTTGACTGGGTGTGAGTGTTTGATTGGTTCTGATGCTCCATCCATCACCACCCTTTTTTGTACCGCTTTGTTCGCCATAAGTTGGCAGGGTATGCTCAGACGTGAGTCCCTTGCTCACTTTGCCACTGGATTCAAGCAAGCCTGGCTGAAGACGGCTGAAATGCCAGAAACCGGTCCTAGGAAGCTTGTTTCCGGTCCAGGGAAGGCATTGCTTGGCAGTTCGGGCTGGACTGTTCCCATGAGGCACAGGGTCAGACTGATTTGCATATGGCCATGTCTGAACTGGGGTGGCAGAGTGGGCTAAAGAACGGTAATGGATCAAACGCAGATTTGTTGACTGGGTGTGAGTGTTTGATTGGTTCTGATGCTCCGTCCATCACCACCCCCTTTTGTACCGCTTTGTTCGACATAAGTTGGCGGGGTGTGCTCAGACGTGTGTCCCTTGCTCACTTTGCCACTGGATTCAAGCAAGCCTGGCTGAAGACGGCTGAAATGCCAGAAACCGGTCCTACGAAGCTTGTTTCCGGTCCAGGGAAGGCATTGCTTGGCAGTTCGGGCTGAACAGCTCCCATGAGGCACAGGGTCAGACTGATTTGCATATGGCCATGTCTGAACTGGGGTGACAGAGTGGGCTAAAGAACGGTGATGGATCAAACCAAGATCTCTTGACTGGGTGTGAGTGTTTGATTGGTTGTGATGCTCCGTCCATCACCACCCCCTTTTGTACCGCTTTGTTTGCCATAAGTTGGCAGGGTATGCTCAGACGAGAGTCCATTGCTCACTTTGCCACTGGATTCAAGCAAGCCTGGCTGAAGACGGCTGAAATGCCAGAAACCGGTCCTAGGAAGCTTGTTTCCGGTCCTGGGAAGGCATTGCTTGGCAGTTCGGGCTGGACTGTTCCCATGAGGCACAGGGTCAGACTGATTTGCATATGGCCATGTCTGAAATGGGGTGGCAGAGTGGGCTAAACAACGGTGATGGATCAAACCCAGATTTGTTGACTGGGTGTGAGTGTTTGATTGGTTCTGATGCTCCGTCCATCACCACCCCCTTTTGTACCGCTTTGTTCGACATAAGTTGGCAGGGTATGCTCAGACGTGAGTCCCTTGCTCACTTTGCCACTGGATTCAAGCAAGCCTGGCTGAAGACGGCTGAAATGCCAGAAACCGGTCCTAGGAAGCTTGTTTCCGGTCCAGGGAAGGTATTGCTTGGCAGTTCGGGCTGGACTGTTCCCATGAGGCACAGGGTCAGACTGATTTGCATATGGCCAAGTCTGAACTGGGGTGGCAGAGTGCGCTAAAGAACGGTGATGGATCAAACCCAGATTTGTTGACTGGATGTGAGTGTTTGATTGGTTCTGATGCTCCGTCCATCACCACCCCCTTTTTTACCGCTTTGTTCGACATAAGTTGGCAGTGTATGCTCAGACGTGAGTCCCTTGCTCACTTTGCCACTGGATTCAAGCAAGCCTGGCTGAAGACGGCTGAAATGCCAGAAACCGGTCCTAGGAAGCTTGTTTCCATTCCAGGGAAGGCATTGCTTGGCAGTTCGGGCTGGACTGTTCCCATGAGGCACAGGGTCAGACTGATTTGCATATGGCCATGTCTGAACTGGGGTGGCAGAGTGGGCTAAAGAACGGTTATGGATCAAGCCCAGATCTGTTGACTGGGTGTGAGTGTTTGATTGGTTTTGATGCTCCGTCCATCACCACCCCCTTTTGTACCGCTTTGTTCGCCATAAGTTGGCAGAGTATGCTCAGACGTGAGTCCCTTGCTCACTTTGCCACTGGATTCAAGCAAGCCTGGCTGAAGACGGCTGAAATGCCAGAAACCGGTCCTAGGAAGCTTGTTTCCGGTCCAGGGAAGGCATTGCTTGGCAGTTTGGGCTGGACTGTTCCCATGAGGCACAGGGTCAGACTGATTTGCATATGGCCATGTCTGAAATGGGGTGGCAGAGTGGGCTAAAGAACGGTGATGGATCAAACCCAGATTTGTTGACTGGGTGTGAGTGTTTGATTGGTTCTGATGCTCCGTCCATCACCACCCCCTTTTGTACCGCTTTGTTCGACCTAAGTTGGCAGGGTATGCTCAGACGTGAGTCCCTTGCTCACTTTGCCACTGGATTCAAGCAAGCCTAGCTGAAAACAGCTGACATGCCAGAAACCGGTCCTAGGAAGCTTGTTTCCGGTCCAGGGAAGGCATTGCTTGGCAGTTCGGGCTGGACTGTTCCGATGAGGCACAGGGTCAGACTGATTTGCATATGGCCATGTCTGAACTGGGGTGGCAGAGTGGGCTAAAGAACGGTGATGGATAAAACCCAGATTTGTTGACTGGGTGTGAGTGTTTGATTGGTTCTGATGCTCCGTCCATCACCACCCCCTTTTTTACCGCTTTGTTCGACATAAGTTGGCAGGGTATGCTCAGACGTGAGTCCCTTGCTCACTTTGCCACTGGATTCAAGCAAGCCTGGCTGAAAACGGCTGAAATGCTAGAAACTGGTCCTAGGAAGCTTGTTTCCGGTCCAGGGAAGGCATTGCGTGGCAGTACGGGCTGGACTGTTCCCATGAGGCACAGGGTCAGACTGATTTGCATATGGCCATGTTTGACCTGGGGTGGCAGAGTGGGCTAAAGAACGGTGATGGATCACACCCAGATTTGTTGACTGGGTGTGAAAGTTTGATTGGTTCTGATGCTCCGTCCATCACCACCCCCTTTTGTACCGCTTTGTTCGACATAAGTTGGCAGGGTATGCTCAGACGTGAGTCCCTTGCTCACTTTGCCACTGGATTCAAGCAAGCCTGGCTGAAGAAGGCTGAAATGCCGGAAACCGGTCCTAGGAAGCTTTGTTTCCGGTCCAGGGAAGGCATTGCTTGGTAGTTCGGGCTGAATGCTCCCATGAGGCACAGGGTCAGACTGATTTGCATATGGCCATGTCTGAACTGGGGTGACAGAGTGGGTTAAAGAACGGTGATGGATCAAACCCAGATCTCTTGACTGGGTGTGAGTGTTTGATTGGTTCTGATGCTCCATCCATCACCACCCCCTTTTGTACCGCTTTGTTCGCCATAAGTTGGCAGGGTATGCTCAGACGTGAGTCCCTTGCTCACTTTGCCACTGGATTCAAGCAAGCCTGGCTGAAGACGGCTGAAATGCCAGAAACTGGTCCTAGGAAGCTTGTTTCCGGTCCAGGGAAGGCATTGCTTGGCAGTTCGGGCTGAACAGCTCCCATGAGGCACAGGGTCAGACTGATTTGCATATGGCCATGTCTGAACTGGGGTGACAGAGTGGGTTAAAGAACGGTGATGGATCAAACCCAGATCTCTTGACTGGGTGTGAGTGTTTGATTGGTTCTGATGCTCCATCCATCACCACCCCCTTTTGTACCGCTTTGTTCGCCATAAGTTGGCAGGGTATGCTCAGACGTGAGTCCATTGCTCACTTTGCCACTGGATTCAAGCAAGCCTGGCTGAAGACGGCTGAAATGCCAGAAACCGGTCCTAGGAAGCTTGTTTCCGGTCCAGGGAAGGCATTGCTTGGCAGTTCGGGCTGGACTGTTCCCATGAGGCACAGGGTCAGACCGATTTGCATATGGCCATGTCTGAAATGGGGTGGCAGAGTGGGCTAAAGAACGGTAATGGATCAAACCCAGATTTGTTGACTGGGTGTGAGTGTTTGATTGGTTCTGATGCTCCGTCCATCACCACCCCCTTTTGTACCGCTTTGTTCGACATAAGTTGGCAGGGTATGCTCAGACGTGAGTCCCTTGCTCACTTTGCCACTGGATTCAAGCAAGCCTGGCTGAAGACGGCTGAAATGCCAGAAACCGGTCCTAGGAAGCTTGTTTCCGGTCCAGGGAAGGCATTGCTTGGCAGTTCGGGCTGGACTGTTCCCATGAAGCACAGGGTCAGACTGATTTGCATATGGCCATGTCTGAACTGGGGTGGCAGAGTGAGCTAAAGAACGGTGATGGATCAAACCCAGTTTTGTTGACTGGGTGTGAGTGTTTGATTGGTTCTGATGCTTCGTCCATCACCACCCCCTTTTGTACCGCTTTGTTCGCCATAAGTTGGCAGGGTATGCTCAGACGTGAGTCCCTTGCTCACTTTGCCACTGGATTCAAGCAAGCCTGGCTGAAGATGGCTGAAATGCCAGAAACCGGTGCTAGGAAGCTTGTTTCCTGTCCAGGGAAGGCATTGCTTGGCAGTTCGGGCTGGACTGTTCCCATGAGGCACAGGGTCAGACTGATTTGCATATGGCCATGTCTGAACTGGGGTGGCAGAGTGGGCTAAAGAACGGTGATGGATCAAACCCAGATCTGTTGACTGGGTGTGAGTGTTTGATTGGTTCTGATGCTTCGTCTATCACCACCCCCTTTTGTACCGCTTTGTTCGCCATAAGTTGGCAGGGTATGCTCAGACGTGAGTCCCTTGCTCACTTTGCCACTGGATTCAAGCAAGCCTGGCTGAAGATGGCTGAAATGCCAGAAACCGGTCCTAGGAAGCTTGTTTCCGGTCCAGGGAAGGCATTGCTTGGCAGTTTGGGCTGGACTGTTCCCATGAGGCACAGGGTCAGACTGATTTGCATATGGCCATGTCTGAACTGGGGTGGCAGAGTGGGCTAAAGAACGGTGATGGATCAAACCCAGATTTGTTGACTGGGTGTGAGTGTTTGATTGGTTCTGATGCTCCGTCCATCACCACCCCCTTTTTTACTGCTTTGTTCGACATAAGTTGGCAGGGTATGCTCAGACGTGAGTCCCTTGCTCACTTTGCCACTGGATTCAAGCAAGCCTGGCTGAAGACGGCTGAAATGCTAGAAACCGGTCCTAGGAAGCTTGTTTCCGGTCCAGGGAAGGTATTGCTTGGCAGTTCGGGCTGGACTGTTCCCATGAGGCACAGGGTCAGACTGATTTGCATATGGCCATGTCTGAACTGGGGTGGCAGAGTGGGCTAAAGAATGGTGATGGATCAAACCCAGATTTGTTGACTGGGTGTGATTGTTTGATTGGTTCTGATGCTCCGTCATTCACCACCCTCTTTTGTACCGCTTTGTTCGACATAAGTTGGCAGGGTATGCTCAGAAGTGAGTCCCTTGCTCACTTTGCCACTGGATTCATGCAAGCCTGGCTGAAGACGGCTGAAATGCCAGAAACCGGTCTTAGGAAGCTTGTTTCCGGTCCAGGGAAGGCATTGCTTGGCAGTTCGGGCTGGACTGTTCCCATGAGGCACAGGTTCAGACTGATTTGCATATGGCCATGGCTGAACTGGGGTGGCAGAGTGAGCTAAAGAACGATGATGGATCAAACCCAGATCTGTTGCCTGGGTGTGAGTGTTTGATTGGTTCTGATGCTTCGTCTATCACCACCCCCTTTTGTACCGCTTTGTTCGGCATAAGTTGGCAGGGTATGCTCAGACGTGAGTTCCTTGCTCACTTTGCCACTGGATTCAAGCAAGCCTGGCTGAAGAGAGCTGAAATGCCAGAAACCGGTCCTAGGAAGCTTTGTTTCCGGTCCAGGGAAAGCATTGCTTGGTAGTTCGGGCTGAACTGCTCCCATGAGGCACAGGGTCAGACTGATTTGCATATGGCTATGTCTGAACTGGGGTGACAGAGTGGGCTAAAGAACGGTGATGGATCAAACCCAGATCTGTTGACTGGGTGTGAGTGTTTGATTGGTTCTGATGCTTCGTCCATCACCACCCCCTTTTGTACCGCTTTGTTCGCCATAAGTTGGCAGGGTATGCTTAGACGTGAGTCCCTTGCTCACTTTGCCACTGGATTCAAGCAAGCCTGGCTGAAGACGGCTGAAATGCCAGAAACCGGTCCTAGGAAGCTTGTTTCCGGTCCAGGGAAGGCATTGCTTGGCAGTTCGGGCTGGACTGTTCCCATGAGGCACAGGGTCAGACTGATTTGCATATGGCCATGTCTGAACTGGGGTGGCAGAGTGGGCTAAAGAACGGTAATGGATCAAACGCAGATTTGTTGACTGGGTGTGAGTGTTTGATTGGTTCTGATGCTCCGTCCATCACCACCCCCTTTTGTACCGCTTTGTTCGACATAAGTTGGCGGGGTGTGCTCAGACGTGTGTCCCTTGCTCACTTTGCCACTGGATTCAAGCAAGCCTGGCTGAAGACGGCTGAAATGCCAGAAACCGGCCCTAGGAAGCTTCTTTCCGGTCCAGGGAAGGCATTGCTTGGCAGTTTGGGCTGGACTATTCCCATGAGGCACAGGGTCTGACTGATTTGCATATGGCCATGTCTGAACTGAGGTGGCAGAGTGGGCTAAAGAACGGTGATGGATCAAACCCAGATCTGTTGACTGGGTGTGAGTGTTTGATTGGTTCTGATGCTCCGTCAATCACCACCCCCTTTTGTACCGCTTTGTTCGCCATAAGTTGGCAGGGTATGCTCATACGTGAGTCCCTTGCTCACTTTGCCACTGGATTCAAGCAAGCCTGGCTGAAAACGGTTGACATGCCAGAAACCTGTCCTAGGAAGCTTGTTTCCGGTCCAGGGAAGGTATTGCTTGGCAGTTCGCGCTGGACTGTTCCCATGAAGCACAGGGTCAGACTGATTTGCATATGGCCATGTCTGAACTGGGGTGGAAGAGTGGGCTAAAGAACGGTGATGGATCAAACCCAGATCTGTTGACTGGGTGTGAGTGTTTGATTGGTTCTGATGCTCCGTCCATCACCACCCCCTTTTGTACCTCTTTGTTCGCCATAAGTTGGCAGGGTATGCTCAGACGTAAGTCCCTTGCTCACTTTGCCACTGGGTTCAAGCAAGCCTGGCTGAAGACGGCTGAAATGCCAGAAACCGGTCCTACGAAGCTTGTTTCCGGTCCAGGGAAGGCATTGCTTGGCAGTTCGGGCAGAACAGCTCCCATGAGGCACAGGGTCAGACTGATTTGCATATGGCCATGTCTGAACTGGGGTGACAGAGTGGGCTAAAGAACGGTGATGGATCAAACCAAGATCTGTTGACTGGGTGTGAGTGTTTGATTGGTTGTGATGCTCCGTCCATCACCACCCCCTTTTGTACCGCTTTGTTTGCCATAAGTTGGCAGGGTATGCTCAGACGTGAGTCCATTGCTCACTTTGCCACTGGATTCAAGCAAGCCTGGCTGAAGACGGCTGAAATGCCAGAAACCGGTCCTAGGAAGCTTGTTTCCGGTCCTGGGAAGGCATTGCTTGGCAGTTCGGGCTGGACTGTTCCCATGAGGCACAGGGTCAGACTGATTTGCATATGGCCATGTCTGAAATGGGGTGGCAGAGTGGGCTAAACAACGGTGATGGATCAAACCCAGATTTGTTGACTGGGTGTGAGTGTTTGATTGGTTCTGATGCTCCGTCCATCACCACCCCCTTTTGTACCGCTTTGTTCGACATAAGTTGGCAGGGTATGCTCAGACGTGAGTCCCTTGCTCACTTTGCCACTGGATTCAAGCAAGCCTGGCTGAAGACGGCTGAAATGCCAGAAACCGGTCCTAGGAAGCTTGTTTCCGGTCCAGGGAAGGTATTGCTTGGCAGTTCGGGCTGGACTGTTCCCATGAGGCACAGGGTCAGACTGATTTGCATATGGCCAAGTCTGAACTGGGGTGGCAGAGTCGGCTAAAGAACGGTGATGGATCAAACCCAGATTTGTTGACTGGGTGTGAGTGTTTGATTGGTTCTGATGCTCCGTCCATCACCACCCCCTTTTTTCCCGCTTTGTTTGACATAAGTTGGCAGTGTATGCTCAACCGTGAGTCCCTTGCTCACTTTGCCACTGGATTCAAGCAAGCCTGGCTGAAGACGGCTGAAATGCCAGAAACCGGTCCTAGGAAGCTTGTTTCCATTCCAGGGAAGGCATTGCTTGGCAGTTCGGGCTGGACTGTTCCCATGAGGCACAGGGTCAGACTGATTTGCATATGGCCATGTCTGAACTGGGGTGGCAGAGTGGGCTAAAGAACGGTTATGGATCAAGCCCAGATCTGTTGACTGGGTGTGAGTGTTTGATTGGTTTTGATGGTCCGTCCATCACCACCCCCTTTTGTACCGCTTTGTTCGCCATAAGTTGGCAGAGTATGCTCAGACGTGAGTCCCTTGCTCACTTTGCCACTGGATTCAAGCAAGCCTGGCTGAAGACGGCTGAAATGCCAGAAACCGGTCCTAGGAAGCTTGTTTCCGGTCCAGGGAAGGCATTGCTTGGCAGTTTGGGCTGGACTGTTCCCATGAGGCACAGGGTCAGACTGATTTGCATATGGCCATGTCTGAAATGGGGTGGCAGAGTGGGCTAAAGAAAGGTGATGGATCAAACCCAGATTTGCTGACTGGGTGTGAGTGTTTGATTGGTTCTGATGCTCCGTCCATCACCACCCCCTTTTGTACCGCTTTGTTCGACCTAAGTTGGCAGGGTATGCTCAGACGTGAGTCCCTTGCTCACTTTGCCACTGGATTCAAGCAAGCCTAGCTGAAAACGGCTGACATGCCAGAAACCGGTCCTAGGAAGCTTGTTTCCGGTCCAGGGAAGGCATTGCTTGGCAGTTCGGGCTGGACTGTTCCGATGAGGCACAGGGTCAGACTGATTTGCATATGGCCATGTCTGAACTGGGGTGGCAGAGTGGGCTAAAGAACGGTGATGGATAAAACCCAGATTTGTTGACTGGGTGTGAGTGTTTGATTGGTTCTGATGCTCCGTCCATCACCACCCCCTTTTTTACCGCTTTGTTCGACATAAGTTGGCAGGGTATGCTCAGACGTGAGTCCCTTGCTCACTTTGCCACTGGATTCAAGCAAGCCTGGCTGAAAACGGCTGAAATGCTAGAAACTGGTCCTAGGAAGCTTGTTTCCGGCCCAGGGAAGGCATTGCGAGGCAGTACGGGCTGGACTGTTCCCATGAGGCACAGGGTCAGACTGATTTGCATATGGCCATGTTTGACCTGGGGTGGCAGAGTGGGCTAAAGAACGGTGATGGATCACACCCAGATTTGTTGACTGGGTGTGAAAGTTTGATTGGTTCTGATGCTCCGTCCATCACCACCCCCTTTTGTACCGCTTTGTTCGCCATAAGTTGGCAGGGTATGCTCAGACGTGAGTCCCTTGCTCACTTTGCCACTGGATTCAAGCAAGCCTGGCTGAAGAAGGCTGAAATGCCGGAAACCGGTCCTAGGAAGCTTTGTTTCCGGTCCAGGGAAGGCATTGCTTGGTAGTTCGGGCTGAATGCTCCCATGAGGCACAGGGTCAGACTGATTTGCATATGGCCATGTCTGAACTGGGGTGGCAGAGTGGGCTAAAGAACGGTGATGGATCAAACCCAGATTTGTTGACTGGGTGTGAGTGTTTGATTGGTTCTGATGCTCCGTCCATCACCACCCCCTTTTGTACCGCTTTGTTCGACCTAAGTTGGCAGGGTATGCTCAGACGTGAGTCCCTTGCTCACTTTGCCACTGGATTCAAGCAAGCCTAGCTGAAAACAGCTGACATGCCAGAAACCGGTCCTAGGAAGCTTGTTTCCGGTCCAGGGAAGGCATTGCTTGGCAGTTCGGGCTGGACTGTTCCGATGAGGCACAGGGTCAGACTGATTTGCATATGGCCATGTCTGAACTGGGGTGGCAGAGTGGGCTAAAGAACGGTGATGGATAAAACCCAGATTTGTTGACTGGGTGTGAGTGTTTGATTGGTTCTGATGCTCCGTCCATCACCACCCCCTTTTTTACCGCTTTGTTCGACATAAGTTGGCAGGGTATGCTCAGACGTGAGTCCCTTGCTCACTTTGCCACTGGATTCAAGCAAGCCTGGCTGAAAACGGCTGAAATGCTAGAAACTGGTCCTAGGAAGCTTGTTTCCGGTCCAGGGAAGGCATTGCGTGGCAGTACGGGCTGGACTGTTCCCATGAGGCACAGGGTCAGACTGATTTGCATATGGCCATGTTTGACCTGGGGTGGCAGAGTGGGCTAAAGAACGGTGATGGATCACACCCAGATTTGTTGACTGGGTGTGAAAGTTTGATTGGTTCTGATGCTCCGTCCATCACCACCCCCTTTTGTACCGCTTTGTTCGACATAAGTTGGCAGGGTATGCTCAGACGTGAGTCCCTTGCTCACTTTGCCACTGGATTCAAGCAAGCCTGGCTGAAGAAGGCTGAAATGCCGGAAACCGGTCCTAGGAAGCTTTGTTTCCGGTCCAGGGAAGGCATTGCTTGGTAGTTCGGGCTGAATGCTCCCATGAGGCACAGGGTCAGACTGATTTGCATATGGCCATGTCTGAACTGGGGTGACAGAGTGGGTTAAAGAACGGTGATGGATCAAACCCAGATCTCTTGACTGGGTGTGAGTGTTTGATTGGTTCTGATGCTCCATCCATCACCACCCCCTTTTGTACCGCTTTGTTCGCCATAAGTTGGCAGGGTATGCTCAGACGTGAGTCCCTTGCTCACTTTGCCACTGGATTCAAGCAAGCCTGGCTGAAGACGGCTGAAATGCCAGAAACCGGTCCTAGGAAGCTTGTTTCCGGTCCAGGGAAGGCATTGCTTGGCAGTTCGGGCTGAACAGCTCCCATGAGGCACAGGGTCAGACTGATTTGCATATGGCCATGTCTGAACTGGGGTGACAGAGTGGGTTAAAGAACGGTGATGGATCAAACCCAGATCTCTTGACTGGGTGTGAGTGTTTGATTGGTTCTGATGCTCCATCCATCACCACCCCCTTTTTTACCGCTTTGTTCGCCATAAGTTGGCAGGGTATGCTCAGACGTGAGTCCATTGCTCACTTTGCCACTGGATTCAAGCAAGCCTGGCTGAAGACGGCTGAAATGCCAGAAACCGGTCCTAGGAAGCTTGTTTCCGGTCCAGGGAAGGCATTGCTTGGCAGTTCGGGCTGGACTGTTCCCATGAGGCACAGGTTCAGACTGATTTGCATATGGCCATGGCTGAACTGGGGTGGCAGAGTGAGCTAAAGAACGATGATGGATCAAACCCAGATCTGTTGACTGGGTGTGAGTGTTTGATTGGTTCTGATGCTTCGTCTATCACCACCCCCTTTTGTACCGCTTTGTTCGGCATAAGTTGGCAGGGTATGCTCAGACGTGAGTTCCTTGCTCACTTTGCCACTGGATTCAAGCAAGCCTGGCTGAAGAGAGCTGAAATGCCAGAAACCGGTCCTAGGAAGCTTTGTTCCCGGTCCAGGGAAAGCATTGCTTGGTAGTTCGGGCTGAACTGCTCCCATGAGGCACAGGGTCAGACTGATTTGCATATGGCTATGTCTGAACTGGGGTGACAGAGTGGGCTAAAGAACGGTGATGGATCAAACCCAGATCTGTTGACTGGGTGTGAGTGTTTGATTGGTTCTGATGCTTCGTCCATCACCACCCCCTTTTGTACCGCTTTGTTCGCCATAAGTTGGCAGGGTATGCTTAGACGTGAGTCCCTTGCTCACTTTGCCACTGGATTCAAGCAAGCCTGGCTGAAGACGGCTGAAATGCCAGAAACCGGTCCTAGGAAGCTTTTTTCCGGTCCAGGGAAGGCATTGCTTGGCAGTTCGGGCTGGACTGTTCCCATGAGGCACAGGGTCAGACTGATTTGCATATGGCCATGTCTGAACTGGGGTGGCAGAGTGGGCTAAAGAACGGTAATGGATCAAACGCAGATTTGTTGACTGGGTGTGAGTGTTTGATTGGTTCTGATGCTCCGTCCATCACCACCCCCTTTTGTACCGCTTTGTTCGATATAAGTTGGCGGGGTGTGCTCAGACGTGTGTCCCTTGCTCACTTTGCCACTGGATTCAACCAAGCCTGGCTGAAGACGGCTGAAATGCCAGAAACCGGCCCTAGGAAGCTTCTTTCCGGTCCAGGGAAGGCATTGCTTGGCAGTTTGGGCTGGACTGTTCCCATGAGGCACAGGGTCTGACTGATTTGCATATGGCCATGTCTGAACTGAGGTGGCAGAGTGGGCTAAAGAACGGTGATGGATCAAACCCAGATCTGTTGACTGGGTGTGAGTGTTTGATTGGTTCTGATGCTCCGTCCATCACCACCCCCTTTTGTACCGCTTTGATCGCCATAAGTTGGCAGGGTATGCTCATACGTGAGTCCCTTGCTCACTTTGCCACTGGATTCAAGCAAGCCTGGCTGAAAACGGTTGACATGCCAGAAACCTGTCCTAGGAAGCTTGTTTCCGGTCCAGGGAAGGTATTGCTTGGCAGTTCGCGCTGGACTGTTCCCATGAAGCACAGGGTCAGACTGATTTGCATATGGCCATGTCTGAACTGGGGTGGAAGAGTGGGCTAAAGAACGGTGATGGATCAAACCCAGATCTGTTGACTGGGTGTGAGTGTTTGATTGGTTCTGATGCTCCGTCCATCACCACCCCCTTTTGTACCTCTTTGTTCGCCATAAGTTGGCAGGGTATGCTCAGACGTAAGTCCCTTGCTCACTTTGCCACTGGATTCAAGCAAGCCTGGCTGAAGACGGCTGAAATGCCAGAAACCGGTCCTACGAAGCTTGTTTCCGGTCCAGGGAAGGCATTGCTTGGCAGTTCGGGCTGAACAGCTCCCATGAGGCACAGGGTCAGACTGATTTGCATATGGCCAAGTCTGAACTGGGGTGGCAGAGTGGGCTAAAGAACGGTGATGGATCAAACCCAGATTTGTTGACTGGGTGTGAGTGTTTGATTGGTTCTGATGCTCCGTCCATCACCACCCACTTTTTTCCCGCTTTGTTCGACATAAGTTGGCAGTGTATGCTCAGACGTGAGTCCCTTGCTCACTTTGCCACTGGATTCAAGCAAGCCTGGCTGAAGACAGCTGAAATGCCAGAAACCGGTCCTAGGAAGCTTGTTTCCATTCCAGGGAAGGCATTGCTTGGCAGTTCGGGCTGGACTGTTCCCATGAGGCACAGGGTCAGACTGATTTGCATATGGCCATGTCTGAACTGGGGTGGCAGAGTGGGCTAAAGAACGGTTATGGATCAAGCCCAGATCTGTTGACTGGGTGTGAGTGTTTGATTGGTTTTGATGGTCCATCCATCACCACCCCCTTTTGTACCGCTTTGTTCGCCATAAGTTGGCAGAGTATGCTCAGACGTGAGTCCCTTGCTCACTTTGCCACTGGATTCAAGCAAGCCTGGCTGAAGACGGCTGAAATGCCAGAAACCGGTCCTAGGAAGCTTGTTTCCGGTCCAGGGAAGGCATTGCTTGGCAGTTTGGGCTGGACTGTTCCCATGAGGCACAGGGGCAGACTGATTTGCATATGGCCATGTCTGAAATGGGGTGGCAGAGTGGGCTAAAGAACGGTGATGGATCAAACCCAGATTTGTTGACTGGGTGTGAGTGTTTGATTGGTTCTGATGCTCCGTCCATCACCACCCCCTTTTGTACCGCTTTGTTCGACCTAAGTTGGCAGGGTATGCTCAGACGTGAGTCCCTTGCTCACTTTGCCACTGGATTCAAGCAAGCCTAGCTGAAAACGGCTGACATGCCAGAAACCGGTCCTAGGAAGCTTGTTTCCGGTCCAGGGAAGGCATTGCTTGGCAGTTCGGGCTGGACTGTTCCGATGAGGCACAGGGTCAGACTGATTTGCATATGGCCATGTCTGAACTGGGGTGGCAGAGTGGGCTAAAGAACGGTGATGGATAAAACCCAGATTTGTTGACTGGGTGTGAGTGTTTGATTGGTTCTGATGCTCCGTCCATCACCACCTCCTTTTTTACCGCTTTGTTCGACATAAGTTGGCAGGGTATGCTCAGACGTGAGTCCCTTGCTCACTTTGCCACTGGATTCAAGCAAGCCTGGCTGAAAACGGCTGAAATGCTAGAAACTGGTCCTAGGAAGCTTGTTTCCGGCCCAGGGAAGGCATTGCGAGGCAGTACGGGCTGGACTGTTCCCATGAGGCACAGGGTCAGACTGATTTGCATATGGCCATGTTTGACCTGGGGTGGCAGAGTGGGCTAAAGAACGGTGATGGATCACACCCAGATTTGTTGACTGGGTGTGAAAGTTTGATTGGTTCTGATGCTCCGTCCATCACCACCCCCTTTTGTACCGCTTTGTTCGCCATAAGTTGGCAGGGTATGCTCAGACGTGAGTCCCTTGCTCACTTTGCCACTGGATTCAAGCAAGCCTGGCTGAAGAAGGCTGAAATGCCGGAAACCGGTCCTAGGAAGCTTTGTTTCCGGTCCAGGGAAGGCATTGCTTGGTAGTTCGGGCTGAATGCTCCCATGAGGCACAGGGTCAGACTGATTTGCATATGGCCATGTCTGAACTGGGGTGGCAGAGTGGGCTAAAGAACGGTGATGGATCAAACCCAGATTTGTTGACTGGGTGTGAGTGTTTGATTGGTTCTGATGCTCCGTCCATCACCACCCCCTTTTGTACCGCTTTGTTCGACCTAAGTTGGCAGGGTATGCTCAGGCGTGAGTCCCTTGCTCACTTTGCCACTGGATTCAAGCAAGCCTAGCTGAAAACAGCTGACATGCCAGAAACCGGTCCTAGGAAGCTTGTTTCCGGTCCAGGGAAGGCATTGCTTGGCAGTTCGGGCTGGACTGTTCCGATGAGGCACAGGGTCAGACTGATTTGCATATGGCCATGTCTGAACTGGGGTGGCAGAGTGGGCTAAAGAACGGTGATGGATAAAACCCAGATTTGTTGACTGGGTGTGAGTGTTTGATTGGTTCTGATGCTCCGTCCATCACCACCCCCTTTTTTACCGCTTTGTTCGACATAAGTTGGCAGGGTATGCTCAGACGTGAGTCCCTTGCTCACTTTGCCACTGGATTCAAGCAAGCCTGGCTGAAAACGGCTGAAATGCTAGAAACTGGTCCTAGGAAGCTTGTTTCCGTTCCAGGGAAAGCATTGCGTGGCAGTACGGGCTGGACTGTTCCCATGAGGCACAGGGTCAGACTGATTTGCATATGGCCATGTTTGACCTGGGGTGGCAGAGTGGGCTAAAGAACGGTGATGGATCACACCCAGATTTGTTGACTGGGTGTGAAAGTTTGATTGGTTCTGATGCTCCGTCCATCACCACCCCCTTTTGTACCGCTTTGTTCGACATAAGTTGGCAGGGTATGCTCAGACGTGAGTCCCTTGCTCACTTTGCCACTGGATTCAAGCAAGCCTGGCTGAAGAAGGCTGAAATGCCGGAAACCGGTCCTAGGAAGCTTTGTTTCCGGTCCAGGGAAGGCATTGCTTGGTAGTTCGGGCTGAATGCTCCCATGAGGCACAGGGTCAGACTGATTTGCATATGGCCATGTCTGAACTGGGGTGACAGAGTGGGTTAAAGAACGGTGATGGATCAAACCCAGATCTCTTGACTGGGTGTGAGTGTTTGATTGGTTCTGATGCTCCATCCATCACCACCCCCTTTTGTACCGCTTTGTTCGCCATAAGTTGGCAGGGTATGCTCAGACGTGAGTCCCTTGCTCACTTTGCCACTGGATTCAAGCAAGCCTGGCTGAAGACGGCTGAAATGCCAGAAACTGGTCCTAGGAAGCTTGTTTCCGGTCCAGGGAAGGCATTGCTTGGCAGTTCGGGCTGAACAGCTCCCATGAGGCACAGGGTCAGACTGATTTGCATATGGCCATGTCTGAACTGGGGTGACAGAGTGGGTTAAAGAACGGTGATGGATCAAACCCAGATCTCTTGACTGGGTGTGAGTGTTTGATTGGTTCTGATGCTCCATCCATCACCACCCCCTTTTGTACCGCTTTGTTCGCCATAAGTTGGCAGAGTATGCTCAGACGTGAGTCCATTGCTCACTTTGCCACTGGATTCAAGCAAGCCTGGCTGAAGACGGCTGAAATGCCAGAAACCGGTCCTAGGAAGCTTGTTTCCGGTCCAGGGAAGGCATTGCTTGGCAGTTCGGGCTGGACTGTTCCCATGAGGCACAGGGTCAGACCGATTTGCATATGGCCATGTCTGAAATGGGGTGGCAGAGTGGGCTAAAGAACGGTAATGGATCAAACCCAGATTTGTTGACTGGGTGTGAGTGTTTGATTGGTTCTGATGCTCCGTCCATCACCACCCCCTTTTGTACCGCTTTGTTCGACATAAGTTGGCAGGGTATGCTCAGACGTGAGTCCCTTGCTCACTTTGCCACTGGATTCAAGCAAGCCTGGCTGAAGACGGCTGAAATGCCAGAAACCGGTCCTAGGAAGCTTGTTTCCGGTCCAGGGAAGGCATTGCTTGGCAGTTCGGGCTGGACTGTTCCCATGAGGCACAGGGTCAGACTGATTTGCATATGGCCATGTCTGAACTGGGGTGGCAGAGTGAGCTAAAGAACGGTGATGGATCAAACCCAGTTTTGTTGACTGGGTGTGAGTGTTTGATTGGTTCTGATGCTTCGTCCATCACCACCCCCTTTTCTACCGCTTTGTTCGCTATAAGTTGGCAGGGTATGCTCAGACGTGAGTCCCTTGCTCACTTTGCCACTGGATTCAAGCAAGCCTGGCTGAAGATGGCTGAAATGCCAGAAACCGGTGCTAGGAAGCTTGTTTCCTGTCCAGGGAAGGCATTGCTTGGCAGTTCGGGCTGGACTGTTCCCATGAGGCACAGGGTCAGACTGATTTGCATATGGCCATGTCTGAACTGGGGTGGCAGAGTGGGCTAAAGAACGGTGATGGATCAAACCCAGATCTGTTGACTGGGTGTGAGTGTTTGATTGGTTCTGATGCTTCGTCTATCACCACCCCCTTTTGTACCGCTTTGTTCGCCATAAGTTGGCAGGGTATGCTCAGACGTGAGTCCCTTGCTCACTTTGCCACTGGATTCAAGCAAGCCTGGCTGAAGATGGCTGAAATGCCAGAAACCGGTCCTAGGAAGCTTGTTTCCGGTCCAGGGAAGGCATTGCTTGGCAGTTTGGGCTGGACTGTTCCCATGAGGCACAGGGTCAGACTGATTTGCATATGGCCATGTCTGAACTGGGGTGGCAGAGTGGGCTAAAGAACGGTGATGGATCAAACCCAGATTTGTTGACTGGGTGTGAGTGTTTGATTGGTTCTGATGCTCCGTCCATCACCACCCCCTTTTTTACTGCTTTGTTCGACATAAGTTGGCAGGGTATGCTCAGACATGAGTCCCTTGCTCACTTTGCCACTGGATTCAAGCAAGCCTGGCTGAAGACGGCTGAAATGCTAGAAACCGGTCCTAGGAAGCTTGTTTCCGGTCCAGGGAAGGTATTGCTTGGCAGTTCGGGCTGGACTGTTCCCATGAGGCACAGGGTCAGACTGATTTGCATATGGCCATGTCTGAACTGGGGTGGCAGAGTGGGCTAAAGAATGGTGATGGATCAAACCCAGATTTGTTGACTGGGTGTGATTGTTTGATTGGTTCTGATGCTCCGTCATTCACCACCCTCTTTTGTACCGCTTTGTTCGACATAAGTTGGCAGGGTATGCTCAGAAGTGAGTCCCTTGCTCACTTTGCCACTGGATTCATGCAAGCCTGGCTGAAGACGGCTGAAATGCCAGAAACCGGTCTTAGGAAGCTTGTTTCCGGTCCAGGGAAGGCATTGCTTGGCAGTTCGGGCTGGACTGTTCCCATGAGGCACAGGTTCAGACTGATTTGCATATGGCCATGGCTGAACTGGGGTGGCAGAGTGAGCTAAAGAACGATGATGGATCAAACCCAGATCTGTTGACTGGGTGTGAGTGTTTGATTGGTTCTGATGCTTCGTCTATCACCACCCCCTTTTGTACCGCTTTGTTCGGCATAAGTTGGCAGGGTATGCTCAGACGTGAGATCCTTGCTCACTTTGCCACTGGATTCAAGCAAGCCTGGCTGAAGAGAGCTGAAATGCCAGAAACCGGTCCTAGGAAGCTTTGTTTCCGGTCCAGGGAAAGCATTGTTTGGTAGTTCGGGCTGAACTGCTCCCATGAGGCACAGGGTCAGACTGATTTGCATATGGCTATGTCTGAACTGGGGTGACAGAGTGGGCTAAAGAACGGTGATGGATCAAACCCAGATCTGTTGACTGGGTGTGAGTGTTTGATTGGTTCTGATGCTTCGTCCATCACCACCCCCTTTTGTACCGCTTTGTTCGCCATAAGTTGGCAGGGTATGCTTAGACGTGAGTCCCTTGCTCACTTTGCCACTGGATTCAAGCAAGCCTGGCTGAAGACGGCTGAAATGCCAGAAACCGGTCCTAGGAAGCTTGTTTCCGGTCCAGGGAAGGCATTGCTTGGCAGTTCGGGCTAGACTGTTCCCATGAGGCACAGGGTCAGACTGATTTGCATATGGCCATGTCTGAACTGGGGTGGCAGAGTGGGCTAAAGAACGGTAATGGATCAAACGCAGATTTGTTGACTGGGTGTGAGTGTTTGATTGGTTCTGATGCTCCGTCCATCACCACCCCCTTTTGTACCGCTTTGTTCGACATAAGTTGGCGGGGTGTGCTCAGACGTGTGTCCCTTGCTCACTTTGCCACTGGATTCAAGCAAGCCTGGCTGAAGACGGCTGAAATGCCAGAAACCGGCCCTAGGAAGCTTCTTTCCGGTCCAGGGAAGGCATTGCTTGGCAGTTTGGGCTGGACTGTTCCCATGAGGCACAGGGTCTGACTGATTTGCATATGGGCATGTCTGAACTGAGGTGGCAGAGTGGGCTAAAGAACGGTGATGGATCAAACCCAGATCTGTTGACTGGGTGTGAGTGTTTGATTGGTTCTGATGCTCCGTCCATCACCACCCCCTTTTGTACCGCTTTGTTCGCCATAAGTTGGCAGGGTATGCTCATACGTGAGTCCCTTGCTCACTTTGCCACTGGATTCAAGCAAGCCTGGCTGAAAACGGTTGACATGCCAGAAACCTGTCCTAGGAAGCTTGTTTCCGGTCCAGGGAAGGTATTGCTTGGCAGTTCGCGCTGGACTGTTCCCATGAAGCACAGGGTCAGACTGATTTGCATATGGCCATGTCTGAACTGGGGTGGAAGAGTGGGCTAAAGAACGGTGATGGATCAAACCCAGATCTGTTGACTGGGTGTGAGTGTTTGATTGGTTCTGATGCTCCGTCCATCACCACCCCCTTTTGTACCTCTTTGTTCGCCATAAGTTGGCAGGGTATGCTCAGACGTAAGTCCCTTGCTCACTTTGCCACTGGATTCAAGCAAGCCTGGCTGAAGACGGCTGAAATGCCAGAAACCGGTCCTACGAAGCTTGTTTCCGGTCCAGGGAAGGCATTGCTTGGCAGTTCGGGCTGAACAGCTCCCATGAGGCACAGGGTCAGACTGATTTGCATATGGCCATGTCTGAACTGGGGTGACAGAGTGGGCTAAAGAACGGTGATGGATCAAACCAAGATCTGTTGACTGGGTGTGAGTGTTTGATTGGTTGTGATGCTCCGTCCATCACCACCCCCTTTTGTACCGCTTTGTTTGCCATAAGTTGGCAGGGTATGCTCAGACGTGAGTCCATTGCTCACTTTGCCACTGGATTCAAGCAAGCCTGGCTGAAGACGGCTGAAATGCCAGAAACCGGTCCTAGGAAGCTTGTTTCCGGTCCTGGGAAGGCATTGCTTGGCAGTTCGGGCTGGACTGTTCCCATGAGGCACAGGGTCAGACTGATTTGCATATGGCCATGTCTGAAATGGGGTGGCAGAGTGGGCTAAACAACGGTGATGGATCAAACCCAGATTTGTTGACTGGGTGTGAGTGTTTGATTGGTTCTGATGCTCCGTCCATCACCACCCCCTTTTGTACCGCTTTGTTTGACATAAGTTGGCAGGGTATGCTCAGACGTGAGTCCCTTGCTCACTTTGCCACTGGATTCAAGCAAGCCTGGCTGAAGACGGCTGAAATGCCAGAAACCGGTCCTAGGAAGCTTGTTTCCGGTCCAGGGAAGGTATTGCTTGGCAGTTCGGGCTGGACTGTTCCCATGAGGCACAGGGTCAGACTGATTTGCATATGGCCATGTCTGAACTGGGGTGGCAGAGTGGGCTAAAGAACGGTTATGGATCAAGCCCAGATCTGTTGACTGGGTGTGAGTGTTTGATTGGTTTTGATGGTCCGTCCATCACCACCCCCTTTTGTACCGCTTTGTTCGCCATAAGTTGGCAGAGTATGCTCAGACGTGAGTCCCTTGCTCACTTTGCCACTGGATTCAAGCAAGCCTGGCTGAAGACGGCTGAAATGCCAGAAACCGGTCCTAGGAAGCTTGTTTCCGGTCCAGGGAAGGCATTGCTTGGCAGTTTGGGCTGGACTGTTCCCATGAGGCACAGGGTCAGACTGATTTGCATATGGCCATGTCTGAAATGGGGTGGCAGAGTGGGCTAAAGAACGGTGATGGATCAAACCCAGATTTGTTGACTGGGTGTGAGTGTTTGATTGGTTCTGATGCTCCGTCCATCACCACCCCCTTTTGTACCGCTTTGTTCGACCTAAGTTGGCAGGGTATGCTCAGACGTGAGTCCCTTGCTCACTTTGCCACTGGATTCAAGCAAGCCTAGCTGAAAACGGCTGACATGCCAGAAACCGGTCCTAGGAAGCTTGTTTCCGGTCCAGGGAAGGCATTGCTTGGCAGTTCGGGCTGGACTGTTCCGATGAGGCACAGGGTCAGACTGATTTGCATATGGCCATGTCTGAACTGGGGTGGCAGAGTGGGCTAAAGAACGGTGATGGATAAAACCCAGATTTGTTGACTGGGTGTGAGTGTTTGATTGGTTCTGATGCTCCGTCCATCACCACCCCCTTTTTTACCGCTTTGTTCGACATAAGTTGGCAGGGTATGCTCAGACGTGAGTCCCTTGCTCACTTTGCCACTGGATTCAAGCAAGCCTGGCTGAAAACGGCTGAAATGCTAGAAACTGGTCCTAGGAAGCTTGTTTCCGGGCCAGGGAAGGCATTGCGAGGCAGTACGGGCTGGACTGTTCCCATGAGGCACAGGGTCAGACTGATTTGCATATGGCCATGTTTGACCTGGGGTGGCAGAGTGGGCTAAAGAACGGTGATGGATCACACCCAGATTTGTTGACTGGGTGTGAAAGTTTGATTGGTTCTGATGCTCCGTCCATCACCACCCCCTTTTGTACCGCTTTGTTCGCCATAAGTTGGCAGGGTATGCTCAGACGTGAGTCCCTTGCTCACTTTGCCACTGGATTCAAGCAAGCCTGGCTGAAGAAGGCTGAAATGCCGGAAACCGGTCCTAGGAAGCTTTGTTTCCGGTCCAGGGAAGGCATTGCTTGGTAGTTCGGGCTGAATGCTCCCATGAGGCACAGGGTCAGACTGATTTGCATATGGCCATGTCTGAACTGGGGTGACAGAGTGGGTTAAAGAACGGTGATGGATCAAACCCAGATCTCTTGACTGGGTGTGAGTGTTTGATTGGTTCTGATGCTCCATCCATCACCACCCCCTTTTGTACCGCTTTGTTCGCCATAAGTTGGCAGGGTATGCTCAGACGTGAGTCCCTTGCTCACTTTGCCACTGGATTCAAGCAAGCCTGGCTGAAGAAGGCTGAAATGCCGGAAACCGGTCCTAGGAAGCTTTGTTTCCGGTCCAGGGAAGGCATTGCTTGGTAGTTCGGGCTGAATGCTCCCATGAGGCACAGGGTCAGACTGATTTGCATATGGCCATGTCTGAACTGAGGTGGCAGAGTGGGCTAAAGAACGGTGATGGATCAAACCCAGATCTGTTGACTGGGTGTGAGTGTTTGATTGGTTCTGATGCTCCGTCCATCACCACCCCCTTTTGTACCGCTTTGTTCGCCATAAGTTGGCAGGGTATGCTCATACGTGAGTCCCTTGCTCACTTTGCCACTGGATTCAAGCAAGCCTGGCTGAAAACGGTTGACATGCCAGAAACGTGTCCTAGGAAGCTTGTTTCCGGTCCAGGGAAGGTATTGCTTGGCAGTTCACGCTGGACTGTTCCCATGAAGCACAGGGTCAGACTGATTTGCATATGGCCATGTCTGAACTGGGGTGGAAGAGTGGGCTAAAGAACGGTGATGGATCAAACCCAGATCTGTTGATTGGGTGTGAGTGTTTGATTGGTTCTGATGCTCCGTCCATCACCACCCCCTTTTGTACCTCTTTGTTCGCCATAAGTTGGCAGGGTATGCTCAGACGTAAGTCCCTTGCTCACTTTGCCACTGGATTCAAGCAAGCCTGGCTGAAAACGGCTGAAATGCCAGAAACCGGTCCTACGAAGCTTGTTTCCGGTCCAGGGAAGGCATTGCTTGGCAGTTCGGGCTGAACAGCTCCCATGAGGCACAGGGTCAGACTGATTTGCATATGGCCATGTCTGAACTGGGGTGACAGAGTGGGCTAAAGAACGGTGATGGATCAAACCAAGATCTCTTGACTGGGTGTGAGTGTTTGATTGGTTGTGATGCTCCGTCCATCACCACCCCCTTTTGTACCACTTTGTTTGCCATAAGTTGGCAGGGTATGCTCAGACGTGAGTCCATTGCTCACTTTGCCACTGGATTCGAGCAAGCCTGGCTGAAGACGGCTGAAATGCCAGAAACCGGTCCTAGGAAGCTTGTTTCCGGTCCTGGGAAGGCATTGCTTGGCAGTTCGGGCTGGACTGTTCCCATGAGGCACAGGGTCAGACTGATTTGCATATGGCCATGTCTGAAATGGGGTGGCAGAGTGGGCTAAACAACGGTGATGGATCAAACCCAGATTTGTTGACTGGGTGTGAGTGTTTGATTGGTTCTGATGCTCCGTCCATCACCACCCCCTTTTGTACCGCTTTGTTCGACATAAGTTGGCAGGGTATGCTCAGACGTGAGTCCCTTGCTCACTTTGCCACTGGATTCAAGCAAGCCTGGCTGAAGACGGCTGAAATGCCAGAAACCGGTCCTAGGAAGCTTGTTTCCGGTCCAGGGAAGGTATTGCTTGGCAGTTCGGGCTGGACTGTTCCCATGAGGCACAGGGTCAGACTGATTTGCATATGGCCAAGTCTGAACTGGGGTGGCAGAGTGCGCTAAAGAACGGTGATGGATCAAACCCAGATTTGTTGACTGGATGTGAGTGTTTGATTGGTTCTGATGCTCCGTCCATCACCACCCCCTTTTTTACCGCTTTGTTCGACATAAGTTGGCAGTGTATGCTCAGACGTGAGTCCCTTGCTCACTTTGCCACTGGATTCAAGCAAGCCTGGCTGAAGACGGCTGAAATGCCAGAAACCGGTCCTAGGAAGCTTGTTTCCATTCCAGGGAAGGCATTGCTTGGCAGTTCGGGCTGGACTGTTCCCATGAGGCACAGGGTCAGACTGATTTGCATATGGCCATGTCTGAACTGGGGTGGCAGAGTGGGCTAAAGAACGGTTATGGATCAAGCCCAGATCTGTTGACTGGGTGTGAGTGTTTGATTGGTTTTGATGCTCCGTCCATCACCACCCCCTTTTGTACCGCTTTGTTCGCCATAAGTTGGCAGAGTATGCTCAGACGTGAGTCCCTTGCTCACTTTGCCACTGGATTCAAGCAAGCCTGGCTGAAGACGGCTGAAATGCCAGAAACCGGTCCTAGGAAGCTTGTTTCCGGTCCAGGGAAGGCATTGCTTGGAAGTTTGGGCTGGACTGTTCCCATGAGGCACAGGGTCAGACTGATTTGCATATGGCCATGTCTGAAATGGGGTGGCAGAGTGGGCTAAAGAACGGTGATGGATCAAACCCAGATTTGTTGACTGGGTGTGAGTGTTTGATTGGTTCTGATGCTCCGTCCATCACCACCCCCTTTTGTACCGCTTTGTTCGACCTAAGTTGGCAGGGTATGCTCAGACGTGAGTCCCTTGCTCACTTTGCCACTGGATTCAAGCAAGCCTAGCTGAAAACGGCTGACATGCCAGAAACCGGTCCTAGGAAGCTTGTTTCCGGTCCAGGGAAGGCATTGCTTGGCAGTTCGGGCTGGACTGTTCCGATGAGGCACAGGGTCAGACTGATTTGCATATGGCCATGTCTGAACTGGGGTGGCAGAGTGGGCTAAAGAACGGTGATGGATAAAACCCAGATTTGTTGACTGGGTGTGAGTGTTTGATTGGTTCTGATGCTCCGTCCATCACCACCCCCTTTTTTACCGCTTTGTTCGACATAAGTTGGCAGGGTATGCTCAGACGTGAGTCCCTTGCTCACTTTGCCACTGGATTCAAGCAAGCCTGGCTGAAAACGGCTGAAATGCTAGAAACTGGTCCTAGGAAGCTTGTTTCCGGTCCAGGGAAGGCATTGCGTGGCAGTACGGGCTGGACTGTTCCCATGAGGCACAGGGTCAGACTGATTTGCATATGGCCATGTTTGACCTGGGGTGGCAGAGTGGGCTAAAGAACGGTGATGGATCACACCCAGATTTGTTGACTGGGTGTGAAAGTTTGATTGGTTCTGATGCTCCGTCCATCACCACCCCCTTTTGTACCGCTTTGTTCGACATAAGTTGGCAGGGTATGCTCAGACGTGAGTCCCTTGCTCACTTTGCCACTGGATTCAAGCAAGCCTGGCTGAAGAAGGCTGAAATGCCGGAAACCGGTCCTAGGAAGCTTTGTTTCCGGTCCAGGGAAGGCATTGCTTGGTAGTTCGGGCTGAATGCTCCCATGAGGCACAGGGTCAGACTGATTTGCATATGGCCATGTCTGAACTGGGGTGACAGAGTGGGTTAAAGAACGGTGATGGATCAAACCCAGATCTCTTGACTGGGTGTGAGTGTTTGATTGGTTCTGATGCTCCATCCATCACCACCCCCTTTTGTACCGCTTTGTTCGCCATAAGTTGGCAGGGTATGCTCAGACGTGAGTCCCTTGCTCACTTTGCCACTGGATTCAAGCAAGCCTGGCTGAAGACGGCTGAAATGCCAGAAACTGGTCCTAGGAAGCTTGTTTCCGGTCCAGGGAAGGCATTGCTTGGCAGTTCGGGCTGAACAGCTCCCATGAGGCACAGGGTCAGACTGATTTGCATATGGCCATGTCTGAACTGGGGTGACAGAGTGGGTTAAAGAACGGTGATGGATCAAACCCAGATCTCTTGACTGGGTGTGAGTGTTTGATTGGTTCTGATGCTCCATCCATCACCACCCCCTTTTGTACCGCCTTGTTCGCCATAAGTTGGCAGTGTATGCTCAGACGTGAGTCCATTGCTCACTTTGCCACTGGATTCAAGCAAGCCTGGCTGAAGACGGCTGAAATGCCAGAAACCGGTCCTAGGAAGCTTGTTTCCGGTCCAGGGAAGGCATTGCTTGGCAGTTCGGGCTGGACTGTTCCCATGAGGCACAGGGTCAGACTGATTTGCATATGGCCATGTCTGAAATGGGGTGGCAGAGTGGGCTAAAGAACGGTGATGGATCAAACCCAGATTTGTTGACTGGGTGTGAGTGTTTGATTGGTTCTGATGCTCCGTCCATCACCACCCCCTTTTGTACCTCTTTGTTCGCCATAAGTTGGCAGGGTATGCTCAGACGTAAGTCCCTTGCTCACTTTGCCACTGGATTCAAGCAAGCCTGGCTGAAGACGGCTGAAATGCCAGAAACCGGTCCTACGAAGCTTGTTTCCAGTCCAGGGAAGGCATTGCTTGGCAGTTCGGGCTGAACAGCTCCCATGAGGCACAGGGTCAGACTGATTTGCATATGGCCATGTCTGAACTGGGGTGACAGAGTGGGCTAAAGAACGGTGATGGATCAAACCAAGATCTGTTGACTGGGTGTGAGTGTTTGATTGGTTGTGATGCTCCGTCCATCACCACCCCCTTTTGTACCGCTTTGTTTGCCATAAGTTGGCAGGGTATGCTCAGACGTGAGTCCATTGCTCACTTTGCCACTGTATTCAAGCAAGCCTGGCTGAAGACGGCTGAAATGCCAGAAACCGGTCCTAGGAAGCTTGTTTCCGGTCCTGGGAAGGCATTGCTTGGCAGTTCGGGCTGGACTGTTCCCATGAGGCACAGGGTCAGACTGATTTGCATATGGCCATGTCTGAAATGGGGTGGCAGAGTGGGCTAAACAACGGTGATGGATCAAACCCAGATTTGTTGACTGGGTGTGAGTGTTTGATTGGTTCTGATGCTCCGTCCATCACCACCCCCTTTTGTACCGCTTTGTTCGACATAAGTTGGCAGGGTATGCTCAGACGTGAGTCCCTTGCTCACTTTGCCACTGGATTCAAGCAAGCCTGGCTGAAGACGGCTGAAATGCCAGAAACCGGTCCTAGGAAGCTTGTTTCCGGTCCAGGGAAGGTATTGCTTGGCAGTTCGGGCTGGACTGTTCCCATGAGGCACAGGGTCAGACTGATTTGCATATGGCCAAGTCTGAACTGGGGTGGCAGAGTGGGCTAAAGAACGGTGATGGATCAAACCCAGATTTGTTGACTGGGTGTGAGTGTTTGATTGGTTCTGATGCTCCGTCCATCACCACCCCCTTTTTTACCGCTTTGTTCGACATAAGTTGGCAGTGTATGCTCAGACGTGAGTCCCTTGCTCACTTTGCCACTGGATTCAAGCAAGCCTGGCTGAAGACGGCTGAAATGCCAGAAACCGGTCCTAGGAAGCTTGTTTCCATTCCAGGGAAGGCATTGCTTGGCAGTTCGGGCTGGACTGTTCCCATGAGGCACAGGGTCAGACTGATTTGCATATGGCCATGTCTGAACTGGGGTGGCAGAGTGGGCTAAAGAACGGTTATGGATCAAGCCCAGATCTGTTGACTGGGTGTGAGTGTTTGATTGGTTTTGATGCTCCGTCCATCACCACCCCCTTTTGTACCGCTTTGTTCGCCATAAGTTGGCAGAGTATGCTCAGACGTGAGTCCCTTGCTCACTTTGCCACTGGATTCAAGCAAGCCTGGCTGAAGACGGCTGAAATGCCAGAAACCGGTCCTAGGAAGCTTGTTTCCGGTCCAGGGAAGGCATTGCTTGGCAGTTTGGGCTGGACTGTTCCCATGAGGCACAGGGTCAGACTGATTTGCATATGGCCATGTCTGAAATGAGGTGGCAGAGTGGGCTAAAGAACGGTGATGGATCAAACCCAGATTTGTTGACTGGGTGTGAGTGTTTGATTGGTTCTGATGCTCGGTCCATCACCACCCCCTTTTGTACCGCTTTGTTCGACCTAAGTTGGCAGGGTATGCTCAGACGTGAGTCCCTTGCTCACTTTGCCACTGGATTCAAGCAAGCCTAGCTGAAAACGGCTGACATGCCAGAAACCGGTCCTAGGAAGCTTGTTTCCGGTCCAGGGAAGGCATTGCTTGGCAGTTCGGGCTGGACTGTTCCGATGAGGCACAGGGTCAGACTAATTTGCATATGGCCATGTCTGAACTGGGGTGGCAGAGTGGGCTAAAGAACGGTGATGGATAAAACCCAGATTTGTTGACTGGGTGTGAGTGTTTGATTGGTTCTGATGCTCCGTCCATCACCACCCCCTTTTTTACCGCTTTGTTCGACATAAGTTGGCAGGGTATGCTCAGACGTGAGTCCCTTGCTCACTTTGCCACTGGATTCAAGCAAGCCTGGCTGAAAACGGCTGAAATGCTAGAAACTGGTCCTAGGAAGCTTGTTTCCGGTCCAGGGAAGGCATTGCGTGGCAGTACGGGCTGGACTGTTCCCATGAGGCACAGGGTCAGACTGATTTGCATATGGCCATGTTTGACCTGGGGTGGCAGAGTGGGCTAAAGAACGGTGATGGATCACACCCAGATTTGTTGACTGGGTGTGAAAGTTTGATTGGTTCTGATGCTCCGTCCATCACCACCCCCTTTTGTACCGCTTTGTTCGACATAAGTTGGCAGGGTATGCTCAGACGTGAGTCCCTTGCTCACTTTGCCACTGGATTCAAGCAAGCCTGGCTGAAGAAGGCTGAAATGCCGGAAACCGGTCCTAGGAAGCTTTGTTTCCGGTCCAGGGAAGGCATTGCTTGGTAGTTCGGGCTGAATGCTCCCATGAGGCACAGGGTCAGACTGATTTGCATATGGCCATGTCTGAACTGGGGTGACAGAGTGGGTTAAAGAACGGTGATGGATCAAACCCAGATCTCTTGACTGGGTGTGAGTGTTTGATTGGTTCTGATGCTCCATCCATCACCACCCCCTTTTGTACCGCTTTGTTCGCCATAAGTTGGCAGGGTATGCTCAGACGTGAGTCCCTTGCTCACTTTGCCACTGGATTCAAGCAAGCCTGGCTGAAGACGGCTGAAATGCCAGAAACTGGTCCTAGGAAGCTTGTTTCCGGTCCAGGGAAGGCATTGCTTGGCAGTTCGGGCTGAACAGCTCCCATGAGGCACAGGGTCAGACTGATTTGCATATGGCCATGTCTGAACTGGGGTGACAGATTGGGCTAAAGAACGGTGATGGATCAAACCAAGATCTGTTGACTGGGTGTGAGTGTTTGATTGGTTGTGATGCTCCGTCCATCACCACCCCCTTTTGTACCGCTTTGTTTGCCATAAGTTGGCAGGGTATGCTCAGACGTGAGTCCATTGCTCACTTTGCCACTGGATTCAAGCAAGCCTGGCTGAAGACGGCTGAAATGCCAGAAACCGGTCCTAGGAAGCTTGTTTCCGGTCCAGGGAAGGCATTGCTTGGCAGTTCGGGCTGGACTGTTCCCATGAGGCACAGGGTCAGACTGATTTGCATATGGCCATGTCTGAAATGGGGTGGCAGAGTGGGCTAAAGAACGGTGATGGATCAAACCCAGATTTGTTGACTGGGTGTGAGTGTTTGATTGGTTCTGATGCTCCGTCCATCACCACCCCCTTTTGTACCTCTTTGTTCGCCATAAGTTGGCAGGGTATGCTCAGACGTAAGTCCCTTGCTCACTTTGCCACTGGATTCAAGCAAGCCTGGCTGAAGACGGCTGAAATGCCAGAAACCGGTCCTACGAAGCTTGTTTCCGGTCCAGGGAAGGCATTGCTTGGCAGTTCGGGCTGAACAGCTCCCATGAGGCACAGGGTCAGACTGATTTGCATATGGCCATGTCTGAACTGGGGTGACAGAGTGGGCTAAAGAACGGTGATGGATCAAACCAAGATCTGTTGACTGGGTGTGAGTGTTTGATTGGTTGTGATGCTCCGTCCATCACCACCCCCTTTTGTACCCCTTTGTTTGCCATAAGTTGGCAGGGTATGCTCAGACGTGAGTCCATTGCTCACTTTGCCACTGGATTCAAGCAAGCCTGGCTGAAGACGGCTGAAATGCCAGAAACCGGTCCTAGGAAGCTTGTTTCCGGTCCTGGGAAGGCATTGCTTGGCAGTTCGGGCTGGACTGTTCCCATGAGGCACAGGGTCAGACTGATTTGCATATGGCCATGTCTGAAATGGGGTGGCAGAGTGGGCTAAACAACGGTGATGGATCAAACCCAGATTTGTTGACTGGGTGTGAGTGTTTGATTGGTTCTGATGCTCCGTCCATCACCACCCCCTTTTGTACCGCTTTGTTCGACATAAGTTGGCAGGGTATGCTCAGACGTGAGTCCCTTGCTCACTTTGCCACTGGATTCAAGCAAGCCTGGCTGAAGACGGCTGAAATGCCAGAAACCGGTCCTAGGAAGCTTGTTTCCGGTCCAGGGAAGGTATTGCTTGGCAGTTCGGGCTGGACTGTTCCCATGAGGCACAGGGTCAGACTGATTTGCATATGGCCAAGTCTGAACTGGGGTGGCAGAGTGGGCTAAAGAACGGTGATGGATCAAACCCAGATTTGTTGACTGGGTGTGAGTGTTTGATTGGTTCTGATGCTCCGTCCATCACCACCCCCTTTTTTACCGCTTTGTTCGACATAAGTTGGCAGTGTATGCTCAGACGTGAGTCCCTTGCTCACTTTGCCACTGGATTCAAGCAAGCCTAGCTGAAAACGGCTGAAATGCCAGAAACCGGTCCTAGGAAGCTTGTTTCCATTCCAGGGAAGGCATTGCTTGGCAGTTCGGGCTGGACTGTTCCCATGAGGCACAGGGTCAGACTGATTTGCATATGGCCATGTCTGAACTGGGGTGGCAGAGTGGGCTAAAGAACGGTTATGGATCAAGCCCAGATCTGTTGACTGGGTGTGAGTGTTTGATTGGTTTTGATGCTCCGTCCATCACCACCCCCTTTTGTACCGCTTTGTTCGCCATAAGTTGGCAGAGTATGCTCAGACGTGAGTCCCTTGCTCACTTTGCCACTGGATTCAAGCAAGCCTGGCTGAAGACGGCTGAAATGCCAGAAACCGGTCCTAGGAAGCTTGTTTCCGGTCCAGGGAAGGCATTGCTTGGCAGTTTGGGCTGGACTGTTCCCATGAGGCACAGGGTCAGACTGATTTGCATATGGCCATGTCTGAAATGGGGTGGCAGAGTGGGCTAAAGAACGGTGATGGATCAAACCCAGATTTGTTGACTGGGTGTGAGTGTTTGATTGGTTCTGATGCTCCGTCCATCACCACCCCCTTTTGTACCGCTTTGTTCGACCTAAGTTGGCAGGGTATGCTCAGACGTGAGTCCCTTGCTCACTTTGCCACTGGATTCAAGCAAGCCTAGCTGAAAACGGCTGACATGCCAGAAACCGGTCCTAGGAAGCTTGTTTCCGGTCCAGGGAAGGCATTGCTTGGCAGTTCGGGCTGGACTGTTCCGATGAGGCACAGGGTCAGACTGATTTGCATATGGCCATGTCTGAACTGGGGTGGCAGAGTGGGCTAAAGAACGGTGATGGATAAAACCCAGATTTGTTGACTGGGTGTGAGTGTTTGATTGGTTCTGATGCTCCGTCCATCACCACCCCCTTTTTTACCGCTTTGTTCGACATAAGTTGGCAGGGTATGCTCAGACGTGAGTCCCTTGCTCACTTTGCCACTGGATTCAAGCAAGCCTGGCTGAAAACGGCTGAAATGCTAGAAACTGGTCCTAGGAAGCTTGTTTCCGGTCCAGGGAAGGCATTGCGTGGCAGTACGGGCTGGACTGTTCCCATGAGGCACAGGGTCAGACTGATTTGCATATGGCCATGTTTGACCTGGGGTGGCAGAGTGGGCTAAAGAACGGTGATGGATCACACCCAGATTTGTTGACTGGGTGTGAAAGTTTGATTGGTTCTGATGCTCCGTCCATCACCACCCCCTTTTGTACCGCTTTGTTCGACATAAGTTGGCAGGGTATGCTCAGACGTGAGTCCCTTGCTCACTTTGCCACTGGATTCAAGCAAGCCTGGCTGAAGAAGGCTGAAATGCCGGAAACCGGTCCTAGGAAGCTTTGTTTCCGGTCCAGGGAAGGCATTGCTTGGTAGTTCGGGCTGAATGCTCCCATGAGGCACAGGGTCAGACTGATTTGCATATGGCCATGTCTGAACTGGGGTGACAGAGTGGGTTAAAGAACGGTGATGGATCAAACCCAGATCTCTTGACTGGGTGTGAGTGTTTGATTGGTTCTGATGCTCCATCCATCACCACCCCCTTTTGTACCGCTTTGTTCGCCATAAGTTGGCAGGGTATGCTCAGACGTGAGTCCCTTGCTCACTTTGCCACTGGATTCAAGCAAGCCTGGCTGAAGACGGCTGAAATGCCAGAAACTGGTACTAGGAAGCTTGTTTCCGGTCCAGGGAAGGCATTGCTTGGCAGTTCGGGCTGAACAGCTCCCATGAGGCACAGGGTCAGACTGATTTGCATATGGCCATGTCTGAACTGGGGTGACAGAGTGGGCTAAAGAACGGTGATGGATCAAACCAAGATCTGTTGACTGGGTGTGAGTGTTTGATTGGTTGTGATGCTCCGTCCATCACCACCCCCTTTTGTACCGCTTTGTTTGCCATAAGTTGGCAAGGTATGCTCAGACGTGAGTCCATTGCTCACTTTGCCACTGGATTCAAGCAAGCCTGGCTGAAGACGGCTGAAATGCCAGAAACCGGTCCTAGGAAGCTTGTTTCCGGTCCAGGGAAGGCATTGCTTGGCAGTTCGGGCTGGACTGTTCCCATGAGGCACAGGGTCAGACTGATTTGCATATGGCCATGTCTGAAATGGGGTGGCAGAGTGGGCTAAAGAACGGTGATGGATCAAACCCAGATTTGTTGACTGGGTGTGAGTGTTTGATTGGTTCTGATGCTCCGTCCATCACCACCCCCTTTTGTACCTCTTTGTTCGCCATAAGTTGGCAGGGTATGCTCAGACGTAAGTCCCTTGCTCACTTTGCCACTGGATTCAAGCAAGCCTGGCTGAAGACGGCTGAAATGCCAGAAACCGGTCCTACGAAGCTTGTTTCCGGTCCAGGGAAGGCATTGCTTGGCAGTTCGGGCTGAACAGCTCCCATGAGGCACAGGGTCAGACTGATTTGCATATGGCCATGTCTGAACTGGGGTGACAGAGTGGGCTAAAGAACGGTGATGGATCAAACCAAGATCTGTTGACTGGGTGTGAGTGTTTGATTGGTTGTGATGCTCCGTCCATCACCACCCCCTTTTGTACCGCTTTGTTTGCCATAAGTTGGCAGGGTATGCTCAGACGTGAGTCCATTGCTCACTTTGCCACTGGATTCAAGCAAGCCTGGCTGAAGACGGCTGAAATGCCAGAAACCGGTCCTAGGAAGCTTGTTTCCGGTCCTGGGAAGGCATTGCTTGGCAGTTCGGGCTGGACTGTTCCCATGAGGCACAGGGTCAGACTGATTTGCATATGGCCATGTCTGAAATGGGGTGGCAGAGTGGGCTAAACAACGGTGATGGATCAAACCCAGATTTGTTGACTGGGTGTGAGTGTTTGATTGGTTCTGATGCTCCGTCCATCACCACCCCCTTTTGTACCGCTTTGTTCGACATAAGTTGGCAGGGTATGCTCAGACGTGAGTCCCTTGCTCACTTTGCCACTGGATTCAAGCAAGCCTGGCTGAAGACGGCTGAAATGCCAGAAACCGGTCCTAGGAAGCTTGTTTCCGGTCCAGGGAAGGTATTGCTTGGCAGTTCGGGCTGGACTGTTCCCATGAGGCACAGGGTCAGACTGATTTGCATATGGCCAAGTCTGAACTGGGGTGGCAGAGTGGGCTAAAGAACGGTGATGGATCAAACCCAGATTTGTTGACTGGGTGTGAGTGTTTGATTGGTTCTGATGCTCCGTCCATCACCACCCCCTTTTTTACCGCTTTGTTCGACATAAGTTGGCAGTGTATGCTCAGACGTGAGTCCCTTGCTCACTTTGCCACTGGATTCAAGCAAGCCTAGCTGAAGACGGCTGAAATGCCAGAAACCGGTCCTAGGAAGCTTGTTTCCATTCCAGGGAAGGCATTGCTTGGCAGTTCGGGCTGGACTGTTCCCATGAGGCACAGGGTCAGACTGATTTGCATATGGCCATGTCTGAACTGGGGTGGCAGAGTGGGCTAAAGAACGGTTATGGATCACGCCCAGATCTGTTGACTGGGTGTGAGTGTTTGATTGGTTTTGATGCTCCGTCCATCACCACCCCCTTTTGTACCGCTTTGTTCGCCATAAGTTGGCAGAGTATGCTCAGACGTGAGTCCCTTGCTCACTTTGCCACTGGATTCAAGCAAGCCTGGCTGAAGACGGCTGAAATGCCAGAAACCGGTCCTAGGAAGCTTGTTTCCGGTCCAGGGAAGGCATTGCTTGGCAGTTTGGGCTGGACTGTTCCCATGAGGCACAGGGTCAGACTGATTTGCATATGGCCATGTCTGAAATGGGGTGGCAGAGTGGGCTAAAGAACGGTGATGGATCAAACCCAGATTTGTTGACTGGGTGTGAGTGTTTGATTGGTTCTGATGCTCCGTCCATCACCACCCCCTTTTGTACCGCTTTGTTCGACCTAAGTTGGCAGGGTATGCTCAGACGTGAGTCCCTTGCTCACTTTGCCACTGGATTCAAGCAAGCCTAGCTGAAAACGGCTGACATGCCAGAAACCGGTCCTAGGAAGCTTGTTTCCGGTCCAGGGAAGGCATTGCTTGGCAGTTCGGGCTGGACTGTTCCGATGAGGCACAGGGTCAGACTGATTTGCATATGGCCATGTCTGAACTGGGGTGGCAGAGTGGGCTAAAGAACGGTGATGGATAAAACCCAGATTTGTTGACTGGGTGTGAGTGTTTGATTGGTTCTGATGCTCCGTCCATCACCACCCCCTTTTTTACCGCTTTGTTCGACATAAGTTGGCAGGGTATGCTCAGACGTGAGTCCCTTGCTCACTTTGCCACTGGATTCAAGCAAGCCTGGCTGAAAACGGCTGAAATGCTAGAAACTGGTCCTAGGAAGCTTGTTTCCGGTCCAGGGAAGGCATTGCGTGGCAGTACGGGCTGGACTGTTCCCATGAGGCACAGGGTCAGACTGATTTGCATATGGCCATGTTTGACCTGGGGTGGCAGAGTGGGCTAAAGAACGGTGATGGATCACACCCAGATTTGTTGACTGGGTGTGAAAGTTTGATTGGTTCTGATGCTCCGTCCATCACCACCCCCTTTTGTACCGCTTTGTTCGACATAAGTTGGCAGGGTATGCTCAGACGTGAGTCCCTTGCTCACTTTGCCACTGGATTCAAGCAAGCCTGGCTGAAGAAGGCTGAAATGCCGGAAACCGGTCCTAGGAAGCTTTGTTTCCGGTCCAGGGAAGGCATTGCTTGGTAGTTCGGGCTGAATGCTCCCATGAGGCACAGGGTCAGACTGATTTGCATATGGCCATGTCTGAACTGGGGTGACAGAGTGGGTTAAAGAACGGTGATGGATCAAACCCAGATCTCTTGACTGGGTGTGAGTGTTTGATTGGTTCTGATGCTCCATCCATCACCACCCCCTTTTGTACCGCTTTGTTCGCCATAAGTTGGCAGGGTATGCTCAGACGTGAGTCCCTTGCTCACTTTGCCACTGGATTCAAGCAAGCCTGGCTGAAGACGGCTGAAATGCCAGAAACTGGTACTAGGAAGCTTGTTTCCGGTCCAGGGAAGGCATTGCTTGGCAGTTCGGGCTGAACAGCTCCCATGAGGCACAGGGTCAGACTGATTTGCATATGGCCATGTCTGAACTGGGGTGACAGAGTGGGCTAAAGAACGGTGATGGATCAAACCAAGATCTGTTGACTGGGTGTGAGTGTTTGATTGGTTGTGATGCTCCGTCCATCACCACCCCCTTTTGTACCGCTTTGTTTGCCATAAGTTGGCAGGGTATGCTCAGACGTGAGTCCATTGCTCACTTTGCCACTGGATTCAAGCAAGCCTGGCTGAAGACGGCTGAAATGCCAGAAACCGGTCCTAGGAAGCTTGTTTCCGGTCCAGGGAAGGCATTGCTTGGCAGTTCGGGCTGGACTGTTCCCATGAGGCACAGGGTCAGACTGATTTGCATATGGCCATGTCTGAAATGGGGTGGCAGAGTGGGCTAAAGAACGGTGATGGATCAAACCCAGATTTGTTGACTGGGTGTGAGTGTTTGATTGGTTCTGATGCTCCGTCCATCACCACCCCCTTTTTTACCGCTTTGTTCGACATAAGTTGGCAGTGTATGCTCAGACGTGAGTCCCATGCTCACTTTGCCACTGGATTCAAGCAAGCCTGGCTGAAGACGGCTGAAATGCCAGAAACCGGTCCTAGGAAGCTTGTTTCCATTCCAGGGAAGGCATTGCTTGGCAGTTCGGGCTGGACTGTTCCCATGAGGCACAGGGTCAGACTGATTTGCATATGGCCATGTCTGAACTGGGGTGGCAGAGTGGGCTAAAGAACGGTTATGGATCAAGCCCAGATCTGTTGACCCCGTGTGAGTGTTTGATTGGTTCTGATGCTCCGTACATCACCACCCCCTTTTTTACCGCTTTGTTCGACATAAGTTGGCAGGGTATGCTCAGACGTGAGTCCCTTGCTCACTTTGCCACTGGATTCAAGCAAGCCTGGCTGAAAACGGCTGAAATGCTAGAAACTGGTCCTAGGAAGCTTGTTTCCGGTCCAGGGAAGGCATTGCATGGCAGTACGGGCTGGACTGTTCCCATGAGGCACAGGGTCAGACTGATTTGCATATGGCCATGTTTGACCTGGGGTGGCAGAGTGGGCTAAAGAACGGTGATGGATCACACCCAGATTTGTTGACTGGGTGTGAAAGTTTGATTGGTTCTGATGCTCCGTCCATCACCACCCCCTTTTGTACCGCTTTGTTCGACATAAGTTGGCAGGGTATGCTCAGACGTGAGTCCCTTGCTCACGTTGCCACTGGATTCAAGCAAGCCTGCCTTAAGACGGCTGAAATGCTAGAAACTGTTCCTATGAAGCTTCTTTCCGGTCCAGGGAAGGCATTGCCTGGCAGTACGGGCTGGACTGTTCCCATGAGGCACAGGGTCAGACTGATTTGCATATGGCCATGTTTGACCTGGGGTGGCAGAGTGGGCTAAAGAACGGTGATTGATCACACCCAGATTTGTTGACTGGGTGTGAGTGTTTGATTGGTTCTGATGCTCCGTCCATCACCACCCCCTTTTGTACTGCTTTGTTCGACATAAGTTGGCAGGGTATGCTCAGACGTGAGTCCCTTGCTCACTTTGACACTGGATTCAAGCAAGCCTGGCTGAAGACGGCTGAAATGCCAGAAACTGATCCTAGGAAGCTTGTTTCCGGTCCAGGGAAGGCATTGCTTGGCAGTTCAGGCTGGACTGTTCCCATGAGGCACAGGGTCAGACTGATTTGCATATGGCCATGTCTGAACTGGGGTGGCAGAGTGGGCTAAAGAACGGTTATGGATCAAACCCAGATCTGTTGACTGGGTGTGAGTGTTTGATTGGTTCTGATGCTCCGTCCATCACCACCCCCTTTTGTACCGCTTTGTTCGACATAAGTTGGCAGGGTATGCTCAGACGTGAGTCCCTTGCTCACTTTGCCACTGGATTCAAGCAAGCCTGGCTGAAGACGGCTGAAATGCCAGAAACCGATCCTAGGAAGCTTGTTTCCGGTCCAGGGAAGGCATTGCTTGGCAGTTCAGGCTGGACTGTTCCCATGAGGCACAGGGTCAGACTGATTTGCATATGGCCATGGCTGAACTTGCTCACTTTGCCACTGGATTCAAGCAAGCCTGGCTGAAGACGGCTGAAATGCCAGAAACCGGTCCTAGGAAGCTTGTTTCCGGTCCAGGGAAGGCATTGCTTGGCAGTTCGGGCTGGACTGTTCCCATGAGGCACAGGGTCAGTCTGATTTGCATATGGCCATGTCTGAAATGGGGTGGCAGAGTGGGCTAAAGAACGGTGATGGATCAAACCCAGATTTGTTGACTGGGTGTGAGTGTTTGATTGGTTCTGATGCTCCGTCCATCACCACCCCCTTTTGTACCGCTTTGTTCGACATAAGTTGGCAGGGTATGCTCAGACGTGAGTCCCTTGCTCACTTTGCCACTGGATTCAAGCAAGCCTGGCTGAAGATGGCTGAAATGCCAGAAACCGGTCCTAGGAAGCTTGTTTCCAGTCCAGGGAAGGCATTGCTTGGCAGTTCGGGCTGGACTGTTCCCATGAGGCACAGGGTCAGACTGATTTGCATATGGCCATGTCTGAACTGGGGTGGCAGAGTGGGCTAAAGAATGGTGATGGATCAAACCCAGATTTGTTGACTGGGTGTGATTGTTTGATTGGTTCTGATGCTCCGTCATTCACCACCCTCTTTTGTACCGCTTTGTTCGACATAAGTTGGCAGGGTATGCTCAGACGTGAGTCCCTTGCTCACTTTGCCACTGGATTCAAGCAAGCCTGGCTGAAGATGGCTGAAATGCCAGAAACCGGTCCTAGGAAGCTTGTTTCCAGTCCAGGGAAGGCATTGCTTGGCAGTTCGGGCTGGACTGATCCCATGAGGCACAGGGTCAGACTGATTTGCATATGGCCATGTCTGAACTGGGGTGGCAGAGTGGGCTAAAGAATGGTGATGGATCAAACCCAGATTTGTTGACTGGGTGTGATTGTTTGATTGGTTCTGATGCTCCGTCATTCACCACCCTCTTTTGTACCGCTTTGTTCGACATAAGTTGGCAGGGTATGCTCAGACGTGAGTCCCTTGCTCACTTTGCCACTGGATTCAAGCAAGCCTGGCTGAAGACGGCTGAAATGCCAGAAACCGGTCTTAGGAAGCTTGTTTCCGGTCCAGGGAAGGCATTGCTTGGCAGTTCGGGCTGGACTGTTCCCATGAGGCACAGGGTCAGACTGATTTGCATATGGCCATGGCTGAACTGGGGTGGCAGAGTGAGCTAAAGAACGGTGATGGATCAAACCCAGATCTGTTGACTGGGTGTGAGTGTTTGATTGGTTCTGATGCTTCGTCTATCACCACCCCCTTTTGTACCGCTTTGTTCGGCATAAGTTGGCAGGGTATGCTCAGACGTGAGTTCCTCGCTCACTTTGCCACTGGTTTCAAGCAAGCCTGGCTGAAGAGAGCTGAAATGCCAGAAACCGGTCCTAGGAAGCTTTGTTTCCGGTCCAGGGAATGCATTGCTTGGTAGTTCGGGCTGAACTGCTCCCATGAGGCACAGGGTCAGACTGATTTGCATATGGCTATGTCTGAACTGGGGTGGCAGAGTGGGCTAAAGAACGGTAATGGATCAAACCCAGATTTGTTGACTGGGTGTGAGTGTTTGATTGGTTCTGATGCTCCGTCCATCACCACCCCCTTTTGTACCGTTTTGTTCGACATAAGTTGGCAGGGTATGCTCAGACGTAAGTCCCTTGCTCACTTTGCCACTGGATTCAAGCAAGCCTGGCTGAAGACGGCTGAAATGCCAGAAACCGGTCCTACGAAGCTTGTTTCCGGTCCAGGGAAGGCATTGCTTGGCAGTTCGGGCTGAACAGCTCCCATGAGGCACAGGGTCAGACTGATTTGCATATGGCCATGTCTGAACTGGGGTGACAGAGTGGGCTAAAGAACGGTGATGGATCAAACCAAGATCTGTTGACTGGGTGTGAGTGTTTGATTGGTTGTGATGCTCCGTCCATCACCACCCCCTTTTGTACCGCTTTGTTTGCCATAAGTTGGCAGGGTATGCTCAGACGTGAGTCCATTGCTAAGTTTGCCACTGGATTCAAGCAAGCCTGGCTGAAGACGGCTGAAATGCCAGAAACCGGTCCTAGGAAGCTTGTTTCCGGTCCAGGGAAGGCATTGCTTGGCACTTCGGGCTGGACTGTTCCCATGAGGCACAGGGTCAGACTGATTTGCATATGGCCATGTCTGAAATGGGGTGGCATAGTGGGCTAAAGAACGGTGATGGATCAAACCCAGTTTTGTTGACTGGGTGTGAGTGTTTGATTGGTTCTGATGCTCCGTCCATCACCACCCCCTTTTTTACTGCTTTGTTCGACATAAGTTGGCAGGGTATGCTCAGACGTGAGTCCCTTGCTCACTTTGACACTGGATTCAAGCAAGCCTGGCTGAAGACGGCTGAAATGCCAGAAACTGATCCTAGGAAGCTTGTTTCCGGTCCAGGGAAGGCATTGCTTGGCAGTTCAGGCTGGACTGTTCCCATGAGGCACAGGGTCAGACTGATTTGCATATGGCCATGTCTGAACTGGGGTGGCAGAGTGGGCTAAAGAACGGTTATGGATCAAACCCAGATCTGTTGACTGGGTGTGAGTGTTTGATTGGTTCTGATGCTCCGTCCATCACCACCCCCTTTTGTACCGCTTTGTTCGACATAAGTTGGCAGGGTATGCTCAGACGTGAGTCCCTTGCTCACTTTGCCACTGGATTCAAGCAAGCCTGGCTGAAGACGGCTGAAATGCCAGAAACCGATCCTAGGAAGCTTGTTTCCGGTCCAGGGAAGGCATTGCTTGGCAGTTCAGGCTGGACTGTTCCCATGAGGCACAGGGTCAGACTGATTTGCATATGGCTGAACTTGCTCACTTTGCCACTGGATTCAAGCAAGCCTGGCTGAAGACGGCTGAAATGCCAGAAACCGGTCCTAGGAAGCTTGTTTCCGGTCCAGGGAAGGCATTGCTTGGCAGTTCGGGCTGGACTGTTCCCATGAGGCACAGGGTCAGACTGATTTGCATATGGCCATGTCTGAAATGGGGTGGCAGAGTGGGCTAAAGAACGGTGATGGATCAAACCCAGATTTGTTGACTGGGTGTGAGTGTTTGATTGGTTCTGATGCTCCGTCCATCACCACCCCCTTTTGTACCGCTTTGTTCGACATAAGTTGGCAGGGTATGCTCAGACGTGAGTCCCTTGCTCACTTTGCCACTGGATTCAAGCAAGCCTGGCTGAAGATGGCTGAAATGCCAGAAACCGGTCCTAGGAAGCTTGTTTCCAGTCCAGGGAAGGCATTGCTTGGCAGTTCGGGCTGGACTGTTCCCATGAGGCACAGGGTCAGACTGATTTGCATATGGCCATGTCTGAACTGGGGTGGCAGAGTGGGCTAAAGAATGGTGATGGATCAAACCCAGATTTGTTGACTGGGTGTGATTGTTTGATTGGTTCTGATGCTCCGTCATTCACCACCCTCTTTTGTACCGCTTTGTTCGACATAAGTTGGCAGGGTATGCTCAGACGTGAGTCCCTTGCTCACTTTGCCACTGGATTCAAGCAAGCCTGGCTGAAGATGGCTGAAATGCCAGAAACCGGTCCTAGGAAGCTTGTTTCCAGTCCAGGGAAGGCATTGCTTGGCAGTTCGGGCTGGACTGATCCCATGAGGCACAGGGTCAGACTGATTTGCATATGGCCATGTCTGAACTGGGGTGGCAGAGTGGGCTAAAGAATGGTGATGGATCAAACCCAGATTTGTTGACTGGGTGTGATTGTTTGATTGGTTCTGATGCTCCGTCATTCACCACCCTCTTTTGTACCGCTTTGTTCGACATAAGTTGGCAGGGTATGCTCAGACGTGAGTCCCTTGCTCACTTTGCCACTGGATTCAAGCAAGCCTGGCTGAAGACGGCTGAAATGCCAGAAACCGGTCTTAGGAAGCTTGTTTCCGGTCCAGGGAAGGCATTGCTTGGCAGTTCGGGCTGGACTGTTCCCATGAGGCACAGGGTCAGACTGATTTGCATATGGCCATGGCTGAACTGGGGTGGCAGAGTGAGCTAAAGAACGGTGATGGATCAAACCCAGATCTGTTGACTGGGTGTGAGTGTTTGATTGGTTCTGATGCTTCGTCTATCACCACCCCCTTTTGTACCGCTTTGTTCGGCATAAGTTGGCAGGGTATGCTCAGACGTGAGTTCCTCGCTCACTTTGCCACTGGTTTCAAGCAAGCCTGGCTGAAGAGAGCTGAAATGCCAGAAACCGGTCCTAGGAAGCTTTGTTTCCGGTCCAGGGAATGCATTGCTTGGTAGTTCGGGCTGAACTGCTCCCATGAGGCACAGGGTCAGACTGATTTGCATATGGCTATGTCTGAACTGGGGTGGCAGAGTGGGCTAAAGAACGGTAATGGATCAAACCCAGATTTGTTGACTGGGTGTGAGTGTTTGATTGGTTCTTATGCTCCGTCCATCACCACCCCCTTTTGTACCGTTTTGTTCGACATAAGTTGGCAGGGTATGCTCAGACGTAAGTCCCTTGCTCACTTTGCCACTGGATTCAAGCAAGCCTGGCTGAAGACGGCTGAAATGCCAGAAACTGGTCCTAGGAAGCTTGTTTCCGGTCAAGGGAAGGCATTGCTTGGCAGTTCGGGCTGGACTGTTCCCATGAGGCACAGCGTCAGACTGATTTCCATATGGCCATGTCTGAACTGGGGTGGCAGAGTGGGCTAAAGAACGGTGATGGATCAAACCCAGATTTGTTGACTGGGTGTGAGTGTTTGATTGGTTCTGATGCTCCGTCCATCACCACCCCCTTTTTTACCGCTTTGTTCGACATAAGTTGGCAGGGTATGCTCAGACGTGAGTCCCTTGCTCACTTTGCCACTGGATTCAAGCAAGCCTGGCTGAAAACGGCTGAAATGCTAGAAACTGGTCCTAGGAAGCTTGTTTCCGGTCCAGGGAAGGCATTGCGTGGCAGTACGGGCTGGACTGTTCCCATGAGGCACAGGGTCAGACTGATTTGCATATGGCCATGTTTGACCTGGGGTGGCAGAGTGGGCTATAGAACGGTGATGGATCACACTCAGATTTGTTGACTGGGTGTGAAAGTTTGATTGGTTCTGATGCCCCGTCCATCACCACCCCCTTTTGTACCGCTTTGTTCGACATAAGTTGGCAGGGTATGCTCAGACGTGAGTCCCTTGCTCACTTTGCCACTGGATTCAAGCAAGCCTGGCTGAAGAAGGCTGAAATGCCGGAAACCGGTCCTAGGAAGCTTTGTTTCCGGTCCAGGGAAGGCATTGCTTGGTAGTTCGGGCTGAACTGCTCCCATGAGGCACAGGGTCAGACTGATTTGCATATGGCCATGTCTGAACTGGGGTGACAGAGTGGGTAAAAGAACGGTGATGGATCAAACCCAGATCTCTTGACTGGGTGTGAGTGTTTGATTGGTTCTGATGCTCCGTCTATCACCACCCCCTTTTGTACCGCTTTGTTCGCCATAAGTTGACAGGGTATGCTCAGACGTGAGTCCCTTGCTCACTTTGCCACTGGATTCAAGCAAGCATGGCTGAAGATGGCTGAAAAGCCAGAAACCGGTCCTAGGAAGCTTGTTTCTGGTCCAGGGAAGGGGCAGTTCAGGCTGGACTGTTCCCTTGAAGCACATGGTCAGACTGATTTGCATATGGCAATATCATGAACGGGGGTGGCAGAGTGGGCTAAAGAACGGTGATGAATCAAACCCAGATTTGTTGACTGGGTGTGAGTGTTTGATTGGTTCTGATGCTCCGTCCATCACCACCCCCTTTTGTACCGCTTTGTTTTCCATAAGTTGGCAGGGTATGCTCAGACGTGAGTCCCTTGCTCACTTTGCCACTGAATTCAAGCAAGCCTGGCTGAAGACGGCTGAAATGCCAGAAACCGGTCCTAGGAAGCTTGTTTCCGGTCCAGGGAAGGCATTGCTTGGCAGTTCGGGCTGGACTGTTCCCATGAGGCACAGGGTCATACTGATTTGCATATGGCCATGTCTGAACTGGGGTGGCAGAGTGGGCTAAAGAACAGTGATGGATCAAACCCAGATCTGTTGACTGGGTGTGAGTGTTTGATTGGTTCTGTTGCTCCGTCCATCACCACCCCCTTTTGTACCGCTTTGTTCGCCATAAGTTGGCAGGGTATGCTCAGACGTGAGTCCCTTGCTCACTTTGCCACTGGATTCAAGCAAGCCTGGCTGAAAACGGTTGACATGCCAGAAACCGGTCCTAGGAAGCTTGTTTCCGGTCCAGGGAAGGCATTGCTTGGCAGTTCTTGCTGGACTGTTCCCATGAAGCACAGGGTCAGACTGATTTGCATATGGCCATGTCTGAACTGGGGTGGCAGAGTGGGCTAAAGAACGGTGATGGATCAAACCCAGATCTGTTGACTGGGTGTGAGTGTTTGATTGGTTCTGATGCTCCGTCCATCACCACCCCCTTTTGTACCGCTTTGTTCGCCATAAGTTGGCAGGGTATGCTCAGACGTGAGTCCCTTGCTCACTTTGCCACTGGATTTAAGCAAGCCTGGCTGAAGATGGCTGAAATGCCAGAAACCGGTCCTAGGAAGCTTGTTTCTGGTCCAGGGAAGGCATTGCTTGGCAGTTCGGGCTGGACTGTTCCGATGAGGCACAGGGTCAGACTGATTTGCATATGGCCATGTCTGAACTGGGGTGGCAGAGTGGGCTAAAGAACGGTGATGGATCAAACCCACATTTGTTGACTGGGTGTGAGTGTTTGATTGGTTCTGATGCTCCGTCCATCACCACCCCCTTTTGTACCGCTTTGTTCGACATAAGTTGGCAGGGTATGCTCAGACGTGAGTCCCTTGCTCACGTTGCCACTGGATTCAAGCAAGCCTGCCTTAAGACGGCTGAAATGCTAGAAACTGTTCCTATGACGCTTCTTTCCGGTCCAGGGAAGGCATTGCGTGGCAGTACGGGCTGGACTGTTCCCATGAGGCACAGGGTCAGACTGATTTGCATATGGCCATGTTTGACCTGGGGTGGCAGAGTGGGCTAAAGAACGGTGATTGATCACACCCAGATTTGTTGACTGGGTGTGAGTGTTTGATTGGTTCTGATGCTCCGTCCATCACCACCCCCTTTTGTACTGCTTTGTTCGACATAAGTTGGCAGGGTATGCTCAGACGTGAGTCCCTTGCTCACTTTGACACTGGATTCAAGCAAGCCTGGCTGAAGACGGCTGAAATGCCAGAAACTGATCCTGGGAAGCTTGTTTCCGGTCCAGGGAAGGCATTGCTTGGCAGTTCAGGCTGGACTGTTCCCATGAGGCACAGGGTCAGACTGATTTGCATATGGCCATATCTGAACTGGGGTGGCAGAGTGGGCTAAAGAACGGTTATGGATCAAACCCAGATCTGTTGACTGGGTGTGAGTGTTTGATTGGTTCTGTTGCTCCGTCCATCACCACCCCCTTTTGTACCGCTTTGTTCGCCATAAGCTGGCAGGGTATGCTCAGACGTGAGTCCCTTGCTCACTTTGCCACTGGATTCAAGCAAGCCTGGCTGAAGATGGCTGAAATGCCAGAAACCGGTCCTAGGAAGCTTGTTTCTGGTCCAGGGAAGGCATTGCTTGGCAGTTCGGGCTGGACTGTTCCGATGAGGCACAGGGTCAGACTGATTTGCATATGGCCATGTCTGAACTGGGGTGGCAGAGTGGGCTAAAGAACGGTGATGGATCAAACCCACATTTGTTGACTGGGTGTGAGTGTTTGATTGGTTCTGATGCTCCGTCCATCACCACCCCCTTTTGTACCGCTTTGTTCGACATAAGTTGGCAGGGTATGCTCAGACGTGAGTCCCTTGCTCACGTTGCCACTGGATTCAAGCAAGCCTGCCTTAAGACGGCTGAAATGCTAGAAACTGTTCCTATGAAGCTTCTTTCCGGTCCAGGGAAGGCATTGCCTGGCAGTACGGGCTGGACTGTTCCCATGAGGCACAGGGTCAGACTGATTTGCATATGGCCATGTTTGACCTGGGGTGGCAGAGTGGGCTAAAGAACGGTGATTGATCACACCCAGATTTGTTGACTGGGTGTGAGTGTTTGATTGGTTCTGATGCTCCGTCCATCACCACCCCCTTTTGTACTGCTTTGTTCGACATAAGTTGGCAGGGTATGCTCAGACGTGAGTCCCTTGCTCACTTTGACACTGGATTCAAGCAAGCCTGGCTGAAGACGGCTGAAATGCCAGAAACTGATCCTAGGAAGCTTGTTTCCGGTCCAGGGAAGGCATTGCTTGGCAGTTCAGGCTGGACTGTTCCCATGAGGCACAGGGTCAGACTGATTTGCATATGGCCATGTCTGAACTGGGGTGGCAGAGTGGGCTAAAGAACGGTTATGGATCAAACCCAGATCTGTTGACTGGGTGTGAGTGTTTGATTGGTTCTGATGCTCCGTCCATCACCACCCCCTTTTGTACCGCTTTGTTCGACATAAGTTGGCAGGGTATGCTCAGACGTGAGTCCCTTGCTCACTTTGCCACTGGATTCAAGCAAGCCTGGCTGAAGACGGCTGAAATGCCAGAAACCGATCCTAGGAAGCTTGTTTCCGGTCCAGGGAAGGCATTGCTTGGCAGTTCAGGCTGGACTGTTCCCATGAGGCACAGGGTCAGACTGATTTGCATATGGCCATGGCTGAACTTGCTCACTTTGCCACTGGATTCAAGCAAGCCTGGCTGAAGACGGCTGAAATGCCAGAAACCGGTCCTAGGAAGCTTGTTTCCGGTCCAGGGAAGGCATTGCTTGGCAGTTCGGGCTGGACTGTTCCCATGAGGCACAGGGTCAGACTGATTTGCATATGGCCATGTCTGAAATGGGGTGGCAGAGTGGGCTAAAGAACGGTGATGGATCAAACCCAGATTTGTTGACTGGGTGTGAGTGTTTGATTGGTTCTGATGCTCCGTCCATCACCACCCCCTTTTGTACCGCTTTGTTCGACATAAGTTGGCAGGGTATGCTCAGACGTGAGTCCCTTGCTCACTTTGCCACTGGATTCAAGCAAGCCTGGCTGAAGATGGCTGAAATGCCAGAAACCGGTCCTAGGAAGCTTGTTTCCAGTCCAGGGAAGGCATTGCTTGGCAGTTCGGGCTGGACTGTTCCCATGAGGCACAGGGTCAGACTGATTTGCATATGGCCATGTCTGAACTGGGGTGGCAGAGTGGGCTAAAGAATGGTGATGGATCAAACCCAGATTTGTTGACTGGGTGTGATTGTTTGATTGGTTCTGATGCTCCGTCATTCACCACCCTCTTTTGTACCGCTTTGTTCGACATAAGTTGGCAGGGTATGCTCAGACGTGAGTCCCTTGCTCACTTTGCCACTGGATTCAAGCAAGCCTGGCTGAAGATGGCTGAAATGCCAGAAACCGGTCCTAGGAAGCTTGTTTCCAGTCCAGGGAAGGCATTGCTTGGCAGTTCGGGCTGGACTGATCCCATGAGGCACAGGGTCAGACTGATTTGCATATGGCCATGTCTGAACTGGGGTGGCAGAGTGGGCTAAAGAATGGTGATGGATCAAACCCAGATTTGTTGACTGGGTGTGATTGTTTGATTGGTTCTGATGCTCCGTCATTCACCACCCTCTTTTGTACCGCTTTGTTCGACATAAGTTGGCAGGGTATGCTCAGACGTGAGTCCCTTGCTCACTTTGCCACTGGATTCAAGCAAGCCTGGCTGAAGACGGCTGAAATGCCAGAAACCGGTCTTAGGAAGCTTGTTTCCGGTCCAGGGAAGGCATTGCTTGGCAGTTCGGGCTGGACTGTTCCCATGAGGCACAGGGTCAGACTGATTTGCATATGGCCATGGCTGAACTGGGGTGGCAGAGTGAGCTAAAGAACGGTGATGGATCAAACCCAGATCTGTTGACTGGGTGTGAGTGTTTGATTGGTTCTGATGCTTCGTCTATCACCACCCCCTTTTGTACCGCTTTGTTCGGCATAAGTTGGCAGGGTATGCTCAGACGTGAGTTCCTCGCTCACTTTGCCACTGGTTTCAAGCAAGCCTGGCTGAAGAGAGCTGAAATGCCAGAAACCGGTCCTAGGAAGCTTTGTTTCCGGTCCAGGGAATGCATTGCTTGGTAGTTCGGGCTGAACTGCTCCCATGAGGCACAGGGTCAGACTGATTTGCATATGGCTATGTCTGAACTGGGGTGGCAGAGTGGGCTAAAGAACGGTAATGGATCAAACCCAGATTTGTTGACTGGGTGTGAGTGTTTGATTGGTTCTTATGCTCCGTCCATCACCACCCCCTTTTGTACCGTTTTGTTCGACATAAGTTGGCAGGGTATGCTCAGACGTAAGTCCCTTGCTCACTTTGCCACTGGATTCAAGCAAGCCTGGCTGAAGACGGCTGAAATGCCAGAAACCGGTCCTACGAAGCTTGTTTCCGGTCCAGGGAAGGCATTGCTTGGCAGTTCGGGCTGAACAGCTCCCATGAGGCACAGGGTCAGACTGATTTGCATATGGCCATGTCTGAACTGGGGTGACAGAGTGGGCTAAAGAACGGTGATGGATCAAACCAAGATCTGTTGACTGGGTGTGAGTGTTTGATTGGTTGTGATGCTCCGTCCATCACCACCCCCTTTTGTACCGCTTTGTTTGCCATAAGTTGGCAGGGTATGCTCAGACGTGAGTCCATTGCTAAGTTTGCCACTGGATTCAAGCAAGCCTGGCTGAAGACGGCTGAAATGCCAGAAACCGGTCCTAGGAAGCTTGTTTCCGGTCCAGGGAAGGCATTGCTTGGCACTTCGGGCTGGACTGTTCCCATGAGGCACAGGGTCAGACTGATTTGCATATGGCCATGTCTGAAATGGGGTGGCAGAGTGGGCTAAAGAACGGTGATGGATCAAACCCAGATTTGTTGACTGGGTGTGAGTGTTTGATTGGTTCTGATGCTCCGTCCATCACCACCCCCTTTTTTACTGCTTTGTTCGACATAAGTTGGCAGGGTATGCTCAGACGTGAGTCCCTTGCTCACTTTGCCACTGGATTCAAGCAAGCCTGGCTGAAGACGGCTGAAATGCTAGAAACCGGTCCTAGGAAGCTTGTTTCCGGTCCAGGGAAGGTATTGCTTGGCAGTTCGGGCTGGACTGTTCCCATGAGGCACAGGGTCAGACTGATTTGCATATGGCCATGTCTGAACTGGGGTGGCAGAGTGGGCTAAAGAATGGTGATGGATCAAACCCAGATTTGTTGACTGGGTGTGATTCTTTGATTGGTTCTGATGCTCCGTCATTCACCACCCTCTTTTGCACCGCTTTGTTCGACATAAGTTGGCAGGGTATGCTCAGAAGTGAGTCCCTTGCTCACTTTGCCACTGGATTCATGCAAGCCTGGCTGAAGACGGCTGAAATGCCGGAAACCGGTCTTAGGAAGCTTGTTTCCGGTCCAGGGAAGGCATTGCTTGGCAGTTCGGGCTGGACTGTTCCCATGAGGCACAGGTTCAGACTGATTTGCATATGGCCATGGCTGAACTGGGGTGGCAGAGTGAGCTAAAGAACGATGATGGATCAAACCCAGATCTGTTGACTGGGTGTGAGTGTTTGATTGGTTCTGATGCTCCGTCCATCACCACCCCCTTTTGTACCGCTTTGTTCGACATAAGTTGGCAGGGTATGCTCAGACGTGAGTCCCTTGCTCACGTTGCCACTGGATTCAAGCAAGCCTGCCTTAAGACGGCTGAAATGCTAGAAACTGTTCCTATGAAGCTTCTTTCCGGTCCAGGGAAGGCATTGCGTGGCAGTACGGGCTGGACTGTTCCCATGAGGCACAGGGTCAGACTGATTTGCATATGGCCATGTTTGACCTGGGGTGGCAGAGTGGGCTAAAGAACGGTGATGGATCAAACCCAGATCTGTTGACTGGGTGTGAGTGTTTGATTGGTTCTGATGCTTCGTCTATCACCACCCCCTTTTGTACCGCTTTGTTCGGCATAAGTTGGCAGGGTATGCTCAGACGTGAGTTCCTCGCTCACTTTGCCACTGGTTTCAAGCAAGCCTGGCTGAAGAGAGCTGAAATGCCAGAAACCGGTCCTAGGAAGCTTTGTTTCCGGTCCAGGGAATGCATTGCTTGGTAGTTCGGGCTGAACTGCTCCCATGAGGCACAGGGTCAGACTGATTTGCATATGGCTATGTCTGAACTGGGGTGGCAGAGTGGGCTAAAGAACGGTAATGGATCAAACCCAGATTTGTTGACTGGGTGTGAGTGTTTGATTGGTTCTGATGCTCCGTCCATCACCACCCCCTTTTGTACCGTTTTGTTCGACATAAGTTGGCAGGGTATGCTCAGACGTAAGTCCCTTGCTCACTTTGCCACTGGATTCAAGCAAGCCTGGCTGAAGACGGCTGAAATGCCAGAAACCGGTCCTACGAAGCTTGTTTCCGGTCCAGGGAAGGCATTGCTTGGCAGTTCGGGCTGAACAGCTCCCATGAGGCACAGGGTCAGACTGATTTGCATATGGCCATGTCTGAACTGGGGTGACAGAGTGGGCTAAAGAACGGTGATGGATCAAACCAAGATCTGTTGACTGGGTGTGAGTGTTTGATTGGTTGTGATGCTCCGTCCATCACCACCCCCTTTTGTACCGCTTTGTTTGCCATAAGTTGGCAGGGTATGCTCAGACGTGAGTCCATTGCTAAGTTTGCCACTGGATTCAAGCAAGCCTGGCTGAAGACGGCTGAAATGCCAGAAACCGGTCCTAGGAAGCTTGTTTCCGGTCCAGGGAAGGCATTGCTTGGCACTTCGGGCTGGACTGTTCCCATGAGGCACAGTGTCAGACTGATTTGCATATGGCCATGTCTGAAATGGGGTGGCAGAGTGGGCTAAAGAACGGTGATGGATCAAACCCAGATTTGTTGACTGGGTGTGAGTGTTTGATTGGTTCTGATGCTCCGTCCATCACCACCCCCTTTTTTACTGCTTTGTTCGACATAAGTTGGCAGGGTATGCTCAGACGTGAGTCCCTTGCTCACTTTGCCACTGGATTCAAGCAAGCCTGGCTGAAGACGGCTGAAATGCTAGAAACCGGTCCTAGGAAGCTTGTTTCCGGTCCAGGGAAGGTATTGCTTGGCAGTTCGGGCTGGACTGTTCCCATGAGGCACAGGGTCAGACTGATTTGCATATGGCCATGTCTGAACTGGGGTGGCAGAGTGGGCTAAAGAATGGTGATGGATCAAACCCAGATTTGTTGACTGGGTGTGATTGTTTGATTGGTTCTGATGCTCCGTCATTCACCACCCTCTTTTGCACCGCTTTGTTCGACATAAGTTGGCAGGGTATGCTCAGAAGTGAGTCCCTTGCTCACTTTGCCACTGGATTCATGCAAGCCTGGCTGAAGACGGCTGAAATGCCGGAAACCGGTCTTAGGAAGCTTGTTTCCGGTCCAGGGAAGGCATTGCTTGGCAGTTCGGGCTCGACTGTTCCCATGAGGCACAGGTTCAGACTGATTTGCATATGGCCATGGCTGAACTGGGGTGGCAGAGTGAGCTAAAGAACGATGATGGATCAAACCCAGATCTGTTGACTGGGTGTGAGTGTTTGATTGGTTCTGATGCTTCGTCTATCACCACCCCCTTTTGTACCGCTTTGTTCGGCATAAGTTGGCAGGGTATGCTCAGACGTGAGTTCCTTGCTCACTTTGCCACTGGATTCAAGCAAGCCTGGCTGAAGAGAGCTGAAATGCCAGAAACCGGTCCTAGGAAGCTTTGTTTCCGGTCCAGGGAAAGCATTGCTTGGTAGTTCGGGCTGAACTGCTCCCATGAGGCACAGGGTCAGACTGATTTGCATATGGCTATGTCTGAACTGGGGTGACAGAGTGGGCTAAAGAACGGTGATGGATCAAACCCAGATCTGTTGACTGGGTGTGAGTGTTTGATTGGTTCTGATGCTTCGTCCATCACCACCCCCTTTTGTACCGCTTTGTTCGCCATAAGTTGGCAGGGTATGCTTAGACGTGAGTCCCTTGCTCACTTTGCCACTGGATTCAAGCAAGCCTGGCTGAAGAAGGCTGAAATGCCAGAAACCGGTCCTAGGAAGCTTGTTTCCGGTCCAGGGAAGGCATTGCTTGGTAGTTCGGGCTGGACTGTTCCCATGAGGCACAGGGTCAGACTGATTTGCATATGGCCATGTCTGAACTGGGGTGGCAGAGTGGGCTAAAGAACGGTAATGGATCAAACGCAGATTTGTTGACTGGGTGTGAGTGTTTGATTGGTTCTGATGCTCCGTCCATCACCACCCCCTTTTGTACCGCTTTTTTCGACATAAGTTGGCGGGGTGTGCTCAGACGTGTGTCCCTTGCTCACTTTGCCACTGGATTCAAGCAAGCCTGGCTGAAGACGGCTGAAATGCCAGAAACCGGCCCTAGGAAGCTTCTTTCCGGTCCAGGGAAGGCATTGCTTGGCAGTTTGGGCTGGACTGTTCCCATGAGGCACAGGGTCTGACTGATTTGCATATGGCCATGTCTGAACTGAGGTGGCAGAGTGGGCTAAAGAACGGTGATGGATCAAACCCAGATCTGTTGACTGGGTGTGAGTGTTTGATTGGTTCTGATGCTCCGTCCATCACCACCCCCTTTTGTACCGCTTTGTTCGCCATAAGTTGGCAGGGTATGCTCATACGTGAGTCCCTTGCTCACTTTGCCACTGGATTCAAGCAAGCCTGGCTGAAAACGGTTGACATGCCAGAAACCTGTCCTAGGAAGCTTGTTTCCGGTCCAGGGAAGGTATTGCTTGGCAGTTCGCGCTAGACTGTTCCCATGAAGCACAGGGTCAGACTGATTTGCATATGGCCATGTCTGAACTGGGGTGGAAGAGTGGGCTAAAGAACGGTGATGGATCAAACCCAGATCTGTTGACTGGGTGTGAGTGTTTGATTGGTTCTGATGCTCCGTCCATCACCACCCCCTTTTGTACCTCTTTGTTCGCCATAAGTTGGCAGGGTATGCTCAGACGTAAGTCCCTTGCTCACTTTGCCACTGGATTCAAGCAAGCCTGGCTGAAGACGGCTGAAATGCCAGAAACCGGTCCTACGAAGCTTGTTTCCGGTCCAGGGAAGGCATTGCTTGGCAGTTCGGGCTGAACAGCTCCCATGAGGCACAGGGTCAGACTGATTTGCATATGGCCATGTCTGAAATGGGGTGGCAGAGTGGGCTAAACAACGGTGATGGATCAAACCCAGATTTGTTGACTGGGTGTGAGTGTTTGATTGGTTCTTATGCTCCGTCCATCACCACCCCCTTTTGTACCGCTTTGTTCGACATAAGTTGGCAGGGTATGCTCAGACGTGAGTCCCTTGCTCACTTTGCCACTGGATTCAAGCAAACCTGGCTGAAGACGGCTGAAATGCCAGAAACCGGTCCTAGGAAGCTTGTTTCCGGTCCAGGGAAGGTATTGCTTGGCAGTTCGGGCTGGACTGTTCCCATGAGGCACAGGGTCAGACTGATTTGCATATGGCCAAGTCTGAACTGGGGTGGCAGAGTGCGCTAAAGAACGGTGATGGATCAAACCCAGATTTGTTGACTGGGTGTGAGTGTTTGATTGGTTCTGATGCTCCGTCCATCACCACCCCCTTTTTTACTGCTTTGTTCGACATAAGTTGGCAGTGTATGCTCAGACGTGAGTCCCTTGCTCACTTTGCCACTGGATTCAAGCAAGCCTGGCTGAAGACGGCTGAAATGCCAGAAACCGGTCCTAGGAAGCTTGTTTCCATTCCAGGGAAGGCATTGCTTGGCAGTTTGGGCTGGACTGTTCCCATGAGGCACAGGGTCAGACTGATTTGCATATGGCCATGTCTGAACTGGGGTGGCAGAGTGGGCTAAAGAACGGTTATGGATCAAGCCCAGATCTGTTGACTGGGTGTGAGTGTTTGATTGGTTTTGATGGTCCGTCCATCACCACCCCCTTTTGTACCGCTTTGTTCGCCATAAGTTGGCAGAGTATGCTCAGACGTGAGTCCCTTGCTCACTTTGCCACTGGATTCAAGCAAGCCTGGCTGAAGACGGCTGAAATGCCAGAAACCGGTCCTAGGAAGCTTGTTTCCGGTCCAGGGAAGGCATTGCTTGGCAGTTTGGGCTGGACTGTTCCCATGAGGCACAGGGTCAGACTGATTTGCATATGGCCATGTCTGAAATGGGGTGGCAGAGTGGGCTAAAGAACGGTGATGGATCAAACCCAGATTTGTTGACTGGGTGTGAGTGTTTGATTGGTTCTGATGCTCCGTCCATCACCACCCCCTTTTGTACCGCTTTGTTCGACCTAAGTTGGCAGGGTATGCTCAGACGTGAGTCCCTTGCTCACTTTGCCACTGGATTCAAGCAAGCCTAGCTGAAAACGGCTGACATGCCAGAAACCGGTCCTAGGAAGCTTGTTTCCGGTCCAGGGAAGGCATTGCTTGGCAGTTCGGGCTGGACTGTTCCGATGAGGCACAGGGTCAGACTTATTTGCATATGGCCATGTCTGAACTGGGGTGGCAGAGTGGGCTAAAGAACGGTGATGGATAAAACCCAGATTTGTTGACTGGGTGTGAGTGTTTGATTGGTTCTGATGCTCCGTCCATCACCACCCCCTTTTTTACCGCTTTGTTCGACATAAGTTGGCAGGGTATGCTCAGACGTGAGTCCCTTGCTCACTTTGCCACTGGATTCAAGCAAGCCTGGCTGAAAACGGCTGAAATGCTAGAAACTGGTCCTAGGAAGCTTGTTTCCGGTCCAGGGAAGGCATTGCGTGGCAGTACGGGCTGGACTGTTCCCATGAGGCACAGGGTCAGACTGATTTGCATATGGCCATGTTTGACCTGGGGTGGCAGAGTGGGCTAAAGAACGGTGATGGATCACACCCAGATTTGTTGACTGGGTGTGAAAGTTTGATTGGTTCTGATGCTCCGTCCATCACCACCCCCTTTTGTACCGCTTTGTTCGACATAAGTTGGCAGGGTATGCTCAGACGTGAGTCCCTTGCTCACTTTGCCACTGGATTCAAGCAAGCCTGGCTGAAGAAGGCTGAAATGCCGGAAACCGGTCCTAGGAAGCTTTGTTTCCGGTCCAGGGAAGGCATTGCTTGGTAGTTCGGGCTGAATGCTCCCATGAGGCACAGGGTCAGACTGATTTGCATATGGCCATGTCTGAACTGGGGTGACAGAGTGGGTTAAAGAACGGTGATGGATCAAACCCAGATCTCTTGACTGGGTGTGAGTGTTTGATTGGTTCTGATGCTCCATCCATCACCACCCCCTTTTGTACCGCTTTGTTCGCCATAAGTTGGCAGGGTATGCTCAGACGTGAGTCCCTTGCTCACTTTGCCACTGGATTCAAGCAAGCCTGGCTGAAGACGGCTGAAATGCCAGAAACCGGTCCTAGGAAGCTTGTTTCCGGTCCAGGGAAGGCATTGCTTGGCAGTTCAGGCTGGACTGTTCCCATGAGGCACAGGGTCAGACTGATTTGCATATGGCCATGTCTGAACTGGGGTGGCAGAGTGAGCCAAAGAACGGTGATGGATCAATCCCAGATCTGTTGACTGGGTGTGAGTGTTTGATTGGTTCTGATGCTCCGTCCATCACCACCCCCTTTTGTACCGCTTTGTTCGACATAAGTTGGCAGGGTATGCTCAGACGTGAGTCCCTTGCTCACTTTGCCACTGGATTCAAGCAAGCCTGGCTGAAGACGGCTGAAATGCCAGAAACCGATCCTAGGAAGCTTGTTTCCGGTCCAGGGAAGGCATTGCTTGGCAGTTCAGGCTGGACTGTTCCCATGAGGCACAGGGTCAGACTGATTTGCATATGGCCATGGCTGAACTTGCTCACTTTGCCACTGGATTCAAGCAAGCCTGGCTGAAGACGGCTGAAATGCCAGAAACCGGTCCTAGGAAGCTTGTTTCCGGTCCAGGGAAGGCATTGCTTGGCAGTTCGGGCTGGACTGTTCCCATGAGGCACAGGGTCAGACTGATTTGCATATGGCCATGTCTGAAATGGGGTGGCAGAGTGGGCTAAAGAACGGTGATGGATCAAACCCAGATTTGTTGACTGGGTGTGAGTGTTTGATTGGTTCTGATGCTCCGTCCATCACCACCCCCTTTTGTACCGCTTTGTTCGACATAAGTTGGCAGGGTATGCTCAGACGTGAGTCCCTTGCTCACTTTGCCACTGGATTCAAGCAAGCCTGGCTGAAGATGGCTGAAATGCCAGAAACCGGTCCTAGGAAGCTTGTTTCCAGTCCAGGGAAGGCATTGCTTGGCAGTTCGGGCTGGACTGTTCCCATGAGGCACAGGGTCAGACTGATTTGCATATGGCCATGTCTGAACTGGGGTGGCAGAGTGGGCTAAAGAATGGTGATGGATCAAACCCAGATTTGTTGACTGGGTGTGATTGTTTGATTGGTTCTGATGCTCCGTCATTCACCACCCTCTTTTGTACCGCTTTGTTCGACATAAGTTGGCAGGGTATGCTCAGACGTGAGTCCCTTGCTCACTTTGCCACTGGATTCAAGCAAGCCTGGCTGAAGATGGCTGAAATGCCAGAAACCGGTCCTAGGAAGCTTGTTTCCAGTCCAGGGAAGGCATTGCTTGGCAGTTCGGGCTGGACTGATCCCATGAGGCACAGGGTCAGACTGATTTGCATATGGCCATGTCTGAACTGGGGTGGCAGAGTGGGCTAAAGAATGGTGATGGATCAAACCCAGATTTGTTGACTGGGTGTGATTGTTTGATTGGTTCTGATGCTCCGTCATTCACCACCCTCTTTTGTACCGCTTTGTTCGACATAAGTTGGCAGGGTATGCTCAGACGTGAGTCCCTTGCTCACTTTGCCACTGGATTCAAGCAAGCCTGGCTGAAGACGGCTGAAATGCCAGAAACCGGTCTTAGGAAGCTTGTTTCCGGTCCAGGGAAGGCATTGCTTGGCAGTTCGGGCTGGACTGTTCCCATGAGGCACAGGGTCAGACTGATTTGCATATGGCCATGGCTGAACTGGGGTGGCAGAGTGAGCTAAAGAACGGTGATGGATCAAACCCAGATCTGTTGACTGGGTGTGAGTGTTTGATTGGTTCTGATGCTTCGTCTATCACCACCCCCTTTTGTACCGCTTTGTTCGGCATAAGTTGGCAGGGTATGCTCAGACGTGAGTTCCTCGCTCACTTTGCCACTGGTTTCAAGCAAGCCTGGCTGAAGAGAGCTGAAATGCCAGAAACCGGTCCTAGGAAGCTTTGTTTCCGGTCCAGGGAATGCATTGCTTGGTAGTTCGGGCTGAACTGCTCCCATGAGGCACAGGGTCAGACTGATTTGCATATGGCTATGTCTGAACTGGGGTGGCAGAGTGGGCTAAAGAACGGTAATGGATCAAACCCAGATTTGTTGACTGGGTGTGAGTGTTTGATTGGTTCTGATGCTCCGTCCATCACCACCCCCTTTTGTACCGTTTTGTTCGACATAAGTTGGCAGGGTATGCTCAGACGTAAGTCCCTTGCTCACTTTGCCACTGGATTCAAGCAAGCCTGGCTGAAGACGGCTGAAATGCCAGAAACCGGTCCTACGAAGCTTGTTTCCGGTCCAGGGAAGGCATTGCTTGGCAGTTCGGGCTGAACAGCTCCCATGAGGCACAGGGTCAGACTGATTTGCATATGGCCATGTCTGAACTGGGGTGACAGAGTGGGCTAAAGAACGGTGATGGATCAAACCAAGATCTGTTGACTGGGTGTGAGTGTTTGATTGGTTGTGATGCTCCGTCCATCACCACCCCCTTTTGTACCGCTTTGTTTGCCATAAGTTGGCAGGGTATGCTCAGACGTGAGTCCATTGCTAAGTTTGCCACTGGATTCAAGCAAGCCTGGCTGAAGACGGCTGAAATGCCAGAAACCGGTCCTAGGAAGCTTGTTTCCGGTCCAGGGAAGGCATTGCTTGGCACTTCGGGCTGGACTGTTCCCATGAGGCACAGGGTCAGACTGATTTGCATATGGCCATGTCTGAAATGGGGTGGCATAGTGGGCTAAAGAACGGTGATGGATCAAACCCATATTTGTTGACTGGGTGTGAGTGTTTGATTGGTTCTGATGCTCCGTCCATCACCACCCCCTTTTTTACTGCTTTGTTCGACATAAGTTGGCAGGGTATGCTCAGACGTGAGTCCCTTGCTCACTTTGACACTGGATTCAAGCAAGCCTGGCTGAAGACGGCTGAAATGCCAGAAACTGATCCTAGGAAGCTTGTTTCCGGTCCAGGGAAGGCATTGCTTGGCAGTTCAGGCTGGACTGTTCCCATGAGGCACAGGGTCAGACTGATTTGCATATGGCCATGTCTGAACTGGGGTGGCAGAGTGGGCTAAAGAACGGTTATGGATCAAACCCAGATCAGTTGACTGGGTGTGAGTGTTTGATTGGTTCTGATGCTCCGTCCATCACCACCCCCTTTTGTACCGCTTTGTTCGACATAAGTTGGCAGGGTATGCTCAGACGTGAGTCCCTTGCTCACTTTGCCACTGGATTCAAGCAAGCCTGGCTGAAGACGGCTGAAATGCCAGAAACCGATCCTAGGAAGCTTGTTTCCGGTCCAGGGAAGGCATTGCTTGGCAGTTCAGGCTGGACTGTTCCCATGAGGCACAGGGTCAGACTGATTTGCATATGGCTGAACTTGCTCACTTTGCCACTGGATTCAAGCAAGCCTGGCTGAAGACGGCTGAAATGCCAGAAACCGGTCCTAGGAAGCTTGTTTCCGGTCCAGGGAAGGCATTGCTTGGCAGTTCGGGCTGGACTGTTCCCATGAGGCACAGGGTCAGACTGATTTGCATATGGCCATGTCTGAAATGGGGTGGCAGAGTGGGCTAAAGAACGGTGATGGATCAAACCCAGATTTGTTGACTGGGTGTGAGTGTTTGATTGGTTCTGATGCTCCGTCCATCACCACCCCCTTTTGTACCGCTTTGTTCGACATAAGTTGGCAGGGTATGCTCAGACGGGAGTCCCTTGCTCACTTTGCCACTGGATTCAAGCAAGCCTGGCTGAAGATGGTTGAAATGCCAGAAACCGGTCCTAGGAAGCTTGTTTCCAGTCCAGGGAAGGCATTGCTTGGCAGTTCGGGCTGGACTGTTCCCATGAGGCACAGGGTCAGACTGATTTGCATATGGCCATGTCTGAACTGGGGTGGCAGAGTGGGCTAAAGAATGGTGATGGATCAAACCCAGATTTGTTGACTGGGTGTGATTGTTTGATTGGTTCTGATGCTCCGTCATTCACCACCCTCTTTTGTACCGCTTTGTTCGACATAAGTTGGCAGGGTATGCTCAGACGTGAGTCCCTTGCTCACTTTGCCACTGGATTCAAGCAAGCCTGGCTGAAGATGGCTGAAATGCCAGAAACCGGTCCTAGGAAGCTTGTTTCCAGTCCAGGGAAGGCATTGCTTGGCAGTTCGGGCTGGACTGATCCCATGAGGCACAGGGTCAGACTGATTTGCATATGGCCATGTCTGAACTGGGGTGGCAGAGTGGGCTAAAGAATGGTGATGGATCAAACCCAGATTTGTTGACTGGGTGTGATTGTTTGATTGGTTCTGATGCTCCGTCATTCACCACCCTCTTTTGTACCGCTTTGTTCGACATAAGTTGGCAGGGTATGCTCAGACGTGAGTCCCTTGCTCACTTTGCCACTGGATTCAAGCAAGCCTGGCTGAAGACGGCTGAAATGCCAGAAACCGGTCTTAGGAAGCTTGTTTCCGGTCCAGGGAAGGCATTGCTTGGCAGTTCGGGCTGGACTGTTCCCATGAGGCACAGGGTCAGACTGATTTGCATATGGCCATGGCTGAACTGGGGTGGCAGAGTGAGCTAAAGAACGGTGATGGATCAAACCCAGATCTGTTGACTGGGTGTGAGTGTTTGATTGGTTCTGATGCTTCGTCTATCACCACCCCCTTTTGTACCGCTTTGTTCGGCATAAGTTGGCAGGGTATGCTCAGACGTGAGTTCCTCGCTCACTTTGCCACTGGTTTCAAGCAAGCCTGGCTGAAGAGAGCTGAAATGCCAGAAACCGGTCCTAGGAAGCTTTGTTTCCGGTCCAGGGAATGCATTGCTTGGTAGTTCGGGCTGAACTGCTCCCATGAGGCACAGGGTCAGACTGATTTGCATATGGCTATGTCTGAACTGGGGTGGCAGAGTGGGCTAAAGAACGGTAATGGATCAAACCCAGATTTGTTGACTGGGTGTGAGTGTTTGATTGGTTCTTATGCTCCGTCCATCACCACCCCCTTTTGTACCGTTTTGTTCGACATAAGTTGGCAGGGTATGCTCAGACGTAAGTCCCTTGCTCACTTTGCCACTGGATTCAAGCAAGCCTGGCTGAAGACGGCTGAAATGCCAGAAACCGGTCCTACGAAGCTTGTTTCCGGTCCAGGGAAGGCATTGCTTGGCAGTTCGGGCTGAACAGCTCCCATGAGGCACAGGGTCAGACTGATTTGCATATGGCCATGTCTGAACTGGGGTGACAGAGTGGGCTAAAGAACGGTGATGGATCAAACCAAGATCTGTTGACTGGGTGTGAGTGTTTGATTGGTTGTGATGCTCCGTCCATCACCACCCCCTTTTGTACCGCTTTGTTTGCCATAAGTTGGCAGGGTATGCTCAGACGTGAGTCCATTGCTAAGTTTGCCACTGGATTCAAGCAAGCCTGGCTGAAGACGGCTGAAATGCTAGAAACCGGTCCTAGGAAGCTTGTTTCCGGTCCAGGGAAGGCATTGCTTGGCACTTCGGGCTGGACTGTTCCCATGAGGCACAGGGTCAGACTGATTTGCATATGGCCATGTCTGAAATGGGGTGGCAGAGTGGGCTAAAGAACGGTGATGGATCAAACCCAGATTTGTTGACTGGGTGTGAGTGTTTGATTGGTTCTGATGCTCCGTCCATCACCACCCCCTTTTTTACTGCTTTGTTCGACATAAGTTGGCAGGGTATGCTCAGACGTGAGTCCCTTGCTCACTTTGCCACTGGATTCAAGCAAGCCTGGCTGAAGACGGCTGAAATGCTAGAAACCGGTCCTAGGAAGCTTGTTTCCGGTCCAGGGAAGGTATTGCTTGGCAGTTCGGGCTGGACTGTTCCCATGAGGCACAGGGTCAGACTGATTTGCATATGGCCATGTCTGAACTGGGGTGGCAGAGTGGGCTAAAGAATGGTGATGGATCAAACCCAGATTTGTTGACTGGGTGTGATTGTTTGATTGGTTCTGATGCTCCGTCATTCACCACCCTCTTTTGCACCGCTTTGTTCGACATAAGTTGGCAGGGTATGCTCAGAAGTGAGTCCCTTGCTCACTTTGCCACTGGATTCATGCAAGCCTGGCTGAAGACGGCTGAAATGCCGGAAACCGGTCTTAGGAAGCTTGTTTCCGGTCCAGGGAAGGCATTGCTTGGCAGTTCGGGCTGGACTGTTCCCATGAGGCACAGGTTCAGACTGATTTGCATATGGCCATGGCTGAACTGGGGTGGCAGAGTGAGCTAAAGAACGATGATGGATCAAACCCAGATCTGTTGACTGGGTGTGAGTGTTTGATTGGTTCTGATGCTCCGTCCATCACCACCCCCTTTTGTACCGCTTTGTTCGACATAAGTTGGCAGGGTATGCTCAGACGTGAGTCCCTTGCTCACGTTGCCACTGGATTCAAGCAAGCCTGCCTTAAGACGGCTGAAATGCTAGAAACTGTTCCTATGAAGCTTCTTTCCGGTCCAGGGAAGGCATTGCGTGGCAGTACGGGCTGGACTGTTCCCATGAGGCACAGGGTCAGACTGATTTGCATATGGCCATGTTTGACCTGGGGTGGCAGAGTGGGCTAAAGAACGGTGATGGATCAAACCCAGATCTGTTGACTGGGTGTGAGTGTTTGATTGGTTCTGATGCTTCGTCTATCACCACCCCCTTTTGTACCGCTTTGTTCGGCATAAGTTGGCAGGGTATGCTCAGACGTGAGTTCCTCGCTCACTTTGCCACTGGTTTCAAGCAAGCCTGGCTGAAGAGAGCTGAAATGCCAGAAACCGGTCCTAGGAAGCTTTGTTTCCGGTCCAGGGAATGCATTGCTTGGTAGTTCGGGCTGAACTGCTCCCATGAGGCACAGGGTCAGACTGATTTGCATATGGCTATGTCTGAACTGGGGTGGCAGAGTGGGCTAAAGAACGGTAATGGATCAAACCCAGATTTGTTGACTGGGTGTGAGTGTTTGATTGGTTCTGATGCTCCGTCCATCACCACCCCCTTTTGTACCGTTTTGTTCGACATAAGTTGGCAGGGTATGCTCAGACGTAAGTCCCTTGCTCACTTTGCCACTGGATTCAAGCAAGCCTGGCTGAAGACGGCTGAAATGCCAGAAACCGGTCCTACGAAGCTTGTTTCCGGTCCAGGGAAGGCATTGCTTGGCAGTTCGGGCTGAACAGCTCCCATGAGGCACAGGGTCAGACTGATTTGCATATGGCCATGTCTGAACTGGGGTGACAGAGTGGGCTAAAGAACGGTGATGGATCAAACCAAGATCTGTTGACTGGGTGTGAGTGTTTGATTGGTTGTGATGCTCCGTCCATCACCACCCCCTTTTGTACCGCTTTGTTTGCCATAAGTTGGCAGGGTATGCTCAGACGTGAGTCCATTGCTAAGTTTGCCACTGGATTCAAGCAAGCCTGGCTGAAGACGGCTGAAATGCCAGAAACCGGTCCTAGGAAGCTTGTTTCCGGTCCAGGGAAGGCATTGCTTGGCACTTCGGGCTGGACTGTTCCCATGAGGCACAGGGTCAGACTGATTTGCATATGGCCATGTCTGAAATGGGGTGGCATAGTGGGCTAAAGAACGGTGATGGATCAAACCCATATTTGTTGACTGGGTGTGAGTGTTTGATTGGTTCTGATGCTCCGTCCATCACCACCCCCTTTTTTACTGCTTTGTTCGACATAAGTTGGCAGGGTATGCTCAGACGTGAGTCCCTTGCTCACTTTGACACTGGATTCAAGCAAGCCTGGCTGAAGACGGCTGAAATGCCAGAAACTGATCCTAGGAAGCTTGTTTCCGGTCCAGGGAAGGCATTGCTTGGCAGTTCAGGCTGGACTGTTCCCATGAGGCACAGGGTCAGACTGATTTGCATATGGCCATGTCTGAACTGGGGTGGCAGAGTGGGCTAAAGAACGGTTATGGATCAAACCCAGATCAGTTGACTGGGTGTGAGTGTTTGATTGGTTCTGATGCTCCGTCCATCACCACCCCCTTTTGTACCGCTTTGTTCGACATAAGTTGGCAGGGTATGCTCAGACGTGAGTCCCTTGCTCACTTTGCCACTGGATTCAAGCAAGCCTGGCTGAAGACGGCTGAAATGCCAGAAACCGATCCTAGGAAGCTTGTTTCCGGTCCAGGGAAGGCATTGCTTGGCAGTTCAGGCTGGACTGTTCCCATGAGGCACAGGGTCAGACTGATTTGCATATGGCTGAACTTGCTCACTTTGCCACTGGATTCAAGCAAGCCTGGCTGAAGACGGCTGAAATGCCAGAAACCGGTCCTAGGAAGCTTGTTTCCGGTCCAGGGAAGGCATTGCTTGGCAGTTCGGGCTGGACTGTTCCCATGAGGCACAGGGTCAGACTGATTTGCATATGGCCATGTCTGAAATGGGGTGGCAGAGTGGGCTAAAGAACGGTGATGGATCAAACCCAGATTTGTTGACTGGGTGTGAGTGTTTGATTGGTTCTGATGCTCCGTCCATCACCACCCCCTTTTGTACCGCTTTGTTCGACATAAGTTGGCAGGGTATGCTCAGACGGGAGTCCCTTGCTCACTTTGCCACTGGATTCAAGCAAGCCTGGCTGAAGATGGCTGAAATGCCAGAAACCGGTCCTAGGAAGCTTGTTTCCAGTCCAGGGAAGGCATTGCTTGGCAGTTCGGGCTGGACTGTTCCCATGAGGCACAGGGTCAGACTGATTTGCATATGGCCATGTCTGAACTGGGGTGGCAGAGTGGGCTAAAGAATGGTGATGGATCAAACCCAGATTTGTTGACTGGGTGTGATTGTTTGATTGGTTCTGATGCTCCGTCATTCACCACCCTCTTTTGTACCGCTTTGTTCGACATAAGTTGGCAGGGTATGCTCAGACGTGAGTCCCTTGCTCACTTTGCCACTGGATTCAAGCAAGCCTGGCTGAAGATGGCTGAAATGCCAGAAACCGGTCCTAGGAAGCTTGTTTCCAGTCCAGGGAAGGCATTGCTTGGCAGTTCGGGCTGGACTGATCCCATGAGGCACAGGGTCAGACTGATTTGCATATGGCCATGTCTGAACTGGGGTGGCAGAGTGGGCTAAAGAATGGTGATGGATCAAACCCAGATTTGTTGACTGGGTGTGATTGTTTGATTGGTTCTGATGCTCCGTCATTCACCACCCTCTTTTGTACCGCTTTGTTCGACATAAGTTGGCAGGGTATGCTCAGACGTGAGTCCCTTGCTCACTTTGCCACTGGATTCAAGCAAGCCTGGCTGAAGACGGCTGAAATGCCAGAAACCGGTCTTAGGAAGCTTGTTTCCGGTCCAGGGAAGGCATTGCTTGGCAGTTCGGGCTGGACTGTTCCCATGAGGCACAGGGTCAGACTGATTTGCATATGGCCATGGCTGAACTGGGGTGGCAGAGTGAGCTAAAGAACGGTGATGGATCAAACCCAGATCTGTTGACTGGGTGTGAGTGTTTGATTGGTTCTGATGCTTCGTCTATCACCACCCCCTTTTGTACCGCTTTGTTCGGCATAAGTTGGCAGGGTATGCTCAGACGTGAGTTCCTCGCTCACTTTGCCACTGGTTTCAAGCAAGCCTGGCTGAAGAGAGCTGAAATGCCAGAAACCGGTCCTAGGAAGCTTTGTTTCCGGTCCAGGGAATGCATTGCTTGGTAGTTCGGGCTGAACTGCTCCCATGAGGCACAGGGTCAGACTGATTTGCATATGGCTATGTCTGAACTGGGGTGGCAGAGTGGGCTAAAGAACGGTAATGGATCAAACCCAGATTTGTTGACTGGGTGTGAGTGTTTGATTGGTTCTTATGCTCCGTCCATCACCACCCCCTTTTGTACCGTTTTGTTCGACATAAGTTGGCAGGGTATGCTCAGACGTAAGTCCCTTGCTCACTTTGCCACTGGATTCAAGCAAGCCTGGCTGAAGACGGCTGAAATGCCAGAAACCGGTCCTACGAAGCTTGTTTCCGGTCCAGGGAAGGCATTGCTTGGCAGTTCGGGCTGAACAGCTCCCATGAGGCACAGGGTCAGACTGATTTGCATATGGCCATGTCTGAACTGGGGTGACAGAGTGGGCTAAAGAACGGTGATGGATCAAACCAAGATCTGTTGACTGGGTGTGAGTGTTTGATTGGTTGTGATGCTCCGTCCATCACCACCCCCTTTTGTACCGCTTTGTTTGCCATAAGTTGGCAGGGTATGCTCAGACGTGAGTCCATTGCTAAGTTTGCCACTGGATTCAAGCAAGCCTGGCTGAAGACGGCTGAAATGCCAGAAACCGGTCCTAGGAAGCTTGTTTCCGGTCCAGGGAAGGCATTGCTTGGCACTTCGGGCTGGACTGTTCCCATGAGGCACAGGGTCAGACTGATTTGCATATGGCCATGTCTGAAATGGGGTGGCAGAGTGGGCTAAAGAACGGTGATGGATCAAACCCAGATTTGTTGACTGGGTGTGAGTGTTTGATTGGTTCTGATGCTCCGTCCATCACCACCCCCTTTTTTACTGCTTTGTTCGACATAAGTTGGCAGGGTATGCTCAGACGTGAGTCCCTTGCTCACTTTGCCACTGGATTCAAGCAAGCCTGGCTGAAGACGGCTGAAATGCTAGAAACCGGTCCTAGGAAGCTTGTTTCCGGTCCAGGGAAGGTATTGCTTGGCAGTTCGGGCTGGACTGTTCCCATGAGGCACAGGGTCAGACTGATTTGCATATGGCCATGTCTGAACTGGGGTGGCAGAGTGGGCTAAAGAATGGTGATGGATCAAACCCAGATTTGTTGACTGGGTGTGATTGTTTGATTGGTTCTGATGCTCCGTCATTCACCACCCTCTTTTGCACCGCTTTGTTCGACATAAGTTGGCAGGGTATGCTCAGAAGTGAGTCCCTTGCTCACTTTGCCACTGGATTCATGCAAGCCTGGCTGAAGACGGCTGAAATGCCGGAAACCGGTCTTAGGAAGCTTGTTTCCGGTCCAGGGAAGGCATTGCTTGGCAGTTCGGGCTGGACTGTTCCCATGAGGCACAGGTTCAGACTGATTTGCATATGGCCATGGCTGAACTGGGGTGGCAGAGTGAGCTAAAGAACGATGATGGATCAAACCCAGATCTGTTGACTGGGTGTGAGTGTTTGATTGGTTCTGATGCTCCGTCCATCACCACCCCCTTTTGTACCGCTTTGTTCGACATAAGTTGGCAGGGTATGCTCAGACGTGAGTCCCTTGCTCACGTTGCCACTGGATTCAAGCAAGCCTGCCTTAAGACGGCTGAAATGCTAGAAACTGTTCCTATGAAGCTTCTTTCCGGTCCAGGGAAGGCATTGCGTGGCAGTACGGGCTGGACTGTTCCCATGAGGCACAGGGTCAGACTGATTTGCATATGGCCATGTTTGACCTGGGGTGGCAGAGTGGGCTAAAGAACGGTGATGGATCAAACCCAGATCTGTTGACTGGGTGTGAGTGTTTGATTGGTTCTGATGCTTCGTCTATCACCACCCCCTTTTGTACCGCTTTGTTCGGCATAAGTTGGCAGGGTATGCTCAGACGTGAGTTTCTCGCTCACTTTGCCACTGGTTTCAAGCAAGCCTGGCTGAAGAGAGCTGAAATGCCAGAAACCGGTCCTAGGAAGCTTTGTTTCCGGTCCAGGGAATGCATTGCTTGGTAGTTCGGGCTGAACTGCTCCCATGAGGCACAGGGTCAGACTGATTTGCATATGGCTATGTCTGAACTGGGGTGGCAGAGTGGGCTAAAGAACGGTAATGGATCAAACCCAGATTTGTTGACTGGGTGTGAGTGTTTGATTGGTTCTGATGCTCCGTCCATCACCACCCCCTTTTGTACCGTTTTGTTCGACATAAGTTGGCAGGGTATGCTCAGACGTAAGTCCCTTGCTCACTTTGCCACTGGATTCAAGCAAGCCTGGCTGAAGACGGCTGAAATGCCAGAAACCGGTCCTACGAAGCTTGTTTCCGGTCCAGGGAAGGCATTGCTTGGCAGTTCGGGCTGAACAGCTCCCATGAGGCACAGGGTCAGACTGATTTGCATATGGCCATGTCTGAACTGGGGTGACAGAGTGGGCTAAAGAACGGTGATGGATCAAACCAAGATCTGTTGACTGGGTGTGAGTGTTTGATTGGTTGTGATGCTCCGTCCATCACCACCCCCTTTTGTACCGCTTTGTTTGCCATAAGTTGGCAGGGTATGCTCAGACGTGAGTCCATTGCTAAGTTTGCCACTGGATTCAAGCAAGCCTGGCTGAAGACGGCTGAAATGCCAGAAACCGGTCCTAGGAAGCTTGTTTCCGGTCCAGGGAAGGCATTGCTTGGCACTTCGGGCTGGACTGTTCCCATGAGGCACAGTGTCAGACTGATTTGCATATGGCCATGTCTGAAATGGGGTGGCAGAGTGGGCTAAAGAACGGTGATGGATCAAACCCAGATTTGTTGACTGGGTGTGAGTGTTTGATTGGTTCTGATGCTCCGTCCATCACCACCCCCTTTTTTACTGCTTTGTTCGACATAAGTTGGCAGGGTATGCTCAGACGTGAGTCCCTTGCTCACTTTGCCACTGGATTCAAGCAAGCCTGGCTGAAGACGGCTGAAATGCTAGAAACCGGTCCTAGGAAGCTTGTTTCCGGTCCAGGGAAGGTATTGCTTGGCAGTTCGGGCTGGACTGTTCCCATGAGGCACAGGGTCAGACTGATTTGCATATGGCCATGTCTGAACTGGGGTGGCAGAGTGGGCTAAAGAATGGTGATGGATCAAACCCAGATTTGTTGACTGGGTGTGATTGTTTGATTGGTTCTGATGCTCCGTCATTCACCACCCTCTTTTGCACCGCTTTGTTCGACATAAGTTGGCAGGGTATGCTCAGAAGTGAGTCCCTTGCTCACTTTGCCACTGGATTCATGCAAGCCTGGCTGAAGACGGCTGAAATGCCGGAAACCGGTCTTAGGAAGCTTGTTTCCGGTCCAGGGAAGGCATTGCTTGGCAGTTCGGGCTCGACTGTTCCCATGAGGCACAGGTTCAGACTGATTTGCATATGGCCATGGCTGAACTGGGGTGGCAGAGTGAGATAAAGAACGATGATGGATCAAACCCAGATCTGTTGACTGGGTGTGAGTGTTTGATTGGTTCTGATGCTTCGTCTATCACCACCCCCTTTTGTACCGCTTTGTTCGGCATAAGTTGGCAGGGTATGCTCAGACGTGAGTTCCTTGCTCACTTTGCCACTGGATTCAAGCAAGCCTGGCTGAAGAGAGCTGAAATGCCAGAAACCGGTCCTAGGAAGCTTTGTTTCCGGTCCAGGGAAAGCATTGCTTGGTAGTTCGGGCTGAACTGCTCCCATGAGGCACAGGGTCAGACTGATTTGCATATGGCTATGTCTGAACTGGGGTGACAGAGTGGGCTAAAGAACGGTGATGGATCAAACCCAGATCTGTTGACTGGGTGTGAGTGTTTGATTGGTTCTGATGCTTCGTCCATCACCACCCCCTTTTGTACCGCTTTGTTCGCCATAAGTTGGCAGGGTATGCTTAGACGTGAGTCCCTTGCTCACTTTGCCACTGGATTCAAGCAAGCCTGGCTGAAGAAGGCTGAAATGCCAGAAACCGGTCCTAGGAAGCTTGTTTCCGGTCCAGGGAAGGCATTGCTTGGTAGTTCGGGCTGGACTGTTCCCATGAGGCACAGGGTCAGACTGATTTGCATATGGCCATGTCTGAACTGGGGTGGCAGAGTGGGCTAAAGAACGGTAATGGATCAAACGCAGATTTGTTGACTGGGTGTGAGTGTTTGATTGGTTCTGATGCTCCGTCCATCACCACCCCCTTTTGTACCGCTTTTTTCGACATAAGTTGGCGGGGTGTGCTCAGACGTGTGTCCCTTGCTCACTTTGCCACTGGATTCAAGCAAGCCTGGCTGAAGACGGCTGAAATGCCAGAAACCGGCCCTAGGAAGCTTCTTTCCGGTCCAGGGAAGGCATTGCTTGGCAGTTTGGGCTGGACTGTTCCCATGAGGCACAGGGTCTGACTGATTTGCATATGGCCATGTCTGAACTGAGGTGGCAGAGTGGGCTAAAGAACGGTGATGGATCAAACCCAGATCTGTTGACTGGGTGTGAGTGTTTGATTGGTTCTGATGCTCCGTCCATCACCACCCCCTTTTGTACCGCTTTGTTCGCCATAAGTTGGCAGGGTATGCTCATACGTGAGTCCCTTGCTCACTTTGCCACTGGATTCAAGCAAGCCTGGCTGAAAACGGTTGACATGCCAGAAACCTGTCCTAGGAAGCTTGTTTCCGGTCCAGGGAAGGTATTGCTTGGCAGTTCGCGCTAGACTGTTCCCATGAAGCACAGGGTCAGACTGATTTGCATATGGCCATGTCTGAACTGGGGTGGAAGAGTGGGCTAAAGAACGGTGATGGATCAAACCCAGATCTGTTGACTGGGTGTGAGTGTTTGATTGGTTCTGATGCTCCGTCCATCACCACCCCCTTTTGTACCTCTTTGTTCGCCATAAGTTGGCAGGGTATGCTCAGACGTAAGTCCCTTGCTCACTTTGCCACTGGATTCAAGCAAGCCTGGCTGAAGACGGCTGAAATGCCAGAAACCGGTCCTACGAAGCTTGTTTCCGGTCCAGGAAAGGCATTGCTTGGCAGTGCGGGCTGAACAGCTCCCATGAGGCACAGGGTCAGACTGATTTGCATATGGCCATGTCTGAACTGGGGTGACAGAGTGGGCTAAAGAACGGTGATGGATCAAACCAAGATCTGTTGACTGGGTGTGAGTGTTTGATTGGTTGTGATGCTCCGTCCATCACCACCCCCTTTTGTACCGCTTTGTTTGCCATAAGTTGGCAGGGTATGCTCAGACGTGAGTCCATTGCTCACTTTGCCACTGGATTCAAGCAAGCCTGGCTGAAGACGGCTGAAATGCCAGAAACCGGTCCTAGGAAGCTTGTTTCCGGTCCTGGGAAGGCATTGCTTGGCAGTTCGGGCTGGACTGTTCCCATGAGGCACAGGGTCAGACTGATTTGCATATGGCCATGTCTGAAATGGGGTGGCAGAGTGGGCTAAACAACGGTGATGGATCAAACCCAGATTTGTTGACTGGGTGTGAGTGTTTGATTGGTTCTTATGCTCCGTCCATCACCACCCCCTTTTGTACCGCTTTGTTCGACATAAGTTGGCAGGGTATGCTCAGACGTGAGTCCCTTGCTCACTTTGCCACTGGATTCAAGCAAGCCTGGCTGAAGACGGCTGAAATGCCAGAAACCGGTCCTAGGAAGCTTGTTTCCGGTCCAGGGAAGGTATTGCTTGGCAGTTCGGGCTGGACTGTTCCCATGAGGCACAGGGTCAGACTGATTTGCATATGGCCAAGTCTGAACTGGGGTGGCAGAGTGGGCTAAAGAACGGTGATGGATCAAACCCAGATTTGTTGACTGGGTGTGAGTGTTTGATTGGTTCTGATGCTCCGTCCATCACCACCCCCTTTTTTACCGCTTTGTTCGACATAAGTTGGCAGTGTATGCTCAGACGTGAGTCCCTTGCTCACTTTGCCACTGGATTCAAGCAAGCCTGGCTGAAGACAGCTGAAATGCCAGAAACCGGTCCTAGGAAGCTTGTTTCCATTCCAGGGAAGGCATTGCTTGGCAGTTTGGGCTGGACTGTTCCCATGAGGCACAGGGTCAGACTGATTTGCATATGGCCATGTCTGAACTGGGGTGGCAGAGTGGGCTAAAGAACGGTTATGGATCAAGCCCAGATCTGTTGACTGGGTGTGAGTGTTTGATTGGTTTTGATGGTCCGTCCATCACCACCCCCTTTTGTACCGCTTTGTTCGCCATAAGTTGGCAGAGTATGCTCAGACGTGAGTCCCTTGCTCACTTTGCCACTGGATTCAAGCAAGCCTGACTGAAGACGGCTGAAATGCCAGAAACCGGTCCTAGGAAGCTTGTTTCCGGTCCAGGGAAGGCATTGCTTGGCAGTTCGGGCTGGACTGTTCCGATGAGGCACAGGGTCAGACTGATTTGCATATGGCCATGTCTGAACTGGGGTGGCAGAGTGGGCTAAAGAACGGTGATGGATAAAACCCAGATTTGTTGACTGGGTGTGAGTGTTTGATTGGTTCTGATGCTCCGTCCATCACCACCCCCTTTTTTACCGCTTTGTTCGACATAAGTTGGCAGGGTATGCTCAGACGTGAGTCCCTTGCTCACTTTGCCACTGGATTCAAGCAAGCCTGGCTGAAAACGGCTGAAATGCTAGAAACTGGTCCTAGGAAGCTTGTTTCCGGTCCAGGGAAGGCATTGCGTGGCAGTACGGGCTGGACTGTTCCCATGAGGCACAGGGTCAGACTGATTTGCATATGGCCATGTTTGACCTGGGGTGGCAGAGTGGGCTAAAGAACGGTGATGGATCACACCCAGATTTGTTGACTGGGTGTGAAAGTTTGATTGGTTCTGATGCTCCGTCCATCACCACCCCCTTTTGTACCGCTTTGTTCGACATAAGTTGGCAGGGTATGCTCAGACGTGAGTCCCTTGCTCACTTTGCCACTGGATTCAAGCAAGCCTGGCTGAAGAAGGCTGAAATGCCGGAAACCGGTCCTAGGAAGCTTTGTTTCCGGTCCAGGGAAGGCATTGCTTGGTAGTTCGGGCTGAATGCTCCCATGAGGCACAGGGTCAGACTGATTTGCATATGGCCATGTCTGAACTGGGGTGACAGAGTGGGTTAAAGAACGGTGATGGATCAAACCCAGATCTCTTGACTGGGTGTGAGTGTTTGATTGGTTCTGATGCTCCATCCATCACCACCCCCTTTTGTACCGCTTTGTTCGCCATAAGTTGGCAGGGTATGCTCAGACGTGAGTCCCTTGCTCACTTTGCCACTGGATTCAAGCAAGCCTGGCTGAAGACGGCTGAAATGCCAGAAACCGGTCCTAGGAAGCTTGTTTCCGGTCCAGGGAAGGCATTGCTTGGCAGTTCGGGCTGGACTGTTCCCATGAGGCACAGGGTCAGACTGATTTGCATATGGCCATGTCTGAACTGGGGTGGCAGAGTGGGCTAAAGAACGGTAATGGATCAAACGCAGATTTGTTGACTGGGTGTGAGTGTTTGATTGGTTCTGATGCTCCGTCCATCACCACCCCCTTTTGTCCCGCTTTGTTCGACATAAGTTGGCGGGGTGTGCTCAGACGTGTGTCCCTTGCTCACTTTGCCACTGGATTCAAGCAAGCCTGGCTGAAGACGGCTGAAATGCCAGAAACCGGCCCTAGGAAGCTTCTTTCCGGTCCAGGGAAGGCATTGCTTGGCAGTTTGGGCTGGACTGTTCCCATGAGGCACAGGGTCTGACTGATTTGCATATGGCCATGTCTGAACTGAGGTGGCAGAGTGGGCTAAAGAACGGTGATTGATCACACCCAGATTTGTTGACTGGGTGTGAGTGTTTGATTGGTTCTGATGCTCCGTCCATCACCACCCCCTTTTGTACTGCTTTGTTCGACATAAGTTGGCAGGGTATGCTCAGACGTGAGTCCCTTGCTCACTTTGACACTGGATTCAAGCAAGCCTGGCTGAAGACGGCTGAAATGCCAGAAACTGATCCTAGGAAGCTTGTTTCCGGTCCAGGGAAGGCATTGCTTGGCAGTTCAGGCTGGACTGTTCCCATGAGGCACAGGGTCAGACTGATTTGCATATGGCCATGTCTGAACTGGGGTGGCAGAGTGGGCTAAAGAACGGTTATGGATCAAACCCAGATCTGTTGACTGGGTGTGAGTGTTTGATTGGTTCTGATGCTCCGTCCATCACCACCCCCTTTTGTACCGCTTTGTTCGACATAAGTTGGCAGGGTATGCTCAGACGTGAGTCCCTTGCTCACTTTGCCACTGGATTCAAGCAAGCCTGGCTGAAGACGGCTGAAATGCCAGAAACCGATCCTAGGAAGCTTGTTTCCGGTCCAGGGAAGGCATTGCTTGGCAGTTCAGGCTGGACTGTTCCCATGAGGCACAGGGTCAGACTGATTTGCATATGGCCATGGCTGAACTTGCTCACTTTGCCACTGGATTCAAGCAAGCCTGGCTGAAGACGGCTGAAATGCCAGAAACCGGTCCTAGGAAGCTTGTTTCTGGTCCAGGGAAGGCATTGCTTGGCAGTTCGGGCTGGACTGTTCCCATGAGGCACAGGGTCAGACTGATTTGCATATGGCCATGTCTGAAATGGGGTGGCAGAGTGGGCTAAAGAACGGTGATGGATCAAACCCAGATTTGTTGACTGGGTGTGAGTGTTTGATTGGTTCTGATGCTCCGTCCATCACCACCCCCTTTTGTACCGCTTTGTTCGACATAAGTTGGCAGGGTATGCTCAGACGTGAGTCCCTTGCTCACTTTGCCACTGGATTCAAGCAAGCCTGGCTGAAGATGGCTGAAATGCCAGAAACCGGTCCTAGGAAGCTTGTTTCCAGTCCAGGGAAGGCATTGCTTGGCAGTTCGGGCTGGACTGTTCCCATGAGGCACAGGGTCAGACTGATTTGCATATGGCCATGTCTGAACTGGGGTGGCAGAGTGGGCTAAAGAATGGTGATGGATCAAACCCAGATTTGTTGACTGGGTGTGATTGTTTGATTGGTTCTGATGCTCCGTCATTCACCACCCTCTTTTGTACCGCTTTGTTCGACATAAGTTGGCAGGGTATGCTCAGACGTGAGTCCCTTGCTCACTTTGCCACTGGATTCAAGCAAGCCTGGCTGAAGATGGCTGAAATGCCAGAAACCGGTCCTAGGAAGCTTGTTTCCAGTCCAGGGAAGGCATTGCTTGGCAGTTCGGGCTGGACTGATCCCATGAGGCACAGGGTCAGACTGATTTGCATATGGCCATGTCTGAACTGGGGTGGCAGAGTGGGCTAAAGAATGGTGATGGATCAAACCCAGATTTGTTGACTGGGTGTGATTGTTTGATTGGTTCTGATGCTCCGTCATTCACCACCCTCTTTTGTACCGCTTTGTTCGACATAAGTTGGCAGGGTATGCTCAGACGTGAGTCCCTTGCTCACTTTGCCACTGGATTCAAGCAAGCCTGGCTGAAGACGGCTGAAATGCCAGAAACCGGTCTTAGGAAGCTTGTTTCCGGTCCAGGGAAGGCATTGCTTGGCAGTTCGGGCTGGACTGTTCCCATGAGGCACAGGGTCAGACTGATTTGCATATGGCCATGGCTGAACTGGGTTGGCAGAGTGAGCTAAAGAACGGTGATGGATCAAACCCAGATCTGTTGACTGGGTGTGAGTGTTTGATTGGTTCTGATGCTTCGTCTATCACCACCCCCTTTTGTACCAATTTGTTCGGCATAAGTTGGCAGGGTATGCTCAGACATGAGTTCCTCGCTCACTTTGCCACTGGTTTCAAGCAAGCCTGGCTGAAGAGAGCTGAAATGCCAGAAACCGGTCCTAGGAAGCTTTGTTTCCGGTCCAGGGAATGCATTGCTTGGTAGTTCGGGCTGAACTGCTCCCATGAGGCACAGGGTCAGACTGATTTGCATATGGCTATGTCTGAACTGGGGTGGCAGAGTGGGCTAAAGAACGGTAATGGATCAAACCCAGATTTGTTGACTGGGTGTGAGTGTTTGATTGGTTCTGATGCTCCCTCCATCACCACCCCCTTTTGTACCGTTTTGTTCGACATAAGTTGGCAGGGTATGCTCAGACGTAAGTCCCTTGCTCACTTTGCCACTGGATTCAAGCAAGCCTGGCTGAAGACGGCTGAAATGCCAGAAACCGGTCCTACGAAGCTTTTTTCCGGTCCAGGGAAGGCATTGCTTGGCAGTTCGGGCTGAACAGCTCCCATGAGGCACAGGGTCAGACTGATTTGCATATGGCCATGTCTGAACTGGGGTGACAGAGTGGGCTAAAGAACGGTGATGGATCAAACCAAGATCTGTTGACTGGGTGTGAGTGTTTGATTGGTTGTGATGCTCCGTCCATCACCACCCCCTTTTGTACCGCTTTGTTTGCCATAAGTTGGCAGGGTATGCTCAGACGTGAGTCCATTGCTAAGTTTGCCACTGGATTCAAGCAAGCCTGGCTGAAGACGGCTGAAATGCCAGAAACCGGTCCTAGGAAGCTTGTTTCCGGTCCAGGGAAGGCATTGCTTGGCACTTCGGGCTGGACTGTTCCCATGAGGCACAGGGTCAGACTGATTTGCATATGGCCATGTCTGAAATGGGGTGGCAGAGTGGGCTAAAGAACGGTGATGGATCAAACCCAGATTTGTTGACTGGGTGTGAGTGTTTGATTGGTTCTGATGCTCCGTCCATCACCACCCCCTTTTTTACTGCTTTGTTCGACATAAGTTGGCAGGGTATGCTCAGACGTGAGTCCCTTGCTCACTTTGCCACTGGATTCAAGCAAGCCTGGCTGAAGACGGCTGAAATGCTAGAAACCGGTCCTAGGAAGCTTGTTTCCGGTCCAGGGAAGGTATTGCTTGGCAGTTCGGGCTGGACTGTTCCCATGAGGCACAGGGTCAGACTGATTTGCATATGGCCATGTCTGAACTGGGGTGGCAGAGTGGGCTAAAGAATGGTGATGGATCAAACCCAGATTTGTTGACTGGGTGTGATTGTTTGATTGGTTCTGATGCTCCGTCATTCACCACCCTCTTTTGCACCGCTTTGTTCGACATAAGTTGGCAGGGTATGCTCAGAAGTGAGTCCCTTGCTCACTTTGCCACTGGATTCATGCAAGCCTGGCTGAAGACGGCTGAAATGCCGGAAACCGGTCTTAGGAAGCTTGTTTCCGGTCCAGGGAAGGCATTGCTTGGCAGTTCCGGCTGGACTGTTCCCATGAGGCACAGGTTCAGACTGATTTGCATATGGCCATGGCTGAACTGGGGTGGCAGAGTGAGCTAAAGAACGATGATGGATCAAACCTAGATCTGTTGACTGGGTGTGAGTGTTTGATTGGTTCTGATGCTTCGTCTATCACCACCCCCTTTTGTACCGCTTTGTTCGGCATAAGTTGGCAGGGTATGCTCAGACGTGAGTTCCTTGCTCACTTTGCCACTGGATTCAAGCAAGCCTGGCTGAAGAGAGCTGAAATGCCAGAAACCGGTCCTAGGAAGCTTTGTTTCCGGTCCAGGGAAAGCATTGCTTGGTAGTTCGGGCTGAACTGCTCCCATGAGGCACAGGGTCAGACTGATTTGCATATGGCTATGTCTGAACTGGGGTGACAGAGTGGGCTAAAGAACGGTGATGGATCAAACCCAGATCTGTTGACTGGGTGTGAGTGTTTGATTGGTTCTGATGCTTCGTCCATCACCACCCCCTTTTGTACCGCTTTGTTCGCCATAAGTTGGCAGGGTATGCTTAGACGTGAGTCCCTTGCTCACTTTGCCACTGGATTCAAGCAAGCCTGGCTGAAGAAGGCTGAAATGCCAGAAACCGGTCCTAGGAAGCTTGTTTCCGGTCCAGGGAAGGCATTGCTTGGCAGTTCGGGCTGGACTGTTCCCATGAGGCACAGGGTCAGACTGATTTGCATATGGCCATGTCTGAACTGGGGTGGCAGAGTGGGCTAAAGAACGGTAATGGATCAAACGCAGATTTGTTGACTGGGTGTGAGTGTTTGATTGGTTCTGATGCTCCGTCCATCACCACCCCCTTTTGTACTGCTTTTTTCGACATAAGTTGGCGGGGTGTGCTCAGACGTGTGTCCCTTGCTCACTTTGCCACTGGATTCAAGCAAGCCTGGCTGAAGACGGCTGAAATGCCAGAAACCGGCCCTAGGAAGCTTCTTTCCGGTCCAGGGAAGGCATTGCTTGGCAGTTTGGGCTGGACTGTTCCCATGAGGCACAGGGTCTGACTGATTTGCATATGGCCATGTCTGAACTGAGGTGGCAGAGTGGGCTAAAGAACGGTGATGGATCAAACCCAGATCTGTTGACTGGGTGTGAGTGTTTGATTGGTTCTGATGCTCCGTCCATCACCACCCCCTTTTGTACCGCTTTGTTCGCCATAAGTTGGCAGGGTATGCTCATACGTGAGTCCCTTGCTCACTTTGCCACTGGATTCAAGCAAGCCTGGCTGAAAACGGTTGACATGCCAGAAACCTGTCCTAGGAAGCTTGTTTCCGGTCCAGGGAAGGTATTGCTTGGCAGTTCGCGCTAGACTGTTCCCATGAAGCACAGGGTCAGACTGATTTGCATATGGCCATGTCTGAACTGGGGTGGAAGAGTGGGCTAAAGAACGGTGATGGATCAAACCCAGATCTGTTGACTGGGTGTGAGTGTTTGATTGGTTCTGATGCTCCGTCCATCACCACCCCCTTTTGTACCTCTTTGTTCGCCATAAGTTGGCAGGGTATGCTCAGACGTAAGTCCCTTGCTCACTTTGCCACTGGATTCAAGCAAGCCTGGCTGAAGACGGCTGAAATGCCAGAAACCGGTCCTACGAAGCTTGTTTCCGGTCCAGGGAAGGCATTGCTTGGCAGTTCGGGCTGAACAGCTCCCATGAGGCACAGGGTCAGACTGATTTGCATATGGCCATGTCTGAACTGGGGTGACAGAGTGGGCTAAAGAACGGTGATGGATCAAACCAAGATCTGTTGACTGGGTGTGAGTGTTTGATTGGTTGTGATGCTCCGTCCATCACCACCCCCTTTTGTACCGCTTTGTTTGCCATAAGTTGGCAGGGTATGCTCAGACGTGAGTCCATTGCTCACTTTGCCACTGGATTCAAGCAAGCCTGGCTGAAGACGGCTGAAATGCCAGAAACCGGTCCTAGGAAGCTTGTTTCCGGTCCTGGGAAGGCATTGCTTGGCAGTTCGGGCTGGACTGTTCCCATGAGGCACAGGGTCAGACTGATTTGCATATGGCCATGTCTGAAATGGGGTGGCAGAGTGGGCTAAACAACGGTGATGGATCAAACCCAGATTTGTTGACTGGGTGTGAGTGTTTGATTGGTTCTGATGCTCCGTCCATCACCACCCCCTTTTGTACCGCTTTGTTCGACATAAGTTGGCAGGGTATGCTCAGACGTGAGTCCCTTGCTCACTTTGCCACTGGATTCAAGCAAGCCTGGCTGAAGACGGCTGAAATGCCAGAAACCGGTCCTAGGAAGCTTGTTTCCGGTCCAGGGAAGGTATTGCTTGGCAGTTCGGGCTGGACTGTTCCCATGAGGCACAGGGTCAGACTGATTTGCATATGGCCAAGTCTGAACTGGGGTGGCAGAGTGGGCTAAAGAACGGTGATGGATCAAACCCAGATTTGTTGACTGGGTGTGAGTGTTTGATTGGTTCTGATGCTCCGTCCATCACCACCCCCTTTTTTACCGCTTTGTTCGACATAAGTTGGCAGTGTATGCTCAGACGTGAGTCCCTTGCTCACTTTGCCACTGGATTCAAGCAAGCCTGGCTGAAGACGGCTGAAATGCCAGAAACCGGTCCTAGGAAGCTTGTTTCCATTCCAGGGAAGGCATTGCTTGGCAGTTTGGGCTGGACTGTTCCCATGAGGCACAGGGTCAGACTGATTTGCATATGGCCATGTCTGAACTGGGGTGGCAGAGTGGGCTAAAGAACGGTTATGGATCAAGCCCAGATCTGTTGACTGGGTGTGAGTGTTTGATTGGTTTTGATGGTCCGTCCATCACCACCCCCTTTTGTACCGCTTTGTTCGCCATAAGTTGGCAGAGTATGCTCAGACGTGAGTCCCTTGCTCACTTTGCCACTGGATTCAAGCAAGCCTGGCTGAAGACGGCTGAAATGCCAGAAACCGGTCCTAGGAAGCTTGTTTCCGGTCCAGGGAAGGCATTGCTTGGCAGTTTGGGCTGGACTGTTCCCATGAGGCACAGGGTCAGACTGATTTGCATATGGCCATGTCTGAAATGGGGTGGCAGAGTGGGCTAAAGAACGGTGATGGATCAAACCCAGATTTGTTGACTGGGTGTGAGTGTTTGATTGGTTCTGATGCTCCGTCCATCACCACCCCCTTTTGTACCGCTTTGTTCGACCTAAGTTGGCAGGGTATGCTCAGACGTGAGTCCCTTGCTCACTTTGCCACTGGATTCAAGCAAGCCTAGCTGAAAACGGCTGACATGCCAGAAACCGGTCCTAGGAAGCTTGTTTCCGGTCCAGGGAAGGCATTGCTTGGCAGTTCGGGCTGGACTGTTCCGATGAGGCACAGGGTCAGACTTATTTGCATATGGCCATGTCTGAACTGGGGTGGCAGAGTGGGCTAAAGAACGGTGATGGATAAAACCCAGATTTGTTGACTGGGTGTGAGTGTTTGATTGGTTCTGATGCTCCGTCCATCACCACCCCCTTTTTTACCGCTTTGTTCGACATAAGTTGGCAGGGTATGCTCAGACGTGAGTCCCTTGCTCACTTTGCCACTGGATTCAAGCAAGCCTGGCTGAAAACGGCTGAAATGCTAGAAACTGGTCCTAGGAAGCTTGTTTCCGGTCCAGGGAAGGCATTGCGTGGCAGTACGGGCTGGACTGTTCCCATGAGGCACAGGGTCAGACTGATTTGCATATGGCCATGTTTGACCTGGGGTGGCAGAGTGGGCTAAAGAACGGTGATGGATCACACCCAGATTTGTTGACTGGGTGTGAAAGTTTGATTGGTTCTGATGCTCCGTCCATCACCACCCCCTTTTGTACCGCTTTGTTCGACATAAGTTGGCAGGGTATGCTCAGACGTGAGTCCCTTGCTCACTTTGCCACTGGATTCAAGCAAGCCTGGCTGAAGAAGGCTGAAATGCCGGAAACCGGTCCTAGGAAGCTTTGTTTCCGGTCCAGGGAAGGCATTGCTTGGTAGTTCGGGCTGAATGCTCCCATGAGGCACAGGGTCAGACTGATTTGCATATGGCCATGTCTGAACTGGGGTGACAGAGTGGGTTAAAGAACGGTGATGGATCAAACCCAGATCTCTTGACTGGGTGTGAGTGTTTGATTGGTTCTGATGCTCCATCCATCACCACCCCCTTTTGTACCGCTTTGTTCGCCATAAGTTGGCAGGGTATGCTCAGACGTGAGTCCCTTGCTCACTTTGCCACTGGATTCAAGCAAGCCTGGCTGAAGACGGCTGAAATGCCAGAAACCGGTCCTAGGAAGCTTGTTTCCGGTCCAGGGAAGGCATTGCTTGGCAGTTCGGGCTGGACTGTTCCCATGAGGCACAGGGTCAGACTGATTTGCATATGGCCATGTCTGAACTGGGGTGGCAGAGTGGGCTAAAGAACGGTAATGGATCAAACGCAGATTTGTTGACTGGGTGTGAGTGTTTGATTGGTTCTGATGCTCCGTCCATCACCACCCCCTTTTGTCCCGCTTTGTTCGACATAAGTTGGCGGGGTGTGCTCAGACGTGTGTCCCTTGCTCACTTTGCCACTGGATTCAAGCAAGCCTGGCTGAAGACGGCTGAAATGCCAGAAACCGGCCCTAGGAAGCTTCTTTCCGGTCCAGGGAAGGCATTGCTTGGCAGTTTGGGCTGGACTGTTCCCATGAGGCACAGGGTCTGACTGATTTGCATATGGCCATGTCTGAACTGAGGTGGCAGAGTGGGCTAAAGAACGGTGATGGATCAAACCCAGATCTGTTGACTGGGTGTGAGTGTTTGATTGGTTCTGATGCTCCGTCCATCACCACCCCCTTTTGTACCGCTTTGTTCGCCATAAGTTGGCAGGGTATGCTCATACGTGAGTCCCTTGCTCACTTTGCCACTGGATTCAAGCAAGCCTGGCTGAAAACGGTTGACATGCCAGAAACCTGTCCTAGGAAGCTTGTTTCCGGTCCAGGGAAGGTATTGCTTGGCAGTTCGCGCTGGACTGTTCCCATGAAGCACAGTGTCAGACTGATTTGCATATGGCCATGTCTGAACTGGGGTGGAAGAGTGGGCTAAAGAACGGTGATGGATCAAACCCAGATCTGTTGACTGGGTGTGAGTGTTTGATTGGTTCTGATGCTCCGTCCATCACCACCCCCTTTTGTACCTCTTTGTTCGCCATAAGTTGGCAGGGTATGCTCAGACGTAAGTCCCTTGCTCACTTTGCCACTGGATTCAAGCAAGCCTGGCTGAAGACGGCTGAAATGCCAGAAACCGGTCCTACGATGCTTGTTTCCGGTCCAGGGAAGGCATTGCTTGGCAGTTCGGGCTGAACAGCTCCCATGAGGCACAGGGTCAGACTGATTTGCATATGGCCATGTCTGAACTGGGGTGACAGAGTGGGCTAAAGAACGGTGATGGATCAAACCAAGATCTGTTGACTGGGTGTGAGTGTTTGATTGGTTGTGATGCTCCGTCCATCACCACCCCCTTTTGTACCGCTTTGTTTGCCATAAGTTGGCAGGGTATGCTCAGACGTGAGTCCATTGCTCACTTTGCCACTGGATTCAAGCAAGCCTGGCTGAAGACGGCTGAAATGCCAGAAACCGGTCCTAGGAAGCTTGTTTCCGGTCCTGGGAAGGCATTGCTTGGCAGTTCGGGCTGGACTGTTCCCATGAGGCACAGGGTCAGACTGATTTGCATATGGCCATGTCTGAAATGGGGTGGCAGAGTGGGCTAAACAACGGTGATGGATCAAACCCAGATTTGTTGACTGGGTGTGAGTGTTTGATTGGTTCTGATGCTCCGTCCATCACCACACCCTTTTGTACCGCTTTGTTCGACATAAGTTGGCAGGGTATGCTCAGACGTGAGTCCCTTGCTCACTTTGCCACTGGATTCAAGCAAGCCTGGCTGAAGACGGCTGAAATGCCAGAAACCGGTCCTAGGAAGCTTGTTTCCGGTCCAGGGAAGGTATTGCTTGGCAGTTCGGGCTGGACTGTTCCCATGAGGCACAGGGTCAGACTGATTTGCATATGGCCAAGTCTGAACTGGGGTGGCAGAGTGGGCTAAAGAACGGTGATGGATCAAACCCAGATTTGTTGACTGGATGTGAGTGTTTGATTGGTTCTGATGCTCCGTCCATCACCACCCCCTTTTTTACCGCTTTGTTCGACATAAGTTGGCAGTGTATGCTCAGACGTGAGTCCCTTGCTCACTTTGCCACTGGATTCAAGCAAGCCTGGCTGAAGACGGCTGAAATGCCAGAAACCGGTCCTAGGAAGCTTGTTTCCATTCCAGGGAAGGCATTGCTTGGCAGTTTGGGCTGGACTGTTCCCATGAGGCACAGGGTCAGACTGATTTGCATATGGCCATGTCTGAAATGGGGTGGCAGAGTGGGCTAAAGAACGGTGATGGATCAAACCCAGATTTGTTGACTGGGTGTGAGTGTTTGATTGGTTCTGATGCTCCGTCCATCACCACCCCCTTTTGTACCGCTTTGTTCGACCTAAGTTGGCAGGGTATGCTCAGACGTGAGTCCCTTGCTCACTTTGCCACTGGATTCAAGCAAGCCTAGCTGAAAACGGCTGACATGCCAGAAACCGGTCCTAGGAAGCTTGTTTCCGGTCCAGGGAAGGCATTGCTTGGCAGTTCGGGCTGGACTGTTCCGATGAGGCACAGGGTCAGACTGATTTGCATATGGCCATGTCTGAACTGGGGTGGCAGAGTGGGCTAAAGAACGGTGATGGATAAAACCCAGATTTGTTGACTGGGTGTGAGTGTTTGATTGGTTCTGATGCTCCGTCCATCACCACCCCCTTTTTTACCGCTTTGTTCGACATAAGTTGGCAGGGTATGCTCAGACGTGAGTCCCTTGCTCACTTTGCCACTGGATTCAAGCAAGCCTGGCTGAAAACGGCTGAAATGCTAGAAACTGGTCCTAGGAAGCTTGTTTCCGGTCCAGGGAAGGCATTGCGTGGCAGTACGGGCTGGACTGTTCCCATGAGGCACAGGGTCAGACTGATTTGCATATGGCCATGTTTGACCTGGGGTGGCAGAGTGGGCTAAAGAACGGTGATGGATCACACCCAGATTTGTTGACTGGGTGTGAAAGTTTGATTGGTTCTGATGCTCCGTCCATCACCACCCCCTTTTGTACCGCTTTGTTCGACATAAGTTGGCAGGGTATGCTCAGACGTGAGTCCCTTGCTCACTTTGCCACTGGATTCAAGCAAGCCTGGCTGAAGAAGGCTGAAATGCCGGACACCGGTCCTAGGAAGCTTTGTTTCCGGTCCAGGGAAGGCATTGCTTGGCAGTTCGGGCTGGACTGTTCCCATGAGGCACAGGGTCAGACTGATTTGCATATGGCCATGTCTGAACTGGGGTGGCAGAGTGGGCTAAAGAACGGTGATGGATCAAACCCAGATTTGTTGACTGGGTGTGAGTGTTTGATTGGTTCTGATGCTCCGTCCATCACCACCCCCTTTTGTACCTCTTTGTTCGCCATAAGTTGGCAGGGTATGCTCAGACGTAAGTCCCTTGCTCACTTTGCCACTGGATTCAAGCAAGCCTGGCTGAAGACGGCTGAAATGCCAGAAACCGGTCCTACGAAGCTTGTTTCCGGTCCAGGGAAGGCATTGCTTGGCAGTTCGGGCTGAACAGCTCTCATGAGGCACAGGGTCAGACTGATTTGCATATGGCCATGTCTGAACTGGGGTGACAGAGTGGGCTAAAGAACGGTGATGGATCAAACCAAGATCTGTTGACTGGGTGTGAGTGTTTGATTGGTTGTGATGCTCCGTCCATCACCACCCCCTTTTGTACCGCTTTGTTTGCCATAACTTGGCAGGGTATGCTCAGACGTGAGTCCATTGCTCACTTTGCCACTGGATTCAAGCAAGCCTGGCTGAAGACGGCTGAAATGCCAGAAACCGGTCCTAGGAAGCTTGTTTCCGGTCCTGGGAAGGCATTGCTTGGCAGTTCGGGCTGGACTGTTCCCATGAGGCACAGGGTCAGACTGATTTGCATATGGCCATGTCTGAAATGGGGTGGCAGAGTGGGCTAAACTACGGTGATGGATCAAACCCAGATTTGTTGACTGGGTGTGAGTGTTTGATTGGTTCTGATGCTCCGTCCATCACCACCCCCTTTTGTACCGCTTTGTTCGACATAAGTTGGCAGGGTATGCTCAGACGTGAGTCCCTTGCTCACTTTGCCACTGGATTCAAGCAAGCCTGGCTGAAGACGGCTGAAATGCCAGAAACCGGTCCTAGGAAGCTTGTTTCCGGTCCAGGGAAGGTATTGCTTGGCAGTTTGGGCTGGACTGTTCCCATGAGGCACAGGGTCAGACTGATTTGCATATGGCCAAGTCTGAACTGGGGTGGCAGAGTGGGCTAAAGAACGGTGATGGATCAAACCCAGATTTGTTGACTGGGTGTGAGTGTTTGATTGGTTCTGATGCTCCGTCCATCACCACCCCCTTTTTTACCGCTTTGTTCGACATAAGTTGGCAGTGTATGCTCAGACGTGAGTCCCTTGCTCACTTTGCCACTGGATTCAAGCAAGCCTGGCTGAAGACGGCTGAAATGCCAGAAACCGGTCCTAGGAAGCTTGTTTCCATTCCAGGGAAGGCATTGCTTGGCAGTTCGGGCTGGACTGTTCCCATGAGGCACAGGGTCAGACTGATTTGCATATGGCCATGTCTGAACTGGGGTGGCAGAGTGGGCTAAAGAACGGTTATGGATCAAGCCCAGATCTGTTGACTGGGTGTGAGTGTTTGATTGGTTTTGATGCTCCGTCCATCACCACCCCCTTTTGTACCGCTTTGTTCGCCATAAGTTGGCAGAGTATGCTCAGACGTGAGTCCCTTGCTCACTTTGCCACTGGATTCAAGCAAGCCTGGCTGAAGATGGCTGAAATGCCAGAAACCGGTCCTAGGAAGCTTGTTTCCGGTCCAGGGAAGGCATTGCTTGGCAGTTTGGGCTGGACTGTTCCCATGAGGCACAGGGTCAGACTGATTTGCATATGGCCATGTCTTAAATGGGGTGGCAGAGTGGGCTAAAGAACGGTGATGGATCAAACCCAGATTTGTTGACTGGGTGTGAGTGTTTGATTGGTTCTGATGCTCCGTCCATCACCACCCCCTTTTGTACCGCTTTGTTCGCCATAAGTTGGCAGGGTATGCTCAGACGTGAGTCCCTTGCTCACTTTGCCACTGGATTCAAGCAAGCCTGGCTGAAGACGGCTGAAATGCCAGAAACCGGTCCTAGGAAGCTTGTTTCCATTCCAGGGAAGGCATTGCTTGGCAGTTTGGGCTGGACTGTTCCCATGAGGCACAGGGTCAGACTGATTTGCATATGGCCATGTCTGAACTGGGGTGGCAGAGTGGGCTAAAGAACGGTTATGGATCAAGCCCAGATCTGTTGACTGGGTGTGAGTGTTTGATTGGTTTTGATGGTCCGTCCATCACCACCCCCTTTTGTACCGCTTTGTTCGCCATAAGTTGGCAGAGTATGCTCAGACGTGAGTCCCTTGCTCACTTTGCCACTGGATTCAAGCAAGCCTGGCTGAAGACGGCTGAAATGCCAGAAACCGGTCCTAGGAAGCTTGTTTCCGGTCCAGGGAAGGCATTGCTTGGCAGTTTGGGCTGGACTGTTCCCATGAGGCACAGGGTCAGACTGATTTGCATATGGCCATGTCTGAAATGGGGTGGCAGAGTGGGCTAAAGAACGGTGATGGATCAAACCCAGATTTGTTGACTGGGTGTGAGTGTTTGATTGGTTCTGATGCTCCGTCCATCACCACCCCCTTTTGTACCGCTTTGTTCGACCTAAGTTGGCAGGGTATGCTCAGACGTGAGTCCCTTGCTCACTTTGCCACTGGATTCAAGCAAGCCTAGCTGAAAACGGCTGACATGCCAGAAACCGGTCCTAGGAAGCTTGTTTCCGGTCCAGGGAAGGCATTGCTTGGCAGTTCGGGCTGGACTGTTCCGATGAGGCACAGGGTCAGACTTATTTGCATATGGCCATGTCTGAACTGGGGTGGCAGAGTGGGCTAAAGAACGGTGATGGATAAAACCCAGATTTGTTGACTGGGTGTGAGTGTTTGATTGGTTCTGATGCTCCGTCCATCACCACCCCCTTTTTTACCGCTTTGTTCGACATAAGTTGGCAGGGTATGCTCAGACGTGAGTCCCTTGCTCACTTTGCCACTGGATTCAAGCAAGCCTGGCTGAAAACGGCTGAAATGCTAGAAACTGGTCCTAGGAAGCTTGTTTCCGGTCCAGGGAAGGCATTGCGTGGCAGTACGGGCTGGACTGTTCCCATGAGGCACAGGGTCAGACTGATTTGCATATGGCCATGTTTGACCTGGGGTGGCAGAGTGGGCTAAAGAACGGTGATGGATCACACCCAGATTTGTTGACTGGGTGTGAAAGTTTGATTGGTTCTGATGCTCCGTCCATCACCACCCCCTGTTGTACCGCTTTGTTCGACATAAGTTGGCAGGGTATGCTCAGACGTGAGTCCCTTGCTCACTTTGCCACTGGATTCAAGCAAGCCTGGCTGAAGAAGGCTGAAATGCCGGAAACCGGTCCTAGGAAGCTTTGTTTCCGGTCCAGGGAAGGCATTGCTTGGTAGTTCGGGCTGAATGCTCCCATGAGGCACAGGGTCAGACTGATTTGCATATGGCCATGTCTGAACTGGGGTGACAGAGTGGGTTAAAGAACGGTGATGGATCAAACCCAGATCTCTTGACTGGGTGTGAGTGTTTGATTGGTTCTGATGCTCCATCCATCACCACCCCCTTTTGTACCGCTTTGTTCGCCATAAGTTGGCAGGGTATGCTCAGACGTGAGTCCCTTGCTCACTTTGCCACTGGATTCAAGCAAGCCTGGCTGAAGACGGCTGAAATGCCAGAAACCGGTCCTAGGAAGCTTGTTTCCGGTCCAGGGAAGGCATTGCTTGGCAGTTCGGGCTGGACTGTTCCCATGAGGCACAGGGTCAGACTGATTTGCATATGGCCATGTCTGAACTGGGGTGGCAGAGTGGGCTAAAGAACGGTAATGGATCAAACGCAGATTTGTTGACTGGGTGTGAGTGTTTGATTGGTTCTGATGCTCCGTCCATCACCACCCCCTTTTGTCCCGCTTTGTTCGACATAAGTTGGCGGGGTGTGCTCAGACGTGTGTCCCTTGCTCACTTTGCCACTGGATTCAAGCAAGCCTGGCTGAAGACGGCTGAAATGCCAGAAACCGGCCCTAGGAAGCTTCTTTCCGGTCCAGGGAAGGCATTGCTTGGCAGTTTGGGCTGGACTGTTCCCATGAGGCACAGGGTCTGACTGATTTGCATATGGCCATGTCTGAACTGAGGTGGCAGAGTGGGCTAAAGAACGGTGATGGATCAAACCCAGATCTGTTGACTGGGTGTGAGTGTTTGATTGGTTCTGATGCTCCGTCCATCACCACCCCCTTTTGTACCGCTTTGTTCGCCATAAGTTGGCAGGGTATGCTCATACGTGAGTCCCTTGCTCACTTTGCCACTGGATTCAAGCAAGCCTGGCTGAAAACGGTTGACATGCCAGAAACCTGTCCTAGGAAGCTTGTTTCCGGTCCAGGGAAGGTATTGCTTGGCAGTTCGCGCTGGACTGTTCCCATGAAGCACAGTGTCAGACTGATTTGCATATAGCCATGTCTGAACTGGGGTGGAAGAGTGGGCTAAAGAACGGTGATGGATCAAACCCAGATCTGTTGACTGGGTGTGAGTGTTTGATTGGTTCTGATGCTCCGTCCATCACCACCCCCTTTTGTACCTCTTTGTTCGCCATAAGTTGGCAGGGTATGCTCAGACGTAAGTCCCTTGCTCACTTTGCCACTGGATTCAAGCAAGCCTGGCTGAAGACGGCTGAAATGCCAGAAACCGGTCCTACGATGCTTGTTTCCGGTCCAGGGAAGGCATTGCTTGGCAGTTCGGGCTGAACAGCTCCCATGAGGCACAGGGTCAGACTGATTTGCATATGGCCATGTCTGAACTGGGGTGACAGAGTGGGCTAAAGAACGGTGATGGATCAAACCAAGATCTGTTGACTGGGTGTGAGTGTTTGATTGGTTGTGATGCTCCGTCCATCACCACCCCCTTTTGTACCGCTTTGTTTGCCATAAGTTGGCAGGGTATGCTCAGACGTGAGTCCATTGCTCACTTTGCCACTGGATTCAAGCAAGCCTGGCTGAAGACGGCTGAAATGCCAGAAACCGGTCCTAGGAAGCTTGTTTCCGGTCCTGGGAAGGCATTGCTTGGCAGTTCGGGCTGGACTGTTCCCATGAGGCACAGGGTCAGACTGATTTGCATATGGCCATGTCTGAAATGGGGTGGCAGAGTGGGCTAAACAACGGTGATGGTTCAAACCCAGATTTGTTGACTGGGTGTGAGTGTTTGATTGGTTCTGATGCTCCGTCCATCACCACCCCCTTTTTTACCGCTTTGTTCGACATAAGTTGGCAGTGTATGCTCAGACGTGAGTCCCTTGCTCACTTTGCCACTGGATTCAAGCAAGCCTGGCTGAAGACGGCTGAAATGCCAGAAACCGGTCCTAGGAAGCTTGTTTCCATTCCAGGGAAGGCATTGCTTGGCAGTTCGGGCTGGACTGTTCCCATGAGGCACAGGGTCAGACTGATTTGCATATGGCCATGTCTGAACTGGGGTGGCAGAGTGGGCTAAAGAACGGTTATGGATCAAGCCCAGATCTGTTGACTGGGTGTGAGTGTTTGATTGGTTTTGATGCTCCGTCCATCACCACCCCCTTTTGTACCGCTTTGTTCGCCATAAGTTGGCAGAGTATGCTCAGACGTGAGTCCCTTGCTCACTTTGCCACTGGATTCAAGCAAGCCTGGCTGAAGACGTCTGAAATGCCAGAAACCGGTCCTAGGAAGCTTGTTTCCGGTCCAGGGAAGGCATTGCTTGGCAGTTTGGGCTGGACTGTTCCCATGAGGCACAGGGTCAGACTGATTTGCATATGGCCATGTCTGAAATGGGGTGGCAGAGTGGGCTAAAGAACGGTGATGGATCAAACCCAGATTTGTTGACTGGGTGTGAGTGTTTGATTGGTTCTGATGCTCCGTCCATCACCACCCCCTTTTGTACCGCTTTGTTCGACCTAAGTTGGCAGGGTATGCTCAGACGTGAGTCCCTTGCTCACTTTGCCACTGGATTCAAGCAAGCCTAGCTGAAAACGGCTGACATGCCAGAAACCGGTCCTAGGAAGCTTGTTTCCGGTCCAGGGAAGGCATTGCTTGGCAGTTCGGGCTGGACTGTTCCGATGAGGCACAGGGTCAGACTGATTTGCATATGGCCATGTCTGAACTGGGGTGGCAGAGTGGGCTAAAGAACGGTGATGGATAAAACCCAGATTTGTTAACTGGGTGTGAGTGTTTGATTGGTTCTGATGCTCCGTCCATCACCACCCCCTTTTTTACCGCTTTGTTCGACATAAGTTGGCAGGGTATGCTCAGACGTGAGTCCCTTGCTCACTTTGCCACTGGATTCAAGCAAGCCTGGCTGAAAACGGCTGAAATGCTAGAAACTGGTCCTAGGAAGCTTGTTTCCGGTCCAGGGAAGGCATTGCGTGGCAGTACGGGCTGGACTGTTCCCATGAGGCACAGGGTCAGACTGATTTGCATATGGCCATGTTTGACCTGGGGTGGCAGAGTGGGCTAAAGAACGGTGATGGATCACACCCAGATTTGTTGACTGGGTGTGAAAGTTTGATTGGTTCTGATGCTCCGTCCATCACCACCCCCTTTTGTACCGCTTTGTTCGACATAAGTTGGCAGGGTATGCTCAGACGTGAGTCCCTTGCTCACTTTGCCACTGGATTCAAGCAAGCCTGGCTGAAGAAGGCTGAAATGCCGGAAACCGGTCCTAGGAAGCTTTGTTTCCGGTCCAGGGAAGGCATTGCTTGGCAGTTCGGGCTGGACTGTTCCCATGAGGCACAGGGTCAGACTGATTTGCATATGGCCATGTCTGAACTGGGGTGGCAGAGTGGGCTAAAGAACGGTGATGGATCAAACCCAGATTTGTTGACTGGGTGTGAGTGTTTGATTGGTTCTGATGCTCCGTCCATCACCACCCCCTTTTGTACCTCTTTGTTCGCCATAAGTTGGCAGGGTATGCTCAGACGTAAGTCCCTTGCTCACTTTGCCACTGGATTCAAGCAAGCCTGGCTGAAGACGGCTGAAATGCCAGAAACCGGTCCTACGAAGCTTTTTTCCGGTCCAGGGAAGGCATTGCTTGGCAGTTCGGGCTGAACAGCTCTCATGAGGCACAGGGTCAGACTGATTTGCATATGGCCATGTCTGAACTGGGGTGACAGAGTGGGCTAAAGAACGGTGATGGATCAAACCAAGATCTGTTGACTGGGTGTGAGTGTTTGATTGGTTGTGATGCTCCGTCCATCACCACCCCCTTTTGTACCGCTTTGTTTGCCATAAGTTGGCAGGGTATGCTCAGACGTGAGTCCATTGCTCACTTTGCCACTGGATTCAAGCAAGCCTGGCTGAAGACGGCTGAAATGCCAGAAACCGGTCCTAGGAAGCTTGTTTCCGGTCCTGGGAAGGCATTGCTTGGCAGTTCGGGCTGGACTGTTCCCATGAGGCACAGGGTCAGACTGATTTGCATATGGCCATGTCTGAAATGGGGTGGCAGAGTGGGCTAAACAACGGTGATGGATCAAACCCAGATTTGTTGACTGGGTGTGAGTGTTTGATTGGTTCTGATGCTCCGTCCATCACCACCCCCTTTTGTACCGCTTTGTTCGACATAAGTTGGCAGGGTATGCTCAGACGTGAGTCCCTTGCTCACTTTGCCACTGGATTCAAGCAAGCCTGGCTGAAGACGGCTGAAATGCCAGAAACCGGTCCTAGGAAGCTTGTTTCCGGTCCAGGGAAGGTATTGCTTGGCAGTTTGGGCTGGACTGTTCCCATGAGGCACAGGGTCAGACTGATTTGCATATGGCCAAGTCTGAACTGGGGTGGCAGAGTGGGCTAAAGAACGGTGATGGATCAAACCCAGATTTGTTGACTGGGTGTGAGTGTTTGATTGGTTCTGATGCTCCGTCCATCACCACCCCCTTTTTTACCGCTTTGTTCGACATAAGTTGGCAGTGTATGCTCAGACGTGAGTCCCTTGCTCACTTTGCCACTGGATTCAAGCAAGCCTGGCTGAAGACGGCTGAAATGCCAGAAACCGGTCCTAGGAAGCTTGTTTCCATTCCAGGGAAGGCATTGCTTGGCAGTTCGGGCTGGACTGTTCCCATGAGGCACAGGGTCAGACTGATTTGCATATGGCCATGTCTGAACTGGGGTGGCAGAGTGGGCTAAAGAACGGTTATGGATCAAGCCCAGATCTGTTGACTGGGTGTGAGTGTTTGATTGGTTTTGATGCTCCGTCCATCACCACCCCCTTTTGTACCGCTTTGTTCGCCATAAGTTGGCAGAGTATGCTCAGACGTGAGTCCCTTGCTCACTTTGCCACTGGATTCAAGCAAGCCTGGCTGAAGACGGCTGAAATGCCAGAAACCGGTCCTAGGAAGCTTGTTTCCGGTCCAGGGAAGGCATTGCTTGGCAGTTTGGGCTGGACTGTTCCCATGAGGCACAGGGTCAGACTGATTTGCATATGGCCATGTCTGAAATGGGGTGGCAGAGTGGGCTAAAGAACGGTGATGGATCAAACCCAGATTTGTTGACTGGGTGTGAGTGTTTGATTGGTTCTGATGCTCCGTCCATCACCACCCCCTTTTGTACCGCTTTGTTCGACCTAAGTTGGCAGGGTATGCTCAGACGTGAGTCCCTTGCTCACTTTGCCACTGGATTCAAGCAAGCCTAGCTGAAAACGGCTGACATGCCAGAAACCGGTCCTAGGAAGCTTGTTTCCGGTCCAGGGAAGGCATTGCTTGGCAGTTCGGGCTGGACTGTTCCCATGAGGCACAGGGTCAGACTGATTTGCATATGGCCATGTCTGAACTGGGGTGACAGAGTGGGCTAAAGAACGGTGATGGATCAAACCAAGATCTGTTGACTGGGTGTGAGTGTTTGATTGGTTGTGATGCTCCGTCCATCACCACCCCCTTTTGTACCGCTTTGTTTGCCATAAGTTGGCAGGGTATGCTCAGACGTGAGTCCATTGCTCACTTTGCCACTGGATTCAAGCAAGCCTGGCTGAAGACGGCTGAAATGCCAGAAACCGGTCCTAGGAAGCTTGTTTCCGGTCCAGGGAAGGCATTGCTTGGCAGTTCGGGCTGGACTGTTCCCATGAGGCACAGGGTCAGACTGATTTGCATATGGCCATGTCTGAAATGGGGTGGCAGAGTGGGCTAAAGAACGGTGATGGATCAAACCCAGATTTGTTGACTGGGTGTGAGTGTTTGATTGGTTCTGATGCTCCGTCCATCACCACCTCCTTTTGTACCTCTTTGTTCGCCATAAGTTGGCAGGGTATGCTCAGACGTAAGTCCCTTGCTCACTTTGCCACTGGATTCAAGCAAGCCTGGCTGAAGACGGCTGAAATGCCAGAAACCGGTCCTACGAAGCTTGTTTCCGGTCCAGGGAAGGCATTGCTTGGCAGTTCGGGCTGAACAGCTCCCATGAGGCACAGGGTCAGACTGATTTGCATATGGCCATGTCTGAACTGGGGTGACAGAGTGGGCTAAAGAACGGTGATGGATCAAACCAAGATCTGTTGACTGGGTGTGAGTGTTTGATTGGTTGTGATGCTCCGTCCATCACCACCCCCTTTTGTACCGCTTTGTTTGCCATAAGTTGGCAGGGTATGCTCAGACGTGAGTCCATTGCTCACTTTGCCACTGGATTCAAGCAAGCCTGGCTGAAGACGGCTGAAATGCCAGAAACCGGTCCTAGGAAGCTTGTTTCCGGTCCTGGGAAGGCATTGCTTGGCAGTTCGGGCTGGACTGTTCCCATGAGGCACAGGGTCAGACTGATTTGCATATAGCCATGTCTGAAATGGGGTGGCAGAGTGGGCTAAACAACGGTGATGGATCAAACCCAGATTTGTTGACTGGGTGTGAGTGTTTGATTGGTTCTCATGCTCCGTCCATCACCACCCCCTTTTGTACCGCTTTGTTCGACATAAGTTGGCAGGGTATGCTCAGACGTGAGTCCCTTGCTCACTTTGCCACTGGATTCAAGCAAGCCTGGCTGAAGACGGCTGAAATGCCAGAAACCGGTCCTAGGAAGCTTGTTTCCGGTCCAGGGAAGGTATTGCTTGGCAGTTTGGGCTGGACTGTTCCCATGAGGCACAGGGTCAGACTGATTTGCATATGGCCAAGTCTGAACTGGGGTGGCAGAGTGGGCTAAAGAACGGTGATGGATCAAACCCAGATTTGTTGACTGGGTGTGAGTGTTTGATTGGTTCTGATGCTCCGTCCATCACCACCCCCTTTTTTACCGCTTTGTTCGACATAAGTTGGCAGTGTATGCTCAGACGTGAGTCCCTTGCTCACTTTGCCACTGGATTCAAGCAAGCCTGGCTGAAGACGGCTGAAATGCCAGAAACCGGTCCTAGGAAGCTTGTTTCCATTCCAGGGAAGGCATTGCTTGGCAGTTCGGGCTGGACTGTTCCCATGAGGCACAGGGTCAGACTGATTTGCATATGGCCATGTCTGAACTGGGGTGGCAGAGTGGGCTAAAGAACGGTTATGGATCAAGCCCAGATCTGTTGACTGGGTGTGAGTGTTTGATTGGTTCTGATGCTCCGTCCATCACCACCCCCTTTTTTACCGCTTTGTTCGACATAAGTTGGCAGTGTATGCTCAGACGTGAGTCCCTTGCTCACTTTGCCACTGGATTCAAGCAAGCCTGGCTGAAGACGGCTGAAATGCCAGAAACCGGTCCTAGGAAGCTTGTTTCCGGTCCAGGGAAGGCATTGCTTGGCAGTTTGGGCTGGACTGTTCCCCTGAGGCACAGGGTCAGACTGATTTGCATATGGCCATGTCTGAAATGGGGTGGCAGAGTGGGCTAAAGAACGGTGATGGATCAAACCCAGATTTGTTGACTGGGTGTGAGTGTTTGATTGGTTCTGATGCTCCGTCCATCACCACCCCCTTTTGTACCGCTTTGTTCGACCTAAGTTGGCAGGGTATGCTCAGACGTGAGTCCCTTGCTCACTTTGCCACTGGATTCAAGCAAGCCTAGCTGAAAACGGCTGACATGCCAGAAACCGGTCCTAGGAAGCTTGTTTCCGGTCCAGGGAAGGCATTGCTTCGCAGTTCGGGCTGGACTGTTCTGATGAGGCACAGGGTCAGACTGATTTGCATATGGCCATGTCTGAACTGGGGTGGCAGAGTGGGCTAAAGAACGGTGATGGATAAAACCCAGATATGTTGACTGGGTGTGAGTGTTTGATTGGTTCTGATGCTCCGTCCATCACCACCCCCTTTTTTACCGCTTTGTTCGACATAAGTTGGCAGGGTATGCTCAGACGTGAGTCCCTTGCTCACTTTGCCACTGGATTCAAGCAAGCCTGGCTGAAAACGGCTGAAATTCTAGAAACTGGTCCTAGGAAGCTTGTTTCCGGTCCAGGGAAGGCATTGCGTGGCAGTACGGGCTGGACTGTTCCCATGAGGCACAGGGTCAGACTGATTTGCATATGGCCATGTTTGACCTGGGGTGGCAGAGTGGGCTAAAGAACGGTGATGGATCACACCCAGATCTCTTGACTGGGTGTGAGTGTTTGATTGGTTCTGATGCTCCATCCATCACCACCCCCTTTTGTACCGCTTTGTTCGCCATAAGTTGGCAGGGTATGCTCAGACGTGAGTCCCTTGCTCACTTTGCCACTGGATTCAAGCAAGCCTGGCTGAAGACGGCTGAAATGCCAGAAACTGGTCCTAGGAAGCTTGTTTCCGGTCCAGGGAAGGCATTGCTTGGCAGTTCGGGCTGAACAGCTCCCATGAGGCACAGGGTCAGACTGATTTGCATATGGCCATGTCTGAACTGGGGTGACAGAGTGGGCTAAAGAACGGTGATGGATCAAACCAATATCTGTTGACTGGGTGTGAGTGTTTGATTGGTTGTGATGCTCCGTCCATCACCACCCCCTTTTGTACCGCTTTGTTTGCCATAAGTTGGCAGGGTATGCTCAGACGTGAGTCCATTGCTCACTTTGCCACTGGATTCAAGCATGCCTGGCTGAAGACGGCTGAAATGCCAGAAACCGGTCCTAGGAAGCTTGTTTCCGGTCCAGGGAAGGCATTGCTTGGCAGTTCGGGCTGGACTGTTCCCATGAGGCACAGGGTCAGACTGATTTGCATATGGCCATGTCTGAAATTGGGTGGCAGAGTGGGCTAAAGAACGGTGATGGATCAAACCCAGATTTGTTGACTGGGTGTGAGTGTTTGATTGGTTCTGATGCTCCGTCCATCACCACCCCCTTTTGTACCGCTTTGTTCGACATAAGTTGGCAGGGTATGCTCAGACGTGAGTCCCTTGCTCACTTTGCCACTGGATTCAAGCAAGCCTGGCTGAAGACGGCTGAAATGCCAGAAACCGGTCCTAGGAAGCTTGTTTCCGGTCCAGGGAAGGTATTGCTTGGCAGTTCGGGCTGGACTGTTCCCATGAGGCACAGGGTCAGACTGATTTGCATATGGCCAAGTCTGAACTGGGGTGGCAGAGTGGGCTAAAGAACGGTGATGGATCAAACCCAGATTTGTTGACTGGGTGTGAGTGTTTGATTGGTTCTGATGCTCCGTCCATCACCACCCCCTTTTTTACCGCTTTGTTCGACATAAGTTGGCAGTGTATGCTCAGACGTGAGTCCCTTGCTCACTTTGCCACTGGATTCAAGCAAGCCTGGCTGAAGACGGCTGAAATGCCAGAAACCGGTCCTAGGAAGCTTGTTTCCATTCCAGGGAAGGCATTGCTTGGCAGTTCGGGCTGGACTGTTCCCATGAGGCACAGGGTCAGACTGATTTGCATATGGCCATGTCTGAACAGGGGTGGCAGAGTGGGCTAAAGAACGGTTATGGATCAAGCCCAGATCTGTTGACTGGGTGGGAGTGTTTGATTGGTTCTGATGCTCCGTCCATCACCACCCCCTTTTTTACCGCTTTGTTCGACATAAGTTGGCAGGGTATGCTCAGACGTGAGTCCCTTGCTCACTTTGCCACTGGATTCAAGCAAGCCTGGCTGAAAACGGCTGAAATGCTAGAAACTGGTCCTAGGAAGCTTTTTCCGGTCCAGGGAAGGCATTGCGTGGCAGTACGGGCTGGACTGTTCCCATGAGGCACAGGGTCAGACTGATTTGCATATGGCCATGTTTGACCTGGGGTGGCAGAGTGGGCTAAAGAACGGTGATGGATCACACCCAGATTTGTTGACTGGGTGTGAAAGTTTGATTGGTTCTGATGCTCCGTCCATCACCACCCCCTTTTGTACCGCTTTGTTCGACATAAGTTGGCAGGGTTTGCTCAGACGTGAGTCCCTTGCTCACTTTGCCACTGGATTCAAGCAAGCCTGGCTGAAGAAGGCTGAAATGCCGGAAACCGGTCCTAGGAAGCTTTGTTTCCGGTCCAGGGAAGGCATTGCTTGGTAGTTCGGGCTGAACTGCTCCCATGAGGCACAGGGTCAGACTGATTTGCATATGGCCATGTGTGAACTGGGGTGACAGAGTGGGTAAAAGAACGGTGATGGATCAAACCCAGATCTCTTGACTGGGTGTGAGTGTTTGATTGGTTCTGATGCTCCATCCATCACCACCCCCTTTTGTACCACTTTGTTCGCCATAGGTTGGCAGGGTATGCTCAGACGTGAGTCCCTTGCTCACTTTGCCACTGGATTCAAGCAAGCCTGGCTGAAGACGGCTGAAATGCCAGAAACTGGTCCTAGGAAGCTTGTTTCCGGTCCAGGGAAGGCATTGCTTGGCAGTTCGGGCTGGACTGTTCCCATGAGGCACAGGGTCAGACTGATTTCCATATGGCCATGTCTGAACTGGGGTGGCAGAGTGGGCTAAAGAACGGTGATGGATCAAACCCAGATTTGTTGACTGGGTGTGAGTGTTTGATTGGTTCTGATGCTCCGTCCATCACCACCCTCTTTTGTACTGCTTTGTTCGACATAAGTTGGCAGGGTATGCTCAGACGTGTGTCCCTTGCTCACTTTGCCACTGCATTCAAGCAAGCCTGGCTGAAGACGGCTGAAATGCCAGAAACCGGTCCTAGGAAGCTTGTTTCCGGTCCAGGGAAGGCATTGCTTGGCAGTTCGGGCTGGACTGTTCCCATGAGGCACAGGGTCAGACCGATTTGCAAATGGCCATGTCTGAACTGGGGTGGCAGAGTGGGATAAGAACGATGATGGATCAAACCCAGATATGTTGACTGGGTGTGAGTGTTTGATTGGTTCTGATGCTCCGTCTATCACCACCCCCTTTTGTACCGCTTTGTTCGCCAAAAGTTGACAGGGTATGCTCAGACCTGAGTCCCTTGCTCACTTTGCCACTGGATTCAAGCAAGCCTGGCTGAAGATGGCTGAAAAGCCAGAAACCGGTCCTAGGAAGCTTGTTTCCGGTCCAGGGAAGGGGCAGTTCAGGCTGGACTGTTCCCTTGAGGCACAGGGTCAGACTGATTTGCATATGGCCATGTCTGAACGGGGGTGGCAGAGTGGGCTAAAGAACGGTGATGAATCAAACCCAGATTTGTTGACTGGGTCTGAGTGTTTGATTGGTTCTGATGCTCCGTCCATCACCACCCCCTTTTGTACCGCTTTGTTTTCCATAAGTTGGCAGGGTATGCTCAGACGTGAGTCCCTTGCTCACTTTGCCACTGAATTCAAGCAAGCCTGGCTGAAGACGGCTGAAATGCCAGAAACCGGTCCTAGGAAGCTTGTTTCCGGTCCAGGGAAGGCATTGCTTGGCAGTTCGGGCTGGACTGTTCCCATGAGGCACAGGGTCATACTGATTTGCATATGGCCATGTCTGAACTGGGGTGGCAGAGTGGGCTAAAGAACAGTGATGGATCAAACCCAGATCTGTTGACTGGGTGTGAGTGTTTGATTGGTTCTGTTGCTCCGTCCATCACCACCCCCTTTTGTACCGCTTTGTTCGCCATAAGTTGGCAGGGTATGCTCAGACGTGAGTCCCTTGCTCACTTTGCCACTGGATTCAAGCAAGCCTGGCTGAAAATGGTTGACATGCCAGAAACCGGTCCTAGGAAGCTTGTTTCCGGTCCAGGGAAGGCATTGCTTGGCAGTTCTTGCTGGACTGTTCCCATGAAGCACAGGGTCAGACTGATTTGCATATGGCCATGTCTGAACTGGGGTGGCAGAGTGGGCTAAAGAACGGTGATGGATCAAACCCAGATCTGTTGACTGGGTGTGAGTGTTTGATTGGTTCTGATGCTCCGTCCATCACCACCCCCTTTTGTACCGCTTTGTTCGCCATAAGTTGGCAGGGTATGCTCAGACGTGAGTCCCTTGCTCACTTTGCCACTGGATTTAAGCAAGCCTGGCTGAAGATGGCTGAAATGCCAGAAACCGGTCCTAGGAAGCTTGTTTCTGGTCCAGGGAAGGCATTGCGTGGCAGTACGGGCTGGACTGTTCCCATGAGGCACAGGGTCAGACTGATTTGCATATGGCCATGTTTGACCTGGGGTGGCAGAGTGGGCTAAAGAACGGTGATTGATCACACCCAGATTTGTTGACTGGGTGTGAGTGTTTGATTGGTTCTGATGCTCCGTCCATCACCACCCCCTTTTGTACTGCTTTGTTCGACATAAGTTGGCAGGATATGCTCAGACGTGAGTCCCTTGCTCACTTTGCCACTGGATTCAAGCAAGCCTGGCTGAAGACGGCTGAAATGCCAGAAACTGATCCTAGGAAGCTTGTTTCCGGTCCAGGGAAGGCATTGCTTGGCAGTTCAGGCTGGACTGTTCCCATGAGGCACAGGGTCAGACTGATTTGCATATGGCCATGTCTGAACTGGGGTGGCAGAGTGGGCTAAAGAACGGTTATGGATCAAACCCAGATCTGTTGACTGGGTGTGAGTGTTTGATTGGTTCTGATGCTCCGTCCATCACCACCCCCTTTTGTACCGCTTTGTTCGCCATAAGTTGGCAGGGTATGCTCATACGTGAGTCCCTTCCTCACTTTGCCACTGGATTCAAGCAAGCCTGGCTGAAAACGGTTGACATGCCAGAAACCTGTCCTAGGAAGCTTGTTTCCGGTCCAGGGAAGGTATTGCTTGCCAGTTCGCGCTGGACTGTTCCCTTGAAGCACAGGGTCAGACTGATTTGCATATGGCCATGTCTGAACTGGGGTGGCAGAGTGGGCTAAAGAACAGTGATGGATCAAACCCAGATTTGTTGACTGGGTGTGAGTGTTTGATTGGTTCTGATGCTCCGTCCATCACCACCCACTTTTTTACCGCTTTGTTCGACATAAGTTGGCAGGGTATGCTCAGACTTGAGTCCCTTGCTCACTTTGCCACTGGATTCAAGCAAGCCTGGCTGAAGACGGCTGAAATGCCAGAAACCGGTCCTAGGAAGCTTGTTTCCGGTCCAGGGAAGGCAGTGCTTGGCAGTTCGGGCTGGACTGTTCCCATGAGGCACAGGGTCAGACTGATTTGCATATGGCCATGTCTGAACTGGGGTGGCAGAGTGGGCTAAAGAACGGTGATGGATCAAACCCAGATTTGTTGACTGGGTGTGAGTGTTTGATTGGTTCTGATGCTCCGTCCATCACCACCCCCTTTTGTACCGCTTTGTTCGACATAAGTTGGCAGGATATGCTCAGACGTGAGTCCCTTGCTCACTTTGCCACTGGATTCAAGCAAGCCTGGCTGAAGACGGCTGAAATGCCGGAAACCGATCCTAGGAAGCTTGTTTCCGGTCCAGGGAAGGCATTGCTTGGCAGTTCAGGCTGGACTGTTCCCATGAGGCACAGGGTCAGACTGATTTGCATATGGCCATGGCTGAACTTGCTCACTTTGCCACTGGATTCAAGCAAGCCTGGCTGAAGAGAGCTGAAATGCCAGAAACCGGTCCTAGGAAGCTTTGTTTCCGGTCCAGGGAATGCATTGCTTGGTAGTTCGGGCTGAACTGCTCCCATGAGGCACAGGGTCAGACTGATTTGCATATGGCTATGTCTGAACTGGGGTGACAGAGTGGGCTAAAGAACGGTGATGGATCAAACCCAGATCTGTTGACTGGGTGTGAGTGTTTGATTGGTTCTGATGCTCCGTCCATCACCACCCCCTTTTGTACTGCTTTGTTCGCCATAAGTTGGCAGGGTATGTTTAGACGTGAGTCCCTTGCTCACTTTGCCACTGGATTCAAGCAAGCCTGTCTGAAGACGGCTGAAATGCAAGAAACCGGTCCTAGGAAGCTTGTTTCCGGTCCAGGGAAGGCATTGCTTGGCAGTTCGGGCTGGACTGTTCCCATGAGGCACAGGGTCAGACTGATTTGCATATGGCCATGTCTGAAATGGGGTGGCAGAGTGGGCTAAAGAACGGTGATGGATCAAACCCAGATTTGTTGACTGGGTGTGAGTGTTTGATTGGTTCTGATGCTCCGTCCATCACCACCCCCTTTTGTACCGCTTTGTTCGACATAAGTTGGCAGGGTATGCTCAGACGTGAGTCCCTTGCTCACTTTGCCACTGGATTCAAGCAAGCCTGGCTGAAGATGGCTGAAATGCCAGAAACCGGTCCTAGGAAGCTTGTTTCCAGTCCAGGGAAGGCATTGCTTGGCAGTTCGGGCTGGACTGTTCCCATGAGGCACAGGGTCAGACTGATTTGCATATGGCCATGTCTGAACTGGGGTGGCAGAGTGGGCTAAAGAATGGTGATGGATCAAACCCAGATTTGTTGACTGGGTGTGATTGTTTGATTGGTTCTGATGCTTCGTCATTCACCACCCTCTTTTGTACCGCTTTGTTCGACATAAGTTGGCAGGGTATGCTCAGACGTGAGTCCCTTGCTCACTTTGCCACTGGATTCAAGCAAGCCTGGCTGAAGACTGCTGAAATGCCAGAAACCGGTCTTAGGAAGCTGGTTTCCGGTCCAGGGAAGGCATTGCTTGGCAGTTCGGGCAGGACTGTTCCCATGAGGCACAGGGTCAGACTGATTTGCATATGGCCATGGCTGAACTGGGGTGGCAGAGTGAGCTAAAGAACGGTGATGGATCAAACCCAGATCTGTTGACTGGGTGTGAGTGTTTGATTGGTTCTGATGCTTCGTCTATCACCACCCGCTTTTGTACTGCTTTGTTCGGCATAAGTTGGCAGGGTATGCTCAGACGTGAGTTCCTCGCTCACTTTGCCACTGGTTTCAAGCAAGCCTGGCTGAAGAGAGCTGAAATGCCAGAAACCGGTCCTAGGAAGCTTTGTTTCCGGTCCAGGGAATGCATTGCTTGGTAGTTCGGGCTGAACTGCTCCCATGAGGTACAGGGTCAGACTGATTTGCATATGGCTATGTCTGAACTGGGGTGGCAGAGTGGGCTAAAGACCGGTAATGGATCAAACCCAGATTTGTTGACTGGGTGTGAGTGTTTGATTGGTTCTGATGCTCCATCCATCACCACCCCCTTTTGTACCGTTTTGTTCGACATAAGTTGGCAGGGTATGCTCAGACGTAAGTCCCTTGCTCACTTTGCCACTGGATTCAAGCAAGCCTGGCTGAAGACGGCTGAAATGCCAGAAACCGGTCCTACGAAGCTTGTTTCTGGTCCAGGGAAGGCATTGCTTGGCAGTTCGGGCTGAACAGCTCCCATGAGGCACAGGGTCAGACTGATTTGCATATGGCCATGTCTGAACTGGGGTGACAGAGTGGGCTAAAGAACGGTGATGGATCAAACCAAGATCTGTTGACTGGGTGTGAGTGTTTGATTGGTTGTGATGCTCCGTCCATCACCACCCCCTTTTGTACCGCTTTGTTTGCCATAAGTTGGCAGGGTATGCTCAGACGTGAGTCCATTGCTAAGTTTGCCACTGGATTCAAGCAAGCCTGGCTGAAGACGGCTGAAATGCCAGAAACCGGTCCTAGGAAGCTTGTTTCCGGTCCAGGGAAGGCATTGCTTGGCACTTCGGGCTGGACTGTTCACATGAGGCACAGGGTCAGACTGATTTGCATATGGCCATGTCTGAAATGGGGTGGCAGAGTGGGCTAAAGAACGGTGATGGATCAAACCCAGATTTGTTGACTGGGTGTGAGTGTTTGATTGGTTCTGATGCTCCGTCCATCACCACCCCCTTTTGTACCGCTTTGTTTGACAAAAGTTGGCAGGGTATGCTCAGACGTGAGTCCCTTGCTCACTTTGCCACTGGATTCAAGCAAGCCTGGCTGAAGACGGCTGAAATGCCAGAAACAGGGTCCTAGGAAGCTTGTTTCCGGTCCAGGGAAGGTATTGCTTGGCAGTTCGGGCTGGACTGTTCCCATGAGGCACAGGGTCAGACTGATTTGCATATGGCCATGTCTGAACTGGGGTGGCAGAGTGGGCTAAAGAACAGTGATGGATCAAACCCAGATTTGTTGACTGGGTGTGAGTGTTTGATTGGTTCTAATGCTCCGTCCATCACCACCCCCTTTTGTACCGCTTTGTTCGACATAAGTTGGCAGGGTATGCTCAGACGTGAGTCCCTTGCTCACTTTGCCACTGGATTCAAGCAAGCCTGGCTGAAGACGGCTGAAATGCCAGAAACCGATCCTAGGAAGCTTGTTTCCGGTCCAGGGAAGGCATTGCGTGGCAGTTCAGGCTGGACTGTTCCCATGAGGCACAGGGTCAGACTGATTTGCATATGGCCATGTCTGAACTGGGGTGGCAGAGTGGGCTAAAGAACGGTTATGTATCAAACCCAAATCTGTTGACTGGGTGTGAGTGTTTGATTGGTTCTGATGCTCCGTCCATCACCACCCCCTTTTGTACCGCTTTGTTCGCCATAAGTTGGCAGGGTATGCTCATACGTGAGTCCCTTGCTCACTTTTCCACTGGATTCAAGCAGGCCTGGCTGAAAACGGTTGACATGCCAGAAACCGTTCCTAGGAAGCTTGTTTCCGGTCCAGGGAAGGCATTGCTTGGCAGTTCGGGCTGGACTGTTCCCATGAGGCACAGGGTCAGACTGATTTGCATATGGCCATGTCTGAACTGGGGTGGCAGAGTGGGCTAAAGAATGGTGATGGATCAAACCCAGATTTGTTGACTGGGTGTGATTGTTTGATTGGTTCTGATGCTCCGTCATTCACCACCCTCTTTTGTACCGCTTTGTTCGACATAAGTTGGCAGGGTATGCTCAGACGTGAGTCCCTTGCTCACTTTGCCACTGGATTCAAGCAAGCCTGGCTGAAGATGGCTGAAATGCCAGAAACCGGTCTTAGGAAGCTTGTTTCCGGTCCAGGGAAGGCATTGCTTGGCAGTTCGGGCTGGACTGTTCCCATGAGGCACAGGGGCAGACTGATTTGCATATGGCCATGTCTGAACTGGGGTGGCAGAGTGGGCTAAAGAACGGTTATGTATCAAACCCAAATCTGTTGACTGGGTGTGAGTGTTTGATTGGTTCTGATGCTCCGTCCATCACCACCCCCTTTTGTACCGCTTTGTTCGCCATAAGTTGGCAGGGTATGCTCATACGTGAGTCCCTTGCTCACTTTTCCACTGGATTCAAGCAAGCCTGGCTGAAAACGGTTGACATGCCAGAAACCGGTCCTAGGAAGCTTGTTTCCGGTCCAGGGAAGGCATTGCTTGGCAGTTCGGGCTGGACTGTTCCCATGAGGCACAGGGTCAGACTGATTTGCATATGGCCATGTCTGAACTGGGGTGGCAGAGTGGGCTAAAGAATGGTGATGGATCAAACCCAGATTTGTTGACTGGGTGTGATTGTTTGATTGGTTCTGATGCTCCGTCATTCACCACCCTCTTTTGTACCGCTTTGTTCGACATAAGTTGGCAGGGTATGCTCAGACGTGAGTCCCTTGCTCACTTTGCCACTGGATTCAAGCAAGCCTGGCTGAAGACGGCTGAAATGCCAGAAACCGGTCTTAGGAAGCTTGTTTCCGGTCCAGGGAAGGCATTGCTTGGCAGTTCGGGCTGGACTGTTCACATGAGGCACAGGGGCAGACTGATTTGCATATGGCCATGGCTGAACTGGGGTGGCAGAGTGAGCTAAAGAACGGTGATGGATCAAACCCAGATCTGTTGACTGGGTGTGAGTGTTTGATTGGTTCTGATGCTTCGTCTATCACCACCCCCTTTTTTACCGCTTTGTTCGACATAAGTTGGCAGGGTATGCTCAGACGTGAGTCCCTTGCTCACTTTGCCACTGGATTTAAGCAAGCCTGGCTGAAGACGGCTGAAATGCCAGCAACCGGTCCTAGGAAGCTTGTTTCCGGTCCAGGGAAGGCATTGCTTGGCAGTTCGGGCTGGAGTGTTCCGATGAGGCACAGGGTCAGACTGATTTGCATATGGCCATGTCTGAACTGGGGTGGCAGAGTGGGCTAAAGAACGGTTATGTATCAAACCCAGATCTGTTGACTGGGTGTGAGTGTTTGATAGGTTCTGATGCTCCGTCCATCACCACCCCCTTTTGTACCGCTTTGTTCGCCATAAGTTGGCAGGGTATGCTCATACGTGAGTCCCTTGCTCACTTTTCCACTGGATTCAAGCAAGCCTGGCTGAAAACGGTTGACATGCCAGAAACCGGTCCTAGGAAGCTTGTTTCCGGTCCAGGGAAGGCATTGCTTGGCAGTTCGGGCTGGACTGTTCCCATGAGGCACAGGGTTAGACTGATTTGCATATGGCCATGTCTGAACTGGGGTGGCAGAGTGGGCTAAAGAATGGTGATGGATCAAACCCAGATTTGTTGACTGGGTGTGATTGTTTGATTGGTTCTGATGCTCCGTCATTCACCACCCTCTTTTGTACCGCTTTGTTCGACATAAGTTGGCAGGGTATGCTCAGACGTGAGTCCCTTGCTCACTTTGCCACTGGATTCAAGCAAGCCTGGCTGAAGACGGCTGAAATGCCAGAAACCGGTCCTAGGAAGCTTGTTTCCGGTCCAGGGAAGGTATTGCTTGGCAGTTCGGGCTGGACTGTTCCCATGAGGCACAGGGTCAGACTGATTTGCATATGGCCATGTCTGAACTGGGGTGGCAGAGTGTGCTAAAGAACGGTGATGGATCAAACCCAGATTTGTTGACTGGGTGTGAGTGTTTGATTGGTTCTGATGCTCCGTCCATCACCACCCCCTTTTGTACCGCTTTGTTCGACATTAGTTGGCAGGGTATGCTCAGACGTGAGTCCCTTGCTCACTTTGCCACTGGATTCAAGCAAGCCTGGCTGAAGACGGCTGAAATGCCAGAAACCGATCCTAGGAAGCTTGTTTCCGGTCCAGGGAAGGCATTGCTTGGCAGTTCAGGCTGGACTGTTCCCATGAGGCACAGGGTCAGACTGATTTGCATATGGCCATGGCTGAACTGGGGTGGCAGAGTGGGCTAAAGAACGGTTATGGATCAAACCCAGATCTGTTGACTGGGTGTGAGTGTTTGATTGGTTCTGATGCTCCGTCCATCACCACCCCCTTTTGTACCGCTTTGCTCGCCATAAGTTGGCAGGGTATGCTCATACGTGAGTCCCTTGCTCACTTTGCCACTGGATTCAAGCAAGCCTGGCTGAAAATGGTTGACATGCCAGAAACCTGTCCTAGGAAGCTTATTTCCGGTCCAGGGAAGGTATTGCTTGGCAGTTCGGGCTGGACTGTTCCCATGAGGCACAGGGTCAGACTGATTTGCATATGGCCATGGCTGAACTGGGGTGGCAGAGTGAGCTAAAGAACGGTGATGGATCAAACCCAGATCTGTTGACTGGGTGTGAGTGTTTGATTGGTTCTGATGCTTCGTCTATCACCACCCCCTTTTGTACCGCTTTGTTCGGCATAAGTTGGCAGGGTATGCTCAGACGTGAGTTCCTTGCTCACTTTGCCACTGGATTCAAGCAAGCCTGGCTGAAGAGAGCTGAAATGCCAGAAACCGGTCCTAGGAAGCTTTGTTTCCGGTCCAGGGAATGCATTGCTTGGTAGTTTGGGCTGAACTGCTCCCATGAGGCACAGGGTCAGACTGATTTGCATATGGCTATGTCTGAACTGGGGTGACAGAGTGGGCTAAAGAACGGTGATGGATCAAACCCAGATCTGTTGATGGGGTGTGAGTGTTTGATTGGTTCTGATGCTCCGTCCATCACCACCCCCTTTTGTACCGCTTTGTTCGCCATAAGTTGGCAGGGTATGTTTAGACGTGAGTCCCTTGCTCACTTTGCCACTGGATTCAAGCAAGCCTTGCTGAAGACGGCTGAAATGCCAGAAACCGGTCCTAGGAAGCTTGTTTCCGGTCCAGGGAAGGCATTGCTTGGCAGTTCGGGCTGGACTGTTCCCATGAGGCACAGGGTCAGACTGATTTGCATATGGCCATGTCTTAAATGGGGTGGCAGAGTGGGCTAAAGAACGGTGATGGATCAAACCCAGATTTGTTGACTGGGTGTGAGTGTTTGATTGGTTCTGATGCTCCGTCCATCACCACCCCCTTTTGTACCGCTGTGTTCAACATAAGTTGGCAGGGTATGCTCAGACGTGAGTCCCTTGCTCACTTTGCCACTGGATTCAAGCAAGCCTGGCTGAAGATGGCTGAAATGCCAGAAACCGGTCCTAGGAAGCTTGTTTCCGGTCCAGGGAAGGCATTGCTTGGCAGTTCGGGCTGGACTGTTCCCATGAGGCACAGGGGCAGACTGATTTGCATATGGCCATGGCTGAACTGGGGTGGCAGAGTGAGCTAAAGAACGGTGATGGATCAAACCCAGATCTGTTGACTGGGTGTGAGTGTTTGATTGGTTCTGATGCTCCGTCCATCACCACCCCCTTTTGTACCGCTTTGTTCGGCATAAGTTGGCAGGGTATGCTCAGACGTGAGTCCCTTGCTCACTTTGCCACTGGATTCAAGCAAGCCTGCCTGAAAACGGTTGACATGCCAGAAACCAGTCCTAGGAAGCTTGTTTCCGGTCCAGGGAAGGCATTGCTTGGCAGTTTGGGCTGAAGTCCTCCCATGAGGCACAGGGTCAGACTGATTTGCATATGGCCATGTCTGAACTGGGGTCACAGAGTGGGCTAAAGAACGGTGATGGATCAAACCCAGAGCTGTTGACTCGGTGTGAGTGTTTGAATGGTTCTGATGCTCCGTCCATCACCACCCCCTTTTGTACCGCTTTGTTTGCCATAAATTGGCAGGGTATGCTCAGACGTGAGTCCCTTGCTCACTTTGCCACTGGACTCAAGCAAGCCTGGCTGAAGACGGCTGAAATGCCAGAAACCGGTCCTAGGAAGCTTGTTTCCGGTCCAGGCAAGGCATTGCTTGGAAGTTCGGGCTGGACTGTTCCCATGAGGCACATGGTCAGACTGATTTGCATATGGCCATGTCTGAACTGGGGTGGCAGAGTGGGCTAAAGAATGGTGATGGATCAAACCCAGATTTGTTGACTGGGTGTGAGTGTTTGATTGGTTCTGATGCTCCGTCCATCACCACCCTCTTTTGTACCGCTTTGTTCGACATAAGTTGGCAGGGTATGCTCAGACGTGAGTCCCTTGCTCACTTTGCCACTGGATTCAAGCAAGCCTGGCTGAAGACGGCTGAAATGCCAGAAACCGGTCTTAGGAAGCTTGTTTCCGGTCCAGGGAAGGCATTGCTTGGCAGTTCGGGCTGGACTGTTCCCATGAGGCACAGGGTCAGACTGATTTGCATATGGCCATGGCTGAACTGGGGTGGCAGAGTGAGCTAAAGAATGGTGATGGATCAAACCCAGATCTGTTGACTGGGTGTGAGTGTTTGATTGGTTCTGATGCTTCGTCTATCACCACCCCCTTTTGTACCGCTTTGTTCGGCATAAGTTGGCAGGGTATGCTCAGACGTGAGTTCCTTGCTCACTTTGCCACTGGATTCAAGCAAGCCTGGCTGAAGAGAGCTGAAATGCCAGAAACCGGTCCAAGGAAGCTTTGTTTCCGGTCCAGGGAATGCATTGCTTGGTAGTTCGGGCTGAACTGCTCCCATGAGGCACAGGGTCAGACTGATTTGCATATGGCTATGTCTGAACTGGGGTGACAGAGTGGGCTAAAGAACGGTGATGGATCAAACCCAGATTTGTTGACTGGGTGTGAGTGTTTGATTGGTTCTGATGCTCCGTCCATCACCACCCCCTTTTGTACCTCTTTGTTCAACATAAGTTGGCAGGGTATGCTCAGACGTGTGTCCCTTGCTCACTTTGCCACTGGATTCAAGCAAGCCTGGCTGAAGACGGCTGAAATGCCAGAAACCGGCCCTAGGAAGCTTCTTTCCGGTCCAGGGAAGGCATTGCTTGGCAGTTTGGGCTGGACTGTTCCCATGAGGCACAGGGTCAGACTGATTTGCATATGGCCATGTCTGAACTGGGGTGGCAGAGTGGGCTAAAGAACGGTGATGGATCAAACCCAGATCTGTTGACTGGGTGTGAGTGTTTGATAGGTTCTGATGCTCCGTCCATCACCACCCCCTTTTGTACCGCTTTGTTCGCCATAAGTTGGCAGGGTATGCTCATACGTGAGTCCCTTGCTCACTTTTCCACTGGATTCAAGCAAGCCTGGCTGAAAACGGTTGACATGCCAGAAACCGGTCCTAGGAAGCTTGTTTCCGGTCCAGGGAAGGCATTGCTTGGCAGTTCGGGCTGGACTGTTCCCATGAGGCACAGGGTCAGACTGATTTGCATATGGCCATGTCTGAACTGGGGTGGCAGAGTGGGCTAAAGAATGGTGATGGATCAAACCCAGATCTGTTGACTGGGTGTGAGTGTTTGATTGGTTCTGATGCTTCGTCTATCACCACCCCCTTTTTTACCGCTTTGTTCGACATAAGTTGGCAGGGTATGCTCAGACGTGAGTCCCTTGCTCACTTTGCCACTGGATTTAAGCAAGCCTGGCTGAAGACGGCTGAAATGCCAGCAACCGGTCCTAGGAAGCTTGTTTCCGGTCCAGGGAAGGCATTGCTTGGCAGTTCGGGCTGGAGTGTTCCGATGAGGCACAGGGTCAGACTGATTTGCATATGGCCATGGCTGAACTGGGGTGGCAGAGTGGGCTAAAGAACGGTTATGGATCAAACCCAGATCTGTTGACTGGGTGTGAGTGTTTGATTGGTTCTGATGCTCCGTCCATCACCACCCCCTTTTGTACCTCTTTGCTCGCCATAAGTTGGCAGGGTATGCTCATACGTGAGTCCCTTGCTCACTTTGCCACTGGATTCAAGCAAGCCTGGCTGAAAACGGTTGACATGCCAGAAACCTGTCCTAGGAAGCTTATTTCCGGTCCAGGGAAGGTATTGCTTGGCAGTTCGGGCTGGACTGTTCCCATGAGGCACAGGGTCAGACTGATTTGCATATGGCCATGGCTGAACTGGGGTGGCAGAGTGAGCTAAAGAACGGTGATGGATCAAACCCAGATCTGTTGACTGGGTGTGAGTGTTTGATTGGTTCTGATGCTTCGTCTATCACCACCCCCTTTTGTACCGCTTTGTTCGGCATAAGTTGGCAGGGTATGCTCAGACGTGAGTTCCTTGCTCACTTTGCCACTGGATTCAAGCAAGCCTGGCTGAAGAGAGCTGAAATGCCAGAAACCGGTCCTAGGAAGCTTTGTTTCCGGTCCAGGGAATGCATTGCTTGGTAGTTCGGGCTGAACTGCTCCCATGAGGCACAGGGTCAGACTGATTTGCATATGTCTATGTCTGAACTGGGGTGACAGAGTGGGCTAAAGAACGGTGATGGATCAAACCCAGATCTGTTGATGGGGTGTGAGTGTTTGATTGGTTCTGAAGCTCCGTCCATCACCACCCCCTTTTGTACCGCTTTGTTCGCCATAAGTTGGCAGGGTATGTTTAGACGTGAGTCCCTTGCTCACTTTGCCACTGGATTCAAGCAAGCCTTGCTGAAGACGGCTGAAATGCCAGAAACCGGTCCTAGGAAGCTTGTTTCCGGTCCAGGGAAGGCATTGCTTGGCAGTTCGGGCTGGACTGTTCCCATGAGGCACAGGGTCAGACTGATTTGCATATGGCCATGTCTTAAATGGGGTGGCAGAGTGGGCTAAAGAACGGTGATGGATCAAACCCAGATTTGTTGACTGGGTGTGAGTGTTTGATTGGTTCTGATGCTCCGTCCATCACCACCCCCTTTTGTACCGCTGTGTTCGACATAAGTTGGCAGGGTATGCTCAGACGTGAGTCCCTTGCTCACTTTGCCACTGGATTCAAGCAAGCCTGGCTGAAGATGGCTGAAATGCCAGAAACCGGTCCTAGGAAGCTTGTTTCCGGTTCAGGGAAGGCATTGCTTGGCAGTTCGGGCTGGACTGTTCCCATGAGGCACAGGGGCAGACTGATTTGCATATGGCCATGGCTGAACTGGGGTGGCAGAGTGAGCTAAAGAACGGTGATGGATCAAACCCAGATCTGTTGACTGGGTGTGAGTGTTTGATTGGTTCTTATGCTCCGTCCATCACCACCCCCTTTTGTACCGCTTTGTTCGGCATAAGTTGGCAGGGTATGCTCAGACGTGAGTCCCTTGCTCACTTTGCCACTGGATTCAAGCAAGCCTGCCTGAAAACGGTTGACATGCCAGAAACCAGTCCTAGGAAGCTTGTTTCCGGTCCAGGGAAGGCATTGCTTGGCAGTTCGGGCTGAAGTCCTCCCATGAGGCACAGGGTCAGACTGATTTGCATATGGCCATGTCTGAACTGGGGTCACAGAGTGGGCTAAAGAACGGTGATGGATCAAACCCAGAGCTGTTGACTCGGTGTGAGTGTTTGAATGGTTCTGATGCTCCGTCCATCCCCACCCCCTTTTGTACCGCTTTGTTTGCCATAAATTGGCAGGGTATGCTCAGACGTGAGTCCCTTGCTCACTTTGCCACTGGACTCAAGCAAGCCTGGCTGAAGACGGCTAAAATGCCAGAAACCGGTCCTAGGAAGCTTGTTTCCGGTCCAGGCAAGGCATTGCTTGGAAGTTCGGGCTGGACTGTTCCCATGAGGCACATGGTCAGACTGATTTGCATATGGCCATGTCTGAACTGGGGTGGCAGAGTGGGCTAAAGAATGGTGATGGATCAAACCCAGATTTGTTGACTGGGTGTGAGTGTTTGATTGGTTCTGATGCTCCGTCCATCACCACCCTCTTTTGTACCGCTTTGTTCGACATAAGTTGGCAGGGTATGCTCAGACGTGAGTCCCTTGCTCACTTTGCCACTGGATTCAAGCAAGCCTGGCTGAAGACGGCTGAAATGCCAGAAACCGGTCTTAGGAAGCTTGTTTCCGGTCCAGGGAAGGCATTGCTTGGCATTTCGGGCTGGACTGTTCCCATGAGGCACAGGGTCAGACTGATTTGCATATGGCCATGGCTGAACTGGGGTGGCAGAGTGAGCTAAAGAATGGTGATGGATCAAACCCAGATCTGTTGACTGGGTGTGAGTGTTTGATTGGTTCTGATGCTTCGTCTATCACCACCCCCTTTTGTACCGCTTTGTTCGGCATAAGTTGGCAGGGTATGCTCAGACGTGAGTTCCTTGCTCACTTTGCCACTGGATTCAAGCAAGCCTGGCTGAAGAGAGCTGAAATGCCAGAAACCGGTCCTAGGAAGCTTTGTTTCCGGTCCAGGGAATGCATTGCTTGGTAGTTCGGGCTGAACTGCTCCCATGAGGCACAGGGTCAGACTGATTTGCATATGGCTATGTCTGAACTGGGGTGACAGAGTGGGCTAAAGAACGGTGATGGATCAAACCCAGATTTGTTGACTGGGTGTGAGTGTTTGATTGGTTCTGATGCTCCGTCCATCACCACCCCCTTTTGTACCTCTTTGTTCAACATAAGTTGGCAGGGTATGCTCAGACGTGTGTCCCTTGCTCACTTTGCCACTGGATTCAAGCAAGCCTGGCTGAAGACGGCTGAAATGCCAGAAACCGGCCCTAGGAAGCTTCTTTCCGGTCCAGGGAAGGCATTGCTTGGCAGTTTGGGCTGGACTGTTCCCATGAGGCACAGGGTCAGACTGATTTGCATATGGCTATGTCTGAACTGGGGTGACAGAGTGGGCTAAAGAACGGTGATGGATCAAACCCAGATCTGTTGACTGGGTGTGAGTGTTTGATTGGTTCTGATGCTCCGTCCATCACCACCCCCTTTTGTACCGCTTTGTTTGCCATAAGTTTGCAGGGAATGCTCAGACGTGAGTCCCATGCTCACTTTGCCACTGGATTCAAGCAAGCCTGGCTGAAGACTGCTGAAATGCCAGAAACCGGTCCTAGGAAGCTTGTTTCCGGTCCAGGGAAGGCATTGCTTGGCAATTCGGGCTGGACTGTTCCCATGAGGAACAGGGTCAGACTGATTTGCATAGGGCCATGTTTGACCTGGGGTGGCAGAGTGGGCTAAAGAACGGTGATGAATCAAACCCAGGTTTGTTGACTGGGTGTGAGTGTTTGATTGGTTCTGATGCTCCGTCCATCACCACCCCCTTTTGTACCGCTTTGTTCGACATAAGTTGGCAGGGTATGCTCAGATGTAAGTCCCTTGCTCACTTTGCCACTGGATTCAAGCAAGCTTGGCTGAAGACGGCTGAAATGCCAGAAACCGGTCCTAGGAAGCTTGTTTCCGGTCCAGGGAAGGCATTGCTTGGCAGTTCAGGCTGGACTGTTCCCATGAGGCACAGGGTCAGACTGATTTGCATATGGCCATGTCTGAAATGGGGAGGCAGAGTGGGCTAAAGAACGGTGATGGATCAAACCTAGATTTGTTGACTGGGTGTGAGTGTTTGATTGGTTCTGATGCTCCGTCCATCACACCCCCTTTTGTACCGCTTTGTTCGACATAAGTTGACAGGGTATACTCAGACGTGAGTCCCTTGCTCACTTTGCCACTGGATTCAAGCAAGCCTGGCTGAAGACGGATGAAATGCCAGAAACCGGTCCTAGGAAGCTTGTTTCCTGTCCAGGGAAGGTATTGCTTGGCAGTTCGGGCTGGACTGTTCCCATGAGGCACAGGGTCAGACTGATATGCATATGGCCATGTCTGAACTGGGGTGGCAGAGTGGGCTAAAGAACGGTGATGGATCAAACCCAGATTTGTCGACTGGGTGTGAGTGTTTGATTGGTTCTGATGCTCCGTCCATCACCACCCCCTTTTTTACCACTTTGTTCGACATAAGTTGGCAGGGTATGCTCAGACGTGAGTCCCTTGCTCACTTTGCCACTGGATTCAAGCAAGCCTGGCTGAAGACGGCTGAAATGCCAGCAACCGGTCCTAGGAAGCTTGTTTCCGGTCCAGGGAAGGCATTGCTTGGCAGTTCGGGCTGGAGTGTTCCGATGAGGCACAGGGTCAGACTGATTTGCATATGGCCATGTCTGAACTGGGGTGGCAGAGTGGGCTAAAGAACGGTGATGGATCACACCCAGATTTGTTGACTTTGTGTGAGTGTTTGATTGGTTCTAATGCTCCGTCCATCACCACCCCCTTTTGTACCGCTTTGTTCGACATAAGTTGGCAGGGTATGCTCAGACGTGAGTCCCTTGCTCACTTTGCCACTGGATTCAAGCAAGCCTGGCTGAAGACGGCTAAAATGCCAGAAACCGATCCTAGGAAGCTTGTTTCCGGTCCAGGGAAGGCATTGCGTGGCAGTTCAGGCTGGACTGTTCCCATGAGGCACAGGGTCAGACTGATTTGCATATGGCCATGTCTGAACTGGGGTGGCAGAGTGGGCTAAAGAACGGTTATGTATCAAACCCAAATCTGTTGACTGGGTGTGAGTGTTTGATTGGTTCTGATGCTCCGTCCATCACCACCCCCTTTTGTACCGCTTTGTTCGCCATAAGTTGGCTGGGTATGCTCATACGTGAGACCCTTGCTCACTTTTCCACTGGATTCAAGCAAGCCTGGCTGAAAACGGTTGACATGCCAGAAACCGGTCCTAGGAAGCTTGTTTCCGGTCCAGGGAAGGCATTGCTTGGCAGTTCGGGCTGGACTGTTCCCATGAGGCACAGGGTCAGACTGATTTGCATATGGCCATGTCTGAACTGGGGTGGCAGAGTGGGCTAAAGAATGGTGATGGATCAAACCCAGATTTGTTGACTGGGTGTGATTGTTTGATTGGTTCTGATGCTCCGTCATTCACCACCCTCTTTTGTACCGCTTTGTTCGACATAAGTTGGCAGGGTATGCTCAGACGTGAGTCCCTTGCTCACTTTGCCACTGGATTCAAGCAAGCCTGGCTGAAGACGGCTGAAATGCCAGAAACCGGTCTTAGGAAGCTTGTTTCCGGTCCAGGGAAGGCATTGCTTGGCAGTTCGGGCTGGACTGTTCCCATGAGGCACAGGGGCAGACTGATTTGCATATGGCCATGGCTGAACTGGGGTGGCAGAGTGAGCTAAAGAACGGTGATGGATCAAACCCAGATCTGTTGACTGGGTGTGAGTGTTTGATTGGTTCTGATGCTTCGTCTATCACCACCCCCTTTTGTACCGCTTTGTTCGGCATAAGTTGGCAGGGTATGCTCAGACGTGAGTTCCTTGCTCACTTTGCCACTGGTTTCAAGCAAGCCTGGCTGAAGAGAGCTGAAATGCCAGAAACCGGTCCTAGGAAGCTTTGTTTCCGGTCCAGGGAATGCATTGCTTGGTAGTTCGGGCTGAACTGCTCCCATGAGGCACAGGGTCAGACTGATTTGCATATGGCTATGTCTGAACTGGGGTGACAGAGTGGGCTAAAGAACGGTGATGGATCAAACCCAGATCTGTTGACTGGGTGTGAGTGTTTGATTGGTTCTGATGCTTCGTCCATCACCACCCCCTTTTGTACCGCTTTGTTCGCCATAAGTTGGCAGGGTATGCTTAGACGTGAGTCCCTTGCTCACTTTGCCACTGGATTCAAGCAAGCCTGACTGAAGACGGCTGAAATGCCAGAAACCGGTCCTAGGAAGCTTGTTTCCGGTCCAGGGAAGGCATTGCTTGGCAGTTCGGGCTGGACTGTTCCCATGAGGCACAGTGTCAGACTGATTTGCATATGGCCATGTCTGAACTGGGGTGGCAGAGTGGGCTAAAGAACGGTAATGGATCAAACCCTGATTTGTTGACTGGGTGTGAGTGTTTGATTGGTTCTGATGCTCCGTCCATCACCACCCCCTTTTGTACCGCTTTGTTCGACATAAGTTGGCGGGGTGTGCTCAGACGTGTGTCCCTTGCTCACTTTGCCACTGGATTCAAGCAAGCCTGGCTGAAGACGGCTGAAATGCCAGAAACCGGCCCTAGGAAGCTTCTTTCCGGTCCAGGGAAGGCATTGCTTGGCAGTTTGGGCTGGACTGTTCCCATGAGGCACAGGGTCTGACTGATTTGCATATGGCCATGTCTGAACTGGGGTGGCAGAGTGGGCTAAAGAACGGTGATGGATCAAACCCAGATCTGTTGACTGGGTGTGAGTGTTTGATTGGTTGTGATGCTCCGTCCATCACCACCCCCTTTTGTACCGCTTTGTTTGCCATAAGTTGGCAGGGTATGCTCAGACGTGAGTCCATTGCTCACTTTGCCACTGGATTCAAGCAAGCCTGGCTGAAGATGGCTGAAATGCCAGAAACCGGTCCTACGAAGCTTGTTTCCGGTCCAGGGAAGGCATTGCTTGGTAGTTCGGGCTGAACAGCTCCCATGAGGCACAGGGTCAGACTGATTTGCATATGGCCATGTCTGAACTGGGGTGACAGAGTGGGCTAAAGAACGGTGATGGATCAAACCAAGATCTGTTGACTGGGTGTGAGTGTTTGATTGGTTGTGATGCTCCGTCCATCACCACCCCCTTTTGCACCGCTTTGTTTGCCATAAGTTGGCAGGGTATGCTCAGACGTGAGTCCATTGCTCACTTTGCCACTGAATTCAAGCAAGCCTGGCTGAAGACGGCTGAAATGCCAGAAACCGGTCCTAGGAAGCTTGTTTCCGGTCCAGGGAAGGCATTGCTTGGCACTTCGGGCTGGACTGTTCCCATGAGGCACAGGGTCAGACTGATTTGCATATGGCCATGTCTGAAATGGGGTGGCAGAGTGGGCTAAAGAACAGTGATGGATCAAACCCAGATTTGTTGACTGGGTGTGAGTGTTTGATTGGTTCTGATGCTCCGTCCATCACCACCCCCTTTTGTACCGCTTTGTTCGACATAAGTTGGCAGGGTATGCTCAGACGTGAGTCCCTTGCTCACTTTGCCACTGGATTCAAGCAAGCCTGGCTGAAGACGGCTGAAATGCCAGAAACCGGTCCTAGGAAGCTTGTTTCCGGTCCAGGGAAGGTATTGCTTGGCAGTTCGGGCTGGACTGTTCCCATGAGGCACAGGGTCAGACTGATTTGCATATGGCCATGTCTGAACTGGGGTGGCAGAGTGGGCTAAAGAACGGTGATGGATCAAACCCAGATTTGTTGACTGGGTGTGAGTGTTTGATTGGTTCTGATGCTCCGTCCATCACCACCCCCTTTTTTACCGCTTTGTTTGACATAAGTTGGCAGTGTATGCTCAGACGTGGGTCCCTTGCTCACTTTGCCACTGGATTCAAGCAAGCCTGGCTGAAGACGGCTGAAATGCCAGAAACCGGTCCTAGGAAGCTTGTTTCCATTCCAGGGAAGGCATTGCTTGGCAGTTCGGGCTGGACTGTTCCCATGAGGCACAGGGTCAGACTGATTTGCATATGGCCATGTCTGAACTGTGGTGGCAGAGTGGGCTAAAGAACGGTTATGGATCAAGCCCAGATCTGTTGACTGGGTGTGAGTGTTTGATTGGTTCTGATGCTCCGTCCATCACCACCCCCTTTTGTACCGCTTTGTTTGCCATAAGTTGGCAGAGTATGCTCAGACGTGAGTCCCTTGCTCACTTTGCCACTGGATTCAAGCAAGCCTGCCTGAAAACGGTTGACATGCCAGAAACCAGTCCTAGGAAGCTTGTTTCCGGTCCAGGGAAGGCATTGCTTGGCAGTTCGGGCTGAAGTCCTCCCATGAGGCACAGGGTCAGACTGATTTGCATATGGCCATGTCTGAACTGGGGTCACAGAGTGGGCTAAAGAACGGTGATGGATCAAACCCAGATCTGTTGACTCGGTGTGAGTGTTTGAATGGTTCTGATGCTCCGTCCATCACCACCCCCTTTTGTACCGCTTTGTTTGCCATAAGTTGACAGGGTATGCTCAGACGTGAGTCCCTTGCTCACTTTGCCACTGGACTCAAGCAAGCCTGGCTGAAGACGGCTGAAATGCCAGAAACCGGTCCTAGGAAGCTTGTTTCCGGTCCAGGCAAGGCATTGCTTGGCAGTTCGGGCTGGACTGTTCCCATGAGGCACATGGTCAGACTGATTTGCATATGGCCATGTCTGAACTGGGGTGGCAGAGTGGGCTAAAGAATGGTGATGGATCAAACCCAGATTTGTTGACTGGGTGTGAGTGTTTGATTGGTTCTGATGCTCCGTCCATCACCACCCTCTTTTGTACCGCTTTGTTCGACATAAGTTGGCAGGGTATGCTCAGACGTGAGTCCCTTGCTCACTTTGCCACTGGATTCAAGCAAGCCTGGCTGAAGACGGCTGAAATGCCAGAAACCGGTCTTAGGAAGCTTGTTTCCGGTCCAGGGAAGGCATTGCTTGGCAGTTCGGGCTGGACTGTTCCCATGAGGCACAGGGTCAGACTGATTTGCATATGGCCATGGCTGAACTGGGGTGGCAGAGTGAGCTAAAGAACAGTGATGGATCAAACCCAGATCTGTTGACTGGGTGTGAGTGTTTGATTGGTTCTGATGCTTCGTCTATCACCACCCCCTTTTGTACCGCTTTGTTCGGCATAAGTTGGCAGGGTATGCTCAGACGTGAGTTCCTTGCTCACTTTGCCACTGGATTCAAGCAAGCCTGGCTGAAGAGAGCTGAAATGCCAGAAACCGGTCCTAGGAAGCTTTGTTTCCGGTCCAGGGAATGCATTGCTTGGTAGTTCGGGCTGAACTGCTCCCATGAGGCACAGGGTCAGACTGATTTGCACATGGCTATGTCTGAACTGGGGTGACAGAGTGGGCTAAAGAACGGTGATGGATCAAACCCAGATTTGTTGACTGGGTGTGAGTGTTTGATTGGTTCTGATGCTCCGTCCATCACCACCCCCTTTTGTACCGCTTTGTTCGACATATGTTGGCAGGGTATGCTCAGACGTGTGTCCCTTGCTCACTTTGCCACTGGATTCAAGCAAGCCTGGCTGAAGACGGCTGAAATGCCAGAAGCCAGCCCTAGGAAGCTTCTTTCCGGTCAAGGGAAGGCATTGCTTGGCAGTTTGGGCTGGACTGTTCCCATGAGGCACAGGGTCAGACTGATTTGCATATGGCCATGTCTGAACTGGGGTGGCAGAGTGGGCTAAAGAACGGTGATGGATCAAACCCAGATCTGTTGACTGGGTGTGAGTGTTTGATTGGTTCTGATGCTCCGTCCATCACCACCCCCTTTTGTACCGCTTTGTTTGCCATAAGTTGGCAGGGAATGCTCAGACGTGAGTCCCATACTCACTTTGCCACTGGATTCAAGCAAGCCTGGCTGAAGACTGCTGAAATGCCAGAAACCGGTCCTAGGAAGCTTGTTTCCGGTCCAGGGAAGGCATTGCTTGGCAGTTCGGGCTGGACTGTTCCCATGAGGCACAGGGTCAGACTGATTTGCATATGGCCATGTCTGAACTGGGGTGGCAGAGTGGGCTAAAGAACGGTTATGGATCAAACCCAGATCTGTTGACTGGGTGTGAGTGTTTGATTGGTTCTGATGCTCCGTCCATCACCACCCCCTTTTGTACCGCTTTGTTCGCCATAAGTTGGCAGGGTATGCTCATACGTGAGTCCCTTGCTCACTTTGCCATTGGATTCAAGCAAGCCTGGCTGAAAACGGTTGACATGCCAGAAACCTGTCCTAGGAAGCTTGTTTCCGGTCCAGGGAAGGTATTGCTTGGCAGTTCGCGCTAGACTGTTCCCAATAAGCACAGGGTCAGACTGATTTGCATATGGCCATGTCTGAACTGGGGTGGCAGAGTGGGCTAAAGAACGGTGATGGATCACACCCAGATTTGTTGACTGGGTGTGAGTGTTTGATTGGTTCCAATGCTCCGTCCATCACCACCCCCTTTTTTACCGCTTTGTTCGACATAAGTTGGCAGGGTATGCTCAGACGTGAGTCCCTTGCTCACTTTGCCACTGGATTCAAGCAAGCCTGGCTGAAGACGGCTGAAATGCCAGAAACCGATCCTAGGAAGCTTGTTTCCGGTCCAGGGAAGGCATTGCTTGGCAGTTCAGGCTGGACTGTTCCCATGAGGCACAGGGTCAGACTGATTTGCATATGGCCATGTCTGAAATGGGGTGGCAGAGTGGGCTAAAGAACGGTGATGAATCAAACCCAGATTTGTTGACTGGGTGTGAGTGTTTGATTGGTTCTGATGCTCCGTCCATCACCACCCCCTTTTTTACCGCTTTGTTCGACATAAGTTGGCAGGGTATGCTCAGACGTGAGTCCCTTGCTCTCTTTGCCACTGGATTCAAGCAAGCCTGGCTGAAGACGGCTGAAATGCCAGCAACCGGTCCTAGGAAGCTTGTTTCCGGTCCAGGGAAGGCATTGCTTGGCAGTTCGGGCTGGAGTGTTCCGATGAGGCACAGGGTCAGACTGATTTGCATATGGCCATGTCTGAACTGGGGTGGCAGAGTGGGCTAAAGAACGGTGATGGATCAAACCCAGATTTGTGTACTGGGTGTGAGTGTTTGATTGGTTCTGATGCTCCGTCCATCACCACCCCCTTTTTTACCGCTTTGTTCGACATAAGTTGGCAGGGTATGCTCAGACGTGAGTCCCTTGCTCACTTTGCCACTGGATTCAAGCAAGCCTGGCTGAAGACGGCTGAAATGCTAGAAACTGGTCCTAGGAAGCTTGTTTCCGGTCCAGGGAAGGCACTGCTTGGCAGTACGGGCTGGACTGTTCCCATGAGGCACTGGGTCAGACTGATTTGCATATGGCCATGTTTGACCTGGGGTGGCAGAGTGGGCTAAAGAACGGTGATGGATCACACCCAGATTTGTTGACTGGGTGTGAGTGTTTGATTGGTTCTAATGCTCCGTCCATCACCACCCCCTTTTGTACCGCTTTATTCGACATAAGTTGGCAGGGTATGCTCAGACGTGAGTCCCTTGCTCACTTTGCCACTGGATTCAAGCAAGCCTGGCTGAAGACGGCTGAAATGCCAGAAACCGATCCTAGGAAGCTTGTTTCCGGTCCAGGGAAGGCATTGCTTGGCAGTTCAGGCTGGACTGTTTCCATGAGGCTCAGGGTCAGACTGATTTGCATATGGCCATGTCTGAACTGGGGTGGCAGAGTGGGCTAAAGAACGGTTATGGATCAAACCCAGATCTGTTGACTGGGTGTGAGTGTTTGATTGGTTCTGATGCTCCGTCCATCACCACCCCCTTTTGTACCGCTTTGTTGGCCATAAGTTGGCAGGGTATGCTCATACGTGAGTCCCTTGCTCACTTTTCCACTGGATTCAAGCAAGCCTGGCTGAAAACGGTTGACATGCCAGAAACCTGTCCTAGGAAGCTTGTTTCCGGTCCAGGGAAGGTATTGCTTGGCAGTTCGCGCTGGACTGTTCCCATGAAGCACAGGGTCAGACTGATTTGCATATGGCCATGTCTGAACTGGGGTGGCAGAGTGGGCTAAAGAACGGTTATGGATCAAACCCAGATCTGTTGACTGGGTGTGAGTGTTTGATTGGTTTTGATGCTCCGTCCATCACCACCCCCTTTTGTACCGCTTTGTTTGCCATAAGTTGGCAGGGTATGCTCATACGTGAGTCCCTTGCTCACTTTGCCACTGGATTCAAGCAAGCCTGGCTGAAAACGGTTGACATGCCAGAAACCTGTCCTAGGAAGCTTGTTTCCGGTCCAGGGAAGGTATTGCTTGGCAGTTCGCGCTGGACTGTTCCCATGAAGCACAGGGTCAGACTGATTTGCATATGGCCATGTCTGAACTGGGGTGGCAGAGTGGGCTAAAGAACGGTGATGGATCACACCCAGATTTGTTGACTGGGTGTGAGTGTTTGATTGGTTCTAATGCTCCATCCATCACCACCCCCTTTTTTACCGCTTTGTTCGCCATAAGTTGGCAGGGTATGCACAGACGTGAGTCCTTTGCTCACTTTGCCACTGGATTCAAGCAAGCCTGGCTGAAGACGGCTGAAATGCCAGAAACCGATCCTAGGAAGCTTGTTTCCGGTCCAGGGAAGGCATTGCTTGGCAGTTCAGGCTGGACTGTTCCCATGAGGCACAGGGTCAGACTGATTTGCATATGGCCATGTCTGAAATGGGGTGGCAGAGTGGGCTAAAGAACGGTGATGGATCAAACCCAGATTTGTTGACTGGGTGTGAGTGTTTGATTGGTTCTGATGCTCCGTCCATCACCACCCCCTTTTTTACCGCTTTGTTCGACATAAGTTGGCAGGGTATGCTCAGACGTGAGTCCCTTGCTTTCTTTGCCACTGGATTCAAGCAAGCCTGGCTGAAGACGGCTGAAATGCCAGCAACCGGTCCTAGGAAGCTTGTTTCCGGTCCAGGGAAGGCATTGCTTGGCAGTTCGGGCTGGAGTGTTCCGATGAGGCACAGGGTCAGACTGATTTGCATATGGCCATGTCTGAACTGGGGTGGCAGAGTGGGCTGAAGAACGGTGATGGATCAAACCCAGATTTGTGTACTGGGTGTGAGTGTTTGATTGGTTCTGATGCTCCGTCCATCACCACCCCCTTTTTTACCGCTTTGTTCGACATAAGTTGGCAGGGTATGCTCAGACGTGAGTCCCTTGCTCACTTTGCCACTGGATTCAAGCAAGCCTGGCTGAAGACGGCTGAAATGCTAGAAACTGGTCCTAGGAAGCTTGTTTCCGGTCCAGGGAAGGCATTGCTTGGCAGTACGGGCTGGACTGTTCCCATGAGGCACTGGGTCAGACTGATTTGCATATGGCCATGTTTGACCTGGGGTGGCAGAGTGGGCTAAAGAACGGTGATGGATCACACCCAGATTTGTTGACTGGGTGTGAGTGTTTGATTGGTTCTAATGCTCCGTTCATCACCACCCCCTTTTGTACAGCTTTGTTCGACATAAGTTGGCAGGGTATGCTCAGACGTGAGTCCCTTGCTCACTTTGCAACTGGATTCAAGCAAGCCTAGCTGAAGACGGCTGAAATGCCAGAAACCGATCCTAGGAAGCTTGTTTCCGGTCCAGGGAAGGCATTGCTTGGCAGTTCAGGCTGGACTGTTCCCATGAGGCTCAGGGTCAGACTGATTTGCATATGGCCATGTCTGAACTGGGGTGGCAGAGTGGGCTAAAGAACGGTTATGGATCAAACCCAGATCTGTTGACTGGGTGTGAGTGTTTGATTGGCTCTGATGCTCCGTCCATCACCACCCCCTTTTGTACCGCTTTGTTGGCCATAAGTTGGCAGGGTATGCTCATACGTGAGTCCCTTGCTCACTTTTCCACTGGATTCAAGCAAGCCTGGCTGAAAACGGTTGACATGCCAGAAACCTGTCCTAGGAAGCTTGTTTCCGGTCCAGGGAAGGTATTGCTTGGCAGTTCGCGCTGGACTGTTCCCATGAAGCACAGGGTCAGACTGATTTGCATATGGCCATGTCTGAACTGGGGTGGCAGAGTGGACTAAAGAACGGTTATCGATCAAAGCCAGATCTGTTAACTGGGTGTGAGTGTTTGATTGGTTTTGATGCTCTGTCCATCACCACCCCCTTTTGTACCGCTTTGTTCGCCATAAGTTGGCAGGGTATGCTCATACGTGAGTCCCTTGCTCACTTTGCCACTGGATTCAAGCAAGCCTGGCTGAAAACGGTTGACATGCCAGAAACCTGTCCTAGGAAGCTTGTTTCCGGTCCAGGGAAGGCATTGCTTGGCAGTTCGGGCTGGACTGTTCCCATGAGGCACAGGGTCAGACTGATTTGCATATGGCCATGTCTGAAATGGGGTGGCAGAGTGGGCTAAAGAACGGTGATGGATCAAACCCAGATTTGTTGACTGGGTGTGAGTGTTTGATTGGTTCTGATGCTCCGTCCATCACCACCCCCTTTTGTACCGCTTTGTTCGACATAAGTTGGCAGGGTATGCTCAGACGTGAGTCCCTTGCTCACTTTGCCACTGGATTCAAGCAAGCCTGGCTGAAGATGGCTGAAATGCCAGATACCGGTCCTAGGAAGCTTGTTTCCGGTCCAGGGAAGGCATTGCTTGGCAGTTCGGGCTGGACTGTTCCCATGAGGCACAGGGTCAGACTGATTTGCATATGGCCATGTCTGAACTGGGGTGGCAGAGTGGGCTAAAGAACGGTGATGGATCAAACCCAGATTTGTTGACTGGGTGTGAGTGTTTGATTGGTTCTGATGCTTCGTCTATCACCACCCCCTTTTGTACCGCTTTGTTCGGCATAAGTTGGCAGGGTATGCTCAGACGTGAGTTCCTTGCTCACTTTGCCACTGGATTCAAGCAAGCCTGGCTGAAGAGAGCTGAAATGCCAGAAACCGGTCCTAGGAAGCTTTGTTTCCGGTCCAGGGAATGCATTGCTTGGTAGTTCGGGCTGAACTGCTCCCATGAGGCACAGGGTCAGACTGATTTGCACATGGCTATGTCTGAACTGGGGTGACAGAGTGGGCTAAAGAACGGTGATGGATCAAACCCAGATTTGTTGACTGGGTGTGAGTGTTTGATTGGTTCTGATGCTCCGTCCATCACCACCCCCTTTTGTACCGCTTTGTTCGACATATGTTGGCAGGGTATGCTCAGACGTGTGTCCCTTGCTCACTTTGCCACTGGATTCAAGCAAGCCTGGCTGAAGACGGCTGAAATGCCAGAAACCGGCCCTAGGAAGCTTCTTTCCGGTCAAGGGAAGGCATTGCTTGGCAGTTTGGGCTGGACTGTTCCCATGAGGCACAGGGTCAGACTGATTTGCATATGGCCATGTCTGAACTGGGGTGGCAGAGTGGGCTAAAGAACGGTGATGGATCAAACCCAGATCTGTTGACTGGGTGTGAGTGTTTGATTGGTTCTGATGCTCCGTCCATCACCACCCCCTTTTGTACCGCTTTGTTTGCCATAAGTTGGCAGGGAATGCTCAGACGTGAGTCCCATACTCACTTTGCCACTGGATTCAAGCAAGCCTGGCTGAAGACTGCTGAAATGCCAGAAACCGGTCCTAGGAAGCTTGTTTCCGGTCCAGGGAAGGCATTGCTTGGCAGTTCGGGCTGGACTGTTCCCATGAGGCACAGGGTCAGACTGATTTGCATATGGCCATGTCTGAACTGGGGTGGCAGAGTGGGCTAAAGAACGGTTATGGATCAAACCCAGATCTGTTGACTGGGTGTGAGTGTTTGATTGGTTCTGATGCTCCGTCCATCACCACCCCCTTTTGTACCGCTTTGTTCGCCATAAGTTGGCAGGGTATGCTCATACGTGAGTCCCTTGCTCACTTTGCCACTGGATTCAAGCAAGCCTGGCTGAAAACGGTTGACATGCCAGAAACCTGTCCTAGGAAGCTTGTTTCCGGTCCAGGGAAGGTATTGCTTGGCAGTTCGCGCTAGACTGTTCCCATGAAGCACAGGGTCAGACTGATTTGCATATGGCCATGTCTGAACTGGGGTGGCAGAGTGGGCTAAAGAACGGTGATGGATCACACCCAGATTTGTTGACTGGGTGTGAGTGTTTGATTGGTTCCAATGCTCCGTCCATCACCACCCCCTTTTTTACCGCTTTGTTCGACATAAGTTGGCAGGGTATGCTCAGACGTGAGTCCCTTGCTCACTTTGCCACTGGATTCAAGCAAGCCTGGCTGAAGACGGCTGAAATGCCAGAAACCGATCCTAGGAAGCTTGTTTCCGGTCCAGGGAAGGCATTGCTTGGCAGTTCAGGCTGGACTGTTCCCATGAGGCACAGGGTCAGACTGATTTGCATATGGCCATGTCTGAAATGGGGTGGCAGAGTGGGCTAAAGAACGGTGATGAATCAAACCCAGATTTGTTGACTGGGTGTGAGTGTTTGATTGGTTCTGATGCTCCGTCCATCACCACCCCCTTTTTTACCGCTTTGTTCGACATAAGTTGGCAGGGTATGCTCAGACGTGAGTCCCTTGCTCTCTTTGCCACTGGATTCAAGCAAGCCTGGCTGAAGACGGCTGAAATGCCAGCAACCGGTCCTAGGAAGCTTGTTTCCGGTCCAGGGAAGGCATTGCTTGGCAGTTCGGGCTGGAGTGTTCCGATGAGGCACAGGGTCAGACTGATTTGCATATGGCCATGTCTGAACTGGGGTGGCAGAGTGGGCTAAAGAACGGTGATGGATCAAACCCAGATTTGTGTACTGGGTGTGAGTGTTTGATTGGTTCTGATGCTCCGTCCATCACCACCCCCTTTTTTACCGCTTTGTTCGACATAAGTTGGCAGGGTATGCTCAGACGTGAGTCCCTTGCTCACTTTGCCACTGGATTCAAGCAAGCCTGGCTGAAGACGGCTGAAATGCTAGAAACTGGTCCTAGGAAGCTTGTTTCCGGTCCAGGGAAGGCACTGCTTGGCAGTACGGGCTGGACTGTTCCCATGAGGCACTGGGTCAGACTGATTTGCATATGGCCATGTTTGACCTGGGGTGGCAGAGTGGGCTAAAGAACGGTGATGGATCACACCCAGATTTGTTGACTGGGTGTGAGTGTTTGATTGGTTCTAATGCTCCGTCCATCACCACCCCCTTTTGTACCGCTTTATTCGACATAAGTTGGCAGGGTATGCTCAGACGTGAGTCCCTTGCTCACTTTGCCACTGGATTCAAGCAAGCCTGGCTGAAGACGGCTGAAATGCCAGAAACCGATCCTAGGAAGCTTGTTTCCGGTCCAGGGAAGGCATTGCTTGGCAGTTCAGGCTGGACTGTTCCCATGAGGCTCAGGGTCAGACTGATTTGCATATGGCCATGTCTGAACTGGGGTGGCAGAGTGGGCTAAAGAACGGTTATGGATCAAACCCAGATCTGTTGACTGGGTGTGAGTGTTTGATTGGTTCTGATGCTCCGTCCATCACCACCCCCTTTTGTACCGCTTTGTTGGCCATAAGTTGGCAGGGTATGCTCATACGTGAGTCCCTTGCTCACTTTTCCACTGGATTCAAGCAAGCCTGGCTGAAAACGGTTGACATGCCAGAAACCTGTCCTAGGAAGCTTGTTTCCGGTCCAGGGAAGGTATTGCTTGGCAGTTCGCGCTGGACTGTTCCCATGAAGCACAGGGTCAGACTGATTTGCATATGGCCATGTCTGAACTGGGGTGGCAGAGTGGGCTAAAGAACGGTTATGGATCAAACCCAGATCTGTTGACTGGGTGTGAGTGTTTGATTGGTTTTGATGCTCCGTCCATCACCACCCCCTTTTGTACCGCTTTGTTTGCCATAAGTTGGCAGGGTATGCTCATACGTGAGTCCCTTGCTCACTTTGCCACTGGATTCAAGCAAGCCTGGCTGAAAACGGTTGACATGCCAGAAACCTGTCCTAGGAAGCTTGTTTCCGGTCCAGGGAAGGTATTGCTTGGCAGTTCGCGCTGGACTGTTCCCATGAAGCACAGGGTCAGACTGATTTGCATATGGCCATGTCTGAACTGGGGTGGCAGAGTGGGCTAAAGAACGGTGATGGATCACACCCAGATTTGTTGACTGGGTGTGAGTGTTTGATTGTTTCTAATGCTCCATCCATCACCACCCCCTTTTTTACCGCTTTGTTCGCCATAAGTTGGCAGGGTATGCACAGACGTGAGTCCTTTGCTCACTTTGCCACTGGATTCAAGCAAGCCTGGCTGAAGACGGCTGAAATGCCAGAAACCGGTCCTAGGAAGCTTGTTTCCGGTCCAGGGAAGGCATTGCTTGGCAGTTCGGGCTGGACTGTTCCCATGAGGCACAGGGTCAGACTGATTTGCATATGGCCATGTCTGAAATGGGGTGGCAGAGTGGGCTAAAGAACGGTGATGGATCAAACCCAGATTTGTTGACTGGGTGTGAGTGTTTGATTGGTTCTGATGCTCCGTCCATCACCACCCCCTTTTGTACCGCTTTGTTCGACATAAGTTGGCAGGGCATGCTCAGACGTGAGTCCCTTGCTCACTTTGCCACTGGATTCAAGCAAGCCTGGCTGAAGACGGCTGAAATGCCAGAAACCGATCCTAGGAAGCTTGTTTCCGGTCCAGGGAAGGCATTGCTTGGCAGTTCAGGCTGGACTGTTCCCATGAGGCACAGGGTCAGACTGATTTGCATATGGCCATGTCTGAAATGGGGTGGCAGAGTGGGCTAAAGAACGGTGATGGATCAAACCCAGATTTGTTGACTGGGTGTGAGTGTTTGATTGGTTCTGATGCTCCGTCCATCACCACCCCCTTTTTTACCGCTTTGTTCGACATAAGTTGGCAGGGTATGCTCAGACGTGAGTCCCTTGCTTTCTTTGCCACTGGATTCAAGCAAGCCTGGCTGAAGACGGCTGAAATGCCAGCAACCGGTCCTAGGAAGCTTGTTTCCGGTCCAGGGAAGGCATTGCTTGGCAGTTCGGGCTGGAGTGTTCCGATGAGGCACAGGGTCAGACTGATTTGCATATGGCCATGTCTGAACTGGGGTGGCAGAGTGGGCTGAAGAACGGTGATGGATCAAACCCAGATTTGTGTACTGGGTGTGAGTGTTTGATTGGTTCTGATGCTCCGTCCATCACCACCCCCTTTTTTACCGCTTTGTTCGACATAAGTTGGCAGGGTATGCTCAGACGTGAGTCCCTTGCTCACTTTGCCACTGGATTCAAGCAAGCCTGGCTGAAGACGGCTGAAATGCTAGAAACTGGTCCTAGGAAGCTTGTTTCCGGTCCAGGGAAGGCATTGCTTGGCAGTACGGGCTGGACTGTTCCCATGAGGCACTGGGTCAGACTGATTTGCATATGGCCATGTTTGACCTGGGGTGGCAGAGTGGGCTAAAGAACGGTGATGGATCACACCCAGATTTGTTGACTGGGTGTGAGTGTTTGATTGGTTCTAATGCTCCGTCCATCACCACCCCCTTTTGTACAGCTTTGTTCGACATAAGTTGGCAGGGTATGCTCAGACGTGAGTCCCTTGCTCACTTTGCAACTGGATTCAAGCAAGCCTAGCTGAAGACGGCTGAAATGCCAGAAACCGATCCTAGGAAGCTTGTTTCCGGTCCAGGGAAGGCATTGCTTGGCAGTTCAGGCTGGACTGTTCCCATGAGGCTCAGGGTCAGACTGATTTGCATATGGCCATGTCTGAACTGGGGTGGCAGAGTGGGCTAAAGAACGGTTATGGATCAAACCCAGATCTGTTGACTGGGTGTGAGTGTTTGATTGGTTCTGATGCTCCGTCCATCACCACCCCCTTTTGTACCGCTTTGTTGGCCATAAGTTGGCAGGGTATGCTCATACGTGAGTCCCTTGCTCACTTTTCCACTGGATTCAAGCAAGCCTGGCTGAAAACGGTTGACATGCCAGAAACCTGTCCTAGGAAGCTTGTTTCCGGTCCAGGGAAGGTATTGCTTGGCAGTTCGCGCTGGACTGTTCCCATGAAGCACAGGGTCAGACTGATTTGCATATGGCCATGTCTGAACTGGGGTGGCAGAGCGGGCTAAAGAACGGTTATCGATCAAACCCAGATCTGTTAACTGGGTGTGAGTGTTTGATTGGTTTTGATGCTCTGTCCATCACCACCCCCTTTTGTACCGCTTTGTTCGCCATAAGTTGGCAGGGTATGCTCATACGTGAGTCCCTTGCTCACTTTGCCACTGGATTCAAGCAAGCCTGGCTGAAAACGGTTGACATGCCAGAAACCTGTCCTAGGAAGCTTGTTTCCGGTCCAGGGAAGGCATTGCTTGGCAGTTCGGGCTGGACTGTTCCCATGAGGCACAGGGTCAGACTGATTTGCATATGGCCATGTCTGAAATGGGGTGGCAGAGTGGGCTAAAGAACGGTGATGGATCAAACCCAGATTTGTTGACTGGGTGTGAGTGTTTGATTGGTTCTGATGCTCCGTCCATCACCACCCCCTTTTGTACCGCTTTGTTCGACATAAGTTGGCAGGGTATGCTCAGACGTGAGTCCCTTGCTCACTTTGCCACTGGATTCAAGCAAGCCTGGCTGAAGATGGCTGAAATGCCAGATACCGGTCCTAGGAAGCTTGTTTCCGGTCCAGGGAAGGCATTGCTTGGCAGTTCGGGCTGGACTGTTCCCATGAGGCACAGGGTCAGACTGATTTGCATATGGCCATGTCTGAACTGGGGTGGCAGAGTGGGCTAAAGAACGGTGATGGATCAAACCCAGATTTGTTGACTGGGTGTGAGTGTTTGATTGGTTCTGATGCTCCGTCATTCACCACCCTCTTTTGTACCGCTTTGTTTGACATAAGTTGGCAGGGTATGCTCAGACGTGAGTCCCTGGCTCACTTTGCCACTGGATTCAAGCAAGCCTGGCTGAAGACGGCTGAAATGCCAGAAACCGGTCTTAGGAAGCTTGTTTCCGGTCCAGGGAAGGCATTGCTTGGCAGTTCGGGCTGGACTGTTCCCATGAGGCACAGGGTCAGACTGATTTGCATATGGCCATGTCTGAACTGGGGTGGCAGAGTGGGCTAAAGAACGGTAATGGATCAAACCCAGATTTGTTGACTGGGTGTGAGTGTTTGATTGGTTTTGATGCTCCGTCCATCACCACCCCCTTTTGTACCGCTTTGTTCGACATAAGTTGGCGGGGTGTGCTCAGACGTGTGTCCCTTGCTCACTTTGCCACTGGATTCAAGCAAGCCTGGCTGAAGACGGCTGAAATGCCAGAAACCGGCCCTAGGAAGCTTCTTTCCGGTCCAGGGAAGGCATTGCTTGGCAGTTTGGGCTGGACTGTTCCCATGAGGCACAGGGTCTGACTGATTTGCATATGGCCATGTCTGAACTGGGGTGGCAGAGTGGGCTAAAGAACGGTGATGGATCAAACCCAGATCTGTTGACTGGGTGTGAGTGTTTGATTGGTTCTGATGCTCTTTCCATCACCACCCCCTTTTGTACCTCTTTGTTCGCCATAAGTTGGCAGGGTATGCTCAGACGTAAGTCCCTTGCTCACTTTGCCACTGGATTCAAGCAAGCCTGGCTGAAGACGGCTGAAATGCCAGAAACCGGTCCTGCGAAGCTTGTTTCCGGTCCAGGGAAGGCATTGCTTGGCAGTTCTGGCTGAACAGCTCCCATGAGGCACAGGGTCAGACTGATTTGCATATGGCCATGGCTGAACTGGGGTGGCAGAGTGAGCTAAAGAACGGTGATGAATCAAACCCAGATCTGTTGACTGGGTGTGAGTGTTTGATTGGTTCTGATGCTTCGTCTATCACCACCCCTTTTGTACCGCTTTGTTCGGCATAAGTTGGCAGGGTATGCTCAGACGTGAGTTCCTTGCTCACTTTGCCACTGGTTTCAAGCAAGCCTGGCTGAAGAGAGCTGAAATGCCAGAAACCGGTCCTAGGAAGCTTTGTTTCCGGTCCAGGGAATGCATTGCTTGGTAGTTCGGGCTGAACTGCTCCCATGAGGCACAGGGTCAGACTGATTTGCATATGGCTATGTCTGAACTGGGGTGACAGAGTGGGCTAAAGAACGGTGATGGATCAAACCCAGATCTGTTGACTGGGTGTGAGTGTTTGATTGGTTCTGATGCTTCGTCCATCACCACCCCCTTTTGTACCGCTTTGTTCGCCATAAGTTGGCAGGGTATGCTTAGACGTGAGTCCCTTGCTCACTTTGCCACTGGATTCAAGCAAGCCTGGCTGAAGACGGCTGAAATGCCAGAAACCGGTCCTAGGAAGCTTGTTTCCGGTCCAGGGAAGGCATTGCTTGGCAGTTCGGGCTGGACTGTTCCCATGAGGCACAGGGTCAGACTGATTTGCATATGGCCATGTCTGAACTGGGGTGGCAGAGTGGGCTAAAGAACGGTAATGGATCAAACCCAGATTTGTTGACTGGGTGTGAGTGTTTGATTGGTTTTGATGCTCCGTCCATCACCACCCCCTTTTGTACCGCTTTGTTCGACATAAGTTGGCGGGGTGTGCTCAGACGTGTGTCCCTTGCTCACTTTGCCACTGGATTCAAGCAAGCCTGGCTGAAGACGGCTGAAATGCCAGAAACCGGCCCTAGGAAGCTTCTTTCCGGTCCAGGGAAGGCATTGCTTGGCAGTTTGGGCTGGACTGTTCCCATGAGGCACAGGGTCTGACTGATTTGCATATGGCCATGTCTGAACTGGGGTGGCAGAGTGGGCTAAAGAACGGTGATGGATCAAACCCAGATCTGTTGACTGGGTGTGAGTGTTTGATTGGTTCTGATGCTCTTTCCATCACCACCCCCTTTTGTACCTCTTTGTTCGCCATAAGTTGGCAGGGTATGCTCAGACGTAAGTCCCTTGCTCACTTTGCCACTGGATTCAAGCAAGCCTGGCTGAAGACGGCTGAAATGCCAGAAACCGGTCCTGCGAAGCTTGTTTCCGGTCCAGGGAAGGCATTGCTTGGCAGTTCTGGCTGAACAGCTCCCATGAGGCACAGGGTCAGACTGATTTGCATATGGCCATGTCTGAAATGGGGTGGCAGAGTGGGCTAAAGAACGGTGATGGATCAAACCCAGATTTGTTGACTGGGTGTGAGTGTTTGATTGGTTCTGATGCTCCGTCCATCACCACCCCCTTTTGTACCGCTTTGTTCGACATAAGTTGGCAGGGTATGCTCAGACGTGAGTCCCTTGCTCACTTTGCCACTGGATTCAAGCAAGCCTGGCTGAAGACGGCTGAAATGCCAGAAACCGGTCCTAGGAAGCTTGTTTCCGGTCCAGGGAAGGTATTGCTTGGCAGTTCGGGCTGGACTGTTCCCATGAGGCACAGGGTCAGACTGATTTGCATATGGCCATGTCTGAACTGGGGTGGCAGAGTGGGCTAAAGAACAATGATGGATCAAACCCAGATTTGTTGACTGGGTGTGAGTGTGTGATTGGTTCTGATGCTCCGTCCATCACCACCCCCTTTTGTACCGCTTTGTTCGCCATAAGTTGGCAGAGTATGCTCAGACGTGAGTCCCTTGCTCACTTTGCCACTGGATTCAAGCAAGCCTGCCTGAAAACGGTTGACATGCCAGAAACCAGTCCTAGGAAGCTTGTTTCCGGTCCAGGGAAGGCATTGCTTGGCAGTTCGGGCTGAAGTCCTCCCATGAGGCACAGGGTCAGACTGATTTGCATATGGCCATGTCTGAACTGGGGTCACAGAGTGGGCTAAAGAACGGTGATGGATCAAACCCAGATCTGTTGACTCGGTGTGAGTGTTTGAATGGTTCTGATGCTCCGTCCATCACCACCCCCTTTTGTACCGCTTTGTTTGCCATAAGTTGGCAGGGTATGCTCAGACATGAGTCCCTTGCTCACTTTGCCACTGGACTCAAGCAAGCCTGGCTGAAGACGGCTGAAATGCCAGAAACCGGTCCTAGGAAGCTTGTTTCCGGTCCAGGCAAGGCATTGCTTGGCAGTTCGGGCTGGACTGTTCCCATGAGGCACATGGTCAGACTGATTTGCATATGGCCATGTCTGAACTGGGGTGGCAGAGTGGGCTAAAGAATTGTGATGGATCAAACCCAGATTTGTTGACTGGGTGTGAGTGTTTGATTGGTTCTGATGCTCCGTCCATCACCACCCTCTTTTGTACCGCTTTGTTCGACATAAGTTGGCAGGGTATGCTCAGACGTGAGTCCCTTGCTCACTTTGCCACTGGATTCAAGCAAGCCTGGCTGAAGACGGCTGAAATGCCAGAAACCGGTCCTGCGAAGCTTGTTTCCGGTCCAGGGAAGGCATTGCTTGGCAGTTCTGGCTGAACAGCTCCCATGAGGCACAGGGTCAGACTGATTTGCATATGGCCATGGCTGAACTGGGGTGGCAGAGTGAGCTAAAGAACGGTGATGGATCAAACCCAGATCTGTTGACTGGGTGTGAGTGTTTGATTGGTTCTGATGCTTCGTCTATCACCACCCCTTTTGTACCGCTTTGTTCGGCATAAGTTGGCAGGGTATGCTCAGACGTGAGTTCCTTGCTCACTTTGCCACTGGTTTCAAGCAAGCCTGGCTGAAGAGAGCTGAAATGCCAGAAACCGGTCCTAGGAAGCTTTGTTTCCGGTCCAGGGAATGCATTGCTTGGTAGTTCGGGCTGAACTGCTCCCATGAGGCACAGGGTCAGACTGATTTGCATATGGCTATGTCTGAACTGGGGTGACAGAGTGGGCTAAAGAACGGTGATGGATCAAACCCAGATCTGTTGACTGGGTGTGAGTGTTTGATTGGTTCTGATGCTTCGTCCATCACCACCCCCTTTTGTACCGCTTTGTTCGCCATAAGTTGGCAGGGTATGCTTAGACGTGAGTCCCTTGCTCACTTTGCCACTGGATTCAAGCAAGCCTGGCTGAAGACGGCTGAAATGCCAGAAACCGGTCCTAGGAAGCTTGTTTCCGGTCCAGGGAAGGCATTGCTTGGCAGTTCGGGCTGGACTGTTCCCATGAGGCACAGGGTCAGACTGATTTGCATATGGCCATGTCTGAACTGGGGTGGCAGAGTGGGCTAAAGAACGGTAATGGATGAAACCCAGATTTGTTGACTGGGTGTGAGTGTTTGATTGGTTTTGATGCTCCGTCCATCACCACCCCCTTTTGTACCGCTTTGTTCGACATAAGTTGGCGGGGTATGCTCAAACGTGAGTCCCTTGCTCACTTTGCCACTGGATTCAAGCAAGCCTGGCTGAAGACGGCTGAAATGCCAGAAACCGGCCCTAGGAAGCTTCTTTCCGGTCCAGGGAAGGCATTGCTTGGCAGTTTGGGCTGGACTGTTCCCATGAGGCACAGGGTCTGACTGATTTGCATATGGCCATGTCTGAACTGGGGTGGCAGAGTGGGCTAAAGAACGGTGATGGATCAAACCCAGATCTGTTGACTGGGTGTGAGTGTTTGATTGGTTCTGATGCTCTTTCCATCACCACCCCCTTTTGTACCTCTTTGTTCGCCATAAGTTGGCAGGGTATGCTCAGACGTAAGTCCCTTGCTCACTTTGCCACTGGATTCAAGCAAGCCTGGCTGAAGACGGCTGAAATGCCAGAAACCGGTCCTGCGAAGCTTGTTTCCGGTCCAGGGAAGGCATTGCTTGGCAGTTCTGGCTGAACAGCTCCCATGAGGCACAGGGTCAGACTGATTTGCATATGGCCATGTCTGAAATGGGGTGGCAGAGTGGGCTAAAGAACGGTGATGGATCAAACCCAGATTTGTTGACTGGGTGTGAGTGTTTGATTGGTTCTGATGCTCCGTCCATCACCACCCCCTTTTGTACCGCTTTGTTCGACATAAGTTGGCAGGGTATGCTCAGACGTGAGTCCCTTGCTCACTTTGCCACTGGATTCAAGCAAGCCTGGCTGAAGACGGCTGAAATGCCAGAAACCGGTCCTAGGAAGCTTGTTTCCGGTCCAGGGAAGGTATTGCTTGGCAGTTCGGGCTGGACTGTTCCCATGAGGCACAGGGTCAGACTGATTTGCATATGGCCATGTCTGAACTGGGGTGGCAGAGTGGGCTAAAGAACGGTGATGGATCAAACCCAGATTTGTTGACTGGGTGTGAGTGTGTGATTGGTTCTGATGCTCCGTCCATCACCACCCCCTTTTGTACCGCTTTGTTCGCCATAAGTTGGCAGAGTATGCTCAGACGTGAGTCCCTTGCTCACTTTGCCACTGGATTCAAGCAAGCCTGCCTGAAAACGGTTGACATGCCAGAAACCAGTCCTAGGAAGCTTGTTTCCGGTCCAGGGAAGGCATTGCTTGGCAGTTCGGGCTGAAGTCCTCCCATGAGGCACAGGGTCAGACTGATTTGCATATGGCCATGTCTGAACTGGGGTCACAGAGTGGGCTAAAGAACGGTGATGGATCAAACCCAGATCTGTTGACTCGGTGTGAGTGTTTGAATGGTTCTGATGCTCCGTCCATCACCACCCCCTTTTGTACCGCTTTGTTTGCCATAAGTTGGCAGGGTATGCTCAGACGTAAGTCCCTTCCTCACTTTGCCACTGGATTCAAGCAAGCCTGGCTGAAGACGGCTGAAATGCCAGAAACCGGTCCTAGGAAGCTTGTTTCCGGTCCAGGCAAGGCATTGCTTGGCAGTTCGGGCTGGACTGTTCCCATGAGGCACATGGTCAGACTGATTTGCATATGGCCATGTCTGAACTGGGGTGGCAGAGTGGGCTAAAGAATTGTGATGGATCAAACCCAGATTTGTTGACTGGGTGTGAGTGTTTGATTGGTTCTGATGCTCCGTCCATCACCACCCTCTTTTGTACCGCTTTGTTCGACATAAGTTGGCAGGGTATGCTCAGACGTGAGTCCCTTGCTCACTTTGCCACTGGATTCAAGCAAGCCTGGCTGAAAACGGCTGAAATGCCAGAAACCGGTCTTAGGAAGCTTGTTTCCGGTCCAGGGAAGGCATTGCTTGGCAGTTCGGGCTGGACTGTTCCCATGAGGCACAGGGTCAGACTGATTTGCATATGGCCATGGCTGAACTGGGGTGGCAGAGTGAGCTAAAGAACGGTGATGGATCAAACCCAGATCTGTTGACTGGGTGTGAGTGTTTGATTGGTTCTGATGCTTCGTCTATCACCACCCCCTTTTGTACCGCTTTGTTCGGCATAAGTTCGCAGGGTATGCTCAGACGTGAGTTCCTTGCTCACTTTGCCACTGGATTCAAGCAAGCCTGGCTGAAGAGAGCTGAAATGCCAGAAACCGGTCCTAGGAAGCTTTGTTTCCGGACCAGGGAATGCATTGCTTGGTAGTTCGGGCTGAACTGCTCCCATGAGGCACAGGGTCAGACTGATTTGCATATGGCTATGTCTGAACTGGGGTGACAGAGTGGGCTAAAGAACGGTGATGGATCAAACCCAGATTTGTTGACTGGGTGTGAGTGTTTGATTGGTTCTGATGCTCCGTCCATCACCTCCCCCTTTTGTACCGCTTTGTTCGACATAAGTTGGCAGGGTATGCTCAGACGTGTGTCCCTTGCTCACTTTGCCACTGGATTCAAGCAAGCCTGGCTGAAGATGGCTGAAATGCCAGAAACCGGCCCTAGGAAGCTTCTTTCCGGTCCAGGGAAGGCATTGCTTGGCAGTTTGGGCTGGACTGTTCCCATGAGGCACAGGGTCAGACTGATTTGCATATGGCCATGTCTGAACTGGGGTGGCAGAGTGGGCTAAAGAACGGTGATGGATCAAACCCAGATCTGTTGACTGGGTGTGAGTGTTTGATTGGTTCTGATGCTCCGTCCATCACCACACCCTTTTGTACCGCTTTGTTTGCCATAAGTTGGCAGGGTATGCTCAGACGTGAGTCCCATGCTCACTTTGCCACTGGATTCAAGCAAGCTTGGCTGAAGACTGCTGAAATGCCAGAAACCGGTCCAATGAAGCTTGTTTCCGGTCCAGGGAAGGCATTGCTTGGCAGATCGGGCTGGACTGTTCCCATGAGGAACAGGGTCAGACTGATTTGCATAGGGCCATGTTTGACCTGGGGTGGCAGAGTGGGCTAAAGAACGGTGATGGATCAAACCCAGATTTGTTGACTGGGTGTGAGTGTTTGATTGGTTTGATGCTCCGTCCATCACCACCCCCTTTTGTACCGCTTTGTTCGACATAAGTTGGCAGGGTATGCTCAGACGTAAGTCCCTTGCTCACTTTGCCACTGGATTCAAGCAAGCTTGGCTGAAGACGGCTGAAATGCCAGAAACCGGTCCTAGGAAGCTTGTTTCCTGTCCAGGGAAGGTATTGCTTGGCAGTTCGGGCTGGACTGTTCCCATGAGGCACAGGGTCAGACTGATATGCATATGGCCATGTCTGAACTGGGGTGGCAGAGTGGGCTAAAGAACGGTGATGGATCAAACCCAGATTTGTTGACTGGGTGTGAGTGTTTGATTGGTTCTGATGCTCCGTCCATCACCACCCCCTTTTTTACCGCTTTGTTCGACATAAGTTGGCAGGGTATGCTCAGACTTGAGTCCCTTGCTCACTTTGCCACTGGATTCAAGCAAGCCTGGCTGAAGACGGCTGAAATGCCAGCAACCGGTCCTAGGAAGCTTGTTTCCGGTCCAGGGAAGGCATTGCTTGGCAGTTCGGGCTGGAGTGTTCCGATGAGGCACAGGGTCAGACTGATTTGCATATGGCCATGTCTGAACTGGGGTGGCAGAGTGGGCTAAAGAACGGTGATGGATCACACCCAGATTTGTTGCCTGGGTGTGAGTGTTTGATTGGTTCTGATGCTCCGTCCATCACCACCCCCTTTTGTACCGCTTTGTTCACCATAAGTTGGCAGGGTATGCTCATACGTGAGTCCCTTGCTCACTTTTCCACTGGATTCAAGCAAGCCTGGCTGAAAACGGTTGACATGCCAGAAACCTGTCCTAGGAAGCTTGTTTCCTGTCCAGGGAAGGTATTGCTTGGCAGTTCGGGCTGGACTGTTCCCATGAGGCACAGGGTCAGACTGATATGCATATGGCCATGTCTGAACTGGGGTGGCAGAGTGGGCTAAAGAACGGTGATGGATCAAACCCAGATTTGTTGACTGGGTGTGAGTGTTTGATTGGTTCTGATGCTCCGTCCATCACCACCCCCTTTTTTACCGCTTTGTTCGACATAAGTTGGCAGGGTATGCTCAGACTTGAGTCCCTTGCTCACTTTGCCACTGGATTCAAGCAAGCCTGGCTGAAGACGGCTGAAATGCCAGCAACCGGTCCTAGGAAGCTTGTTTCCGGTCCAGGGAAGGCATTGCTTGGCAGTTCGGGCTGGAGTGTTCCGATGAGGCACATTGTCAGACTGATTTGCATATGGCCATGTCTGAACTGGGGTGGCAGAGTGGGCTAAAGAACGGTGATGGATCACACCCAGATTTGTTGACTGGGTGTGAGTGTTTGATTGGTTCTAATGCTCCGTCCATCACCACCCCCTTTTGTACCGCTTTGTTCGACATAAGTTGGCAGGGTATGCTCAGACGTGAGTCCCTTGCTCACTTTGCCACTGGATTCAAGCAAGCCTGGCTGAAGACGGCTGAAATGCCAGAAACCGATCCTAGGAAGCTTGTTTCCAGTCCAGGGAAGGCATTGCGTGGCAGTTCAGGCTGGACTGTTCCCATGAGGCACAGGGTCAGACTGATTTGCATATGGCCATGTCTGAACTGGGGTGGCAGAGTGGGCTAAAGAACGGTTATGTATCAATCCCAGATCTGTTGACTGGGTGTGAGTGTTTGATTGGTTCTGATGCTCCGTCCATCACCACCCCCTTTTGTACCGCATTGTTCACCATAAGTTGGCAGGGTATGCTCATACGTGAGTCCCTTGCTCACTTTCCCACTGGATTCAAGCAAGCCTGGCTGAAAACGGTTGACATGCCAGAAACCTGTCCTAGGAAGCTTGTTTCCGGTCCAGGGAAGGTATTGCTTGGCAGTTTGAGCTGGACTGTTCCCATGAAGCACAGGGTCAGACTGATTTGCATATGGCCATGTCTGAACTGGGGTGGCAGAGTGGGTTAAAGAACGGTGATGGATCAAACCCAGATCTGTTGACTGGGTGTGAGTGTTTGATTGGTTCTGATGCTCTGTCCATCACCACCCCCTTTTGTACCACTTTGTTCGCCATAAGTTGGCAGGGTATGCTCAGACGTAAGTCCCTTGCTCACTTTGCCACTGGATTCAAGCAAGCCTGGCTGAAGACGGCTGAAATGCCAGAAACCGGTCCTACGAAGCTTGTTTCCGGTCCAGGGAAGGTATTGCTTGGCAGTTCGGGCTGAACTGCTCCCATGAGGCACAGGGTCAGACTGATTTGCATATGGCCATGTCTGAAATGGGGTGGCAGAGTGGGCTAAAGAATGGTGATGGATCAAACCCAGATTTGTTGACTGGGTGTGAGTGTTTGATTGGTTCTGATGCTCCGTCCATCACCACTCCCTTTTGTACCGCTTTGTTCGACATAAGTTGGCAGGGTATGCTCAGACGTGAGTCCCTTGCTCACTTTGCCACTGGATTCAAGCAAGCCTGGCTGAAGACGGCTGAAATGCCAGAAACCGATCCTAGGAAGCTTGTTTCCGGTCCAGGGAAGGCATTGCTTGGCAGTTCGGGCTGGACTGTTCCCATGAGGCACAGGGTCAGACTGATTTGCATATGGCCATGTCTGAACTGGGGTGGCAGAGTGGGCTAAAGAACGGTTATGGATCAAACCCAGATCTGTTGACTGGGTGTGTGTGTTTGATTGGTTCTGATGCTCCGTCCATCACCACCCCCTTTTGTACCGCTTTGTTCGCCATAAGTTGGCAGGGTATGCTCATACGTGAGTCCCTTGCTCACTTTGCCACTGGATTCAAGCAAGCCTGGCTGAAAACGGTTGACATGCCAGAAATCTGTCCTAGGAAGCTTGTTTCCGGTCCAGGGAAGGTATTGCTTGGCAGTTCGCGCTAGACTGTTCCCATGAAGCACAGGGTCAGACTGATTTGCATATGGCCATGTCTGAACTGGGGTGGCAGAGTGGGCTAAAGAACGGTGATGGATCACACCCAGATTTGTTGACTGGGTGTGAGTGTTTGATTGGTTCTGATGCTCCGTCCATCACCACCCCCTTTTGTACCGCTTTGTTCGACATAAGTTGGCAGGGTATGCTCAGACGTGAGTCCCTTGCTCACTTTGCCACTGGATTCAAGCAAGCCTGGCTGAAGACGGCTGAAATGCCAGAAACTGATCCTAGGAAGCTTGTTTCCGGTCCAGGGAAGGCATTGCTTGGCAGTTCAGGCTGGACTGTTCCCATGAGGCACAGGGTCAGACTGATTTGCATATGGCCATGTCTGAACTGGGGTGGCAGAGTGGGCTAAAGAACGGTGATGGATCAAACCCAGATTTGTTGACTGGGTGTGAGTGTTTGATTGGTTCTGATGCTCCGTCCATCACCACCCCCTTTTTTACCGCTTTGTTCGACATAAGTTGGCAGGGTATGCTCAGACGTGAGTCCCTTGCTCACTTTGCCACTGGATTCAAGCAAGCCTGGCTGAAGACGGCTGAAATGCTAGAAATTGGTCCTAGGAAGCTTGTTTCCGGTCCAGGGAGGGCATTGCTTGGCAGTACGGGCTGGACTGTTCCCATGAGGCACAGGGTCAGACTGATTTGCATATGGCCATGTTTGACCTGGGGTGGCAGAGTGGGCTAAAGAACGGTGATGGATCACACCCAGATTTGTTGACTGGGTGTGAGTGTTTGATTGGTTCTAATGCTCCGTCCATCAGCACCCCCTTTTGTACCGCTTTGTTCGACATAAGTTGGCAGGGTATGCTCAGACGTGAGTCCCTTGCTCACTTTGCCACTGGATTCAAGCAAGCCTGGCTGAAGACGGCTGAAATGCCAGAAACCGATCCTAGGAAGCTTGTTTCCGGTCCAGGGAAGGCATTGCTTGGCAGTTCAGGCTGGACTGTTCCCATGAGGCACAGGGTCAGACTGATTTTCATATGGCCATGTCTGAACTGGGGTGGCAGAGTGGGCTAAAGAACGGTTATGGATCAAACCCAGATCTGTTGACTGGGTGTGAGTGTTTGATTGGTTCTGATGCTCCGTCCATCACCACCCCCTTTTGTACCGCTTTGTTGGCCATAAGTTGGCAGGGTATGCTCATACGTGAGTCCCTTGCTCACTTTTCCACTGGATTCAAGCAAGCCTGGCTGAAGACGGCTGAAATGCCAGAAACCGATCATAGGAAGCTTGTTTCCGGTCCAGGGAAGGCATTGCGTGGCAGTTCAGGCTGGACTGTTCCCATGAGGCACAGGGTCAGACTGATTTGCATATGGCCATGTCTGAACTGGGGTGGCAGAGTGGGCTAAAGAACGGTTATGTATCAAACCCAGATCTGTTGACTGGGTGTGAGTGTTTGATTGGTTCTGATGCTCCGTCCATCACCACCCCCTTTTGTACCGCTTTGTTCGCCATAAGTTGGCAGGGTATGCTCATACGTGAGTCCCTTGCTCACTTTTCCACTGGATTCAAGCAAGCCTGGCTGAAAACGGTTGACATGCCAGAAACCTGTCCTAGGAAGCTTGTTTCCGGTCCAGGGAAGGTATTGCTTGGCAGTTTGAGCTGGACTGTTCCCATGAAGCACAGGGTCAGACTGATTTGCATATGGCCATGTCTGAACTGGGGTGGCAGAGTGGTTTAAAGAACGGTGATGGATCAAACCCAGATCTGTTGACTGGGTGTGAGTGTTTGATTGGTTCTGATGCTCTGTCCATCACCACCCCCTTTTGTACCACTTTGTTCGCCATAAGTTGGCAGGGTATGCTCAGACGTAAGTCCCTTGCTCACTTTGCCACTGGATTCAAGCAAGCCTGGCTGAAGACGGCTGAAATGCCAGAAACCGGTCCTACGAAGCTTGTTTCCGGTCCAGGGAAGGCATTGCTTGGCAGTTCGGGCTGAACTGCTCCCATGAGGCACAGGGTCAGACTGATTTGCATATGGCCATGTCTGAAATGGGGTGGCAGAGTGGGCGAAAGAACGGTGATGGATCAAACCCAGATTTGTTGACTGGGTGTGAGTGTTTGATTGGTTCTGATGCTCCGTCCATCACCACTCCCTTTTGTACCGCTTTGTTCGACATAAGTTGGCAGGGTATGCTCAGACGTGAGTCCCTTGCTCACTTTGCCACTGGATTCAAGCAAGCCTGGCTGAAGACGGCTGAAATGCCAGAAACCGATCCTAGGAAGCTTGTTTCCGGTCCAGGGAAGGCATTGCTTGGCAGTTCGGGCTGGACTGTTCCCATGAGGCACAGGGTCAGACTGATTTGCATATGGCCATGTCTGAACTGGGGTGGCAGAGTGGGCTACAGAACGGTTATGGATCAAACCCAGATCTGTTGACTGGGTGTGAGTGTTTGATTGGTTCTGATGCTCCGTCCATCACCACCCCCTTTTGTACCGCTTTGTTCGCCATAAGTTGGCAGGGTATGCTCATACGTGAGTCCCTTGCTCACTTTGCCACTGGATTCAAGCAAGCCTGGCTGAAAACGGTTGACATGCCAGAAACCTGTCCTAGGAAGCTTGTTTCCGGTCCAGGGAAGGTATTGCTTGGCAGTTCGCGCTAGACTGTTCCCATGAAGCACAGGGTCAGACTGATTTGCATATGGCCATGTCTGAACTGGGGTGGCAGAGTGGGCTAAAGAACGGTGATGGATCAAACCCAGATTTGTTGACTGGGTGTGAGTGTTTGATTGGTTCTGATGCTCCGTCCATCACCACCCCCTTTTTTACCGCTTTGTTCGACATAAGTTGGCAGGGTATGCTCAGACGTGAGTCCCTTGCTCACTTTGCCACTGGATTCAAGCAAGCCTGGCTGAAGACGGCTGAAATGCTAGAAACTGGTCCTAGGAAGCTTGTTTCCGGTCCAGGGAAGGCATTGCTTGGCAGTACGGGCTGGACTGTTCCCATGAGGCACAGGGTCAGACTGATTTGCATATGGCCATGTTTGACCTGGGGTGTCAGAGTGGGCTAAAGAACGGTGATGGATCACACCCAGATTTGTTGACTGGGTGTGAGTGTTTGATTGGTTCTAATGCTCCGTCCATCACCACCCCCTTTTGTACCACTTTGTTCGACATAAGTTGGCAGGGTATGCTCAGACGTGAGTCCCTTGCTCACTTTGCCACTGGATTCAAGCAAGCCTGGCTGAAGACGGCTGAAATGCCAGAAACCGATCCTAGGAAGCTTGTTTCCGGTCCAGGGAAGGCATTGCTTGGCAGTTCAGGCTGGACTGTTCCCATGAGGCACAGGGTCAGACTGATTTGCATATGGCCATGTCTGAACTGGGGTGGCAGAGTGGGCTAAAGAACGGTTATGGATCAAACCCAGATCTGTTGACTGGGTGTGAGTGTTTGATTGGTTCTGTTGCTCCGTCCATCACCACCCCCTTTTGTACCGCTTTGTTGGCCATAAGTAGGCAGGGTATGCTCATACGTGAGTCCCTTGCTCACTTTTCCACTGGATTCAAGCAAGCCTGGCTGAAAACGGTTGACATGCCAGAAACCTGTCCTAGGAAGCTTGTTTCCGGTCCAGGGAAGGTATTGCTTGGCAGTTCGCGCTGGACTGTTCCCATGAAGCACAGGGTCAGACTGATTTGCATATGGCCATGTCTGAACTGGGGTGGCAGAGTGGGCTAAAGAACGGTTATGGATCAAACCCAGATCTGTTGACTGGGTGTGAGTGTTTGATTGGTTCTGATGCTCCGTCCATCACCACCCCCTTTTGTACCGCTTTGTTCGCCATAAGTTGGCAGGGTATGCTCATATGTGAGTCCCTTGCTCACTTTGCCACTGGATTCAAGCAAGCCTGGCTGAAAACGGTTGACATGCCAGAAACCTGTCCTAGGAAGCTTGTTTCCGGTCTAGGGAAGGTATTGCTTGGCAGTTCGCGCTGGACTGTTCCCATGAAGCACAGGGTCAGACTGATTTGCATATGGCCATGTCTGAACTGGGGTGGCAGAGTGGGCTAAAGAACGGTGATGGATCACACCCAGATTTGTTGACTGGGTGTGAGTGTTTGATTGGTTCTAATGCTCCGCCCATCACCACCCCCTTTTTTACCGCTTTGTTCGACATAAGTTGGCAGGGTATGCTCAGACGTGAGTCCCTTGCTCACTTTGCCACTGGATTCAAGCAAGCCTGGCTGAAGACGGCTGAAATGCCAGAAACCGATCCTAGGAAGCTTGTTTCCGGTCCAGGGAAGGCATTGCTTGGCAATTCAGGCTGGACTGTTCCCATGAGGCACAGGGTCAGACTGATTTGCATATGGCCATGTCTGAAATGGGGTGGCAGAGTGGGCTAAAGAACGGTGATGGATCAAACCCAGATTTGTTGACTGGGTGTGAGTGTTTGATTGGTTCTGATGCTCCGTCCATCACCACCCCTTTTGTACCGCTTTGTTCGACATAAGTTGGCAGGGTATGCTCAGACGTGAGTCCCTTGCTCACTTTGCCACTGGATTCAAGCAAGCCTGGCTGAAGACGGATGAAATGCCAGAAACCGGTCCTAGGAAGCTTGTTTCCTGTCCAGGGAAGGTATTGCTTGGCAGTTCGGGCTGGACTGTTCCCATGAGGCACAGGGTCAGACTGATATGCATATGGCCATGTCTGAACTGGGGTGGCAGAGTGGGCTAAAGAACGGTGATGGATCAAACCCAGATTTGTTGACTGGGTGTGAGTGTTTGATTGGTTCTGATGCTCCGTCCATCACCACCCTCTTTTTTACCGCTTTGTTCGACATAAGTTGGCAGGGTATGCTCAGACGTGAGTCCCTTGCTCTCTTTGCCACTGGATTCAAGCAAGCCTGGCTGAAGACGGCTGAAATGCCAGCAACCGGTCCTAGGAAGCTTGTTTCCGGTCCAGGGAAGGCATTGCTTGGCAGTTCGGGCTGGAGTGTTCCGATGAGGCACAGGGTCAGACTGATTTGCATATGGCTATGTCTGAACTGGGGTGGCAGAGTGGGCTAAAGAACGGTGATGGATCAAACCCAGATTTGTGTACTGGGTGTGAGTGTTTGATTGGTTCTGATGCTCCGTCCATCACCACCCCCTTTTTTACCGCTTTGTTCGACATAAGTTGGCAGGGTATGCTCAGACGTGAGTCCCTTGCTCACTTTGCCACTGGATTCAAGCAAGCCTGGCTGAAGACGGCTGAAATGCTAGAAACTGGTCCTAGGAAGCTTGTTTCCGGTCCAGGGAAGGCATTGCTTGGCAGTACGGGCTGGACTGTTCCCATGAGGCACAGGGTCAGACTGATTTGCATATGGCCATGTTTGACCTGGGGTGGCAGAGTGGGCTAAAGAACGGTGATGGTTCACACCCAGATTTGTTGACTGGGTGTGAGTGTTTGATTGGTTCTAATGCTCCGTCCATCACCACCCCCTTTTGTACCGCTTTGTTCGACATAAGTTGGCAGGGTATGCTCAGACGTGAGTCCCTTGCTCACTTTGCCACTGGATTCAAGCAAGCCTGGCTGAAGACGGCTGAAATGCCAGAAACCGATCCTAGGAAGCTTGTTTCCGGTCCAGGGAAGGCATTGCTTGGCAGTTCAGGCTGGACTGTTCCCATGAGGCACAGGGTCAGACTGATTTGCATATGGCCATGTCTGAACTGGGGTGGCAGAGTGGGCTAAAGAACGGTTATGGATCAAACCCAGATCTGTTGACTGGGTGTGAGTGTTTGATTGGTTCTGATGCTCCGTCCATCACCACCCCCTTTTGTACCGCTTTGTTGGCCATAAGTTGGCAGGGTATGCTCATACGTGAGTCCCTTGCACACTTTTCCACTGGATTCAAGCAAGCCTGGCTGAAAACGGTTGACATGCCAGAAACCTGTCCTAGGAAGCTTGTTTCCGGTCCAGGGAAGGTATTGCTTGGCAGTTCGCGCTGGACTGTTCCCATGAAGCACAGGGTCAGACTGATTTGCATATGGCCATGTCTGAACTGGGGTGGCAGAGTGGGCTAAAGAACGGTGATGGATCACACCCAGATTTGTTGACTGGGTGTGAGTGTTTGATTGGTTCTGATGCTCCGTCCATCACCACCCCCTTTTGTACCGCTTTGTTCGACATAAGTTGGCAGGGTATGCTCAGACGTGAGTCCCTTGCTCACTTTGCCACTGGATTCAAGCAAGCCTGGCTGAAGACGGCTGAAATGCCAGAAACCGATCCTAGGAAGCTTGTTTCCGGTCCAGGGAAGGCATTGCTTGGCAGTTCAGGCTGGACTGTTCCCATGAGGCACAGGGTCAGACTGATTTGCATATGGCCATGTCTGAACTGGGGTGGCAGAGTGGGCTAAAGAACGGTGATGGATCAAACCCAGATTTGTTGACTGGGTGTGAGTGTTTGATTGGTTCTGATGCTCCGTCCATCACCACCCCCTTTTTTACCGCTTTGTTCGACATAAGTTGGCAGGGTATGCTCAGACGTGAGTCCCTTGCTCACTTTGCCACTGGATTCAAGCAAGCCTGGCTGAAGACGGCTGAAATGCTAGAAATTGGTCCTAGGAAGCTTGTTTCCGGTCCAGGGAGGGCATTGCTTGGCAGTACGGGCTGGACTGTTCCCATGAGGCACAGGGTCAGACTGATTTGCATATGGCCATGTTTGACCTGGGGTGGCAGAGTGGGCTAAAGAACGGTGATGGATCACACCCAGATTTGTTGACTGGGTGTGAGTGTTTGATTGGTTCTAATGCTCCGTCCATCAGCACCCCCTTTTGTACCGCTTTGTTCGACATAAGTTGGCAGGGTATGCTCAGACGTGAGTCCCTTGCTCACTTTGCCACTGGATTCAAGCAAGCCTGGCTGAAGACGGCTGAAATGCCAGAAACCGATCCTAGGAAGCTTGTTTCCGGTCCAGGGAAGGCATTGCTTGGCAGTTCAGGCTGGACTGTTCCCATGAGGCACAGGGTCAGACTGATTTTCATATGGCCATGTCTGAACTGGGGTGGCAGAGTGGGCTAAAGAACGGTTATGGATCAAACCCAGATCTGTTGACTGGGTGTGAGTGTTTGATTGGTTCTGATGCTCCGTCCATCACCACCCCCTTTTGTACCGCTTTGTTGGCCATAAGTTGGCAGGGTATGCTCATACGTGAGTCCCTTGCTCACTTTTCCACTGGATTCAAGCAAGCCTGGCTGAAGACGGCTGAAATGCCAGAAACCGATCCTAGGAAGCTTGTTTCCGGTCCAGGGAAGGCATTGCGTGGCAGTTCAGGCTGGACTGTTCCCATGAGGCACAGGGTCAGACTGATTTGCATATGGCCATGTCTGAACTGGGGTGGCAGAGTGGGCTAAAGAACGGTTATGTATCAAACCCAGATCTGTTGACTGGGTGTGAGTGTTTGATTGGTTCTGATGCTCCGTCCATCACCACCCCCTTTTGTACCGCTTTGTTCGCCATAAGTTGGCAGGGTATGCTCATACGTGAGTCCCTTGCTCACTTTTCCACTGGATTCAAGCAAGCCTGGCTGAAAACGGTTGACATGCCAGAAACCTGTCCTAGGAAGCTTGTTTCCGGTCCAGGGAAGGTATTGCTTGGCAGTTTGAGCTGGACTGTTCCCATGAAGCACAGGGTCAGACTGATTTGCATATGGCCATGTCTGAACTGGGGTGGCAGAGTGGTTTAAAGAACGGTGATGGATCAAACCCAGATCTGTTGACTGGGTGTGAGTGTTTGATTGGTTCTGATGCTCTGTCCATCACCACCCCCTTTTGTACCACTTTGTTCGCCATAAGTTGGCAGGGTATGCTCAGACGTAAGTCCCTTGCTCACTTTGCCACTGGATTCAAGCAAGCCTGGCTGAAGACGGCTGAAATGCCAGTAACCGGTCCTACGAAGCTTGTTTCCGGTCCAGGGAAGGCATTGCTTGGCAGTTCGGGCTGAACTGCTCCCATGAGGCACAGGGTCAGACTGATTTGCATATGGCCATGTCTGAAATGGGGTGGCAGAGTGGGCGAAAGAACGGTGATGGATCAAACCCAGATTTGTTGACTGGGTGTGAGTGTTTGATTGGTTCTGATGCTCCGTCCATCACCACTCCCTTTTGTACCGCTTTGTTCGACATAAGTTGGCAGGGTATGCTCAGACGTGAGTCCCTTGCTCACTTTGCCACTGGATTCAAGCAAGCCTGGCTGAAGACGGCTGAAATGCCAGAAACCGATCCTAGGAAGCTTGTTTCCGGTCCAGGGAAGGCATTGCTTGGCAGTTCGGGCTGGACTGTTCCCATGAGGCACAGGGTCAGACTGATTTGCATATGGCCATGTCTGAACTGGGGTGGCAGAGTGGGCTACAGAACGGTTATGGATCAAACCCAGATCTGTTGACTGGGTGTGAGTGTTTGATTGGTTCTGATGCTCCGTCCATCACCACCCCCTTTTGTACCGCTTTGTTCGCCATAAGTTGGCAGGGTATGCTCATACGTGAGTCCCTTGCTCACTTTGCCACTGGATTCAAGCAAGCCTGGCTGAAAACGGTTGACATGCCAGAAACCTGTCCTAGGAAGCTTGTTTCCGGTCCAGGGAAGGTATTGCTTGGCAGTTCGCGCTAGACTGTTCCCATGAAGCACAGGGTCAGACTGATTTGCATATGGCCATGTCTGAACTGGGGTGGCAGAGTGGGCTAAAGAACGGTGATGGATCAAACCCAGATTTGTTGACTGGGTGTGAGTGTTTGATTGGTTCTGATGCTCCGTCCATCACCACCCCCTTTTTTACCGCTTTGTTCGACATAAGTTGGCAGGGTATGCTCAGACGTGAGTCCCTTGCTCACTTTGCCACTGGATTCAAGCAAGCCTGGCTGAAGACGGCTGAAATGCTAGAAACTGGTCCTAGGAAGCTTGTTTCCGGTCCAGGGAAGGCATTGCTTGGCAGTACGGGCTGGACTGTTCCCATGAGGCACAGGGTCAGACTGATTTGCATATGGCCATGTTTGACCTGGGGTGTCAGAGTGGGCTAAAGAACGGTGATGGATCACACCCAGATTTGTTGACTGGGTGTGAGTGTTTGATTGGTTCTAATGCTCCGTCCATCACCACCCCCTTTTGTACCACTTTGTTCGACATAAGTTGGCAGGGTATGCTCAGACGTGAGTCCCTTGCTCACTTTGCCACTGGATTCAAGCAAGCCTGGCTGAAGACGGCTGAAATGCCAGAAACCGATCCTAGGAAGCTTGTTTCCGGTCCAGGGAAGGCATTGCTTGGCAGTTCAGGCTGGACTGTTCCCATGAGGCACAGGGTCAGACTGATTTGCATATGGCCATGTCTGAACTGGGGTGGCAGAGTGGGCTAAAGAACGGTTATGGATCAAACCCAGATCTGTTGACTGGGTGTGAGTGTTTGATTGGTTCTGTTGCTCCGTCCATCACCACCCCCTTTTGTACCGCTTTGTTGGCCATAAGTTGGCAGGGTATGCTCATACGTGAGTCCCTTGCTCACTTTTCCACTGGATTCAAGCAAGCCTGGCTGAAAACGGTTGACATGCCAGAAACCTGTCCTAGGAAGCTTGTTTCCGGTCCAGGGAAGGTATTGCTTGGCAGTTCGCGCTGGACTGTTCCCATGAAGCACAGGGTCAGACTGATTTGCATATGGCCATGTCTGAACTGGGGTGGCAGAGTGGGCTAAAGAACGGTTATGGATCAAACCCAGATCTGTTGACTGGGTGTGAGTGTTTGATTGGTTCTGATGCTCCGTCCATCACCACCCCCTTTTGTACCGCTTTGTTCGCCATAAGTTGGCAGGGTATGCTCATATGTGAGTCCCTTGCTCACTTTGCCACTGGATTCAAGCAAGCCTGGCTGAAAACGGTTGACATGCCAGAAACCTGTCCTAGGAAGCTTGTTTCCGGTCTAGGGAAGGTATTGCTTGGCAGTTCGCGCTGGACTGTTCCCATGAAGCACAGGGTCAGACTGATTTGCATATGGCCATGTCTGAACTGGGGTGGCAGAGTGGGCTAAAGAACGGTGATGGATCACACCCAGATTTGTTGACTGGGTGTGAGTGTTTGATTGGTTCTAATGCTCCGCCCATCACCACCCCCTTTTTTACCGCTTTGTTCGACATAAGTTGGCAGGGTATGCTCAGACGTGAGTCCCTTGCTCACTTTGCCACTGGATTCAAGCAAGCCTGGCTGAAGACGGCTGAAATGCCAGAAACCGATCCTAGGAAGCTTGTTTCCGGTCCAGGGAAGGCATTGCTTGGCAATTCAGGCTGGACTGTTCCCATGAGGCACAGGGTCAGACTGATTTGCATATGGCCATGTCTGAAATGGGGTGGCAGAGTGGGCTAAAGAACGGTGATGGATCAAACCCAGATTTGTTGACTGGGTGTGAGTGTTTGATTGGTTCTGATGCTCCGTCCATCACCACCCCTTTTGTACCGCTTTGTTCGACATAAGTTGGCAGGGTATGCTCAGACGTGAGTCCCTTGCTCACTTTGCCACTGGATTCAAGCAAGCCTGGCTGAAGACGGATGAAATGCCAGAAACCGGTCCTAGGAAGCTTGTTTCCTGTCCAGGGAAGGTATTGCTTGGCAGTTCGGGCTGGACTGTTCCCATGAGGCACAGGGTCAGACTGATATGCATATGGCCATGTCTGAACTGGGGTGGCAGAGTGGGCTAAAGAACGGTGATGGATCAAACCCAGATTTGTTGACTGGGTGTGAGTGTTTGATTGGTTCTGATGCTCCGTCCATCACCACCCTCTTTTTTACCGCTTTGTTCGACATAAGTTGGCAGGGTATGCTCAGACGTGAGTCCCTTGCTCTCTTTGCCACTGGATTCAAGCAAGCCTGGCTGAAGACGGCTGAAATGCCAGCAACCGGTCCTAGGAAGCTTGTTTCCGGTCCAGGGAAGGCATTGCTTGGCAGTTCGGGCTGGAGTGTTCCGATGAGGCACAGGGTCAGACTGATTTGCATATGGCTATGTCTGAACTGGGGTGGCAGAGTGGGCTAAAGAACGGTGATGGATCAAACCCAGATTTGTGTACTGGGTGTGAGTGTTTGATTGGTTCTGATGCTCCGTCCATCACCACCCCCTTTTTTACCGCTTTGTTCGACATAAGTTGGCAGGGTATGCTCAGACGTGAGTCCCTTGCTCACTTTGCCACTGGATTCAAGCAAGCCTGGCTGAAGACGGCTGAAATGCTAGAAACTGGTCCTAGGAAGCTTGTTTCCGGTCCAGGGAAGGCATTGCTTGGCAGTACGGGCTGGACTGTTCCCATGAGGCACAGGGTCAGACTGATTTGCATATGGCCATGTTTGACCTGGGGTGGCAGAGTGGGCTAAAGAACGGTGATGGTTCACACCCAGATTTGTTGACTGGGTGTGAGTGTTTGATTGGTTCTAATGCTCCGTCCATCACCACCCCCTTTTGTACCGCTTTGTTCGACATAAGTTGGCAGGGTATGCTCAGACGTGAGTCCCTTGCTCACTTTGCCACTGGATTCAAGCAAGCCTGGCTGAAGACGGCTGAAATGCCAGAAACCGATCCTAGGAAGCTTGTTTCCGGTCCAGGGAAGGCATTGCTTGGCAGTTCAGGCTGGACTGTTCCCATGAGGCACAGGGTCAGACTGATTTGCATATGGCCATGTCTGAACTGGGGTGGCAGAGTGGGCTAAAGAACGGTTATGGATCAAACCCAGATCTGTTGACTGGGTGTGAGTGTTTGATTGGTTCTGATGCTCCGTCCATCACCACCCCCTTTTGTACCGCTTTGTTGGCCATAAGTTGGCAGGGTATGCTCATACGTGAGTCCCTTGCACACTTTTCCACTGGATTCAAGCAAGCCTGGCTGAAAACGGTTGACATGCCAGAAACCTGTCCTAGGAAGCTTGTTTCCGGTCCAGGGAAGGTATTGCTTGGCAGTTCGCGCTGGACTGTTCCCATGAAGCACAGGGTCAGACTGATTTGCATATGGCCATGTCTGAACTGGGGTGGCAGAGTGGGCTAAAGAACGGTGATGGATCAAACCCAGATCTGTTGACTGGGTGTGAGTTTTTGATTGGTTCTGATGCTCTGTCCATCACCACCCCCTTTTGTACCGCTTTGTTCGCCATAAGTTGGCAGGGTATGCTCAGACGTAAGTCCCTTGCTCACTTTGCCACTGGATTCAAGCAAGCCTGGCTGAAGACGGCTGAAATGCCAGAAACCGGTCCTACGAAGCTTGTTTCCGGTCCAGGGAAGGCATTGCTTGGCAGTTCGGGCTGAACTGCTCCCATGAGGCACAGGGTCAGACTGATTTGCATTTGGCCATGTCTGAAATGGGGTGGCAGAGTGGGCTAAAGAACGGTTATGGATCAAACCCAGATCTGTTGACTGGTTGTGAGTGTTTGATTGGTTCTGATGCTCCGTCCATCACCACCCCCTTTTGTACCGCTTTGTTGGCCATAAGTTGGCAGGGTATGCTCATACGTGAGTCCCTTGCTCACTTTGCCACTGGATTCAAGCAAGCCTGGCTGAAAACGGTTGACATGCCAGAAACCTGTCCTAGGAAGCTTGTTTCCGGTCCAGGGAAGGTATTGCTTGGCAGTTCGCGCTGGACTGTTCCCATGAAGCACAGGGTCAGACTGATTTGCATATGGCCATGTCTGAAATGGGGTGGCAGAGTGGGCTAAAGAACGGTGATGGATCAAACCCAGATTTGTTGACTGGGTGTGAGTGTTTGATTGGTTCTGATGCTCCGTCCATCACCACCCCCTTTTGTACCGCTTTGTTCGCCATAAGTTGGCAGGGTATGCTCATACGTGAGTCCCTTGCTCACTTTTCCACTGGATTCAAGCAAGCCTGGCTGAAGACGGCTGAAATGCCAGAAACCGGTCCTACGAAGCTTGTTTCCGGTCCAGGGAAGGCATTGCTTGGCAGTTCGGGCTCAACTGCTCCCATGAAGCACAGGGTCAGACTGATTTGCATATGGCCATGTCTGAAATGGGGTGGCAGAGTGGGCTAAAGAACGGTGATGGATCAAACCCAGATTTGTTGACTGGGTGTGAGTGTTTGATTGGTTCTGATGCTCCGTCCATCACCACCCCCTTTTGTACCGCTTTGTTCGACAGAAGTTGGCAGGGTATGCTCAGACGTGAGTCCCTTGCTCACTTTGCCACTGGATTCAAGCAAGCCTGGCTGAAGACGGCTGAAATGCCAGAAACCGATCCTAGGAAGCTTGTTTCCGGTCCAGGGAAGGCATTGCTTGGCAGTTCAGGCTGGACTGTTCCCATGAGGCACAGGGTCAGACTGATTTGCATATGGCCATGTCTGAACTGGGGTGGCAGAGTGGGCTAAAGAACGGTTATGGATCAAACCCAGATCTGTTGACTGGGTGTGAGTGTTTGATTGGTTCTGATGCTCCGTCCATCACCACCCCCTTTTGTACCGCTTTGTTCGCCATAAGTTGGCAGGGTATACTCATACGTGAGTCCCTTGCTCACTTTGCCACTGGATTCAAGCAAGCCTGGCTGAAAACGGTTGACATGCCAGAAACCTGTCCTAGGAAGCTTGTTTCCGCTCCAGGGAAGGTATTGCTTGGCAGTTCGCGCTGGACTGTTCCCATGAAGCACAGGGTCAGACTGATTTGCATATGGCCATGTCTGAACTGGGGTGGCAGAGTGGGCTAAAGAACGGTGATGGATCACACCCAGATTTGTTGACTTGGTGTGAGTGTTTGATTGGTTCTAATGCTCCGTCCATCACCACACCCTTTTGTACCGCTTTGTTCGACATAAGTTGGCAGGGTATGCTCAGATGTGAGTCCCTTGCTAACTTTGCCACAGGATTCAAGCAAGCCTGGCTGAAGACGGCTGAAATGCCAGAAACCGGTCCTAGGAAGCTTGTTTCCGGTCCAGGGAAGGGGCAGTTTGGGCTGGACTGTTCCCTTGAGGCACAGGGTCAGACTGATTTGCATATAGCCATGTCTGAACTGGGGTGGCAGAGTGGGCTAAAGAACGGTGATGGATCACACCCAGATTTGTTGACTGGGTGTGAGTGTTTGATTGGTTCTAATGCTCCGTCCATCACCACCCCCTTTTGTACCGCTTTGTTCGACATAAGTTGGCAGGGTATGCTCAGACGTTAGTCCCTTGCTCACTTTGCCACTGGATTCAAGCAAGCCTGGCTGAAGACGGCTGAAATGCCAGAAACCGATCCTAGGAAGCTTGTTTCCGGTCCAGGGAAAGCATTGCTTGGCAGTTCAGGCTGGACTGTTCCCATGAGGCACAGGGTCAGACTGATTTGCATATGGCCATGTCTGAACTGGGGTGGCAGACTGGGCTAAAGAACGGTGATGGATCAAACCCAGATCTGTTGACTGGGTGTGAGTGTTTGATTGGTTCTGATGCTCTGTCCATCACCACCCCCTTTTGTACCGCTTTGTTCGCCATAAGTTGGCAGGGAATGCTCAGACGTAAGTCCCTTGCTCACTTTGCCACTGGTCAAGCAAGCCTGGCTGAAGACGGCTGAAATGCCAGAAACCGGTCCTATGAAGCTTGTTTCCGGTCCAGGGAAGGCATTGCTTGGCAGTTCGGGCTGAACTGCTCCCATGAGGCACAGGGTCAGAATGATTTGCATATGGCCATGTCTGAAATAGGGTGGCAGAGTGGGCTAAAGAACGGTGATGGATCAAACCCAGATTTGTTGACTGGGTGTGAGTGTTTGATTGGTTCTGATGCTCCGTCCATCACCACCCCCTTTTGTACTGCTTTGTTCGACATAAGTTGGCAGGGTATGCTCAGACGTGAGTCCCTTGCTCACTTTGCCACTGGATTCAAGCAAGCCTGGCTGAAGACGGCTGAAATGCCAGAAACCGATCCTAGGAAGCTTGTTTCCGGTCCAGGGAAGGCGTTGCTTGGCAGTTCAGGCTGGACTGTTCCCATGAGGCACAGGGTCAGACTGATTTGCATATGGCCATGTCTGAACTGGGGTGGCAGAGTGGGCTAAAGAACGGTTATGGATCAAACCCAGATCTGTTGACTGGGTGTGAGTGTTTGATTGGTTCTGATGCTCCGTCCATCACCACCCCCTTTTGTACCGCTTTGTTCGACATAAGTTGGCAGGGTATGCTCAGACGTGAGTGCCTTGCTCACTTTGCCACAGGATTCAAGCAAGCCTGGCTGAAGACGGCTGAAATGCCAGAAACCGATCCTAGGAAGCCTGTTTCTGGTCCAGGGAAGGCATTGCTTGGCAGTTCAGGCTGGACTGTTCCCATGAGGCACAGGGTCAGACTGATTTGCATATGGCCATGTCTGAACTGGGGTAGCAGAGTGGGCTAAAGAACGGTTATGGATCAAACCCAGATCTGTTGACTGGGTGTGAGTGTTTGATTGGTTCTGATGCTCCGTCCATCACCACCCCCTTTTGTACCGCTTTGTTCGCCATAAGTTGGCAGGGTATGCTCATACGTGAGTCCCTTGCTCACTTTTCCACTGGATTCAAGCAAGCCTGGCTGAAAACGGTTGACATGGCAGAAACCTGTCCTAGGAAGCTTGTTTCCGGTCCAGGGAAGGTATTGCTTGGCAGTTCGCGCTGGACTGTTCCCATGAAGCACAGGGTCAGACTGATTTGCATATGGCCATGTCTGAACTGGGGTGGCAGAGTGGGCTAAAGAACGGTGATGGATCAAACCCAGATCTGTTGACTGGGTGTGAGTTTTTGATTGGTTCTGATGCTCTGTCCATCACCACCCCCTTTTGTACCGCTTTGTTCGCCATAAGTTGGCAGGGTATGCTCAGACGTAAGTCCCTTGCTCACTTTGCCACTGGATTCAAGCAAGCCTGGCTGAAGACGGCTGAAATGCCAGAAACCGGTCCTACGAAGCTTGTTTCCGGTCCAGGGAAGGCATTGCTTGGCAGTTCGGGCTGAACTGCTCCCATGAGGCACAGGGTCAGACTGATTTGCATATGGCCATGTCTGAAATGGGGTGGCAGAGTGGGCTAAAGAACGGTTATGGATCAAACCCAGATCTGTTGACTGGTTGTGAGTGTTTGATTGGTTCTGATGCTCCGTCCATCACCACCCCCTTTTGTACCGCTTTGTTCGCCATAAGTTGGCAGGGTATGCTCATACGTGAGTCCCTTGCTCACTTTGCCACTGGATTCAAGCAAGCCTGGCTGAAAACGGTTGACATGCCAGAAACCTGTCCTAGGAAGCTTGTTTCCGGTCCAGGGAAGGTATTGCTTGGCAGTTCGCGCTGGACTGTTCCCATGAAGCACAGGGTCAGACTGATTTGAATATGGCCATGTCTGAACTGGGGTGGCAGAGTGGGCTGAAGAACGGTGATGGATCACACCCAGATTTGTTGACTGGGTGTGAGTGTTTGATTGGTTCTAATGCTCCGTCCATCACCACCCCCTTTTGTACTGCTTTGTTCGACATAAGTTGACAGGGTATGCTCAGACGTGAGTGCCTTGCTCACTTTGCCACTGGATTCAAGCAAGCCTGGCTGAAGACGGCTGAAATGCCAGAAACCGATCCTAGGAAGCCTGTTTCTGGTCCAGGGAAGGCATTGCTTGGCAGTTCAGGCTGGACTGTTCCCATGAGGCACAGGGTCAGACTGATTTGCATATGGCCATGTCTGAACTGGGGTGGCAGAGTGGGCTAAAGAACGGTTATGGATCAAACCCAGATCTGTTGACTGGGTGTGAGTGTTTGATTGGTTCTGATGCTCCGTCCATCACCACCCCCTTTTGTACCGCTTTGTTCGCTATAAGTTGGCAGGGTATGCTCATACGTGAGTCCCTTGCTCACTTTTCCACTGGATTCAAGCAAGCCTGGCTGAAAACGGTTGACATGGCAGAAACCTGTCCTAGGAAGCTTGTTTCCGGTCCAGGGAAGGTATTGCTTGGCAGTTCGCGCTGGACTGTTCCCATGAAGCACAGGGTCAGACTGATTTGCATATGGCCATGTCTGAACTGGGGTGGCAGAGTGGGCTAAAGAACGGTGATGGATCAAACCCAGATCTGTTGACTGGGTGTGAGTGTTTGATTGGTTGTGATGCTCTGTCCATCACCACCCCCTTTTGTACCGCTTTGTTCGCCATAAGTTGGCAGGGTATGCTCAGACGTAAGTCCCTTGCTCACTTAGCCACTGGATTCAAGCAAGCCTGGCTGAAGACGGCTGAAATGCCAGAAACCGGTCCTACGAAGCTTGTTTCCAGTCCAGGGAAGGCATTGCTTGGCAGTTCGGGCTCAACTGCTCCCATGAAGCACAGGGTCAGACTGATTTGCATATGGCCATGTCTGAAATGGGGTGGCAGAGTGGGCTAAAGAACGGTGATGGATCAAACCCAGATTTGTTGACTGGGTGTGAGTGTTTGATTGGTTCTGATGCTCCGTCCATCACCACCCCCTTTTGTACCGCTTTGTTCGACAGAAGTTGGCAGGGTATGCTCAGACGTGAGTCCCTTGCTCACTTTGCCACTGGATTCAAGCAAGCCTGGCTGAAGACGGCTGAAATGCCAGAAACCGATCCTAGGAAGCTTGTTTCCGGTCCAGGGAAGGCATTGCTTGGCAGTTCAGGCTGGACTGTTCCCATGAGGCACAGGGTCAGACTGATTTGCATATGGCCATGTCTGAACTGGGGTGGCAGAGTGGGCTAAAGAACGGTTATGGATCAAACCCAGATCTGTTGACTGGGTGTGAGTGTTTGATTGGTTCTGATGCTCCGTCCATCACCACCCCCTTTTGTACCGCTTTGTTCGCCATAAGTTGGCAGGGTATGCTCATACGTGAGTCCCTTGCTCACTTTGCCACTGGATTCAAGCAAGCCTGGCTGAAAACGGTTGACATGCCAGAAACCTGTCCTAGGAAGCTTGTTTCCGCTCCAGGGAAGGTATTGCTTGGCAGTTCGTGCTGGACTGTTCCCATGAAGCACAGGGTCAGACTGATTTGCATATGGCCATGTCTGAACTGGGGTGGCAGAGTGGGCTAAAGAACGGTGATGGATCACACCCAGATATGTTGACTTGGTGTGAGTGTTTGATTGGTTCTAATGCTCCGTCCATCACCACACCCTTTTGTACCGCTTTGTTCGACATAAGTTGGCAGGGTATGCTCAGATGTGAGTCCCTTGCTAACTTTGCCACAGGATTCAAGCAAGCCTGGCTGAAGACGGCTGAAATGCCAGAAACCGGTCCTAGGAAGCTTGTTTCCGGTCCAGGGAAGGGGCAGTTTGGGCTGGACTGTTCCCTTGAGGCAAAGGGTCAGACTGATTTGCATATAGCCATGTCTGAACTGGGGTGGCAGAGTGGGCTAAAGAACGGTGATGGATCACACCCAGATTTGTTGACTGGGTGTGAGTGTTTGATTGGTTCTAATGCTCCGTCCATCACCACCCCCTTTTGTACCGCTTTGTTCGACATAAGTTGGCAGGGTATGCTCAGACGTTAGTCCCTTGCTCACTTTGCCACTGGATTCAAGCAAGCCTGGCTGAAGACGGCTGAAATGCCAGAAACCGATCCTAGGAAGCTTGTTTCCGGTCCAGGGAAGGCATTGCTTGGCAGTTCAGGCTGGACTGTTCCCATGAGGCACAGGGTCAGACTGATTTGCATATGGCCATGTCTGAACTGGGGTGGCAGACTGGGCTAAAGAACGGTGATGGATCAAACCCAGATCTGTTGACTGGGTGTGAGTGTTTGATTGGTTCTGATGCTCTGTCCATCACCACCCCCTTTTGTACCGCTTTGTTCGCCATAAGTTGGCAGGGAATGCTCAGACGTAAGTCCCTTGCTCACTTTGCCACTGGTCAAGCAAGCCTGGCTGAAGACGGCTGAAATGCCAGAAACCGGTCCTATGAAGCTTGTTTCCGGTCCAGGGAAGGCATTGCTTGGCAGTTCGGGCTGAACTGCTCCCATGAGGCACAGGGTCAGACTGATTTGCATATGGCCATGTCTGAAATGGGGTGGCAGAGTGGGCTAAAGAACGGTGATAGATCAAACCCAGATTTGTTGACTGGGTGTGAGTGTTTGATTGGTTCTGATGCTCCGTCCATCACCGCCCCCTTTTGTACTGCTTTGTTCGACATAAGTTGGCAGGGTATGCTCAGACGTGAGTCCCTTGCTCACTTTGCCACTGGATTCAAGCAAGCCTGGCTGAAGACGGCTGAAATGCCAGAAACCGATCCTAGGAAGCTTGTTTCCGGTCCAGGGAAGGCATTGCTTGGCAGTTCAGGCTGGACTGTTCCCATGAGGCACAGGGTCAGACTGATTTGCATATGGCCATGTCTGAACTGGGGTGGCAGAGTGGGCTAAAGAACGGTTATGGATCAAACCCAGATCTGTTGACTGGGTGTGAGTGTTTGATTGGTTCTGATGCTCCGTCCATCACCACCCCCTTTTGTACCGCTTTGTTCGCCATAAGTTGGCAGGGTATGCTCATACGTGAATCCCTTGCTCACTTTGCCACTGGATTCAAGCAAGCCTGGCTGAAAACGGTTGACATGCCAGAAACCTGTCCTAGGAAGCTTGTTTCCGGTCCAGGGAAGGTATTGCTTGGCAGTTCGCGCTGGACTGTTCCCATGAAGCACAGGGTCAGACTGATTTGCATATGGCCATGTCTGAACTGGGGTGGCAGAGTGGGCTAAAGAACGGTGATGGATCACACCCAGATTTGTTGACTGGGTGTGAGTGTTTGATTGGTTCTAATGCTCCGTCCATCACCACCCCCTTTTGTACCGCTTTGTTCGACATAAGTTGGCAGGGTATGCTCAGACGTGAGTCCCTTGCTCACTTTGCCACTGGATTCAAGCAAGCCTGGCTGAAGACGGCTGAAATGCCAGAAACCGATCCTAGGAAGCTTGTTTCCGGTCCAGGGAAGGCATTGCTTGGCAGTTCAGGCTGGACTGTTCCCATGAGGCACAGGGTCAGACTGATTTGCATATGGCCATGTCTGAACTGGGGTGGCAGAGTGGGCTAAAGAACGGTTATGGATCAAACCCAGATCTGTTGACTGGGTGTGAGTGTTTGATTGGTTCTGATGCTCCGTCCATCACCACCCCCTTTTGTACCGCTTTGTTCGCCATAAGTTGGCAGGGTATGCTCATACTTGAGTCCCTTGCTCACTTTTTCACTGGATTCAAGCAAGCCTGGCTGAAAACGGTTGACATGCCAGAAACCTGTCCTAGGAAGCTTGTTTCCGGTCCAGGGAAGGTATTGCTTGGCAGTTCGCGCTGGACTGTTCCCATGAAGCACAGGGTCATACTGGTTTGCATATGGCCATGTCTGAACTGGGGTGGCAGAGTGGGCTAAAGAACGGTGATGGATCAAACCCAGATCTGTTGACTGGGTGTGAGTGTTTGATTGGTTCTGATGCTCTGTCCATCACCACCCCCTTTTGTACCGCTTTGTTCGCCATAAGTTGGCAGGGTATGCTCAGACGTAAGTCCCTTGCTCACTTTGCCACTGGATTCAAGCAAGCCTGGCTGAAGACGGCTGAAATGCCAGAAACCGATCCTAGGAAGCTTGTTTGTGGTCCAGGGAAGGCATTGCTTGGCAGTTCAGGCTGGACTGTTCCCATGAGGCACAGGGTCAGACTGATTTGCTTATGGCCATGTCTGAACTGGGGTGGCAGAGTGGGCTAAAGAACGGTTATGGATCAAACCCAGATCTGTTGACTGGGTGTGAGTGTTTGATTGGTTCTGATGCTCCGTCCATCACCACCCCCTTTTGTACCGCTTTGTTCGCCATAAGTTGGCAGGGTATGCTCAGACGTGAGTCCCTTGCTCACTTTGCCACTGGATTCAAGCAAGCCTGGCTGAAGGCTGCTGAATTGCCAGAAACCGGTCCTAGGAAGCTTGTTTCCGGTCCAGGGAAGGCATTGCGTGGCAGTTCGGGCTGGACTGTTCCCATGAGGCACAGGGTCAGACTGATTTGCATAGGGCCATGTTTGACCTGGGGTGGCAGAGTGGGCTAAAGAACGGTGATGGATCAAACCCAGATTTGTTGACTGGGTGTGAGTGTTTGATTGGTTCTAATGCTCCGTCCATCACCACCCCCTTTTGTACCGCTTTGTTCGACATAAGTTGGCAGGGTATGCTCAGACGTGAGTCCCTTGCTCACTTTGCCACTGGATTCAAGCAAGCCTGGCTGAAGACGGCTGAAATGCAAGAAACCGATCCTAGGAAGCTTGTTTCCGGTCCAGGGAAGGCATTGCTTGGCAGTTCAGGCTGGACTGTTCCCATGAGGCACAGGGTCAGACTGATTTGCATATGGCCATGTCTGAACTGGGGTGGCAGAGTGGGCTAAAGAACGGTTATGGATCAAACCCAGATCTGTTGACTGGGTGTGAGTGTTTGATTGGTTCTGATGCTCCGTCCATCACCACCCCCTTTTGTACCACTTTGTTGGCCATAAGTTGGCAGGGTATGCTCATACGTGAGTTCCTTGCTCACTTTTCCACTGGATTCAAGCAAGCCTGGCTGAAAACGGTTGACATACCAGAAACCTGTCCTAGGAAGCTTGTTTCCGGTCCAGGGAAGGTATTGCTTGGCAGTTCGCGCTGGACTGTTCCCATGAAGCACAGGGTCAGACTGATTTGCATATGGCCATGTCTGAACTGGGGTGGCAGAGTGGGCTAAAGAACGGTGATGGATCAAACCCAGATCTGTTGACTGGGTGTGAGTTTTTGATTGGTTCTGATGCTCTGTCCATCACCACCCCCTTTTGTACCGCTTTGTTCGCCATAAGTTGGCAGGGTATGCTCAGACGTAAGTCCCTTGCTCACTTTGCCACTGGATTCAAGCAAGCCTGGCTGAAGACGGCTGAAATGCCTGACACCGGTCCTACGAAGCTTGTTTCCGGTCCAGGGAAGGCATTGCTTGGCAGTTCGGGCTGAACTGCTCCCATGAGGCACAGGGTCAGAATGATTTGCATATGGCCATGTCTGAAATGGGGTGGCAGAGTGGGCTAAAGAACGGTGATGGATCAAACCCAGATTTGTTGACTGGGTGTGAGTGTTTGATTGGTTCTGATGCTCCGTCCATCACCACCCCCTTTTGTACCGCTTTGTTCGACATAAGTTGGCAGGGTATGCTCAGACGTGAGTCCCTTGCTCACTTTGCCACTGGATTCAAGCAAGCCTGGCTGAAGACGGCTGAAATGCCAGAAACCGATCCTAGGAAGCTTGTTTCCGGTCCAGGGAAGGCGTTGCTTGGCAGTTCAGGCTGGACTGTTCCCATGAGGCACAGGGTCAGACTGATTTGCATATGGCCATGTCTGAACTGGGGTGGCAGAGTGGGCTAAAGAACGGTTATGGATCAAACCCAGATCTGTTGACTGGGTGTGAGTGTTTGATTGGTTCTGATGCTCCGTCCATCACCACCCCCTTTTGTACCGCTTTGTTCGACATAAGTTGGCAGGGTATGCTCAGACGTGAGTGCCTTGCTCACTTTGCCACTGGATTCAAGCAAGCCTGGCTGAAGACGGCTGAAATGCCAGAAACCGATCCTAGGAAGCCTGTTTCTGGTCCAGGGAAGGCATTGCTTGGCAGTTCAGGCTGGACTGTTCCCATGAGGCACAGGGTCAGACTGATTTGCATATGGCCATGTCTGAACTGGGGTAGCAGAGTGGGCTAAAGAACGGTTATGGATCAAACCCAGATCTGTTGACTGGGTGTGAGTGTTTGATTGGTTCTGATGCTCCGTCCATCACCACCCCCTTTTGTACCGCTTTGTTCGCCATAAGTTGGCAGGGTATGCTCATACGTGAGTCCCTTGCTCACTTTTCCACTGGATTCAAGCAAGCCTGGCTGAAAACGGTTGACATGGCAGAAACCTGTCCTAGGAAGCTTGTTTCCGGTCCAGGGAAGGTATTGCTTGGCAGTTCGCGCTGGACTGTTCCCATGAAGCACAGGGTCAGACTGATTTGCATATGGCCATGTCTGAACTGGGGTGGCAGAGTGGGCTAAAGAACGGTGATGGATCAAACCCAGATCTGTTGACTGGGTGTGAGTTTTTGATTGGTTCTGATGCTCTGTCCATCACCACCCCCTTTTGTACCGCTTTGTTCGCCATAAGTTGGCAGGGTATGCTCAGACGTAAGTCCCTTGCTCACTTTGCCACTGGATTCAAGCAAGCCTGGCTGAAGACGGCTGAAATGCCAGAAACCGGTCCTACGAAGCTTGTTTCCGGTCCAGGGAAGGCATTGCTTGGCAGTTCGGGCTGAACTGCTCCCATGAGGCACAGGGTCAGACTGATTTGCATATGGCCATGTCTGAAATGAGGTGGCAGAGTGGGCTAAAGAACGGTTATGGATCAAACCCAGATCTGTTGACTGGTTGTGAGTGTTTGATTGGTTCTGATGCTCCGTCCATCACCACCCCCTTTTGTACCGCTTTGTTCGCCATAAGTTGGCAGGGTATGCTCATACGTGAGTCCCTTGCTCACTTTGCCACTGGATTCAAGCAAGCCTGGCTGAAAACGGTTGACATGCCAGAAACCTGTCCTAGGAAGCTTGTTTCCGGTCCAGGGAAGGTATTGCTTGGCAGTTCGCGCTGGACTGTTCCCATGAAGCACAGGGTCAGACTGATTTGAATATGGCCATGTCTGAACTGGGGTGGCAGAGTGGGCTGAAGAACGGTGATGGATCACACCCAGATTTGTTGACTGGGTGTGAGTGTTTGATTGGTTCTAATGCTCCGTCCATCACCACCCCCTTTTGTACCGCTTTGTTCGCCATAAGTTGGCAGGGTATGCTCAGACGTAAGTCCCTTGCTCACTTAGCCACTGGATTCAAGCAAGCCTGGCTGAAGACGGCTGAAATGCCAGAAACCGGTCCTACGAAGCTTGTTTCCGGTCCAGGGAAGGCATTGCTTGGCAGTTCGGGCTCAACTGCTCCCATGAAGCACAGGGTCAGACTGATTTGCATATGGCCATGTCTGAAATGGGGTGGCAGAGTGGGCTAAAGAACGGTGATGGATCAAACCCAGATTTGTTGACTGGGTGTGAGTGTTTGATTGGTTCTGATGCTCCGTCCATCACCACCCCCTTTTGTACCGCTTTGTTCGACAGAAGTTGGCAGGGTATGCTCAGACGTGAGTCCCTTGCTCACTTTGCCACTGGATTCAAGCAAGCCTGGCTGAAGACGGCTGAAATGCCAGAAACCGATCCTAGGAAGCTTGTTTCCGGTCCAGGGAAGGCATTGCTTGGCAGTTCAGGCTGGACTGTTCCCATGAGGCACAGGGTCAGACTGATTTGCATATGGCCATGTCTGAACTGGGGTGGCAGAGTGGGCTAAAGAACGGTTATGGATCAAACCCAGATCTGTTGACTTGGTGTGAGTGTTTGATTGGTTCTGATGCTCCGTCCATCACCACCCCCTTTTGTACCGCTTTGTTCGCCATAAGTTGGCAGGGTATGCTCATACGTGAGTCCCTTGCTCACTTTGCCACTGGATTCAAGCAAGCCTGGCTGAAAACGGTTGACATGCCAGAAACCTGTCCTAGGAAGCTTGTTTCCGCTCCAGGGAAGGTATTGCTTGGCAGTTCGCGCTGGACTGTTCCCATGAAGCACAGGGTCAGACTGATTTGCATATGGCCATGTCTGAACTGGGGTGGCAGAGTGGGCTAAAGAACGGTGATGGATCACACCCAGATTTGTTGACTGGGTGTGAGTGTTTGATTGGTTCTAATGCTCCGTCCATCACCACACCCTTTTGTACCGGTTTGTTCGACATAAGTTGGCAGGGTATGCTCAGACGTGAGTCCCTTGCTAACTTTGCCACAGGATTCAAGCAAGCCTGGCTGAAGACGGCTGAAATGCCAGAAACCGGTCCTAGGAAGCTTGTTTCCGGTCCAGGGAAGGGGCAGTTTGGGCTGGACTGTTCCCTTGAGGCACAGGGTCAGACTGATTTGCATATGGCCATGTCTGAACTGGGGTGGCAGAGTGGGCTAAAGAACGGTGATGGATCACACCCAGATTTGTTGACTGGGTGTGAGTGTTTGATTGGTTCTAATGCTCCGTCCATCACCACCCCCTTTTGTACCGCTTTGTTCGACATAAGTTGGCAGGGTATGCTCAGACGTTAGTCCCTTGCTCACTTTGCCACTGGATTCAAGCAAGCCTGGCTGAAGACGGCTGAAATGCCAGAAACCGATCCTAGGAAGCTTGTTTCCGGTCCAGGGAAGGCATTGCTTGGCAGTTCAGGCTGGACTGTTCCCATGAGGCACAGGGTCAGACTGATTTGCATATGGCCATGTCTGAACTGGGGTGGCAGAGTGGGCTAAAGAACGGTTATGGATCAAACCCAGATCTGTTGACTGGGTGTGAGTGTTTGATTGGTTCTGATGCTCCGTCCATCACCACCCCCTTTTGTACCGCTTTGTTGGCCATAAGTTGGCAGGGTATGCTCAGACGTGAGTCCCTTGCTCACTTTGCCACTGGATTCAAGCAAGCCTGGCTGAAAACGGTTGACATGCCAGAAACCTGTCCTAGGAAGCTTGTTTCCGGTCCAGGGAAGGTATTGCTTGGCAGTTCACGCTGGACTGTTCCCATGAAGCACAGGGTCAGACTGATTTGCATATGGCCATGTCTGAACTGGGGTGACAGACTGGGCTAAAGAACGGTGATGGATCAAACCCAGATCTGTTGACTGGGTGTGAGTGTTTGATTGGTTCTGATGCTCTGTCCATCACCACCCCCTTTTGTACCGCTTTGTTCGCCATAAGTTGGCAGGGAATGCTCAGACGTAAGTCCCTTGCTCACTTTGCCACTGGTCAAGCAAGCCTGGCTGAAGACGGCTGAAATGCCAGAAACCGGTCCTACGAAGCTTGTTTCCAGTCCAGGGAAGGCATTGCTTGGCAGTTCGGGCTGAACTGCTCCCATGAGGCACAGGGTCAGACTGATTTGCATATGGCCATGTCTGAAATGGGGTGGCAGAGTGGGCTAAAGAACGGTGATAGATCAAACCCAGATTTGTTGACTGGGTGTGAGTGTTTGATTGGTTCTGATGCTCCGACCATCACCACCCCCTTTTGTACTGCTTTGTTCGACATAAGTTGGCAGGGTATGCTCAGACGTGAGTCCCTTGCTCACTTTGCCACTGGATTCAAGCAAGCCTGGCTGAAGACGGCTGAAATGCCAGAAACCGATCCTAGGAAGCTTGTTTCCGGTCCAGGGAAGGCATTGCTTGGCAGTTCAGCCTGGACTGTTCCCATGAGGCACAGGGTCAGACTGATTTGCATATGGCCATGTCTGAACTGGGGTGGCAGAGTGGGCTAAAGAACGGTTATGGATTAAACCCAGATCTGTTGACTGGGTGTGAGTGTTTGATTGGTTCTGATGCTCCGTCCATCACCACCCCCTTTTGTACCGCTTTGTTCGCCATAAGTTGGCAGGGTATGCTCATACGTGAATCCCTTGCGCACTTTGCCACTGGATTCAAGCAAGCCTGGCTGAAAACGGTTGACATGCCAGAAACCTGTCCTAGGAAGCTTGTTTCCGGTCCAGGGAAGGTGTTGCTTGGCAGTTCGCGCTGGACTGTTCCCATGAAGCACAGGGTCAGACTGATTTGCATATGGCCATGTCTGAACTGGGGTGGCAGAGTGGGCTAAAGAACGGTGATGGATCACACCCAGATTTGTTGACTGGGTGTGAGTGTTTGATTGGTTCTAATGCTCCGTCCATCACCACCCCCTTTTGTACCGCTTTGTTCGCCATAAGTTGGCAGGGTATGCTCATACGTGAGTCCCTTGCTCACTTTGCCACTGGATTCAAGCAAGCCTGGCTGAAAACGGTTGACATGCCAGAAACCTGTCCTAGGAAGCTTGTTTCCGGTCCAGGGAAGGTATTGCTTGGCAGTTCGCGCTGGACTGTTCCCATGAAGCACAGGGTCAGACTGATTTGAATATGGCCATGTCTGAACTGGGGTGGCAGAGTGGGCTGAAGAACGGTGATGGATCACACCCAGATTTGTTGACTGGGTGTGAGTGTTTGATTGGTTCTAATGCTCCGTCCATCACCACCCCCTTTTGTACTGCTTTGTTCGACATAAGTTGACAGGGTATGCTCAGACGTGAGTGCCTTGCTCACTTTGCCACTGGATTCAAGCAAGCCTGGCTGAAGACGGCTGAAATGCCAGAAACCGATCCTAGGAAGCCTGTTTCTGGTCCAGGGAAGGCATTGCTTGGCAGTTCAGGCTGGACTGTTCCCATGAGGCACAGGGTCAGACTGATTTGCATATGGCCATGTCTGAACTGGGGTGGCAGAGTGGGCTAAAGAACGGTTATGGATCAAACCCAGATCTGTTGACTGGGTGTGAGTGTTTGATTGGTTCTGATGCTCCGTCCATCACCACCCCCTTTTGTACCGCTTTGTTCGCTATAAGTTGGCAGGGTATGCTCATACGTGAGTCCCTTGCTCACTTTTCCACTGGATTCAAGCAAGCCTGGCTGAAAACGGTTGACATGGCAGAAACCTGTCCTAGGAAGCTTGTTTCCGGTCCAGGGAAGGTATTGCTTGGCAGTTCGCGCTGGACTGTTTCCATGAAGCACAGGGTCAGACTGATTTGCATATGGCCATGTCTGAACTGGGGTGGCAGAGTGGGCTAAAGAACGGTGATGGATCAAACCCAGATCTGTTGACTGGGTGTGAGTGTTTGATTGGTTGTGATGCTCTGTCCATCACCACCCCCTTTTGTACCGCTTTGTTCGCCGTAAGTTGGCAGGGTATGCTCAGACGTAAGTCCCTTGCTCACTTAGCCACTGGATTCAAGCAAGCCTGGCTGAAGACGGCTGAAATGCCAGAAACCGGTCCTACGAAGCTTGTTTCCGGTCCAGGGAAGGCATTGCTTGGCAGTTCGGGCTCAACTGCTCCCATGAAGCACAGGGTCAGACTGATTTGCATATGGCCATGTCTGAAATGGGGTGGCAGAGTGGGCTAAAGAACGGTGATGGATCAAACCCAGATTTGTTGACTGGGTGTGAGTGTTTGATTGGTTCTGATGCTCCGTCCATCACCACCCCCTTTTGTACCGCTTTGTTCGACAGAAGTTGGCAGGGTATGCTCAGACGTGAGTCCCTTGCTCACTTTGCCACTGGATTCAAGCAAGCCTGGCTGAAGACGGCTGAAATGCCAGAAACCGATCCTAGGAAGCTTGTTTCCGGTCCAGGGAAGGCATTGCTTGGCAGTTCAGGCTGGACTGTTCCCATGAGGCACAGGGTCAGACTGATTTGCATATGGCCATGTCTGAACTGGGGTGGCAGAGTGGGCTAAAGCAAGGTTATGGATCAAACCCAGATCTGTTGACTTGGTGTGAATGTTTGATTGGTTCTGATGCTCCGTCCATCACCACCCCCTTTTGTACCGCTTTGTTCGCCATAAGTTGGCAGGGTATGCTCATACGTGAGTCCCTTGCTCACTTTGCCACTGGATTCAAGCAAGCCTGGCTGAAAACGGTTGACATGCCAGAAACCTGTCCTAGGAAGCTTGTTTCCGCTCCAGGGAAGGTATTGCTTGGCAGTTCGCGCTGGACTGTTCCCATGAAGCACAGGGTCAGACTGATTTGCATATGGCCATGTCTGAACTGGGCTGGCAGAGTGGGCTAAAGAACGGTGATGGATCACACCCAGATTTGTTGACTGGGTGTGAGTGTTTGATTGGTTCTAATGCTCCGTCCATCACCACACCCTTTTGTACCGCTTTGTTCGACATAAGTTGGCAGGGTATGCTCAGACGTGAGTCCCTTGCTAACTTTGCCACAGGATTCAAGCAAGCCTGGCTGAAGACGGCTGAAATGCCAGAAACCAGTCCTAGGAAGCTTGTTTCCGGTCCAGGGAAGGGGCAGTTTGGGCTGGACTGTTCCCTTGAGGCACAGGGTCAGACTGATTTGCATATGGCCATGTCTGAACTGGGGTGGCAGAGTGGGCTAAAGAACGGTGATGGATCACACCCAGATTTGTTGACTGGGTGTGAGTGTTTGATTGGTTCTAATGCTCCGTCCATCACCACCCCCTTTTGTACCGCTTTGTTCGACATAAGTTGGCAGGGTATGCTCAGACGTTAGTCCCTTGCTCACTTTGCCACTGGATTCAAGCAAGCCTGGCTGAAGACGGCTGAAATGCCAGAAACCGATCCTAGGAAGCTTGTTTCCGGTCCAGGGAAGGCATTGCTTGGCAGTTCAGGCTGGACTGTTCCCATGAGGCACAGGGTCAGACTGATTTGCATATGGCCATGTCTGAACTGGGGTGGCAGAGTGGGCTAAAGAACGGTTATGGATCAAACCCAGATCTGTTGACTGGGTGTGAGTGTTTGATTGGTTCTGATGCTCCGTCCATCACCACCCCCTTTTGTACCGCTTTGTTGGCCATAAGTTGGCAGGGTATGCTCAGACGTGAGTCCCTTGCTCACTTTGCCACTGGATTCAAGCAAGCCTGGCTGAAAACGGTTGACATGCCAGAAACCTGTCCTAGGAAGCTTGTTTCCGGTCCAGGGAAGGTATTGCTTGGAAGTTCACGCTGGACTGTTCCCATGAAGCACAGGGTCAGACTGATTTGCATATGGCCATGTCTGAACTGGGGTGGCAGACTGGGCTAAAGAACGGTGATGGATCAAACCCAGATCTGTTGACTGGGTATAAGTGTTTGATTGGTTCTGATGCTCTGTCCATCACCACCCCCTTTTGTACCGCTTTGTTCGCCATAAGTTGGCAGGGAATGCTCAGACGTAAGTCCCTTGCTCACTTTGCCACTGGTCAAGCAAGCCTGGCTGAAGACGGCTGAAATGCCAGAAACCGGTCCTACGAAGCTTGTTTCCAGTCCAGGGAAGGCATTGCTTGGCAGTTCGGGCTGAACTGCTCCCATGAGGCACAGGGTCAGACTGATTTGCATATGGCCATGTCTGAAATGGGGTGGCAGAGTGGGCTAAAGAACGGTGATAGATCAAACCCAGATTTGTTGACTGGGTGTGAGTGTTTGATTGGTTCTGATGCTCCGTCCATCACCACCCCCTTTTGTACTGCTTTGTTCGACATAAGTTGGCAGGGTATGCTCAGACGTGAGTCCCTTGCTCACTTTGCCACTGGATTCAAGCAAGCCTGGCTGAAGACGGCTGAAATGCCAGAAACCGATCCTAGGAAGCTTGTTTCCGGTCCAGGGAAGGCATTGCTTGGCAGTTCAGCCTGGACTGTTCCCATGAGGCACAGGGTCAGACTGATTTGCATATGGCCATGTCTGAACTGGGGTGGCAGAGTGGGCTAAAGAACGGTTATGGATTAAACCCAGATCTGTTGACTGGGTGTGAGTGTTTGATTGGTTCTGATGCTCCGTCCATCACCACCCCCTTTTGTACCGCTTTGTTCGCCATAAGTTGGCAGGGTATGCTCATACGTGAATCCCTTGCTCACTTTGCCACTGGATTCAAGCAAGCCTGGCTGAAAACGGTTGACATGCCAGAAACCTGTCCTAGGAAGCTTGTTTCCGGTCCAGGGAAGGTATTGCTTGGCAGTTCGCGCTGGACTGTTCCCATGAAGCACAGGGTCAGACTGATTTGCATATGGCCATGTCTGAACTGGGGTGGCAGAGTGGGCTAAAGAACGGTGATGGATCACACCCAGATTTGTTGACTGGGTGTGAGTGTTTGATTGGTTCTAATGCTCCGTCCATCACCACCCCCTTTTGTACCGCTTTGTTCGCCATAAGTTGGCAGGGTATGCTCATACGTGAGTCCCTTGCTCACTTTGCCACTGGATTCAAGCAAGCCTGGCTGAAAACGGTTGACATGCCAGAAACCTGTCCTAGGAAGCTTGTTTCCGGTCCAGGGAAGGTATTGCTTGGCAGTTCGCGCTGGACTGTTCCCATGAAGCACAGGGTCAGACTGATTTGAATATGGCCAAGTCTGAACTGGGGTGGCAGAGTGGGCTGAAGAACGGTGATGGATCACACCCAGATTTGTTGACTGGGTGTGAGTGTTTGATTGGTTCTAATGCTCCGTCCATCACCACCCCCTTTTGTACTGCTTTGTTCGACATAAGTTGACAGGGTATGCTCAGACGTGAGTGCCTTGCTCACTTTGCCACTGGATTCAAGCAAGCCTGGCTGAAGACGGCTGAAATGCCAGAAACCGATCCTAGGAAGCCTGTTTCTGGTCCAGGGAAGGCATTGCTTGGCAGTTCAGGCTGGACTGTTCCCATGAGGCACAGGGTCAGACTGATTTGCATATGGCCATGTCTGAACTGGGGTGGCAGAGTGGGCTAAAGAACGGTTATGGATCAAACCCAGATCTGTTGACTGGGTGTGAGTGTTTGATTGGTTCTGATGCTCCGTCCATCACCACCCCCTTTTGTACCGCTTTGTTCGCTATAAGTTGGCAGGGTATGCTCATACGTGAGACCCTTGCTCACTTTTCCACTGGATTCAAGCAAGCCTGGCTGAAAACGGTTGACATGGCAGAAACCTGTCCTAGGAAGCTTGTTTCCGGTCCAGGGAAGGTATTGCTTGGCAGTTCGCGCTGGACTGTTTCCATGAAGCACAGGGTCAGACTGATTTGCATATGGCCATGTCTGAACTGGGGTGGCAGAGTGGGCTAAAGAACGGTGATGGATCAAACCCAGATCTGTTGACTGGGTGTGAGTGTTTGATTGGTTGTGATGCTCTGTCCATCACCACCCCCTTTTGTACCGCTTTGTTCGCCGTAAGTTGGCAGGGTATGCTCAGACGTAAGTCCCTTGCTCACTTAGCCACTGGATTCAAGCAAGCCTGGCTGAAGACGGCTGAAATGCCAGAAACCGGTCCTACGAAGCTTGTTTCCGGTCCAGGGAAGGCATTGCTTGGCAGTTCGGGCTCAACTGCTCCCATGAAGCACAGGGTCAGACTGATTTGCATATGGCCATGTCTGAAATGGGGTGGCAGAGTGGGCTAAAGAACGGTGATGGATCAAACCCAGATTTGTTGACTGGGTGTGAGTGTTTGATTGGTTCTGATGCTCCGTCCATCACCACCCCCTTTTGTACCGCTTTGTTCGACAGAAGTTGGCAGGGTATGCTCAGACGTGAGTCCCTTGCTCACTTTGCCACTGGATTCAAGCAAGCCTGGCTGAAGACGGCTGAAATGCCAGAAACCGATCCTAGGAAGCTTGTTTCCGGTCCAGGGAAGGCATTGCTTGGCAGTTCAGGCTGGACTGTTCCCATGAGGCACAGGGTCAGACTGATTTGCATATGGCCATGTCTGAACTGGGGTGGCAGAGTGGGCTAAAGAACGGTTATGGATCAAACCCAGATCTGTTGACTTGGTGTGAGTGTTTGATTGGTTCTGATGCTCCGTCCATCACCACCCCCTTTTGTACCGCTTTGTTCGCCATAAGTTGGCAGGGTATGCTCATACGTGAGTCCCTTGCTCACTTTGCCACTGGATTCAAGCAAGCCTGGCTGAAAACGGTTGACATGCCAGAAACCTGTCCTAGGAAGCTTGTTTTCGCTCCAGGGAAGGTATTGCTTGGCAGTTCGCGCTGGACTGTTCCCATGAAGCACAGGGTCAGACTGATTTGCATATGGCCATGTCTGAACTGGGCTGGCAGAGTGGGCTAAAGAACGGTGATAGATCACACCCAGATTTGTTGACTGGGTGTGAGTGTTTGATTGGTTCTAATGCTCCGTCCATCACCACACCCTTTTGTACCGCTTTGTTCGACATAAGTTGGCAGGGTATGCTCAGACGTGAGTCCCTTGCTAACTTTGCCACAGGATTCAAGCAAGCCTGGCTGAAGACGGCTGAAATGCCAGAAACCGGTCCTAGGAAGCTTGTTTCCGGTCCAGGGAAGGGGCAGTTTGGGCTGGACTGTTCCCTTGAGGCACAGGGTCAGACTGATTTGCATATGGCCATGTCTGAACTGGGGTGGCAGAGTGGGCTAAAGAACGGTGATGGATCACACCCAGATTTGTTGACTGGGTGTGAGTGTTTGATTGGTTCTAATGCTCCGTCCATCACCACCCCCTTTTGTACCGCTTTGTTCGACATAAGTTGGCAGGGTATGCTCAGACGTTAGTCCCTTGCTCACTTTGCCACTGGATTCAAGCAAGCCTGGCTGAAGACGGCTGAAATGCCAGAAACCGATCCTAGGAAGCTTGTTTCCGGTCCAGGGAAGGCATTGCTTGGCAGTTCAGGCTGGACTGTTCCCATGAGGCACAGGGTCAGACTGATTTGCATATGGCCATGTCTGAACTGGGGTGGCAGAGTGGGCTAAAGAACGGTTATGGATCAAACCCAGATCTGTTGACTGGGTGTGAGTGTTTGATTGGTTCTGATGCTCCGTCCATCACCACCCCCTTTTGTACCGCTTTGTTGGCCATAAGTTGGCAGGGTATGCTCAGACGTGAGTCCCTTGCTCACTTTGCCACTGGATTCAAGCAAGCCTGGCTGAAAACGGTTGACATGCCAGAAACCTGTCCTAGGAAGCTTGTTTCCGGTCCAGGGAAGGTATTGCTTGGCAGTTCACGCTGGACTGTTCCCATGAAGCACAGGGTCAGACTGATTTGCATATGGCCATGTCTGAACTGGGGTGGCAGACTGGGCTAAAGAACGGTGATGGATCAAACCCAGATCTGTTGACTGGGTGTGAGTGTTTGATTGGTTCTGATGCTCTGTCCATCACCACCCCCTTTTGTACCGCTTTGTTCGCCATAAGTTGGCAGGGAATGCTCAGACGTAAGTCCCTTGCTCACTTTGCCACTGGTCAAGCAAGCCTGGCTGAAGACGGCTGAAATGCCAGAAACCGGTCCTACGAAGCTTGTTTCCAGTCCAGGAAAGGCATTGCTTGGCAGTTCGGGCTGAACTGCTCCCATGAGGCACAGGGTCAGACTGATTTGCATATGGCCATGTCTGAAATGGGGTGGCAGAGTGGGCTAAAGAACGGTGATAGATCAAACCCAGATTTGTTGACTGGGTGTGAGTGTTTGATTGGTTCTGATGCTCCGACCATCACCACCCCCTTTTGTACTGCTTTGTTCGACATAAGTTGGCAGGGTATGCTCAGACGTGAGTCCCTTGCTCACTTTTCCACTGGATTCAAGCAAGCCTGGCTGAAAACGGTTGACATACCAGAAACCTGTCCTAGGAAGCTTGTTTCCGGTCCAGGGAAGGTATTGCTTGGCAGTTCGCGCTGGACTGTTCCCATGAAGCACAGGGTCAGACTGATTTGCATATGGCCATGTCTGAACTGGGGTGGCAGAGTGGGCTAAAGAACGGTGATGGATCAAACCCAGATCTGTTGACTGGGTGTGAGTTTTTGATTGGTTCTGATGCTCTGTCCATCACCACCCCCTTTTGTACCGCTTTGTTCGCCATAAGTTGGCAGGGTATGCTCAGACGTAAGTCCCTTGCTCACTTTGCCACTGGATTCAAGCAAGCCTGGCTGAAGACGGCTGAAATGCCTGACACCGGTCCTACGAAGCTTGTTTCCGGTCCAGGGAAGGCATTGCTTGGCAGTTCGGGCTGAACTGCTCCCATGAGGCACAGGGTCAGAATGATTTGCATATGGCCATGTCTGAAATGGGGTGGCAGAGTGGGCTAAAGAACGGTGATGGATCAAACCCAGATTTGTTGACTGGGTGTGAGTGTTTGATTGGTTCTGATGCTCCGTCCATCACCACCCCCTTTTGTACCGCTTTGTTCGACATAAGTTGGCAGGGTATGCTCAGACGTGAGTCCCTTGCTCACTTTGCCACTGGATTCAAGCAAGCCTGGCTGAAGACGGCTGAAATGCCAGAAACCGATCCTAGGAAGCTTGTTTCCGGTCCAGGGAAGGCGTTGCTTGGCAGTTCAGGCTGGACTGTTCCCATGAGGCACAGGGTCAGACTGATTTGCATATGGCCATGTCTGAACTGGGGTGGCAGAGTGGGCTAAAGAACGGTTATGGATCAAACCCAGATCTGTTGACTGGGTGTGAGTGTTTGATTGGTTCTGATGCTCCGTCCATCACCACCCCCTTTTGTACCGCTTTGTTCGACATAAGTTGGCAGGGTATGCTCAGACGTGAGTGCCTTGCTCACTTTGCCACTGGATTCAAGCAAGCCTGGCTGAAGACGGCTGAAATGCCAGAAACCGATCCTAGGAAGCCTGTTTCTGGTCCAGGGAAGGCATTGCTTGGCAGTTCAGGCTGGACTGTTCCCATGAGGCACAGGGTCAGACTGATTTGCATATGGCCATGTCTGAACTGGGGTAGCAGAGTGGGCTAAAGAACGGTTATGGATCAAACCCAGATCTGTTGACTGGGTGTGAGTGTTTGATTGGTTCTGATGCTCCGTCCATCACCACCCCCTTTTGTACCGCTTTGTTCGCCATAAGTTGGCAGGGTATGCTCATACGTGAGTCCCTTGCTCACTTTTCCACTGGATTCAAGCAAGCCTGGCTGAAAACGGTTGACATGGCAGAAACCTGTCCTAGGAAGCTTGTTTCCGGTCCAGGGAAGGTATTGCTTGGCAGTTCGCGCTGGACTGTTCCCATGAAGCACAGGGTCAGACTGATTTGCATATGGCCATGTCTGAACTGGGGTGGCAGAGTGGGCTAAAGAACGGTGATGGATCAAACCCAGATCTGTTGACTGGGTGTGAGTTTTTGATTGGTTCTGATGCTCTGTCCATCACCACCCCCTTTTGTACCGCTTTGTTCGCCATAAGTTGGCAGGGTATGCTCAGACGTAAGTCCCTTGCTCACTTTGCCACTGGATTCAAGCAAGCCTGGCTGAAGACGGCTGAAATGCCAGAAACCGGTCCTACGAAGCTTGTTTCCGGTCCAGGGAAGGCATTGCTTGGCAGTTCGGGCTGAACTGCTCCCATGAGGCACAGGGTCAGACTGATTTGCATATGGCCATGTCTGAAATGAGGTGGCAGAGTGGGCTAAAGAACGGTTATGGATCAAACCCAGATCTGTTGACTGGTTGTGAGTGTTTGATTGGTTCTGATGCTCCGTCCATCACCACCCCCTTTTGTACCGCTTTGTTCGCCATAAGTTGGCAGGGTATGCTCATACGTGAGTCCCTTGCTCACTTTGCCACTGGATTCAAGCAAGCCTGGCTGAAAACGGTTGACATGCCAGAAACCTGTCCTAGGAAGCTTGTTTCCGGTCCAGGGAAGGTATTGCTTGGCAGTTCGCGCTGGACTGTTCCCATGAAGCACAGGGTCAGACTGATTTGAATATGGCCATGTCTGAACTGGGGTGGCAGAGTGGGCTGAAGAACGGTGATGGATCACACCCAGATTTGTTGACTGGGTGTGAGTGTTTGATTGGTTCTAATGCTCCGTCCATCACCACCCCCTTTTGTACCGCTTTGTTCGCCATAAGTTGGCAGGGTATGCTCAGACGTAAGTCCCTTGCTCACTTAGCCACTGGATTCAAGCAAGCCTGGCTGAAGACGGCTGAAATGCCAGAAACCGGTCCTACGAAGCTTGTTTCCGGTCCAGGGAAGGCATTGCTTGGCAGTTCGGGCTCAACTGCTCCCATGAAGCACAGGGTCAGACTGATTTGCATATGGCCATGTCTGAAATGGGGTGGCAGAGTGGGCTAAAGAACGGTGATGGATCAAACCCAGATTTGTTGACTGGGTGTGAGTGTTTGATTGGTTCTGATGCTCCGTCCATCACCACCCCCTTTTGTACCGCTTTGTTCGACAGAAGTTGGCAGGGTATGCTCAGACGTGAGTCCCTTGCTCACTTTGCCACTGGATTCAAGCAAGCCTGGCTGAAGACGGCTGAAATGCCAGAAACCGATCCTAGGAAGCTTGTTTCCGGTCCAGGGAAGGCATTGCTTGGCAGTTCAGGCTGGACTGTTCCCATGAGGCACAGGGTCAGACTGATTTGCATATGGCCATGTCTGAACTGGGGTGGCAGAGTGGGCTAAAGAACGGTTATGGATCAAACCCAGATCTGTTGACTTGGTGTGAGTGTTTGATTGGTTCTGATGCTCCGTCCATCACCACCCCCTTTTGTACCGCTTTGTTCGCCATAAGTTGGCAGGGTATGCTCATACGTGAGTCCCTTGCTCACTTTGCCACTGGATTCAAGCAAGCCTGGCTGAAAACGGTTGACATGCCAGAAACCTGTCCTAGGAAGCTTGTTTCCGCTCCAGGGAAGGTATTGCTTGGCAGTTCGCGCTGGACTGTTCCCATGAAGCACAGGGTCAGACTGATTTGCATATGGCCATGTCTGAACTGGGGTGGCAGAGTGGGCTAAAGAACGGTGATGGATCACACCCAGATTTGTTGACTGGGTGTGAGTGTTTGATTGGTTCTAATGCTCCGTCCATCACCACACCCTTTTGTACCGGTTTGTTCGACATAAGTTGGCAGGGTATGCTCAGACGTGAGTCCCTTGCTAACTTTGCCACAGGATTCAAGCAAGCCTGGCTGAAGACGGCTGAAATGCCAGAAACCGGTCCTAGGAAGCTTGTTTCCGGTCCAGGGAAGGGGCAGTTTGGGCTGGACTGTTCCCTTGAGGCACAGGGTCAGACTGATTTGCATATGGCCATGTCTGAACTGGGGTGGCAGAGTGGGCTAAAGAACGGTGATGGATCACACCCAGATTTGTTGACTGGGTGTGAGTGTTTGATTGGTTCTAATGCTCCGTCCATCACCACCCCCTTTTGTACCGCTTTGTTCGACATAAGTTGGCAGGGTATGCTCAGACGTTAGTCCCTTGCTCACTTTGCCACTGGATTCAAGCAAGCCTGGCTGAAGACGGCTGAAATGCCAGAAACCGATCCTAGGAAGCTTGTTTCCGGTCCAGGGAAGGCATTGCTTGGCAGTTCAGGCTGGACTGTTCCCATGAGGCACAGGGTCAGACTGATTTGCATATGGCCATGTCTGAACTGGGGTGGCAGAGTGGGCTAAACAACGGTTATGGATCAAACCCAGATCTGTTGACTGGGTGTGAGTGTTTGATTGGTTCTGATGCTCCGTCCATCACCACCCCCTTTTGTACCGCTTTGTTGGCCATAAGTTGGCAGGGTATGCTCAGACGTGAGTCCCTTGCTCACTTTGCCACTGGATTCAAGCAAGCCTGGCTGAAAACGGTTGACATGCCAGAAACCTGTCCTAGGAAGCTTGTTTCCGGTCCAGGGAAGGTATTGCTTGGCAGTTCACGCTGGACTGTTCCCATGAAGCACAGGGTCAGACTGATTTGCATATGGCCATGTCTGAACTGGGGTGACAGACTGGGCTAAAGAACGGTGATGGATCAAACCCAGATCTGTTGACTGGGTGTGAGTGTTTGATTGGTTCTGATGCTCTGTCCATCACCACCCCCTTTTGTACCGCTTTGTTCGCCATAAGTTGGCAGGGAATGCTCAGACGTAAGTCCCTTGCTCACTTTGCCACTGGTCAAGCAAGCCTGGCTGAAGACGGCTGAAATGCCAGAAACCGGTCCTACGAAGCTTGTTTCCAGTCCAGGGAAGGCATTGCTTGGCAGTTCGGGCTGAACTGCTCCCATGAGGCACAGGGTCAGACTGATTTGCATATGGCCATGTCTGAAATGGGGTGGCAGAGTGGGCTAAAGAACGGTGATAGATCAAACCCAGATTTGTTGACTGGGTGTGAGTGTTTGATTGGTTCTGATGCTCCGACCATCACCACCCCCTTTTGTACTGCTTTGTTCGACATAAGTTGGCAGGGTATGCTCAGACGTGAGTCCCTTGCTCACTTTGCCACTGGATTCAAGCAAGCCTGGCTGAAGACGGCTGAAATGCCAGAAACCGATCCTAGGAAGCTTGTTTCCGGTCCAGGGAAGGCATTGCTTGGCAGTTCAGCCTGGACTGTTCCCATGAGGCACAGGGTCAGACTGATTTGCATATGGCCATGTCTGAACTGGGGTGGCAGAGTGGGCTAAAGAACGGTTATGGATTAAACCCAGATCTGTTGACTGGGTGTGAGTGTTTGATTGGTTCTGATGCTCCGTCCATCACCACCCCCTTTTGTACCGCTTTGTTCGCCATAAGTTGGCAGGGTATGCTCATACGTGAATCCCTTGCGCACTTTGCCACTGGATTCAAGCAAGCCTGGCTGAAAACGGTTGACATGCCAGAAACCTGTCCTAGGAAGCTTGTTTCCGGTCCAGGGAAGGTGTTGCTTGGCAGTTCGCGCTGGACTGTTCCCATGAAGCACAGGGTCAGACTGATTTGCATATGGCCATGTCTGAACTGGGGTGGCAGAGTGGGCTAAAGAACGGTGATGGATCACACCCAGATTTGTTGACTGGGTGTGAGTGTTTGATTGGTTCTAATGCTCCGTCCATCACCACCCCCTTTTGTACCGCTTTGTTCGCCATAAGTTGGCAGGGTATGCTCATACGTGAGTCCCTTGCTCACTTTGCCACTGGATTCAAGCAAGCCTGGCTGAAAACGGTTGACATGCCAGAAACCTGTCCTAGGAAGCTTGTTTCCGGTCCAGGGAAGGTATTGCTTGGCAGTTCGCGCTGGACTGTTCCCATGAAGCACAGGGTCAGACTGATTTGAATATGGCCAAGTCTGAACTGGGGTGGCAGAGTGGGCTGAAGAACGGTGATGGATCACACCCAGATTTGTTGACTGGGTGTGAGTGTTTGATTGGTTCTAATGCTCCGTCCATCACCACCCCCTTTTGTACTGCTTTGTTCGACATAAGTTGACAGGGTATGCTCAGACGTGAGTGCCTTGCTCACTTTGCCACTGGATTCAAGCAAGCCTGGCTGAAGACGGCTGAAATGCCAGAAACCGATCCTAGGAAGCCTGTTTCTGGTCCAGGGAAGGCATTGCTTGGCAGTTCAGGCTGGACTGTTCCCATGAGGCACAGGGTCAGACTGATTTGCATATGGCCATGTCTGAACTGGGGTGGCAGAGTGGGCTAAAGAACGGTTATGGATCAAACCCAGATCTGTTGACTGGGTGTGAGTGTTTGATTGGTTCTGATGCTCCGTCCATCACCACCCCCTTTTGTACCGCTTTGTTCGCTATAAGTTGGCAGGGTATGCTCATACGTGAGTCCCTTGCTCACTTTTCCACTGGATTCAAGCAAGCCTGGCTGAAAACGGTTGACATGGCAGAAACCTGTCCTAGGAAGCTTGTTTCCGGTCCAGGGAAGGTATTGCTTGGCAGTTCGCGCTGGACTGTTTCCATGAAGCACAGGGTCAGACTGATTTGCATATGGCCATGTCTGAACTGGGGTGGCAGAGTGGGCTAAAGAACGGTGATGGATCAAACCCAGATCTGTTGACTGGGTGTGAGTGTTTGATTGGTTGTGATGCTCTGTCCATCACCACCCCCTTTTGTACCGCTTTGTTCGCCGTAAGTTGGCAGGGTATGCTCAGACGTAAGTCCCTTGCTCACTTAGCCACTGGATTCAAGCAAGCCTGGCTGAAGACGGCTGAAATGCCAGAAACCGGTCCTACGAAGCTTGTTTCCGGTCCAGGGAAGGCATTGCTTGGCAGTTCGGGCTCAACTGCTCCCATGAAGCACAGGGTCAGACTGATTTGCATATGGCCATGTCTGAAATGGGGTGGCAGAGTGGGCTAAAGAACGGTGATGGATCAAACCCAGATTTGTTGACTGGGTGTGAGTGTTTGATTGGTTCTGATGCTCCGTCCATCACCACCCCCTTTTGTACCGCTTTGTTCGACAGAAGTTGGCAGGGTATGCTCAGACGTGAGTCCCTTGCTCACTTTGCCACTGGATTCAAGCAAGCCTGGCTGAAGACGGCTGAAATGCCAGAAACCGATCCTAGGAAGCTTGTTTCCGGTCCAGGGAAGGCATTGCTTGGCAGTTCAGGCTGGACTGTTCCCATGAGGCACAGGGTCAGACTGATTTGCATATGGCCATGTCTGAACTGGGGTGGCAGAGTGGGCTAAAGAACGGTTATGGATCAAACCCAGATCTGTTGACTTGGTGTGAGTGTTTGATTGGTTCTGATGCTCCGTCCATCACCACCCCCTTTTGTACCGCTTTGTTCGCCATAAGTTGGCAGGGTATGCTCATACGTGAGTCCCTTGCTCACTTTGCCACTGGATTCAAGCAAGCCTGGCTGAAAACGGTTGACATGCCAGAAACCTGTCCTAGGAAGCTTGTTTTCGCTCCAGGGAAGGTATTGCTTGGCAGTTCGCGCTGGACTGTTCCCATGAAGCACAGGGTCAGACTGATTTGCATATGGCCATGTCTGAACTGGGCTGGCAGAGTGGGCTAAAGAACGGTGATGGATCACACCCAGATTTGTTGACTGGGTGTGAGTGTTTGATTGGTTCTAATGCTCCGTCCATCACCACACCCTTTTGTACCGCTTTGTTCGACATAAGTTGGCAGGGTATGCTCAGACGTGAGTCCCTTGCTAACTTTGCCACAGGATTCAAGCAAGCCTGGCTGAAGACGGCTGAAATGCCAGAAACCGGTCCTAGGAAGCTTGTTTCCGGTCCAGGGAAGGGGCAGTTTGGGCTGGACTGTTCCCTTGAGGCACAGGGTCAGACTGATTTGCATATGGCCATGTCTGAACTGGGGTGGCAGAGTGGGCTAAAGAACGGTGATGGATCACACCCAGATTTGTTGACTGGGTGTGAGTGTTTGATTGGTTCTAATGCTCCGTCCATCACCACCCCCTTTTGTACCGCTTTGTTCGACATAAGTTGGCAGGGTATGCTCAGACGTTAGTCCCTTGCTCACTTTGCCACTGGATTCAAGCAAGCCTGGCTGAAGACGGCTGAAATGCCAGAAACCGATCCTAGGAAGCTTGTTTCCGGTCCAGGGAAGGCATTGCTTGGCAGTTCAGGCTGGACTGTTCCCATGAGGCACAGGGTCAGACTGATTTGCATATGGCCATGTCTGAACTGGGGTGGCAGAGTGGGCTAAAGAACGGTTATGGATCAAACCCAGATCTGTTGACTGGGTGTGAGTGTTTGATTGGTTCTGATGCTCCGTCCATCACCACCCCCTTTTGTACCGCTTTGTTGGCCATAAGTTGGCAGGGTATGCTCAGACGTGAGTCCCTTGCTCACTTTGCCACTGGATTCAAGCAAGCCTGGCTGAAAACGGTTGACATGCCAGAAACCTGTCCTAGGAAGCTTGTTTCCGGTCCAGGGAAGGTATTGCTTGGCAGTTCACGCTGGACTGTTCCCATGAAGCACAGGGTCAGACTGATTTGCATATGGCCATGTCTGAACTGGGGTGGCAGACTGGGCTAAAGAACGGTGATGGATCAAACCCAGATCTGTTGACTGGGTGTGAGTGTTTGATTGGTTCTGATGCTCTGTCCATCACCACCCCCTTTTGTACCGCTTTGTTCGCCATAAGTTGGCAGGGAATGCTCAGACGTTAGTCCCTTGCTCACTTTGCCACTGGTCAAGCAAGCCTGGCTGAAGACGGCTGAAATGCCAGAAACCGGTCCTACGAAGCTTGTTTCCAGTCCAGGGAAGGCATTGCTTGGCAGTTCGGGCTGAACTGCTCCCATGAGGCACAGGGTCAGACTGATTTGCATATGGCCATGTCTGAAATGGGGTGGCAGAGTGGGCTAAAGAACGGTGATAGATCAAACCCAGATTTGTTGACTGGGTGTGAGTGTTTGATTGGTTCTGATGCTCCGACCATCACCACCCCCTTTTGTACTGCTTTGTTCGACATAAGTTGGCAGGGTATGCTCAGACGTGAGTCCCTTGCTCACTTTGCCACTGGATTCAAGCAAGCCTGGCTGAAGACGGCTGAAATGCCAGAAACCGATCCTAGGAAGCTTGTTTCCGGTCCAGGGGAGGCATTGCTTGGCAGTTCAGCCTGGACTGTTCCCATGAGGCACAGGGTCAGACTGATTTGCATATGGCCATGTCTGAACTGGGGTGGCAGAGTGGGCTAAAGAACGGTTATGGATTAAACCCAGATCTGTTGACTGGGTGTGAGTGTTTGATTGGTTCTGATGCTCCGTCCATCACCACCCCCTTTTGTACCGCTTTGTTCGCCATAAGTTGGCAGGGTATGCTCATACGTGAATCCCTTGCGCACTTTGCCACTGGATTCAAGCAAGCCTGGCTGAAAACGGTTGACATGCCAGAAACCTGTCCTAGGAAGCTTGTTTCCGGTCCAGGGAAGGTATTGCTTGGCAGTTCGCGCTGGACTGTTCCCATGAAGCACAGGGTCAGACTGATTTGCATATGGCCATGTCTGAACTGGGCTGGCAGAGTGGGCTAAAGAACGGTGATGGATCACACCCAGATTTGTTGACTGGGTGTGAGTGTTTGATTGGTTCTAATGCTCCGTCCATCACCACACCCTTTTGTACCGCTTTGTTCGACATAAGTTGGCAGGGTATGCTCAGACGTGAGTCCCTTGCTAACTTTGCCACAGGATTCAAGCAAGCCTGGCTGAAAACGGTTGACATGCCAGAAACCGGTCCTAGGAAGCTTGTTTCCGGTCCAGGGAAGGGGCAGTTTGGGCTGGACTGTTCCCTTGAGGCACAGGGTCAGACTGATTTGCATATGGCCATGTCTGAACTGGGGTGGCAGAGTGGGCTAAAGAACGGTGATGGATCACACCCAGATTTGTTGACTGGGTGTGAGTGTTTGATTGGTTCTAATGCTCCGTCCATCACCACCCCCTTTTGTACCGCTTTGTTCGACATAAGTTGGCAGGGTATGCTCAGACGTTAGTCCCTTGCTCACTTTGCCACTGGATTCAAGCAAGCCTGGCTGAAGACGGCTGAAATGCCAGAAACCGATCCTAGGAAGCTTGTTTCCGGTCCAGGGAAGGCATTGCTTGGCAGTTCAGGCTGGACTGTTCCCATGAGGCACAGGGTCAGACTGATTTGCATATGGCCATGTCTGAACTGGGGTGGCAGAGTGGGCTAAAGAACGGTTATGGATCAAACCCAGATCTGTTGACTGGGTGTGAGTGTTTGATTGGTTCTGATGCTCCGTCCATCACCACCCCCTTTTGTACCGCTTTGTTGGCCATAAGTTGGCAGGGTATGCTCAGACGTGAGTCCCTTGCTCACTTTGCCACTGGATTCAAGCAAGCCTGGCTGAAAACGGTTGACATGCCAGAAACCTGTCCTAGGAAGCTTGTTTCCGGTCCAGGGAAGGTATTGCTTGGCAGTTCACGCTGGACTGTTCCCATGAAGCACAGGGTCAGACTGATTTGCATATGGCCATGTCTGAACTGGGGTGGCAGACTGGGCTAAAGAACGGTGATGGATCAAACCCAGATCTGTTGACTGGGTGTGAGTGTTTGATTGGTTCTGATGCTCTGTCCATCACCACCCCCTTTTGTACCGCTTTGTTCGCCATAAGTTGGCAGGGAATGCTCAGACGTAAGTCCCTTGCTCACTTTGCCACTGGTCAAGCAAGCCTGGCTGAAGACGGCTGAAATGCCAGAAACCGGTCCTACGAAGCTTGTTTCCAGTCCAGGGAAGGCATTGCTTGGCAGTTCGGGCTGAACTGCTCCCATGAGGCACAGGGTCAGACTGATTTGCATATGGCCATGTCTGAAATGGGGTGGCAGAGTGGGCTAAAGAACGGTGATAGATCAAACCCAGATTTGTTGACTGGGTGTGAGTGTTTGATTGGTTCTGATGCTCCGTCCATCACCACCCCCTTTTGTACTGCTTTGTTCGACATAAGTTGGCAGGGTATGCTCAGACGTGAGTCCCTTGCTCACTTTGCCACTGGATTCAAGCAAGCCTGGCTGAAGACGGCTGAAATGCCAGAAACCGATCCTAGGAAGCTTGTTTCCGGTCCAGGGAAGGCATTGCTTGGCAGTTCAGCCTGGACTGTTCCCATGAGGCACAGGGTCAGACTGATTTGCATATGGCCATGTCTGAACTGGGGTGGCAGAGTGGGCTAAAGAACGGTTATGGATTAAACCCAGATCTGTTGACTGGGTGTGAGTGTTTGATTGGTTCTGATGCTCCGTCCATCACCACCCCCTTTTGTACCGCTTTGTTCGCCATAAGTTGGCAGGGTATGCTCATACGTGAATCCCTTGCTCACTTTGCCACTGGATTCAAGCAAGCCTGGCTGAAAACGGTTGACATGCCAGAAACCTGTCCTAGGAAGCTTGTTTCCGGTCCAGGGAAGGTATTGCTTGGCAGTTCGCGCTGGACTGTTCCCATGAAGCACAGGGTCAGACTGATTTGCATATGGCCATGTCTGAACTGGGGTGGCAGAGTGGGCTAAAGAACGGTGATGGATCACACCCAGATTTGTTGACTGGGTGTGAGTGTTTGATTGGTTCTAATGCTCCGTCCATCACCACCCCCTTTTGTACCGCTTTGTTCGCCATAAGTTGGCAGGGTATGCTCATACGTGAGTCCCTTGCTCACTTTGCCACTGGATTCAAGCAAGCCTGGCTGAAAACGGTTGACATGCCAGAAACCTGTCCTAGGAAGCTTGTTTCCGGTCCAGGGAAGGTATTGCTTGGCAGTTCGCGCTGGACTGTTCCCATGAAGCACAGGGTCAGACTGATTTGAATATGGCCATGTCTGAACTGGGGTGGCAGAGTGGGCTGAAGAACGGTGATGGATCACACCCAGATTTGTTGACTGGGTGTGAGTGTTTGATTGGTTCTGATGCTCCGTCCATCACCACCCCCTTTTGTACCACTTTGTTCGACATAAGTTGGCAGGGTATGCTCAGACATGAGTCCCTTGCTCACTTTGCCACTGGATTCAAGCAAGCCTGGCTGAAAACGGTTGACATGCCAGAAACCTGTCCTAGGAAGCTTGTTTCCGGTCCAGGGAAGGTATTGCTTGGCAGTTCGCGCTGGACTGTTCCCATGAAGCACAGGGTCAGACTGATTTGCATATGGCCATGTCTGAACTGGGGTGGCAGAGTGGGCTAAAGAACGGTGATGGATCACACCCAGATTTGTTGACTGGGTGTGAGTGTTTGATTGGTTCTAATGCTCCGTCCATCACCACCCCCTTTTGTACCGCTTTGTTCGACATAAGTTGGCAGGGTATGCTCATACGTGAGTCCCTTGCTCACTTTGCCACTGGATTCAAGCAAGCCTGGCTGAAAACGGTTGACATGCCAGAAACCTGTCCTAGGAAGCTTGTTTCCGGTCCAGGGAAGGTATTGCTTGGCAGTTCGCGCTGGACTGTTCCCATGAAGCACAGGGTCAGACTGATTTGAATATGGCCATGTCTGAACTGGGGTGGCAGAGTGGGCTGAAGAACGGTGATGGATCACACCCAGATTTGTTGACTGGGTGTGAGTGTTTGATTGGTTCTAATGCTCCGTCCATCACCACCCCCTTTTGTACTGCTTTGTTCGACATAAGTTGACAGGGTATGCTCAGACGTGAGTGCCTTGCTCACTTTGCCACTGGATTCAAGCAAGCCTGGCTGAAGACGGCTGAAATGCCAGAAACCGATCCTAGGAAGCCTGTTTCTGGTCCAGGGAAGGCATTGCTTGGCAGTTCAGGCTGGACTGTTCCCATGAGGCACAGGGTCAGACTGATTTGCATATGGCCATGTCTGAACTGGGGTGGCAGAGTGGGCTAAAGAACGGTTATGGATCAAACCCAGATCTGTTGACTGGGTGTGAGTGTTTGATTGGTTCTGATGCTCCGTCCATCACCACCCCCTTTTGTACCGCTTTGTTCGCTATAAGTTGGCAGGGTATGCTCATACGTGAGTCCCTTGCTCACTTTTCCACTGGATTCAAGCAAGCCTGGCTGAAAACGGTTGACATGGCAGAAACCTGTCCTAGGAAGCTTGTTTCCGGTCCAGGGAAGGTATTGCTTGGCAGTTCGCGCTGGACTGTTTCCATGAAGCACAGGGTCAGACTGATTTGCATATGGCCATGTCTGAACTGGGGTGGCAGAGTGGGCTAAAGAACGGTGATGGATCAAACCCAGATCTGTTGACTGGGTGTGAGTGTTTGATTGGTTGTGATGCTCTGTCCATCACCACCCCCTTTTGTACCGCTTTGTTCGCCGTAAGTTGGCAGGGTATGCTCAGACGTAAGTCCCTTGCTCACTTAGCCACTGGATTCAAGCAAGCCTGGCTGAAGACGGCTGAAATGCCAGAAACCGGTCCTACGAAGCTTGTTTCCGGTCCAGGGAAGGCATTGCTTGGCAGTTCGGGTTCAACTGCTCCCATGAAGCACAGGGTCAGACTGATTTGCATATGGCCATGTCTGAAATGGGGTGGCAGAGTGGGCTAAAGAACGGTGATGGATCAAACCCAGATTTGTTGACTGGGTGTGAGTGTTTGATTGGTTCTGATGCTCCGTCCATCACCACCCCCTTTTGTACCGCTTTGTTCGACAGAAGTTGGCAGGGTATGCTCAGACGTGAGTCCCTTGCTCACTTTGCCACTGGATTCAAGCAAGCCTGGCTGAAGACGGCTGAAATGCCAGAAACCGATCCTAGGAAGCTTGTTTCCGGTCCAGGGAAGGCATTGCTTGGCAGTTCAGGCTGGACTGTTCCCATGAGGCACAGGGTCAGACTGATTTGCATATGGCCATGTCTGAACTGGGGTGGCAGAGTGGGCTAAAGAACGGTTATGGATCAAACCCAGATCTGTTGACTGGGTGTGAGTGTTTGATTGGTTCTGATGCTCCGTCCATCACCACCCCCTTTTGTACCGCTTTGTTCGCTATAAGTTGGCAGGGTATGCTCATACGTGAGTCCCTTGCTCACTTTTCCACTGGATTCAAGCAAGCCTGGCTGAAAACGGTTGACATGGCAGAAACCTGTCCTAGGAAGCTTGTTTCCGGTCCAGGGAAGGTATTGCTTGGCAGTTCGCGCTGGACTGTTTCCATGAAGCACAGGGTCAGACTGATTTGCATATGGCCATGTCTGAACTGGGGTGGCAGAGTGGGCTAAAGAACGGTGATGGATCAAACCCAGATCTGTTGACTGGGTGTGAGTGTTTGATTGGTTGTGATGCTCTGTCCATCACCACCCCCTTTTGTACCGCTTTGTTCGCCGTAAGTTGGCAGGGTATGCTCAGACGTAAGTCCCTTGCTCACTTAGCCACTGGATTCAAGCAAGCCTGGCTGAAGACGGCTGAAATGCCAGAAACCGGTCCTACGAAGCTTGTTTCCGGTCCAGGGAAGGCATTGCTTGGCAGTTCAGGCTGGACTGTTCCCATGAGGCACAGGGTCAGACTGATTTGCATATGGCCATGTCTGAACTGGGGTGGCAGAGTGGGCTAAAGAACGGTTATGGATCAAACCCAGATCTGTTGACTTGATGTGAGTGTTTGATTGGTTCTGATGCTCCGTCCATCACCACCCCCTTTTGTACCGCTTTGTTCGCCATAAGTTGGCAGGGTATGCTCATACGTGAGTCCCTTGCTCACTTTGCCACTGGATTCAAGCAAGCCTGGCTGAAAACGGTTGACATGCCAGAAACCTGTCCTAGGAAGCTTGTTTCCGCTCCAGGGAAGGTATTGCTTGGCAGTTCGCGCTGGACTGTTCCCATGAAGCACAGGGTCAGACTGATTTGCATATGGCCATGTCTGAACTGGGCTGGCAGAGTGGGCTAAAGAACGGTGATGGATCACACCCAGATTTGTTGACTGGGTGTGAGTGTTTGATTGGTTCTAATGCTCCGTCCATCACCACACCCTTTTGTACCGCTTTGTTCGACATAAGTTGGCAGGGTATGCTCAGACGTGAGTCCCTTGCTAACTTTGCCACAGGATTCAAGCATGCCTGGCTGAAAACGGTTGACATGCCAGAAACCGGTCCTAGGAAGCTTGTTTCCGGTCCAGGGAAGGGGCAGTTTGGGCTGGACTGTTCCCTTGAGGCACAGGGTCAGACTGATTTGCATATGGCCATGTCTGAACTGGGGTGGCAGAGTGGGCTAAAGAACGGTGATGGATCACACCCAGATTTGTTGACTGGGTGTGAGTGTTTGATTGGTTCTAATGCTCCGTCCATCACCACCCCCTTTTGTACCGCTTTGTTCGACATAAGTTGGCAGGGTATGCTCAGACGTTAGTCCCTTGCTCACTTTGCCACTGGATTCAAGCAAGCCTGGCTGAAGACGGCTGAAATGCCAGAAACCGATCCTAGGAAGCTTGTTTCCGGTCCAGGGAAGGCATTGCTTGGCAGTTCAGGCTGGACTGTTCCCATGAGGCACAGGGTCAGACTGATTTGCATATGGCCATGTCTGAACTGGGGTGGCAGAGTGGGCTAAAGAACGGTTATGGATCAAACCCAGATCTGTTGACTGGGTGTGAGTGTTTGATTGGTTCTGATGCTCCGTCCATCACCACCCCCTTTTGTACCGCTTTGTTGGCCATAAGTTGGCAGGGTATGCTCAGACGTGAGTCCCTTGCTCACTTTGCCACTGGATTCAAGCAAGCCTGGCTGAAAACGGTTGACATGCCAGAAACCTGTCCTAGGAAGCTTGTTTCCGGTCCAGGGAAGGTATTGCTTGGCAGTTCACGCTGGACTGTTCCCATGAAGCACAGGGTCAGACTGATTTGCATATGGCCATGTCTGAACTGGGGTGGCAGACTGGGCTAAAGAACGGTGATGGATCAAACCCAGATCTGTTGACTGGGTGTGAGTGTTTGATTGGTTCTGATGCTCTGTCCATCACCACCCCCTTTTGTACCGCTTTGTTCGCCATAAGTTGGCAGGGAATGCTCAGACGTAAGTCCCTTGCTCACTTTGCCACTGGTCAAGCAAGCCTGGCTGAAGACGGCTGAAATGCCAGAAACCGGTCCTACGAAGCTTGTTTCCAGTCCAGGGAAGGCATTGCTTGGCAGTTCGGGCTGAACTGCTCCCATGAGGCACAGGGTCAGACTGATTTGCATATGGCCATGTCTGAAATGGGGTGGCAGAGTGGGCTAAAGAACGGTGATAGATCAAACCCAGATTTGTTGACTGGGTGTGAGTGTTTGATTGGTTCTGATGCTCCGTCCATCACCACCCCCTTTTGTACTGCTTTGTTCGACATAAGTTGGCAGGGTATGCTCAGACGTGAGTCCCTTGCTCACTTTGCCACTGGATTCAAGCAAGCCTGGCTGAAGACGGCTGAAATGCCAGAAACCGATCCTAGGAAGCTTGTTTCCGGTCCAGGGAAGGCATTGCTTGGCAGTTCAGCCTGGACTGTTCCCATGAGGCACAGGGTCAGACTGATTTGCATATGGCCATGTCTGAACTGGGGTGGCAGAGTGGGCTAAAGAACGGTTATGGATTAAACCCAGATCTGTTGACTGGGTGTGAGTGTTTGATTGGTTCTGATGCTCCGTCCATCACCACCCCCTTTTGTACCGCTTTGTTCGCCATAAGTTGGCAGGGTATGCTCATACGTGAATCCCTTGCTCACTTTGCCACTGGATTCAAGCAAGCCTGGCTGAAAACGGTTGACATGCCAGAAACCTGTCCTAATAAGCTTGTTTCCGGTCCAGGGAAGGTATTGCTTGGCAGTTCGCGCTGGACTGTTCCCATGAAGCACAGGGTCAGACTGATTTGCATATGGCCATGTCTGAACTGGGGTGGCAGAGTGGGCTAAAGAACGGTGATGGATCACACCCAGATTTGTTGACTGGGTGTGAGTGTTTGATTGGTTCTAATGCTCCGTCCATCACCACCCCCTTTTGTACCGCTTTGTTCGCCATAAGTTGGCAGGGTATGCTCATACGTGAGTCCCTTGCTCACTTTGCCACTGGATTCAAGCAAGCCTGGCTGAAAACGGTTGACATGCCAGAAACCTGTCCTAGGAAGCTTGTTTCCGGTCCAGGGAAGGTATTGCTTGGCAGTTCGCGCTGGACTGTTCCCATGAAGCACAGGGTCAGACTGATTTGAATATGGCCATGTCTGAACTGGGGTGGCAGAGTGGGCTGAAGAACGGTGATGGATCACACCCAGATTTGTTGACTGGGTGTGAGTGTTTGATTGGTTCTAATGCTCCGTCCATCACCACCCCCTTTTGTACTGCTTTGTTCGACATAAGTTGACAGGGTATGCTCAGACGTGAGTGCCTTGCTCACTTTGCCACTGGATTCAAGCAAGCCTGGCTGAAGACGGCTGAAATGCCAGAAACCGATCCTAGGAAGCCTGTTTCTGGTCCAGGGAAGGCATTGCTTGGCAGTTCAGGCTGGACTGTTCCCATGAGGCACAGGGTCAGACTGATTTGCATATGGCCATGTCTGAACTGGGGTGGCAGAGTGGGCTAAAGAACGGTTATGGATCAAACCCAGATCTGTTGACTGGGTGTGAGTGTTTGATTGGTTCTGATGCTCCGTCCATCACCACCCCCTTTTGTACCGCTTTGTTCGCTATAAGTTGGCAGGGTATGCTCATACGTGAGTCCCTTGCTCACTTTTCCACTGGATTCAAGCAAGCCTGGCTGAAAACGGTTGACATGGCAGAAACCTGTCCTAGGAAGCTTGTTTCCGGTCCAGGGAAGGTATTGCTTGGCAGTTCGCGCTGGACTGTTTCCATGAAGCACAGGGTCAGACTGATTTGCATATGGCCATGTCTGAACTGGGGTGGCAGAGTGGGCTAAAGAACGGTGATGGATCAAACCCAGATCTGTTGACTGGGTGTGAGTGTTTGATTGGTTGTGATGCTCTGTCCATCACCACCCCCTTTTGTACCGCTTTGTTCGCCGTAAGTTGGCAGGGTATGCTCAGACGTAAGTCCCTTGCTCACTTAGCCACTGGATTCAAGCAAGCCTGGCTGAAGACGGCTGAAATGCCAGAAACCGGTCCTACGAAGCTTGTTTCCGGTCCAGGGAAGGCATTGCTTGGCAGTTCGGGCTCAACTGCTCCCATGAAGCACAGGGTCAGACTGATTTGCATATGGCCATGTCTGAAATGGGGTGGCAGAGTGGGCTAAAGAACGGTGATGGATCAAACCCAGATTTGTTGACTGGGTGTGAGTGTTTGATTGGTTCTGATGCTCCGTCCATCACCACCCCCTTTTGTACCGCTTTGTTCGACAGAAGTTGGCAGGGTATGCTCAGACGTGAGTCCCTTGCTCACTTTGCCACTGGATTCAAGCAAGCCTGGCTGAAGACGGCTGAAATGCCAGAAACCGATCCTAGGAAGCTTGTTTCCGGTCCAGGGAAGGCATTGCTTGGCAGTTCAGGCTGGACTGTTCCCATGAGGCACAGGGTCAGACTGATTTGCATATGGCCATGTCTGAACTGGGGTGGCAGAGTGGGCTAAAGAACGGTTATGGATCAAACCCAGATCTGTTGACTTGGTGTGAGTGTTTGATTGGTTCTGATGCTCCGTCCATCACCACCCCCTTTTGTGCCGCTTTGTTCGCCATAAGTTGGCAGGGTATGCTCATACGTGAGTCCCTTGCTCACTTTGCCACTGGATTCAAGCAAGCCTGGCTGAAAACGGTTGACATGCCAGAAACCTGTCCTAGGAAGCTTGTTTCCGCTCCAGGGAAGGTATTGCTTGGCAGTTCGCGCTGGACTGTTCCCATGAAGCACAGGGTCAGACTGATTTGCATATGGCCATGTCTGAACTGGGCTGGCAGAGTGGGCTAAAGAACGGTGATGGATCACACCCAGATTTGTTGACTGGGTGTGAGTGTTTGATTGGTTCTAATGCTCCGTCCATCACCACACCCTTTTGTACCGCTTTGTTCGACATAAGTTGGCAGGGTATGCTCAGACGTGAGTCCCTTGCTAACTTTGCCACAGGATTCAAGCAAGCCTGGCTGAAGACGGCTGAAATGCCAGAAACCGGTCCTAGGAAGCTTGTTTCCGGTCCAGGGAAGGGGCAGTTTGGGCTGGACTGTTCCCTTGAGGCACAGGGTCAGACTGATTTGCATAAGGCCATGTCTGAACTGGGGTGGCAGAGTGGGCTAAAGAACGGTGATGGATCACACCCAGATTTGTTGACTGGGTGTGAGTGTTTGATTGGTTCTAATGCTCCGTCCATCACCACCCCCTTTTGTACCGCTTTGTTCGACATAAGTTGGCAGGGTATGCTCAGACGTTAGTCCCTTGCTCACTTTGCCACTGGATTCAAGCAAGCCTGGCTGAAGACGGCTGAAATGCCAGAAACCGATCCTAGGAAGCTTGTTTCCGGTCCAGGGAAGGCATTGCTTGGCAGTTCAGGCTGGACTGTTCCCATGAGGCACAGGGTCAGACTGATTTGCATATGGCCATGTCTGAACTGGGGTGGCAGAGTGGGCTAAAGAACGGTTATGGATCAAACCCAGATCTGTTGACTGGGTGTGAGTGTTTGATTGGTTCTGATGCTCCGTCCATCACCACCCCCTTTTGTACCGCTTTGTTGGCCATAAGTTGGCAGGGTATGCTCAGACGTGAGTCCCTTGCTCACTTTGCCACTGGATTCAAGCAAGCCTGGCTGAAAACGGTTGACATGCCAGAAACCTGTCCTAGGAAGCTTGTTTCCGGTCCAGGGAAGGTATTGCTTGGCAGTTCACGCTGGACTGTTCCCATGAAGCACAGGGTCAGACTGATTTGCATATGGCCATGTCTGAACTGGGGTGGCAGACTGGGCTAAAGAACGGTGATGGATCAAACCCAGATCTGTTGACTGGGTGTGAGTGTTTGATTGGTTCTGATGCTCTGTCCATCACCACCCCCTTTTGTACCGCTTTGTTCGCCATAAGTTGGCAGGGAATGCTCAGACGTAAGTCCCTTGCTCACTTTGCCACTGGTCAAGCAAGCCTGGCTGAAGACGGCTGAAATGCCAGAAACCGGTCCTACGAAGCTTGTTTCCAGTCCAGGGAAGGCATTGCTTGGCAGTTCGGGCTGAACTGCTCCCATGAGGCACAGGGTCAGACTGATTTGCATATGGCCATGTCTGAAATGGGGTGGCAGAGTGGGCTAAAGAACGGTGATAGATCAAACCCAGATTTGTTGACTGGGTGTGAGTGTTTGATTGGTTCTGATGCTCCGTCCATCACCACCCCCTTTTGTACTGCTTTGTTCGACATAAGTTGGCAGGGTATGCTCAGACGTGAGTCCCTTGCTCACTTTGCCACTGGATTCAAGCAAGCCTGGCTGAAGACGGCTGAAATGCCAGAAACCGATCCTAGGAAGCTTGTTTCCGGTCCAGGGAAGGCATTGCTTGGCAGTTCAGCCTGGACTGTTCCCATGAGGCACAGGGTCAGACTGATTTGCATATGGCCATGTCTGAACTGGGGTGGCAGAGTGGGCTAAAGAACGGTTATGGATTAAACCCAGATCTGTTGACTGGGTGTGAGTGTTTGATTGGTTCTGATGCTCCGTCCATCACCACCCCCTTTTGTACCGCTTTGTTCGCCATAAGTTGGCAGGGTATGCTCATACGTGAATCCCTTGCTCACTTTGCCACTGGATTCAAGCAAGCCTGGCTGAAAACGGTTGACATGCCAGAAACCTGTCCTAGGAAGCTTGTTTCCGGTCCAGGGAAGGTATTGCTTGGCAGTTCGCGCTGGACTGTTCCCATGAAGCACAGGGTCAGACTGATTTGCATATGGCCATGTCTGAACTGGGGTGGCAGAGTGGGCTAAAGAACGGTGATGGATCACACCCAGATTTGTTGACTGGTTGTGAGTGTTTGATTGGTTCTGATGCTCCGTCCATCACCACCCCCTTTTGTACCGCTTTGTTCGACATAAGTTGGCAGGGTATGCTCAGACGTGAGTCCCTTGCTCACTTTGCCACTGGATTCAAGCAAGCCTGGCTGAAGACGGCTGAAATGCCAGAAACCGATCCTAGGAAGCTTGTTTCCGGTCCAGGGAAGGCATTGCTTGGCAGTTCAGGCTGGACTGTTCCCATGAGGCACAGGGTCAGACTGATTTGCATATGGCCATGTCTGAACTGGGGTGGCAGAGTGGGCTAAAGAACGGTTATGGATCAAACCCAGATCTGTTGACTGGGTGTGAGTGTTTGATTGGTTCTGATGCTCCGTCCATCACCACCCCCTTTTGTACCGCTTTGTTCGCCATAAGTTGGCAGGGTATGCTCATACTTGAGTCCCTTGCTCACTTTTCCACTGGATTCAAGCAAGCCTGGCTGAAAACGGTTGACATGCCAGAAACCTGTCCTAGAAAGCTTGTTTCCGGTCCAGGGAAGGTATTGCTTGGCAGTTCGCGCTGGACTGTTCCCATGAAGCACAGGGTCATACTGGTTTGCATATGGCCATGTCTGAACTGGGGTGGCAGAGTGGGCTAAAGAACGGTGATGGATCAAACCCAGATCTGTTGACTGGGTGTGAGTGTTTGATTGGTTCTGATGCTCTGTCCATCACCACCCCCTTTTGTACCGCTTTGTTCGCCATAAGTTGGCAGGGTATGCTCAGATGTAAGTCCCTTGATCACTTTGCCACTGGATTCAAGCAAACCTGGCTGAAGACGGCTGAAATGCCAGAAACCGATCCTAGGAAGCTTGTTTCCGGTCCAGGGAAGGCATTGCTTGGCAGTTCAGGCTGGACTGTTCCCATGAGGCACAGGGTCAGACTGATTTGCTTATGGCCATGTCTGAACTGGGGTGGCAGAGTGGGCTAAAGAACGGTTATGGATCAAACCCAGATCTGTTGACTGGGTGTGAGTGTTTGATTGGTTCTGATGCTCCGTCCATCACCACCCCCTTTTGTACCGCTTTGTTCGACATAAGTTGGCAGGGTATGCTCAGACGTGAGTCCCTTGCTCACTTTGCCACTGGATTCAAGCAAGCCTGGCTGAAGACGGCTGAAATGCCAGAAACCGGTCCTAGGAAGCTTGTATCCGTTCCAGGGAAGGCATTGCGTGGCAGTTCGGGCTGGACTGTTCCCATGAGGCACAGGGTCAGACTGATTTGCATAGGGCCATGTTTGACCTGGGGTGGCAGAGTGGGCTAAAGAACGGTGATGGATCAAACCCAGATTTGTTGACTGGGTGTGAGTGTTTGATTGGTTCTAATGCTCCGTCCATCACCACCCCCTTTTGTACCGCTTTGTTCGACATAAGTTGGCAGGGTATGCTCAGACGTGAGTCCCTTGCTCACTTTGCCACTGGATTCAAGCAAGCCTGGCTGAAGACGGCTGAAATGCAAGAAACCGATCCTAGGAGGCTTGTTTCCGGTCCAGGGAAGGCATTGCTTGGCAGTTCAGGCTGGACTGTTCCCATGAGGCACAGGGTCAGACTGATTTGCATATGGCCATGTCTGAACTGGGGTGGCAGAGTGGGCTAAAGAACGGTTATGGATCAAACCCAGATCTGTTGACTGGGTGTGAGTGTTTGATTAGTTCTGATGCTCCGTCCATCACCACCCCCTTTTGTACCGCTTTGTTGGCCATAAGTTGGCAGGGTATGCTCATACGTGAGTTCCTTGCTCACTTTTCCACTGGATTCAAGCAAGCCTGGCTGAAAACGGTTGACATACCAGAAACCTGTCCTAGGAAGCTTGTTTCCGGTCCAGGGAAGGTATTGCTTGGCAGTTCGCGCTGGACTGTTCCCATGAAGCACAGGGTCAGACTGATTTGCATATGGCCATGTCTGAACTGGGGTGGCAGAGTGGGCTAAAGAACGGTGATGGATCAAACCCAGATCTGTTGACTGGGTGTGAGTTTTTGATTGGTTCTGATGCTCTGTCCATCACCACCCCCTTTTGTACCGCTTTGTTCGCCATAAGTTGGCAGGGTATGCTCAGACGTAAGTCCCTTGCTCACTTTGCCACTGGATTCAAGCAAGCCTGGCTGAAGACGGCTGAAATGCCAGAAACTGGTCCTACGAAGCTTGTTTCCGGTCCAGGGAAGGCATTGCTTGGCAGTTCGGGCTGAACTGCTCCCATGAGGCACAGGGTCAGAATGATTTGCATATGGCCATGTCTGAAATGGGGTGGCAGAGTGGGCTAAAGAACGGTGATGGATCAAACCCAGATTTGTTGACTGGGTGTGAGTGTTTGATTGGTTCTGATGCTCCGTCCATCACCACCCCCTTTTGTACCACTTTGTTCGACATAAGTTGGCAGGGTATGCTCAGACATGAGTCCCTTGCTCACTTTGCCACTGGATTCAAGCAAGCCTGGCTGAAAACGGTTGACATGCCAGAAACCTGTCCTAGGAAGCTTGTTTCCGGTCCAGGGAAGGTATTGCTTGGCAGTTCGCGCTGGACTGTTCCCATGAAGCACAGGGTCAGACTGATTTGCATATGGCCATGTCTGAACTGGGGTGGCAGAGTGGGCTAAAGAACGGTGATGGATCACACCCAGATTTGTTGACTGGGTGTGAGTGTTTGATTGGTTCTAATGCTCCGTCCATCACCACCCCCTTTTGTACCGCTTTGTTCGACATAAGTTGGCAGGGTATGCTCATACGTGAGTCCCTTGCTCACTTTGCCACTGGATTCAAGCAAGCCTGGCTGAAAACGGTTGACATGCCAGAAACCTGTCCTAGGAAGCTTGTTTCCGGTCCAGGGAAGGTATTGCTTGGCAGTTCGCGCTGGACTGTTCCCATGAAGCACAGGGTCAGACTGATTTGAATATGGCCATGTCTGAACTGGGGTGGCAGAGTGGGCTGAAGAACGGTGATGGATCACACCCAGATTTGTTGACTGGGTGTGAGTGTTTGATTGGTTCTAATGCTCCGTCCATCACCACCCCCTTTTGTACTGCTTTGTTCGACATAAGTTGACAGGGTATGCTCAGACGTGAGTGCCTTGCTCACTTTGCCACTGGATTCAAGCAAGCCTGGCTGAAGACGGCTGAAATGCCAGAAACCGATCCTAGGAAGCCTGTTTCTGGTCCAGGGAAGGCATTGCTTGGCAGTTCAGGCTGGACTGTTCCCATGAGGCACAGGGTCAGACTGATTTGCATATGGCCATGTCTGAACTGGGGTGGCAGAGTGGGCTAAAGAACGGTTATGGATCAAACCCAGATCTGTTGACTGGGTGTGAGTGTTTGATTGGTTCTGATGCTCCGTCCATCACCACCCCCTTTTGTACCGCTTTGTTCGCTATAAGTTGGCAGGGTATGCTCATACGTGAGTCCCTTGCTCACTTTTCCACTGGATTCAAGAAAGCCTGGCTGAAAACGGTTGACATGGCAGAAACCTGTCCTAGGAAGCTTGTTTCCGGTCCAGGGAAGGTATTGCTTGGCAGTTCGCGCTGGACTGTTTCCATGAAGCACAGGGTCAGACTGATTTGCATATGGCCATGTCTGAACTGGGGTGGCAGAGTGGGCTAAAGAACGGTGATGGATCAAACCCAGATCTGTTGACTGGGTGTGAGTGTTTGATTGGTTGTGATGCTCTGTCCATCACCACCCCCTTTTGTACCGCTTTGTTCGCCGTAAGTTGGCAGGGTATGCTCAGACGTAAGTCCCTTGCTCACTTAGCCACTGGATTCAAGCAAGCCTGGCTGAAGACGGCTGAAATGCCAGAAACCGGTCCTACGAAGCTTGTTTCCGGTCCAGGGAAGGCATTGCTTGGCAGTTCGGGTTCAACTGCTCCCATGAAGCACAGGGTCAGACTGATTTGCATATGGCCATGTCTGAAATGGGGTGGCAGAGTGGGCTAAAGAACGGTGATGGATCAAACCCAGATTTGTTGACTGGGTGTGAGTGTTTGATTGGTTCTGATGCTCCGTCCATCACCACCCCCTTTTGTACCGCTTTGTTCGACAGAAGTTGGCAGGGTATGCTCAGACGTGAGTCCCTTGCTCACTTTGCCACTGGATTCAAGCAAGCCTGGCTGAAGACGGCTGAAATGCCAGAAACCGATCCTAGGAAGCTTGTTTCCGGTCCAGGGAAGGCATTGCTTGGCAGTTCAGCCTGGACTGTTCCCATGAGGCACAGGGTCAGACTGATTTGCATATGGCCATGTCTGAACTGGGGTGGCAGAGTGGGCTAAAGAACGGTTATGGATTAAACCCAGATCTGTTGACTTGGTGTGAGTGTTTGATTGGTTCTGATGCTCCGTCCATCACCACCCCCTTTTGTACCGCTTTGTTCGCCATAAGTTGGCAGGGTATGCTCATACGTGAATCCCTTGCGCACTTTGCCACTGGATTCAAGCAAGCCTGGCTGAAAACGGTTGACATGCCAGAAACCTGTCCTAGGAAGCTTGTTTCCGGTCCAGGGAAGGTATTGCTTGGCAGTTCGCGCTGGACTGTTCCCATGAAGCACAGGGTCAGACTGATTTGCATATGGCCATGTCTGAACTGGGCTGGCAGAGTGGGCTAAAGAACGGTGATGGATCACACCCAGATTTGTTGACTGGGTGTGAGTGTTTGATTGGTTCTAATGCTCCGTCCTTCACCACACCCTTTTGTACCGCTTTGTTCGACATAAGTTGGCAGGGTATGCTCAGACGTGAGTCCCTTGCTAACTTTGCCACAGGATTCAAGCAAGCCTGGCTGAAAACGGTTGACATGCCAGAAACCGGTCCTAGGAAGCTTGTTTCCGGTCCAGGGAAGGGGCAGTTTGGGCTGGACTGTTCCCTTGAGGCACAGGGTCAGACTGATTTGCATATGGCCATGTCTGAACTGGGGTGGCAGAGTGGGCTAAAGAACGGTGATGGATCACACCCAGATTTGTTGACTGGGTGTGAGTGTTTGATTGGTTCTAATGCTCCGTCCATCACCACCCCCTTTTGTACCGCTTTGTTCGACATAAGTTGGCAGGGTATGCTCAGACGTTAGTCCCTTGCTCACTTTGCCACTGGATTCAAGCAAGCCTGGCTGAAGACGGCTGAAATGCCAGAAACCGATCCTAGGAAGCTTGTTTCCGGTCCAGGGAAGGCATTGCTTGGCAGTTCAGGCTGGACTGTTCCCATGAGGCACAGGGTCAGACTGATTTGCATATGGCCATGTCTGAACTGGGGTGGCAGAGTGGGCTAAAGAACGGTTATGGATCAAACCCAGATCTGTTGACTGGGTGTGAGTGTTTGATTGGTTCTGATGCTCCGTCCATCACCACCCCCTTTTGTACCGCTTTGTTGGCCATAAGTTGGCAGGGTATGCTCAGACGTGAGTCCCTTGCTCACTTTGCCACTGGATTCAAGCAAGCCTGGCTGAAAACGGTTGACATGCCAGAAACCTGTCCTAGGAAGCTTGTTTCCGGTCCAGGGAAGGTATTGCTTGGCAGTTCACGCTGGACTGTTCCCATGAAGCACAGGGTCAGACTGATTTGCATATGGCCATGTCTGAACTGGGGTGGCAGACTGGGCTAAAGAACGGTGATGGATCAAACCCAGATCTGTTGACTGGGTGTGAGTGTTTGATTGGTTCTGATGCTCTGTCCATCACCACCCCCTTTTGTACCGCTTTGTTCGCCATAAGTTGGCAGGGAATGCTCAGACGTAAGTCCCTTGCTCACTTTGCCACTGGTCAAGCAAGCCTGGCTGAAGACGGCTGAAATGCCAGAAACCGGTCCTACGAAGCTTGTTTCCAGTCCAGGGAAGGCATTGCTTGGCAGTTCGGGCTGAACTGCTCCCATGAGGCACAGGGTCAGACTGATTTGCATATGGCCATGTCTGAAATGGGGTGGCAGAGTGGGCTAAAGAACGGTGATAGATCAAACCCAGATTTGTTGACTGGGTGTGAGTGTTTGATTGGTTCTGATGCTCCGTCCATCACCACCCCCTTTTGTACTGCTTTGTTCGACATAAGTTGGCAGGGTATGCTCAGACGTGAGTCCCTTGCTCACTTTGCCACTGGATTCAAGCAAGCCTGGCTGAAGACGGCTGAAATGCCAGAAACCGATCCTAGGAAGCTTGTTTCCGGTCCAGGGAAGGCATTGCTTGGCAGTTCAGCCTGGACTGTTCCCATGAGGCACAGGGTCAGACTGATTTGCATATGGCCATGTCTGAACTGGGGTGGCAGAGTGGGCTAAAGAACGGTTATGGATTAAACCCAGATCTGTTGACTGGGTGTGAGTGTTTGATTGGTTCTGATGCTCCGTCCATCACCACCCCCTTTTGTACCGCTTTGTTCGCCATAAGTTGGCAGGGTATGCTCATACGTGAATCCCTTGCTCACTTTGCCACTGGATTCAAGCAAGCCTGGCTGAAAACGGTTGACATGCCAGAAACCTGTCCTAGGAAGCTTGTTTCCGGTCCAGGGAAGGTATTGCTTGGCAGTTCGCGCTGGACTGTTCCCATGAAGCACAGGGTCAGACTGATTTGCATATGGCCATGTCTGAACTGGGGTGGCAGAGTGGGCTAAAGAACGGTGATGGATCACACCCAGATTTGTTGACTGGGTGTGAGTGTTTGATTGGTTCTAATGCTCCGTCCATCACCACCCCCTTTTGTACCGCTTTGTTCGCCATAAGTTGGCAGGGTATGCTCATACGTGAGTCCCTTGCTCACTTTGCCACTGGATTCAAGCAAGCCTGGCTGAAAACGGTTGACATGTCAGAAACCTGTCCTAGGAAGCTTGTTTCCGGTCCAGGGAAGGTATTGCTTGGCAGTTCGCGCTGGACTGTTCCCATGAAGCACAGGGTCAGACTGATTTGAATATGGCCATGTCTGAACTGGGGTGGCAGAGTGGGCTGAAGAACAGTGATGGATCACACCCAGATTTGTTGACTGGGTGTGAGTGTTTGATTGGTTCTAATGCTCCGTCCATCACCACCCCCTTTTGTACTGCTTTGTTCGACATAAGTTGACAGGGTATGCTCAGACGTGAGTGCCTTGCTCACTTTGCCACTGGATTCAAGCAAGCCTGGCTGAAGACGGCTGAAATGCCAGAAACCGATCCTAGGAAGCCTGTTTCTGGTCCAGGGAAGGCATTGCTTGGCAGTTCAGGCTGGACTGTTCCCATGAGGCACAGGGTCAGACTGATTTGCATATGGCCATGTCTGAACTGGGGTGGCAGAGTGGGCTAAAGAACGGTTATGGATCAAACCCAGATCTGTTGACTGGGTGTGAGTGTTTGATTGGTTCTGATGCTCCGTCCATCACCACCCCCTTTTGTACCGCTTTGTTCGCTATAAGTTGGCAGGGTATGCTCATACGTGAGTCCCTTGCTCACTTTTCCACTGGATTCAAGCAAGCCTGGCTGAAAACGGTTGACATGGCAGAAACCTGTCCTAGGAAGCTTGTTTCCGGTCCAGGGAAGGTATTGCTTGGCAGTTCGCGCTGGACTGTTTCCATGAAGCACAGGGTCAGACTGATTTGCATATGGCCATGTCTGAACTGGGGTGGCAGAGTGGGCTAAAGAACGGTGATGGATCAAACCCAGATCTGTTGACTGGGTGTGAGTGTTTGATTGGTTGTGATGCTCTGTCCATCACCACCCCCTTTTGTACCGCTTTGTTCGCCGTAAGTTGGCAGGGTATGCTCAGACGTAAGTCCCTTGCTCACTTAGCCACTGGATTCAAGCAAGCCTGGCTGAAGACGGCTGAAATGCCAGAAACCGGTCCTACGAAGCTTGTTTCTGGTCCAGGGAAGGCATTGCTTGGCAGTTCGGGCTCAACTGCTCCCATGAAGCACAGGGTCAGACTGATTTGCATATGGCCATGTCTGAAATGGGGTGGCAGAGTGGGCTAAAGAACGGTGATGGATCAAACCCAGATTTGTTGACTGGGTGTGAGTGTTTGATTGGTTCTGATGCTCCGTCCATCACCACCCCCTTTTGTACCGCTTTGTTCGACAGAAGTTGGCAGGGTATGCTCAGACGTGAGTCTCTTGCTCACTTTGCCACTGGATTCAAGCAAGCCTGGCTGAAGACGGCTGAAATGCCAGAAACCGATCCTAGGAAGCTTGTTTCCGGTCCAGGGAAGGCATTGCTTGGCAGTTCAGGCTGGACTGTTCCCATGAGGCACAGGGTCAGACTGATTTGCATATGGCCATGTCTGAACTGGGGTGGCAGAGTGGGCTAAAGAACGGTTATGGATCAAACCCAGATCTGTTGACTTGGTGTGAGTGTTTGATTGGTTCTGATGCTCCGTCCATCACCACCCCCTTTTGTACCGCTTTGTTCGCCATAAGTTGGCAGGGTATGCTCATACGTGAGTCCCTTGCTCACTTTGCCACTGGATTCAAGCAAGCCTGGCTGAAAACGGTTGACATGCCAGAAACCTGTCCTAGGAAGCTTGTTTCCGCTCCAGGGAAGGTATTGCTTGGCAGTTCGCGCTGGACTGTTCCCATGAAGCACAGGGTCAGACTGATTTGCATATGGCCATGTCTGAAATGGGGTGGCAGAGTGGGCTAAAGAACGGTGATGGATCAAACCCAGATTTGTTGACTGGGTGTGAGTGTTTGATTGGTTCTGATGCTCCGTCCATCACCACCCCCTTTTGTACTGCTTTGTTTGACATAAGTTGACAGGGTATGCTCAGACGTGAGTGCCTTGCTCACTTTGCCACTGGATTCAAGCAAGCCTGGCTGAAGACGGCTGAAATGCCAGAAACCGATCCTAGGAAGCCTGTTTCTGGTCCAGGGAAGGCATTGCTTGGCAGTTCAGGCTGGACTGTTCCCATGAGGCACAGGGTCAGACTGATTTGCATATGGCCATGTCTGAACTGGGGTGGCAGAGTGGGCTAAAGAACGGTTATGGATCAAACCCAGATCTGTTGACTGGGTGTGAGTGTTTGATTGGTTCTGATGCTCCGTCCATCACCACCCCCTTTTGTACCGCTTTGTTCGCTATAAGTTGGCAGGGTATGCTCATACGTGAGTCCCTTGCTCACTTTTCCACTGGATTCAAGCAAGCCTGGCTGAAAACGGTTGACATGGCAGAAACCTGTCCTAGGAAGCTTGTTTCCGGTCCAGGGAAGGTATTGCTTGGCAGTTCGCGCTGGACTGTTTCCATGAAGCACAGGGTCAGACTGATTTGCATATGGCCATGTCTGAACTGGGGTGGCAGAGTGGGCTAAAGAACGGTGATGGATCAAACCCAGATCTGTTGACTGGGTGTGAGTGTTTGATTGGTTGTGATGCTCTGTCCATCACCACCCCCTTTTGTACCGCTTTGTTCGCCGTAAGTTGGCAGGGTATGCTCAGACGTAAGTCCCTTGCTCACTTAGCCACTGGATTCAAGCAAGCCTGGCTGAAGACGGCTGAAATGCCAGAAACCGGTCCTACGAAGCTTGTTTCCGGTCCAGGGAAGGCATTGCTTGGCAGTTCAGGCTGGACTGTTCCCATGAGGCACAGGGTCAGACTGATTTGCATATGGCCATGTCTGAACTGGGGTGGCAGAGTGGGCTAAAGAACGGTTATGGATCAAACCCAGATCTGTTGACTTGGTGTGAGTGTTTGATTGGTTCTGATGCTCCGTCCATCACCACCCCCTTTTGTACCGCTTTGTTCGCCATAAGTTGGCAGGGTATGCTCATACGTGAGTCCCTTGCTCACTTTGCCACTGGATTCAAGCAAGCCTGGCTGAAAACGGTTGACATGCCAGAAACCTGTCCTAGGAAGCTTGTTTCCGCTCCAGGGAAGGTATTGCTTGGCAGTTCGCGCTGGACTGTTCCCATGAAGCACAGGGTCAGACTGATTTGCATATGGCCATGTCTGAACTGGGCTGGCAGAGTGGGCTAAAGAACGGTGATGGATCACACCCAGATTTGTTGACTGGGTGTGAGTGTTTGATTGGTTCTAATGCTCCGTCCATCACCACACCCTTTGTACCGCTTTGTTCGACATAAGTTGGCAGGGTATGCTCAGACGTGAGTCCCTTGCTAACTTTGCCACAGGATTCAAGCAAGCCTGGCTGAAGACGGCTGAAATGCCAGAAACCGGTCCTAGGAAGCTTGTTTCCGGTCCAGGGAAGGGGCAGTTTGGGCTGGACTGTTCCCTTGAGGCACAGGGTCAGACTGATTTGCATATGGCCATGTCTGAACTGGGGTGGCAGAGTGGGCTAAAGAACGGTGATGGATCACACCCAGATTTGTTGACTGGGTGTGAGTGTTTGATTGGTTCTAATGCTCCGTCCATCACCACCCCCTTTTGTACCGCTTTGTTCGACATAAGTTGGCAGGGTATGCTCAGACGTTAGTCCCTTGCTCACTTTGCCACTGGATTCAAGCAAGCCTGGCTGAAGACGGCTGAAATGCCAGAAACCGATCCTAGGAAGCTTGTTTCCGGTCCAGGGAAGGCATTGCTTGGCAGTTCAGGCTGGACTGTTCCCATGAGGCACAGGGTCAGACTGATTTGCATATGGCCATGTCTGAACTGGGGTGGCAGAGTGGGCTAAAGAACGGTTATGGATCAAACCCAGATCTGTTGACTGGGTGTGAGTGTTTGATTGGTTCTGATGCTCCGTCCATCACCACCCCCTTTTGTACCGCTTTGTTGGCCATAAGTTGGCAGGGTATGCTCAGACGTGAGTCCCTTGCTCACTTTGCCACTGGATTCAAGCAAGCCTGGCTGAAAACGGTTGACATGCCAGAAACCTGTCCTAGGAAGCTTGTTTCCGGTCCAGGGAAGGTATTGCTTGGCAGTTCACGCTGGACTGTTCCCATGAAGCACAGGGTCAGACTGATTTGCATATGGCCATGTCTGAACTGGGGTGGCAGACTGGGCTAAAGAACGGTGATGGATCAAACCCAGATCTGTTGACTGGGTGTGAGTGTTTGATTGGTTCTGATGCTCTGTCCATCACCACCCCCTTTTGTACCGCTTTGTTTGCCATAAGTTGGCAGGGAATGCTCAGACGTAAGTCCCTTGCTCACTTTGCCACTGGTCAAGCAAGCCTGGCTGAAGACGGCTGAAATGCCAGAAACCGGTCCTACGAAGCTTGTTTCCAGTCCAGGGAAGGCATTGCTTGGCAGTTCGGGCTGAACTGCTCCCATGAGGCACAGGGTCAGACTGATTTGCATATGGCCATGTCTGAAATGGGGTGGCAGAGTGGGCTAAAGAACGGTGATAGATCAAACCCAGATTTGTTGACTGGGTGTGAGTGTTTGATTGGTTCTGATGCTCCGTCCATCACCACCCCCTTTTGTACTGCTTTGTTCGACATAAGTTGGCAGGGTATGCTCAGACGTGAGTCCCTTGCTCACTTTGCCACTGGATTCAAGCAAGCCTGGCTGAAGACGGCTGAAATGCCAGAAACCGATCCTAGGAAGCTTGTTTCCGGTCCAGGGAAGGCATTGCTTGTCAGTTCAGCCTGGACTGTTCCCATGAGGCACAGGGTCAGACTGATTTGCATATGGCCATGTCTGAACTGGGGTGGCAGAGTGGGCTAAAGAACGGTTATGGATTAAACCCAGATCTGTTGACTGGGTGTGAGTGTTTGATTGGTTCTGATGCTCCGTCCATCACCACCCCCTTTTGTACCGCTTTGTTCGCTATAAGTTGGCAGGGTATGCTCATACGTGAGTCCCTTGCTCACTTTTCCACTGGATTCAAGCAAGCCTGGCTGAAAACGGTTGACATGGCAGAAACCTGTCCTAGGAAGCTTGTTTCCGGTCCAGGGAAGGTATTGCTTGGCAGTTCGCGCTGGACTGTTTCCATGAAGCACAGGGTCAGACTGATTTGCATATGGCCATGTCTGAACTGGGGTGGCAGAGTGGGCTAAAGAACGGTGATGGATCAAACCCAGATCTGTTGACTGGGTGTGAGTGTTTGATTGGTTGTGATGCTCTGTCCATCACCACCCCCTTTTGTACCGCTTTGTTCGCCGTAAGTTGGCAGGGTATGCTCAGACGTAAGTCCCTTGCTCACTTAGCCACTGGATTCAAGCAAGCCTGGCTGAAGACGGCTGAAATGCCAGAAACCGGTCCTACGAAGCTTGTTTCCGGTCCAGGGAAGGCATTGCTTGGCAGTTCAGGCTGGACTGTTCCCATGAGGCACAGGGTCAGACTGATTTGCATATGGCCATGTCTGAACTGGGGTGGCAGAGTGGGCTAAAGAACGGTTATGGATCAAACCCAGATCTGTTGACTTGGTGTGAGTGTTTGATTGGTTCTGATGCTCCGTCCATCACCACCCCCTTTTGTACCGCTTTGTTCGCCATAAGTTGGCAGGGTATGCTCATACGTGAGTCCCTTGCTCACTTTGCCACTGGATTCAAGCAAGCCTGGCTGAAAACGGTTGACATGCCAGAAACCTGTCCTAGGAAGCTTGTTTCCGCTCCAGGGAAGGTATTGCTTGGCAGTTCGCGCTGGACTGTTCCCATGAAGCACAGGGTCAGACTGATTTGCATATGGCCATGTCTGAACTGGGCTGGCAGAGTGGGCTAAAGAACGGTGATGGATCACACCCAGATTTGTTGACTGGGTGTGAGTGTTTGATTGGTTCTAATGCTCCGTCCATCACCACACCCTTTGTACCGCTTTGTTCGACATAAGTTGGCAGGGTATGCTCAGACGTGAGTCCCTTGCTAACTTTGCCACAGGATTCAAGCAAGCCTGGCTGAAGACGGCTGAAATGCCAGAAACCGGTCCTAGGAAGCTTGTTTCCGGTCCAGGGAAGGGGCAGTTTGGGCTGGACTGTTCCCTTGAGGCACAGGGTCAGACTGATTTGCATATGGCCATGTCTGAACTGGGGTGGCAGAGTGGGCTAAAGAACGGTGATGGATCACACCCAGATTTGTTGACTGGGTGTGAGTGTTTGATTGGTTCTAATGCTCCGTCCATCACCACCCCCTTTTGTACCGCTTTGTTCGACATAAGTTGGCAGGGTATGCTCAGACGTTAGTCCCTTGCTCACTTTGCCACTGGATTCAAGCAAGCCTGGCTGAAGACGGCTGAAATGCCAGAAACCGATCCTAGGAAGCTTGTTTCCGGTCCAGGGAAGGCATTGCTTGGCAGTTCAGGCTGGACTGTTCCCATGAGGCACAGGGTCAGACTGATTTGCATATGGCCATGTCTGAACTGGGGTGGCAGAGTGGGCTAAAGAACGGTTATGGATCAAACCCAGATCTGTTGACTGGGTGTGAGTGTTTGATTGGTTCTGATGCTCCGTCCATCACCACCCCCTTTTGTACCGCTTTGTTGGCCATAAGTTGGCAGGGTATGCTCAGACGTGAGTCCCTTGCTCACTTTGCCACTGGATTCAAGCAAGCCTGGCTGAAAACGGTTGACATGCCAGAAACCTGTCCTAGGAAGCTTGTTTCCGGTCCAGGGAAGGTATTGCTTGGCAGTTCACGCTGGACTGTTCCCATGAAGCACAGGGTCAGACTGATTTGCATATGGCCATGTCTGAACTGGGGTGGCAGACTGGGCTAAAGAACGGTGATGGATCAAACCCAGATCTGTTGACTGGGTGTGAGTGTTTGATTGGTTCTGATGCTCTGTCCATCACCACCCCCTTTTGTACCGCTTTGTTTGCCATAAGTTGGCAGGGAATGCTCAGACGTAAGTCCCTTGCTCACTTTGCCACTGGTCAAGCAAGCCTGGCTGAAGACGGCTGAAATGCCAGAAACCGGTCCTACGAAGCTTGTTTCCAGTCCAGGGAAGGCATTGCTTGGCAGTTCGGGCTGAACTGCTCCCATGAGGCACAGGGTCAGACTGATTTGCATATGGCCATGTCTGAAATGGGGTGGCAGAGTGGGCTAAAGAACGGTGATAGATCAAACCCAGATTTGTTGACTGGGTGTGAGTGTTTGATTGGTTCTGATGCTCCGTCCATCACCACCCCCTTTTGTACTGCTTTGTTCGACATAAGTTGGCAGGGTATGCTCAGACGTGAGTCCCTTGCTCACTTTGCCACTGGATTCAAGCAAGCCTGGCTGAAGACGGCTGAAATGCCAGAAACCGATCCTAGGAAGCTTGTTTCCGGTCCAGGGAAGGCATTGCTTGTCAGTTCAGCCTGGACTGTTCCCATGAGGCACAGGGTCAGACTGATTTGCATATGGCCATGTCTGAACTGGGGTGGCAGAGTGGGCTAAAGAACGGTTATGGATTAAACCCAGATCTGTTGACTGGGTGTGAGTGTTTGATTGGTTCTGATGCTCCGTCCATCACCACCCCCTTTTGTACCGCTTTGTTCGCCATAAGTTGGCAGGGTATGCTCATACGTGAATCCCTTGCTCACTTTGCCACTGGATTCAAGCAAGCCTGGCTGAAAACGGTTGACATGCCAGAAACCTGTCCTAGGAAGCTTGTTTCCGGTCCAGGGAAGGTATTGCTTGGCAGTTCGCGCTGGACTGTTCCCATGAAGCACAGGGTCAGACTGATTTGCATATGGCCATGTCTGAACTGGGGTGGCAGAGTGGGCTAAAGAACGGTGATGGATCACACCCAGATTTGTTGACTGGGTGTGAGTGTTTGATTGGTTCTGATGCTCCGTCCATCACCACCCCCTTTTGTACCGCTTTGTTCGACATAAGTTGGCAGGGTATGCTCAGACGTGAGTCCCTTGCTCACTTTGCCACTGGATTCAAGCAAGCCTGGCTGAAGACGGCTGAAATGCCAGAAACCGATCCTAGGAAGCTTGTTTCCGGTCCAGGGAAGGCATTGCTTGGCAGTTCAGGCTGGACTGTTCCCATGAGGCACAGGGTCAGACTGATTTGCATATGGCCATGTCTGAACTGGGGTGGCAGAGTGGGCTAAAGAACGGTTATGGATCAAACCCAGATCTGTTGACTGGGTGTGAGTGTTTGATTGGTTCTGATGCTCCGTCCATCACCACCCCCTTTTGTACCGCTTTGTTCGCCATAAGTTGGCAGGGTATGCTCATACTTGAGTCCCTTGCTCACTTTTCCACTGGATTCAAGCAAGCCTGGCAGAAAACGGTTGACATGCCAGAAACCTGTCCTAGGAAGCTTGTTTCCGGTCCAGGGAAGGTATTGCTTGGCAGTTCGCGCTGGACTGTTCCCATGAAGCACAGGGTCATACTGGTTTGCATATGGCCATGTCTGAACTGGGGTGGCAGAGTGGGCTAAAGAACGGTGATGGATCAAACCCAGATCTGTTGACTGGGTGTGAGTGTTTGATTGGTTCTGATGCTCTGTCCATCACCACCCCCTTTTGTACCGCTTTGTTCGCCGTAAGTTGGCAGGGTATGCTCAGACGTAAGTCCCTTGCTCACTTAGCCACTGGATTCAAGCAAGCCTGGCTGAAGACGGCTGAAATGCCAGAAACCGGTCCTACGAAGCTTGTTTCCGGTCCAGGGAAGGCATTGCTTGGCAGTTCGGGCTCAACTGCTCCCATGAAGCACAGGGTCAGACTGATTTGCATATGGCCATGTCTGAAATGGGGTGGCAGAGTGGGCTAAAGAACGGTGATGGATCAAACCCAGATTTGTTGACTGGGTGTGAGTGTTTGATTGGTTCTGATGCTCCGTCCATCACCACCCCCTTTTGTACCGCTTTGTTCGACAGAAGTTGGCAGGGTATGCTCAGACGTGAGTCTCTTGCTCACTTTGCCACTGGATTCAAGCAAGCCTGGCTGAAGACGGCTGAATTGCCAGAAACCGATCCTAGGAAGCTTGTTTCCGGTCCAGGGAAGGCATTGCTTGGCAGTTCAGGCTGGACTGTTCCCATGAGGCACAGGGTCAGACTGATTTGCATATGGCCATGTCTGAACTGGGGTGGCAGAGTGGGCTAAAGAACGGTTATGGATCAAACCCAGATCTGTTGACTTGGTGTGAGTGTTTGATTGGTTCTGATGCTCCGTCCATCACCACCCCCTTTTGTACCGCTTTGTTCGCCATAAGTTGGCAGGGTATGCTCATACGTGAGTCCCTTGCTCACTTTGCCACTGGATTCAAGCAAGCCTGGCTGAAAACGGTTGACATGCCAGAAACCTGTCCTAGGAAGCTTGTTTCCGCTCCAGGGAAGGTATTGCTTGGCAGTTCGCGCTGGACTGTTCCCATGAAGCACAGGGTCAGACTGATTTGCATATGGCCATGTCTGAACTGGGCTGGCAGAGTGGGCTAAAGAACGGTGATGGATCACACCCAGATTTGTTGACTGGGTGTGAGTGTTTGATTGGTTCTAATGCTCCGTCCATCACCACACCCTTTTGTACCGCTTTGTTCGACATAAGTTGGCAGGGTATGCTCAGACGTGAGTCCCTTGCTAACTTTGCCACAGGATTCAAGCAAGCCTGGCTGAAGACGGCTGAAATGCCAGAAACCGGTCCTAGGAAGCTTGTTTCCGGTCCAGGGAAGGGGCAGTTTGGGCTGGACTGTTCCCTTGAGGCACAGGGTCAGACTGATTTGCATATGGCCATGTCTGAACTGGGGTGGCAGAGTGGGCTAAAGAACGGTGATGGATCACACCCAGATTTGTTGACTGGGTGTGAGTGTTTGATTGGTTCTAATGCTCCGTCCATCACCACCCCCTTTTGTACCGCTTTGTTCGACATAAGTTGGCAGGGTATGCTCAGACGTTAGTCCCTTGCTCACTTTGCCACTGGATTCAAGCAAGCCTGGCTGAAGACGGCTGAAATGCCAGAAACCGATCCTAGGAAGCTTGTTTCCGGTCCAGGGAAGGCATTGCTTGGCAGTTCAGGCTGGACTGTTCCCATGAGGCACAGGGTCAGACTGATTTGCATATGGCCATGTCTGAACTGGGGTGGCAGAGTGGGCTAAAGAACGGTTATGGATCAAACCCAGATCTGTTGACTGGGTGTGAGTGTTTGATTGGTTCTGATGCTCCGTCCATCACCACCCCCTTTTGTACCGCTTTGTTGGCCATAAGTTGGCAGGGTATGCTCAGACGTGAGTCCCTTGCTCACTTTGCCACTGGATTCAAGCAAGCCTGGCTGAAAACGGTTGACATGCCAGAAACCTGTCCTAGGAAGCTTGTTTCCGGTCCAGGGAAGGTATTGCTTGGCAGTTCACGCTGGACTGTTCCCATGAAGCACAGGGTCAGACTGATTTGCATATGGCCATGTCTGAACTGGGGTGGCAGACTGGGCTAAAGAACGGTGATGGATCAAACCCAGATCTGTTGACTGGGTGTGAGTGTTTGATTGGTTCTGATGCTCTGTCCATCACCACCCCCTTTTGTACCGCTTTGTTCGCCATAAGTTGGCAGGGAATGCTCAGACGTAAGTCCCTTGCTCACTTTGCCACTGGTCAAGCAAGCCTGGCTGAAGACGGCTGAAATGCCAGAAACCGGTCCTACGAAGCTTGTTTCCAGTCCAGGGAAGGCATTGCTTGGCAGTTCGGGCTGAACTGCTCCCATGAGGCACAGGGTCAGACTGATTTGCATATGGCCATGTCTGAAATGGGGTGGCAGAGTGGGCTAAAGAACGGTGATAGATCAAACCCAGATTTGTTGACTGGGTGTGAGTGTTTGATTGGTTCTGATGCTCCGTCCATCACCACCCCCTTTTGTACTGCTTTGTTCGACATAAGTTGGCAGGGTATGCTCAGACGTGAGTCCCTTGCTCACTTTGCCACTGGATTCAAGCAAGCCTGGCTGAAGACGGCTGAAATGCCAGAAACCGATCCTAGGAAGCTTGTTTCCGGTCCAGGGAAGGCATTGCTTGGCAGTTCAGCCTGGACTGTTCCCATGAGGCACAGGGTCAGACTGATTTGCATATGGCCATGTCTGAACTGGGGTGGCAGAGTGGGCTAAAGAACGGTTATGGATTAAACCCAGATCTGTTGACTGGGTGTGAGTGTTTGATTGGTTCTGATGCTCCGTCCATCACCACCCCCTTTTGTACCGCTTTGTTCGCCATAAGTTGGCAGGGTATGCTCATACGTGAATCCCTTGCTCACTTTGCCACTGGATTCAAGCAAGCCTGGCTGAAAACGGTTGACATGCCAGAAACCTGTCCTAGGAAGCTTGTTTCCGGTCCAGGGAAGGTATTGCTTGGCAGTTCGCGCTGGACTGTTCCCATGAAGCACAGGGTCAGACTGATTTGCATATGGCCATGTCTGAACTGGGGTGGCAGAGTGGGCTAAAGAACGGTGATGGATCACACCCAGATTTGTTGACTGGGTGTGAGTGTTTGATTGGTTCTGATGCTCCGTCCATCACCACCCCCTTTTGTACCGCTTTGTTCGACATAAGTTGGCAGGGTATGCTCAGACGTGAGTCCCTTGCTCACTTTGCCACTGGATTCAAGCAAGCCTGGCTGAAGACGGCTGAAATGCCAGAAACCGATCCTAGGAAGCTTGTTTCCGGTCCAGGGAAGGCATTGCTTGGCAGTTCAGGCTGGACTGTTCCCATGAGGCACAGGGTCAGACTGATTTGCATATGGCCATGTCTGAACTGGGGTGGCAGAGTGGGCTAAAGAACGGTTATGGATCAAACCCAGATCTGTTGACTGGGTGTGAGTGTTTGATTGGTTCTGATGCTCCGTCCATCACCTCCACCTTTTGTACCGCTTTGTTCGCCATAAGTTGGCAGGGTATGCTCATACTTGAGTCCCTTGCTCACTTTTCCACTGGATTCAAGCAAGCCTGGCAGAAAACGGTTGACATGCCAGAAACCTGTCCTAGGAAGCTTGTTTCCGGTCCAGGGAAGGTATTGCTTGGCAGTTCGCGCTGGACTGTTCCCATGAAGCACAGGGTCATACTGGTTTGCATATGGCCATGTCTGAACTGGGGTGGCAGAGTGGGCTAAAGAACGGTGATGGATCAAACCCAGATCTGTTGACTGGGTGTGAGTGTTTGATTGGTTCTGATGCTCTGTCCATCACCACCCCCTTTTGTACCGCTTTGTTCGCCATAAGTTGGCAGGGTATGCTCAGACGTAAGTCCCTTGATCACTTTGCCACTGGATTCAAGCAAACCTGGCTGAAGACGGCTGAAATGCCAGAAACCGATCCTAGGAAGCTTGTTTCCGGTCCAGGGAAGGCATTGCTTGGCAGTTCAGGCTGGACTGTTCCCATGAGGCACAGGGTCAGACTGATTTGCTTATGGCCATGTCTGAACTGGGGTGGCAGAGTGGGCTAAAGAACGGTTATGGATCAAACCCAGATCTGTTGACTGGGTGTGAGTGTTTGATTGGTTCTGATGCTCCGTCCATCACCACCCCCTTTTGTACCGCTTTGTTCGACATAAGTTGGCAGGGTATGCTCAGACGTGAGTCCCTTGCTCACTTTGCCACTGGATTCAAGCAAGCCTGGCTGAAGACGGCTGAAATGCAAGAAACCGATCCTAGGAGGCTTGTTTCCGGTCCAGGGAAGGCATTGCTTGGCAGTTCAGGCTGGACTGTTCCCATGAGGCACAGGGTCAGACTGATTTGCATATGGCCATGTCTGAACTGGGGTGGCAGAGTGGGCTAAAGAACGGTTATGGATCAAACCCAGATCTGTTGACTGGGTGTGAGTGTTTGATTGGTTCTGATGCTCCGTCCATCACCACCCCCTTTTGTACCGCTTTGTTGGCCATAAATTGGCAGGGTATGCTCATACGTGAGTTCCTTGCTCACTTTTCCACTGGATTCAAGCAAGCCTGGCTGAAAACGGTTGACATACCAGAAACCTGTCCTAGGAAGCTTGTTTCCGGTCCAGGGAAGGTATTGCTTGGCAGTTCGCGCTGGACTGTTCCCATGAAGCACAGGGTCAGACTGATTTGCATATGGCCATGTCTGAACTGGGGTGGCAGAGTGGGCTAAAGAACGGTGATGGATCAAACCCAGATCTGTTGACTGGGTGTGAGTTTTTGATTGGTTCTGATGCTCTGTCCATCACCACCCCCATTTGTACCGCTTTGTTCGCCATAAGTTGGCAGGGTATGCTCAGACGTAAGTCCCTTGCTCACTTTGCCACTGGATTCAAGCAAGCCTGGCTGAAGACGGCTGAAATGCCAGAAACTGGTCCTACGAAGCTTGTTTCCGGTCCAGGGAAGGCATTGCTTGGCAGTTCGGGCTGAACTGCTCCCATGAGGCACAGGGTCAGAATGATTTGCATATGGCCATGTCTGAAATGGGGTGGCAGAGTGGGCTAAAGAACGGTGATGGATCAAACCCAGATTTGTTGACTGGGTGTGAGTGTTTGATTGGTTCTGATGCTCCGTCCATCACCACCCCCTTTTGTACCACTTTGTTCGACATAAGTTGGCAGGGTATGCTCAGACGTGAGTCCCTTGCTCACTTTGCCACTGGATTCAAGCAAGCCTGGCTGAAAACGGTTGACATGCCAGAAACCTGTCCTAGGAAGCTTGTTTCCGGTCCAGGGAAGGTATTGCTTGGCAGTTTGCGCTGGACTGTTCCCATGAAGCACAGGGTCAGACTGATTTGCATATGGCCATGTCTGAACTGGGGTGGCAGAGTGGGCTAAAGAACGGTGATGGATCACACCCAGATTTGTTGACTGGGTGTGAGTGTTTGATTGGTTCTAATGCTCCGTCCATCACCACCCCCTTTTGTACCGCTTTGTTCGACATAAGTTGGCAGGGTATGCTCAGACGTGAGTCCCTTGCTCACTTTGCCACTGGATTCAAGCAAGCCTGGCTGAAGACGGCTGAAATGCCAGAAACCGATCCTAGGAAGCTTGTTTCCGGTCGAGGGAAGGCATTGCTTGGCAGTTCAGGCTGGACTGTTCCCATGAGGCACAGGGTCAGACTGATTTGCATATGGCCATGTCTGAACTGGGGTGGCAGAGTGGGCTAAAGAACGGTTATGGATCAAACCCAGATCTGTTGACTGGGTGTGAGTGTTTGATTGGTTCTGATGCTCCGTCCATCACCACCCCCTTTTGTACCGCTTTGTTCGCCATAAGTTGGCAGGGTATGCTCATACTTGAGTCCCTTGCTCACTTTTCCACTGGATTCAAGCAAGCCTGGCTGAAAATGGTTGACATGCCAGAAACCTGTCCTAGGAAGCTTGTTTCCGGTCCAGGGAAGGTATTGCTTGGCAGTTCGCGCTGGACTGTTCCCATGAAGCACAGGGTCATACTGGTTTGCATATGGCCATGTCTGAACTGGGGTGGCAGAGTGGGCTAAAGAACGGTGATGGATCAAACCCAGATCTGTTGACTGGGTGTGAGTGTTTGATTGGTTCTGATGCTCTGTCCATCACCACCCCCTTTTGTACCGCTTTGTTCGCCATAAGTTGGCAGGGTATGCTCAGACGTAAGTCCCTTGATCACTTTGCCACTGGATTCAAGCAAACCTGGCTGAAGACGGCTGAAATGCCAGAAACCGATCCTAGGAAGCTTGTTTCCGGTCCAGGGAAGGCATTGCTTGGCAGTTCAGGCTGGACTGTTCCCATGAGGCACAGGGTCAGACTGATTTGCTTATGGCCATGTCTGAACTGGGGTGGCAGAGTGGGCTAAAGAACGGTTATGGATCAAACCCAGATCTGTTGACTGGGTGTGAGTGTTTGATTGGTTCTGATGCTCCGTCCATCACCACCCCCTTTTGTACCGCTTTGTTCGACATAAGTTGGCAGGGTATGCTCAGACGTGAGTCCCTTGCTCACTTTGCCACTGGATTCAAGCAAGCCTGGCTGAAGACGGCTGAAATGCCAGAAACCGGTCCTAGGAAGCTTGTATCCGGTCCAGGGAAGGCATTGCGTGGCAGTTCGGGCTGGACTGTTCCCATGAGGCACAGGGTCAGACTGATTTGCATAGGGCCATGTTTGACCTGGGGTGGCAGAGTGGGCTAAAGAACGGTGATGGATCAAACCCAGATTTGTTGACTGGGTGTGAGTGTTTGATTGGTTCTAATGCTCCGTCCATCACCACCCCCTTTTGTACCGCTTTGTTGGCCATAAGTTGGCAGGGTATGCTCATACGTGAGTTCCTTGCTCACTTTTCCACTGGATTCAAGCAAGCCTGGCTGAAGACGGCTGAAATGCAAGAAACCGATCCTAGGAGGCTTGTTTCCGGTCCAGGGAAGGTATTGCTTGGCAGTTCGCGCTGGACTGTTCCCATGAAGCACAGGGTCAGACTGATTTGCATATGGCCATGTCTGAACTGGGGTGGCAGAGTGGGCTAAAGAACGGTGATGGATCAAACCCAGATCTGTTGACTGGGTGTGAGTTTTTGATTGGTTCTGATGCTCTGTCCATCACCACCCCCTTTTGTACCGCTTTGTTCGCCATAAGTTGGCAGGGTATGCTCAGACGTAAGTCCCTTGCTCACTTTGCCACTGGATTCAAGCATGCCTGGCTGAAGACGGCTGAAATGCCAGAAACTGGTCCTACGAAGCTTGTTTCCGGTCCAGGGAAGGCATTGCTTGGCAGTTCGGGCTGAACTGCTCCCATGAGGCACAGGGTCAGAATGATTTGCATATGGCCATGTCTGAAATGGGGTGGCAGAGTGGGCTAAAGAACGGTGATGGATCAAACCCAGATTTGTTGACTGGGTGTGAGTGTTTGATTGGTTCTGATGCTCCGTCCATCACCACCCCCTTTTGTACCACTTTGTTCGACATAAGTTGGCAGGGTATGCTCAGACGTGAGTCCCTTGCTCACTTTGCCACTGGATTCAAGCAAGCCTGGCTGAAAACGGTTGACATGCCAGAAACCTGTCCTAGGAAGCTTGTTTCCGGTCCAGGGAAGGTATTGCTTGGCAGTTCGCGCTGGACTGTTCCCATGAAGCACAGGGTCAGACTGATTTGCATATGGCCATGTCTGAACTGGGGTGGCAGAGTGGGCTAAAGAACGGTGATGGATCACACCCAGATTTGTTGACTGGGTGTGAGTGTTTGATTGGTTCTAATGCTCCGTCCATCACCACCCCCTTTTGTACCGCTTTGTTCGACATAAGTTGGCAGGGTATGCTCAGACGTGAGTCCCTTGCTCACTTTGCCACTGGATTCAAGCAAGCCTGGCTGAAGACGGCTGAAATGCCAGAAACCGATCCTAGGAAGCTTGTTTCCGGTCGAGGGAAGGCATTGCTTGGCAGTTCAGGCTGGACTGTTCCCATGAGGCACAGGGTCAGACTGATTTGCATATGGCCATGTCTGAACTGGGGTGGCAGAGTGGGCTAAAGAACGGTAATTGATCAAACCCAGATCTGTTGACTGGGTGTGAGTGTTTGATTGGTTCTGATGCTCCGTCCATCACCCCCCCCTTTTGTACCGCTTTGTTCGCCATAAGTTGGCAGGGTATGCTCATACTTGAGTCCCTTGCTCACTTTTCCACTGGATTCAAGCAAGCCTGGCTGAAAATGGTTGACATGCCAGAAACCTGTCCTAGGAAGCTTGTTTCCGGTCCAGGGAAGGTATTGCTTGGCAGTTCGCGCTGGACTGTTCCGATGAAGCACAGGGTCATACTGGTTTGCATATGGCCATGTCTGAACTGGGGTGGCAGAGTGGGCTAAAGAACGGTGATGGATCAAACCCAGATCTGTTGACTGGGTGTGAGTGTTTGATTGGTTCTGATGCTCTGTCCATCACCACCCCCTTTTGTACCGCTTTGTTCGCCATAAGTTGGCAGGGTATGCTCAGACGTAAGTCCCTTGATCACTTTGCCACTGGATTCAAGCAAACCTGGCTGAAGACGCCTGAAATGCCAGAAACCGATCCTAGGAAGCTTGTTTCCGGTCCAGGGAAGGCATTGCTTGGCAGTTCAGGCTGGACTGTTCCCATGAGGCACAGGGTCAGACTGATTTGCTTATGGCCATGTCTGAACTGGGGTGGCAGAGTGGGCTAAAGAACGGTTATGGATCAAACCCAGATCTGTTGACTGGGTGTGAGTGTTTGATTGGTTCTGATGCTCCGTCCATCACCACCCCCTTTTGTACCGCTTTGTTCGCCATAAGTTGGCAGGGTATGCTCAGACGTGAGTCCCTTGCTCACTTTGCCACTGGATTCAAGCAAGCCTGGCTGAAGGCTGCTGAATTGCCAGAAACCGGTCCTAGGAAGCTTGTTTCCGGTCCAGGGAAGGCATTGCGTGGCAGTTCGGGCTGGACTGTTCCCATGAGGCACAGGGTCAGACTGATTTGCATAGGGCCATGTTTGACCTGGGGTGGCAGAGTGGGCTAAAGAACGGTGATGGATCAAACCCAGATTTGTTGACTGGGTGTGAGTGTTTGATTGGTTCTGATGCTTCGTCCATCACCACCCCCTTTTGTACCACTTTGTTCGACATAAGTTGGCAGGGTATGCTCAGACGTGAGTCCCTTGCTCACTTTGCCACTGGATTCAAGCAAGCCTGGCTGAAAACGGTTGACATGCCAGAAACCTGTCCTAGGAAGCTTGTTTCCGGTCCAGGGAAGGTATTGCTTGGCAGTTCGCGCTGGACTGTTCCCATGAAGCACAGGGTCAGACTGATTTGCATATGGCCATGTCTGAACTGGGGTGGCAGAGTGGGCTAAAGAACGGTGATGGATCAAACCCAGATTTGTTGACTGGGTGTGAGTGTTTGATTGGTTCTGATGCTCCGTCCATCACCACCCCCTTTTGTACCACTTTGTTCGACATAAGTTGGCAGGGTATGCTCAGACGTGAGTCCCTTGCTCACTTTGCCACTGGATTCAAGCAAGCCTGGCTGAAAACGGTTGACATGCCAGAAACCTGTCCTAGGAAGCTTGTTTCCGGTCCAGGGAAGGTATTGCTTGGCAGTTCGCGCTGGACTGTTCCCATGAAGCACAGGGTCAGACTGATTTGCATATGGCCATGTCTGAACTGGGGTGGCAGAGTGGGCTAAAGAACGGTGATGGATCACACCCAGATTTGTTGACTGGGTGTGAGTGTTTGATTGGTTCTAATGCTCCGTCCATCACCACCCCCTTTTGTACCGCTTTGTTCGACATAAGTTGGCAGGGTATGCTCAGACGTGAGTCCCTTGCTCACTTTGCCACTGGATTCAAGCAAGCCTGGCTGAAGACGGCTGAAATGCCAGAAACCGATCCTAGGAAGCTTGTTTCCGGTCGAGGGAAGGCATTGCTTGGCAGTTCAGGCTGGACTGTTCCCATGAGGCACAGGGTCAGACGGATTTGCATATGGCCATGTCTGAACTGGGGTGGCAGAGTGGGCTAAAGAACGGTTATGGATCAAACCCAGATCTGTTGACTGGGTGTGAGTGTTTGATTGGTTCTGATGCTCCGTCCATCACCACCCCCTTTTGTACCGCTTTGTTCGCCATAAGTTGGCAGGGTATGCTCATACTTGAGTCCCTTGCTCACTTTTCCACTGGATTCAAGCAAGCCTGGCTGAAAACGGTTGACATGCCAGAAACCTGTCCTAGGAAGCTTGTTTCCGGTCCAGGGAAGGTATTGCTTGGCAGTTCGCGCTGGACTGTTCCGATGAAGCACAGGGTCATACTGGTTTGCATATGGCCATGTCCGAACTGGGGTGGCAGAGTGGGCTAAAGAACGGTGATGGATCAAACCCAGATCTGTTGACTGGGTGTGAGTGTTTGATTGGTTCTGATGCTCTGTCCATCACCACCCCCTTTTGTACCGCTTTGTTCGCCATAAGTTGGCAGGGTATGCTCAGACGTAAGTCCCTTGATCACTTTGCCACTGGATTCAAGCAAACCTGGCTGAAGACGCCTGAAATGCCAGAAACCGATCCTAGGAAGCTTGTTTCCGGTCCAGGGAAGGCATTGCTTGGCAGTTCAGGCTGGACTGTTTCCATGAGGCACAGGGTCAGACTGATTTGCTTATGGCCATGTCTGAACTGGGGTGGCAGAGTGGGCTAAAGAACGGTTATGGATCAAACCCAGATCTGTTGACTGGGTGTGAGTGTTTGATTGGTTCTGATGCTCCGTCCATCACCACCCCCTTTTGTACCGCTTTGTTCGCCATAAGTTGGCAGGGTATGCTCAGACGTGAGTCCCTTGCTCACTTTGCCACTGGATTCAAGCAAGCCTGGCTGAAGGCTGCTGAATTGCCAGAAACCGGTCCTAGGAAGCTTGTTTCCGGTCCAGGGAAGGCATTGCTTGGCAGTTCAGGCTGGACTGTTCCCATGAGGCACAGGGTCAGACTGATTTGCATATGGCCATGTCTGAACTGGGGTGGCAGAGTGGGCTAAAGAACGGTGATGGATCACACCCAGATTTGTTGACTGGGTGTGAGTGTTTGATTGGTTCTAATGCTCCGTCCATCACCACCCCCTTTTGTACCGCTTTGTTCGACATAAGTTGGCAGGGTATGCTCAGACGTGAGTCCCTTGCTCACTTTGCCACTGGATTCAAGCAAGCCTGGCTGAAGACGGCTGAAATGCCAGAAACCGATCCTAGGAAGCTTGTTTCCGGTCGAGGGAAGGCATTGCTTGGCAGTTCAGGCTGGACTGTTCCCATGAGGCACAGGGTCAGACTGATTTGCATATGGCCATGTCTGAACTGGGGTGGCAGAGTGGGCTAAAGAACGGTAATTGATCAAACCCAGATCTGTTGACTGGGTGTGAGTGTTTGATTGGTTCTGATGCTCCGTCCATCACCCCCCCCTTTTGTACCGCTTTGTTCGCCATAAGTTGGCAGGGTATGCTCATACTTGAGTCCCTTGCTCACTTTTCCACTGGATTCAAGCAAGCCTGGCTGAAAATGGTTGACATGCCAGAAACCTGTCCTAGGAAGCTTGTTTCCGGTCCAGGGAAGGTATTGCTTGGCAGTTCGCGCTGGACTGTTCCGATGAAGCACAGGGTCATACTGGTTTGCATATGGCCATGTCTGAACTGGGGTGGCAGAGTGGGCTAAAGAACGGTGATGGATCAAACCCAGATCTGTTGACTGGGTGTGAGTGTTTGATTGGTTCTGATGCTCTGTCCATCACCACCCCCTTTTGTACCGCTTTGTTCGCCATAAGTTGGCAGGGTATGCTCAGACGTAAGTCCCTTGATCACTTTGCCACTGGATTCAAGCAAACCTGGCTGAAGACGCCTGAAATGCCAGAAACCGATCCTAGGAAGCTTGTTTCCGGTCCAGGGAAGGCATTGCTTGGCAGTTCAGGCTGGACTGTTCCCATGAGGCACAGGGTCAGACTGATTTGCTTATGGCCATGTCTGAACTGGGGTGGCAGAGTGGGCTAAAGAACGGTTATGGATCAAACCCAGATCTGTTGACTGGGTGTGAGTGTTTGATTGGTTCTGATGCTCCGTCCATCACCACCCCCTTTTGTACCGCTTTGTTCGCCATAAGTTGGCAGGGTATGCTCAGACGTGAGTCCCTTGCTCACTTTGCCACTGGATTCAAGCAAGCCTGGCTGAAGGCTGCTGAATTGCCAGAAACCGGTCCTAGGAAGCTTGTTTCCGGTCCAGGGAAGGCATTGCGTGGCAGTTCGGGCTGGACTGTTCCCATGAGGCACAGGGTCAGACTGATTTGCATAGGGCCTGGGGTGGCAGAGTGGGCTAAAGAACGGTGATGGATCAAACCCAGATTTGTTGACTGGGTGTGAGTGTTTGATTGGTTCTGATGCTTCGTCCATCACCACCCCCTTTTGTACCACTTTGTTCGACATAAGTTGGCAGGGTATGCTCAGACGTGAGTCCCTTGCTCACTTTGCCACTGGATTCAAGCAAGCCTGGCTGAAAACGGTTGACATGCCAGAAACCTGTCCTAGGAAGCTTGTTTCCGGTCCAGGGAAGGTATTGCTTGGCAGTTCGCGCTGGACTGTTCCCATGAAGCACAGGGTCAGACTGATTTGCATATGGCCATGTCTGAACTGGGGTGGCAGAGTGGGCTAAAGAACGGTGATGGATCAAACCCAGATTTGTTGACTGGGTGTGAGTGTTTGATTGGTTCTGATGCTCCGTCCATCACCACCCCCTTTTGTACCACTTTGTTCGACATAAGTTGGCAGGGTATGCTCAGACGTGAGTCCCTTGCTCACTTTGCCACTGGATTCAAGCAAGCCTGGCTGAAAACGGTTGACATGCCAGAAACCTGTCCTAGGAAGCTTGTTTCCGGTCCAGGGAAGGTATTGCTTGGCAGTTCGCGCTGGACTGTTCCCATGAAGCACAGGGTCAGACTGATTTGCATATGGCCATGTCTGAACTGGGGTGGCAGAGTGGGCTAAAGAACGGTGATGGATCACACCCAGATTTGTTGACTGGGTGTGAGTGTTTGATTGGTTCTAATGCTCCGTCCATCACCACCCCCTTTTGTACCGCTTTGTTCGACATAAGTTGGCAGGGTATGCTCAGACGTGAGTCCCTTGCTCACTTTGCCACTGGATTCAAGCAAGCCTGGCTGAAGACGGCTGAAATGCCAGAAACCGATCCTAGGAAGCTTGTTTCCGGTCGAGGGAAGGCATTGCTTGGCAGTTCAGGCTGGACTGTTCCCATGAGGCACAGGGTCAGACGGATTTGCATATGGCCATGTCTGAACTGGGGTGGCAGAGTGGGCTAAAGAACGGTTATGGATCAAACCCAGATCTGTTGACTGGGTGTGAGTGTTTGATTGGTTCTGATGCTCCGTCCATCACCACCCCCTTTTGTACCGCTTTGTTCGCCATAAGTTGGCAGGGTATGCTCATACTTGAGTCCCTTGCTCACTTTTCCACTGGATTCAAGCAAGCCTGGCTGAAAACGGTTGACATGCCAGAAACCTGTCCTAGGAAGCTTGTTTCCGGTCCAGGGAAGGTATTGCTTGGCAGTTCGCGCTGGACTGTTCCGATGAAGCACAGGGTCATACTGGTTTGCATATGGCCATGTCTGAACTGGGGTGGCAGAGTGGGCTAAAGAACGGTGATGGATCAAACCCAGATCTGTTGACTGGGTGTGAGTGTTTGATTGGTTCTGATGCTCTGTCCATCACCACCCCCTTTTGTACCGCTTTGTTCGCCATAAGTTGGCAGGGTATGCTCAGACGTAAGTCCCTTGATCACTTTGCCACTGGATTCAAGCAAACCTGGCTGAAGACGCCTGAAATGCCAGAAACCGATCCTAGGAAGCTTGTTTCCGGTCCAGGGAAGGCATTGCTTGGCAGTTCAGGCTGGACTGTTTCCATGAGGCACAGGGTCAGACTGATTTGCTTATGGCCATGTCTGAACTGGGGTGGCAGAGTGGGCTAAAGAACGGTTATGGATCAAACCCAGATCTGTTGACTGGGTGTGAGTGTTTGATTGGTTCTGATGCTCCGTCCATCACCACCCCCTTTTGTACCGCTTTGTTCGCCATAAGTTGGCAGGGTATGCTCAGACGTGAGTCCCTTGCTCACTTTGCCACTGGATTCAAGCAAGCCTGGCTGAAGGCTGCTGAATTGCCAGAAACCGGTCCTAGGAAGCTTGTTTCCGGTCCAGGGAAGGCATTGCGTGGCAGTTCGGGCTGGACTGTTCCCATGAGGCACAGGGTCAGACTGATTTGCATAGGGCCATGTTTGACCTGGGGTGGCAGAGTGGGCTAAAGAACAGTGATGGATCAAACCCAGATTTGTTGACTGGGTGTGAGTGTTTGATTGGTTCTAATGCTCCGTCCATCACCACCCCCTTTTGTACCGCTTTGTTCGACATAAGTTGGCAGGGTATGCTCAGACGTGAGTCCCTTGCTCACTTTGCCACTGGATTCAAGCAAGCCTGGCTGAAGACGGCTGAAATGTCAGAAACTGGTCCTAGGAAGCTTGTTTCCGGTCCAGGGAAGGTATTGCTTGGCAGTTCGTGCTGGACTGTTCCCATGAAGCACAGGGTCAGACTGATTTGCATATGGCCATGTCTGAACTGGGGTGGCAGAGTGGGCTAAAGAACGGTGATGGATCAAACCCAGATCTGTTGACTGGGTGTGAGTGTTTGATTGGTTGTGATGCTCTGTCCATCACCACCCCCTTTTGTACCGCTTTGTTCGCCATAAGTTGGCAGGGTATGCTCAGACGTAAGTCCCTTGCTCACTTTGCCACTGGATTCAAGCAAGCCTGGCTGAAGACGGCTGAAATGCCAGAAACCGATCCTAGGAAGCTTGTTTCCGGTCGAGGGAAGGCATTGCTTGGCAGTTCAGGCTGGACTGTTCCCATGAGGCACAGGGTCAGACTGATTTGCATATGGCCATGTCTGAACTGGGGTGGCAGAGTGGGCTAAAGAACAGTTATGGATCAAACCCAGATCTGTTGACTGGGTGTGAGTGTTTGATTGGTTCTGATGCTCCGTCCATCACCACCCCCTTTTGTACCGCTTTGTTCGCCATAAGTTGGCAGGGTATGCTCAGACGTAAGTCCCTTGCTCACTTTGCCACTGGATTCAAGCAAGTCTGGCTGAAGACGGCTGAAATGCCAGAAACCGGTCCTAGGAAGCTTGTTTCCGGTCCAGGGAAGGCATTGCTTGGCAGTTTGGGCTGGTCTGTTCCCATGAGGCACAGGGTCAGACTGATTTGCATGTGGCCATGTCTGAACTGGGGTGGCAGAGAGGGCTAAAGAACGGTGATGGATCAAACCCAGATCTATTGACTGGGTGTGAGTGTTTGATTGGTTCTGATGCTCCGTCCATCACCACCCCCTTTTGTACCGCTTTGTTCGCCATAAGTTGGCAGGGTATGCTCAGACGTAAGTCCCTTGCTCACTTTGCCACTGGATTCAAGCAAGCCTGGCTGAAGACGGCTGAAATGCCAGAAACCGGTCCTACGAAGCTTGTTTCCGGTCCAGGGAAGGCATTGCTTGGCAGTTCGGGCTGAACTGCTCCCATGAGGCACAGGGTCAGAATGATTTGCATATGGCCATGTCTGAAATGGGGTGGCAGAGTGGGCTAAAGAACGGTGATGGATCAAACCCAGATTTGTTGACTGGGTGTGAGTGTTTGATTGGTTCTGATGCTCCGTCCATCACCACCCCCTTTTGTACCACTTTGTTCGACATAAGTTGGCAGGGTATGCTCAGACGTGAGTCCCTTGCTCACTTTGCCACTGGATTCAAGCAAGCCTGGCTGAAAACGGTTGACATGCCAGAAACCTGTCCTAGGAAGCTTGTTTCCGGTCCAGGGAAGGTATTGCTTGGCAGTTCGCGCTGGACTGTTCCCATGAAGCACAGGGTCAGACTGATTTGCATATGGCCATGTCTGAACTGGGGTGGCAGAGTGGGCTAAAGAACGGTGATGGATCAAACCCAGATTTGTTGACTGGGTGTGAGTGTTTGATTGGTTCTGATGCTCCGTCCATCACCACCCCCTTTTGTACCACTTTGTTCGACATAAGTTGGCAGGGTATGCTCAGACATGAGTCCCTTGCTCACTTTGCCACTGGATTCAAGCAAGCCTGGCTGAAAACGGTTGACATGCCAGAAACCTGTCCTAGGAAGCTTGTTTCCGGTCCAGGGAAGGTATTGCTTGGCAGTTCGCGCTGGACTGTTCCCATGAAGCACAGGGTCAGACTGATTTGCATATGGCCATGTCTGAACTGGGGTGGCAGAGTGGGCTAAAGAACGGTGATGGATCACACCCAGATTTGTTGACTGGGTGTGAGTGTTTGATTGGTTCTAATGCTCCGTCCATCACCACCCCCTTTTGTACCGCTTTGTTCGACATAAGTTGGCAGGGTATGCTCAGACGTGAGTCCCTTGCTCACTTTGCCACTGGATTCAAGCAAGCCTGGCTGAAGACGGCTGAAATGCCAGAAACCGATCCTAGGAAGCTTGTTTCCGGTCGAGGGAAGGCATTGCTTGGCAGTTCAGGCTGGACTGTTCCCATGAGGCACAGGGTCAGACTGATTTGCATATGGCCATGTCTGAACTGGGGTGGCAGAGTGGGCTAAAGAACGGTTATGGATCAAACCCAGATCTGTTGACTGGGTGTGAGTGTTTGATTGGTTCTGATGCTCCGTCCATCACCACCCCCTTTTGTACCGCTTTGTTCGCCATAAGTTGGCAGGGTATGCTCATACTTGAGTCCCTTGCTCACTTTTCCACTGGATTCAAGCAAGCCTGGCTGAAAACGGTTGACATGCCAGAAACCTGTCCTAGGAAGCTTGTTTCCGGTCCAGGGAAGGTATTGCTTGGCAGTTCGCGCTGGACTGTTCCGATGAAGCACAGGGTCATACTGGTTTGCATATGGCCATGTCTGAACTGGGGTGGCAGAGTGGGCTAAAGAACGGTGATGGATCAAACCCAGATCTGTTGACTGGGTGTGAGTGTTTGATTGGTTCTGATGCTCTGTCCATCACCACCCCCTTTTGTACCGCTTTGTTCGCCATAAGTTGGCAGGGTATGCTCAGACGTAAGTCCCTTGATCACTTTGCCACTGGATTCAAGCAAACCTGGCTGAAGACGCCTGAAATGCCAGAAACCGATCCTAGGAAGCTTGTTTCCGGTCCAGGGAAGGCATTGCTTGGCAGTTCAGGCTGGACTGTTCCCATGAGGCACAGGGTCAGACTGATTTGCATAGGGCCATGTTTGACCTGGGGTGGCAGAGTGGGCTAAAGAATGGTGATGGATCAAACCCAGATTTGTTGACTGGGTGTGAGTGTTTGATTGGTTCTAATGCTCCGTCCATCACCACCCCCTTTTGTACCGCTTTGTTCGACATAAGTTGGCAGGGTATGCTCAGACGTGAGTCCCTTGCTCACTTTGCCACTGGATTCAAGCAAGCCTGGCTGAAGACGGCTGAAATGTCAGAAACTGGTCCTAGGAAGCTTGTTTCCGGTCCAGGGAAGGCATTGCTTGGCAGTTCGGGCTAGACTGTTCCCATGAGGCACAGGGTCAGACTGATTTGCATATGGCCATGTCTGAACTGGGGTGGCAGAGTGGGCTAAAGAACGGTGATGGATCAAACCCAGATTTGTTGACTGGGTGTGAGTGTTTCATCGGTTCTGATGCTCTGTCCATCACCACCCCCTTTTGTACCGCTTTGTTCGCCATAAGTTGCAGGGTATGCTCAGACGTGAGTCCCTTGCTCACTTTGCCACTGGATTCAAGCAAGCCTGGCTGAAGACGGCTGAAATGCCAGAAACCGGTCATAGGAAGCTTGTTTCTGGTCCAGGGAAGGCATTGATTGGCAGTTTGGGCTGGACTGTTCCCATGAGGCACAGGGTCAGACTAATTTGCATGTGGTCATGTCTGAACTGGGGTGGCAGAGTGGGCTAAAGAACGGTGATGGATCAAACCCAGATGTGTTGACTGGATGTGAGTGTTTGATTCGTTCTGATGCTCCGTCCATCACCACCTCCTTTTGTACCGCTTTGTTCGGCATAAGTTGGCAGGGTATGCTCAGACGGGAGTCCCTTGCTCACTTTGCCACTGGATTCAACCAAGCCTGGCTGAAAACGGTTGACATACCAGAAACCGGTCCTAGGAAGCTTGTTTCCGGTCCAGGGAAGGCATTGCTTGGCAGTTTGGGCTGGACTGTTCCCATGAGGCACAGGGTCAGACTGATTTGCATGTGGCCATGTCTGAACTGGGGTGGCAGAGAGGGCTAAAGAACGGTGATGGATCAAACCCAGATCTATTGACTGGGTGTGAGTGTTTGATTGGTTCTGATGCTCCGTCCATCACCACCCCCTTTTGTACCGCTTTGTTCGCCATAAGTTGGCAGGGTATGCTCAGACGTAAGTCCCTTGCTCACTTTGCCACTGGCTTCAAGCAAGCCTGGCTGAAGACGGCTGAAATGCCAGAAACCGGTCCTACGAAGCTTGTTTCCGGTCCAGGGAAGGCATTGCTTGGCAGTTCGGGCTGAACTGCTCCCATGAGGCACAGGGTCAGAATGATTTGCATATGGCCATGTCTGAAATGGGGTGGCAGAGTGGGCTAAAGAACGGTGATGGATCAAACCCAGATTTGTTGACTGGGTGTGAGTGTTTGATTGGTTCTGATGCTCCGTCCATCACCACCCCCTTTTGTACCACTTTGTTCGACATAAGTTGGCAGGGTATGCTCAGACGTGAGTCCCTTGCTCACTTTGCCACTGGATTCAAGCAAGCCTGGCTGAAGACGGCTGAAATGCCAGAAACCGATCCTAGGAAGCTTGTTTCCGGTCCAGGGAAGGCGTTGCTTGGCAGTTCAGGCTGGACTGTTCCCATGAGGCACAGGGTCAGACTGATTTGCATATGGCCATGTCTGAACTGGGGTGGCAGAGTGGGCTAAAGAACGGTTATGGATCAAACCCAGATCTGTTGACTGGGTGTGAGTGTTTTATTGGTTCTGATGCTCCGTCCATCACCACCCCCTTTTGTACCGCTTTGTTCGACATAAGTTGGCAGGGTATGCTCAGACGTGAGTGCCTTGCTCACTTTGCCACTGGATTCAAGCAAGCCTGGCTGAAGACGGCTGAAATGCCAGAAACCGATCCTAGGAAGCCTGTTTCTGGTCCAGGGAAGGCATTGCTTGGCAGTTCAGTCTGGACTGTTCCCATGAGGCACAGGGTCAGACTGATTTGCATATGGCCATGTCTGAACTGGGGTAGCAGAGTGGGCTAAAGAACGGTTATGGATCAAACCCAGATCTGTTGACTGGGTGTGAGTGTTTGATTGGTTCTGAAGCTCCGTCCATCACCACCCCCTTTTGTACCGCTTTGTTCGCCATAAGTTGGCAGGGTATGCTCATACGTGAGTCCCTTGCTCACTTTTCCACTGGATTCAAGCAAGCCTGGCTGAAAACGGTTGACATGGTAGAAACCTGTCCTAGGAAGCTTGTTTCCGGTCCAGGGAAGGTATTGCTTGGCAGTTCGTGCTGGACTGTTCCCATGAAGCACAGGGTCAGACTGATTTGCATATGGCCATGTCTGAACTGGGGTGGCAGAGTGGGCTAAAGAACGGTGATGGATCAAACCCAGATCTGTTGACTGGGTGTGAGTGTTTGATTGGTTGTGATGCTCTGTCCATCACCACCCCCTTTTGTACCGCTTTGTTCGCCATAAGTTGGCAGGGTATGCTCAGACGTAAGTCCCTTGCTCACTTTGCCACTGGATTCAAGCAAGCCTGGCTGAAGACGGCTGAAATGCCAGAAACCGATCCTAGGAAGCTTGTTTCCGGTCGAGGGAAGGCATTGCTTGGCAGTTCAGGCTGGACTGTTCCCATGAGGCACAGGGTCAGACTGATTTGCATATGGCCATGTCTGAACTGGGGTGGCAGAGTGGGCTAAAGAACGGTTATGGATCAAACCCAGATCTGTTGACTGGGTGTGAGTGTTTGATTGGTTCTGATGCTCCGTCCATCACCACCCCCTTTTGTACCGCTTTGTTCGCCATAAGTTGGCAGGGTATGCTCAGACGTAAGTCCCTTGCTCACTTTGCCACTGGATTCAAGCAAGTCTGGCTGAAGACGGCTGAAATGCCAGAAACCGGTCCTAGGAAGCTTGTTTCCGGTCCAGGGAAGGCATTGCTTGGCAGTTTGGGCTGGACTGTTCCCATGAGGCACAGGGTCAGACTGATTTGCATGTGGCCATGTCTGAACTGGGGTGGCAGAGAGGGCTAAAGAACGGTGATGGATCAAACCCAGATCTATTGACTGGGTGTGAGTGTTTGATTGGTTCTGATGCTCCGTCCATCACCACCCCCTTTTGTACCGCTTTGTTCGCCATAAGTTGGCAGGGTATGCTCAGACGTAAGTCCCTTGCTCACTTTGCCACTGGATTCAAGCAAGCCTGGCTGAAGACGGCTGAAATGCCAGAAACCGGTCCTACGAAGCTTGTTTCCGGTCCAGGGAAGGCATTGCTTGGCAGTTCGGGCTGAACTGCTCCCATGAGGCACAGGGTCAGAATGATTTGCTTATGGCCATGTCTGAAATGGGGTGGCAGAGTGGGCTAAAGAACGGTGATGGATCAAACCCAGATTTGTTGACTGGGTGTGAGTGTTTGATTGGTTCTGATGCTCCGTCCATCACCACCCCCTTTTGTACCACTTTGTTCGACATAAGTTGGCAGGGTATGCTCAGACGTGAGTCCCTTGCTCACTTTGCCACTGGATTCAAGCAAGCCTGGCTGAAGACGGCTGAAATGCCAGAAACCGATCCTAGGAAGCTTGTTTCCGGTCCAGGGAAGGCGTTGCTTGGCAGTTCAGGCTGGACTGTTCCCATGAGGCACAGGGTCAGACTGATTTGCATATGGCCATGTCTGAACTGGGGTGGCAGAGTGGGCTAAAGAACGGTTATGGATCAAACCCAGATCTGTTGACTGGGTGTGAGTGTTTGATTGGTTCTGATGCTCCGTCCATCACCACCCCCTTTTGTACCGCTTTGTTCGACATAAGTTGGCAGGGTACGCTCAGACGTGAGTGCCTTGCTAACTTTGCCACTGGATTCAAGCAAGCCTGGCTGAAGACGGCTGAAATGCCAGAAACCGATCCTAGGAAGCCTGTTTCTGGTCCAGGGAAGGCATTGCTTGGCAGTTCAGTCTGGACTGTTCCCATGAGGCACAGGGTCAGACTGATTTGCATATGGCCATGTCTGAACTGGGGTAGCAGAGTGGGCTAAAGAACGGTTATGGATCAAACCCAGATCTGTTGACTGGGTGTGAGTGTTTGATTGGTTCTGATGCTCCGTCCATCACCACCCCCTTTTGTACCGCTTTGTTCGCCATAAGTTGGCAGGGTATGCTCATACGTGAGTCCCTTGCTCACTTTTCCACTGGATTCAAGCAAGCCTGGCTGAAAACGGTTGACATGGCAGAAACCTGTCCTAGGAAGCTTGTTTCCGGTCCAGGGAAGGTATTGCTTGGCAGTTCGCGCTGGACTGTTCCCATGAAGCACAGGGTCAGACTGATTTGCATATGGCCATGTCTGAACTGGGGTGGCAGAGTGGGCTAAAGAACGGTGATGGATCAAACCCAGATCTGTTGACTGGGTGTGAGTGTTTGATTGGTTCTGATGCTCCGTCCATCACCACCCCCTTTTGTACCGCTTTGTTCGCCATAAGTTGGCAGGGTATGCTCAGACGTAAGTCCCTTGCTCACTTTGCCACTGGATTCAAGCAAGTCTGGCTGAAGACGGCTGAAATGCCAGAAACCGGTCCTAGGAAGCTTGTTTCCGGTCCAGGGAAGGCATTGCTTGGCAGTTTGGGCTGGACTGTTCCCATGAGGCACAGGGTCAGACTGATTTGCATGTGGCCATGTCTGAACTGGGGTGGCAGAGTGGGCTAAAGAACGGTTATGGATCAAACCCAGATCTGTTGACTGGGTGTGAGTGTTTGATTGGTTCTGATGCTCCGTCCATCACCACCCCCTTTTGTACCGCTTTGTTCGACATAAGTTGGCAGGGTATGCTCAGACGTGAGTGCCTTGCTCACTTTGCCACTGGATTCAAGCAAGCCTGGCTGAAGACGGCTGAAATGCCAGAAACCGATCCTAGGAAGCCTGTTTCTGGTCCAGGGAAGGCATTGCTTGGCAGTTCAGTCTGGACTGTTCCCATGAGGCACAGGGTCAGACTGATTTGCATATGGCCATGTCTGAACTGGGGTAGCAGAGTGGGCTAAAGAACGGTTATGGATCAAACCCAGATCTGTTGACTGGGTGTGAGTGTTTGATTGGTTCTGATGCTCCGTCCATCACCACCCCCTTTTGTACCGCTTTGTTCGCCATAAGTTGGCAGGGTATGCTCATACGTGAGTCCCTTGCTCACTTTTCCACTGGATTCAAGCAAGCCTGGCTGAAAACGGTTGACATGGCAGAAACCTGTCCTAGGAAGCTTGTTCCCGTCCAGGGAAGGTATTGCTTGGCAGTTCGCGCTGGACTGTTCCCATGAAGCACAGGGTCAGACTGATTTGCATATGGCCATGTCTGAACTGGGGTGGCAGAGTGGGCTAAAGAACGGTGATGGATCAAACCCAGATCTGTTGACTGGGTGTGAGTGTTTGATTGGTTGTGATGCTCTGTCCATCACCACCCCCTTTTGTACCGCTTTGTTCGCCATAAGTTGGCAGGGTATGCTCAGACGTAAGTCCCTTGCTCACTTTGCCACTGGATTCAAGCAAGCCTGGCTGAAGACGGCTGAAATGCCAGAAACCGATCCTAGGAAGCTTGTTTCCGGTCGAGGGAAGGCATTGCTTGGCAGTTCAGGCTGGACTGTTCCCATGAGGCACAGGGTCAGACTGATTTGCATATGGCCATGTCTGAACTGGGGTGGCAGAGTGGGCTAAAGAACGGTTATGGATCAAACCCAGATCTGTTGACTGGGTGTGAGTGTTTGATTGGTTCTGATGCTCCGTCCATCACCACCCCCTTTTGTACCGCTTTGTTCGCCATAAGTTGGCAGGGTATGCTCATACTTGAGTCCCTTGCTCACTTTTCCACTGGATTCAAGCAAGCCTGGCTGAAAACGGTTGACATGCCAGAAACCTGTCCTAGGAAGCTTGTTTCCGGTCCAGGGAAGGTATTGCTTGGCAGTTCGCGCTGGCCTGTTCCCATGAAGCACAGGGTCATACTGGTTTGCATATGGCCATGTCTGAACTGGGGTGGCAGAGTGGGCTAAAGAACGGTGATGGATCAAACCCAGATCTGTTGACTGGGTGTGAGTGTTTGATTGGTTCTGATGCTCTGTCCATCACCACCCCCTTTTGTACCGCTTTGTTCGCCATAAGTTGGCAGGGTATGCTCAGACGTAAGTCCCTTGATCACTTTGCCACTGGATTCAAGCAAACCTGGCTGAAGACGGCTGAAATGCCAGAAACCGATCCTAGGAAGCTTGTTTCCGGTCCAGGGAAGGCATTGCTTGGCAGTTCAGGCTGGACTGTTCCCATGAGGCACAGGGTCAGACTGATTTGCTTATGGCCATGTCTGAACTGGGGTGGCAGAGTGGGCTAAAGAACGGTTATGGATCAAACCCAGATCTGTTGACTGGGTGTGAGTGTTTGATTGGTTCTGATGCTCCGTCCATCACCACCCCCTTTTGTACCGCTTTGTTCGCCATAAGTTGGCAGGGTATGCTCAGACGTGAGTCCCTTGCTCACTTTGCCACTGGATTCAAGCAAGCCTGGCTGAAGGCTGCTGAATTGCCAGAAACCGGTCCTAGGAAGCTTGTTTCCGGTCCAGGGAAGGCATTGCGTGGCAGTTCGGGCTGGACTGTTCCCATGAGGCACAGGGTCAGACTGATTTGCATAGGGCCATGTTTGACATGGGGTCGCAGAGTGGGCTAAAGAACGGTTATGGATCAAACCCAGACATGTTGACTGGGTGTGAGTGTTTGATTGGTTCTGATGCTCCGTCCATCACCACCCCCTTTTGTACCGCTTTGTTTGCCATAAGTTGGCAGGGTATGCTCATACGTGAGTTCCTTGCTCACTTTTCCACTGGATTCAACCAAGCCTGGCTGAAAACGGTTGACATACCAGAAACCTGTCCTAGGAAGCTTGTTTCCGGTCCAGGGAAGGTATTGCTTGGCAGTTTGCGCTGGACTGTTCCCATGAAGCACAGGGTCAGACTGATTTGCATATGGCCATGTCTGAACTGGGGTGGCAGAGTGGGCTAAAGAACGGTGATGGATCAAACCCAGATCTGTTGACTGGGTGTGAGTTTTTGATTGGTTCTGATGCTCTGTCCATCACCACCCCCTTTTGTACCGCTTTGTTCGCCATAAGTTGGCAGGGTATGCTCAGACGTAAGTCCCTTGCTCACTTTGCCACTGGATTTAAGCAAGCCTGGCTGAAGACGGCTGAAATGCCAGAAACCGGTCCTACGAAGCTTGTTTCCGGTCCAGGGAAGGCATTGCTTGGCAGTTCGGGCTGAACTGCTCCCATGAGGCACAGGGTCAGAATGATTTGCATATGGCCATGTCTGAAATGGGGTGGCAGAGTGGGCTAAAGAACGGTGATGGATCAAACCCAGATTTGTTGACTGGGTGTGAGTGTTTGATTGGTTCTGATGCTCCGTCCATCACCACCCCCTTTTGTACCACTTTGTTCGACATAAGTTGGCAGGGTATGCTCAGACGTGAGTCCCTTGCTCACTTTGCCACTGGATTCAAGCAAGCCTGGCTGAAGACGGCTGAAATGCCAGAAACCGATCCTAGGAAGCTTGTTTCCGGTCCAGGGAAGGCATTGCTTGGCAGTTCAGGCTGGGCTGTTCCCATGAGTCACAGGGTCAGACTGATTTGCATATGGCCATGTCTGAACTGGGGTGGCAGAGTGGGCTAAAGAACGGTTATGGATCAAACCCAGATCTGTTGACTGGGTGTGAGTGTTTGATTGGTTCTGATGCTCCGTCCATCACCACCCCCTTTTGTACCGCTTTGTTCGACATAAGTTGGCAGGGTATGCTCAGACGTGAGTGCCTTGCTCACTTTGCCACTGGATTCAAGCAAGCCTGGCTGAAGACGGCTGAAATGCCAGAAACCGATCCTAGGAAGCCTGTTTCTGGTCCAGGGAAGGCATTGCTTGGCAGTTCAGTCTGGACTGTTCCCATGAGGCACAGGGTCAGACTGATTTGCATATGGCCATGTCTGAACTGGGGTAGCAGAGTGGGCTAAAGAACGGTTATGGATCAAACCCAGATCTGTTGACTGGGTGTGAGTGTTTGATTGGTTGTGATGCTCCGTCCATCACCACCCCCTTTTGTACCGCTTTGTTCGACAGAAGTTGGCAGGGTATGCTCAGACGTGAGTCCCTTGCTCACTTTGCCACTGGATTCAAGCAAGCCTGGCTGAAGACGGCTGAAATGCCAGAAACCGATCCTAGGAAGCTTGTTTCCGGTCCAGGGAAGGCATTGCTTGGCAGTTCAGGCTGGACTGTTCCCATGAGGCACAGGGTCAGACTGATTTGCATATGGCCATGTCTGAACTGGGGTGGCAGAGTGGGCTAAAGAACGGATATGGATCAAACCCAGATCTGTTGACTGGGAGTGAGTGTTTGATTGGTTCTGATGCTCCGTCCATCACCACCCCCTTTTGTACCACTTTGTTTGCCATAAGTTGGCAGGGTATGCTCATACGTGAGTCCCTTGCTCACTTTGCCATTGGATTCAAGCAAGCCTGGCTGAAGACGGCTGAAATGCCAGAAACCGGTCCTACGAAGCTTGTTTCCGGTCCAGGGAAGGCATTGCTTGGCAGTTCGAGCTGAACTGCTCCCATGAGGCACAGGGTCAGACTGATTTGCATATGGCCATGTCTGAAATGGGGTGGCAGAGTGGGCTAAAGAACGGTGATGGATCAAACCCAGATTTGTTGACTGGGTGTGAGTGTTTGATTGGTTCTGATGCTCCGTCCATCACCACCCCCTTTTGTACCGCTTTGTTCGACATAAGTTGGCAGGGTATGCTCAGACGTGAGTCCCTTACTCACTTTGCCACTGGATTCAAGCAAGCCTGGCTGAAGACGGCTGAAATGCCAGAAACCGATCCTAGGAAGCTTGTTTCCGGTCCAGGTAAGGCATTGCTTGGCAGTTCAGGCTGGACTGTTCCCATGAGGCACAGGGTCAGACTGATTTGCATATGGCCATGTCTGAACTGGGGTGGCAGAGTGGGCTAAAGAACGGTTATGGATCAAACCCAGATCTGTTGACTGGGTGTGAGTGTTTGATTGGTTCTGATGCTCCGTCCATCACCACCCCCTTTTGTACCGCTTTGTTCGCCATAAGTTGGCAGGGTATGCTCATACGTGAGTCCCTTGCTCACTTTGCCACTGGATTCAAGCAAGCCTGGCTGAAAACGGTTGACATGCCAGAAACCTGTCCTAGGAAGCTTGTTTCCGGTCCAGGGAAGGTATTGCTTGGCAGTTCGCGCTGGACTGTTCCCATGAAGCACTGGGTCAGACTGATTTGCATATGGCCATGTCTGAACTGGGGTGACAGAGTGGGCTAAAGAACGGTGATGGATCACACCCAGATTTGTTGACTGGGTGTGAGTGTTTGATTGGTTCTAATGCTCCGTCCATCACCACACCCTTTTGAACCGCTTTGTTCGACATAAGTTGGCAGGGTATGCTCAGACGTGAGTCCCTTGCTAACTTTGCCACAGGATTCAAGCAAGCCTGGCTGAAGACGGCTGAAATGCCAGAAACCGGTCCTAGGAAGCTTGTTTCCGGTCCAGGGAAGGGGCAGTTTGGGCTGGACTGTTCCCTTGAGGCACAGGTTCAGACTGATTTGCATATGGCCATGTCTGAACTGGGGTGGCAGAGTGGGCTAAAGAACAGTTATGGATCAAACCCAGATCTGTTGACTGGGTGTGAGTGTTTGATTGGTTCTGATGCTCCGTCCATCACCACCCCCTTTTGTACCGCTTTGTTCGCCATAAGTTGGCAGGGTATGCTCATACGTGAGTCCCTTGCTCACTTTTCCACTGGATTCAAGCAAGCCTGGCTGAAAACGGTTGACTTGCCAGAAACCTGTCCTAGGAAGCTTGTTTCCGGTCCAGGGAAGGTATTGCTTGGCAGTTCACGCTGGACTGTTCCCATGAAGCACAGGGTCAGACTGATTTGCATATGGCCATGTCTGAACTGGGGTGGCAGAGTGGGCTAAAGAACGGTAATGGATCAAACCCAGATCTGTTGACTGGGTGTGAGTGTTTGATTGGTTCTGATGCTCTGTCCATCACCACCCCCTTTTGTACCGCTTTGTTCGCCATAAGTTGGCAGGGAATGCTCAGACGTAAGTCCCTTGCTCACTTTGCCACTGGTCAAGCAAGCCTGGCTGAAGACAGCTGAAATGCCAGAAACCGGTCCTACGAAGCTTGTTTCCGGTCCAGGGAAGGCATTGCTTGGCAGTTTGGGCTGAACTGCTCCCATGAGGCACAGGGTCAGACTGATTTGCATATGGCCATGTCTGAAATGGGGTGGCAGAGTGGGCTAAAGAACGGTGATAGATCAAACCCAGATTTGTTGACTGGGTGTGAGTGTTTGATTGGTTCTGATGCTCCGTCCATCACCACCCCCTTTTGTACTGCTTTGTTCGACATAAGTTGGCAGGGTATGCTCAGACGTGAGTCCCTTGCTCACTTTGACACTGGATTCAAGCAAGCCTGGCTGAAGACGGCTGAAATGCCAGAAACCGATCCTAGGAAGCTTGTTTCCGGTCCAGGGAAGGCATTGCTTGGCAGTTCAGGCTGGACTGTTCCCATGAGGCACAGGGTCAGTCTGATTTGCATATGGCCATGTCTGAACTGGGGTGGCAGAGTGGGCTAAAGAACGGTTATGGATCAAACCCAGATCTGTTGACTGGGTGTGAGTGTTTGATTGGTTCTGATGCTCCGTCCATCACCACCCCTTTTTGTACCGCTTTGTTCGCCATAAGTTGGCAGGGTATGCTCAGACGTAAGTCCCTTGATCACTTTGCCACTGGATTCAAGCAAGTCTGGCTGAAGACGGCTGAAATGCCAGAAACCGGTCCTAGGAAGCTTGTTTCTGGTCCAGGGAAGGCATTGCTTGGCAGTTTGGGCTGGACTGTTCCCATGAGGCACAGGGTCAGACTGATTTGCATGTGGCCATGTCTGAACTGGGGTGGCAGAGAGGGCTAAAGAACGGTGATGTATCAAACCCAGATCTGTTGACTGGGTGTGAGTTTTTGATTGGTTCTGATGTTCCGTCCATCACCACCCCCTTTTGTACCGCTTTGTTCGCCATAAGTTGGCAGGGTATGCTCAGACGTGAGTCCCTTGCTCACTTTGCCACTGGATTCAAGCAAGCCTGGCTGAAGACAGCTGAAATGCCAGAAACTGGTCCTAGAAAGCTTGTTTCCGGTCAAGGGAAGGCATTGCTTGGCAGTTCGGGCTAGACTGTTCCCATGAGGCACATGGTCAGACTGATTTGCATATGGTCATGTCTGAACTGGGGTGGCAGAGTGGGCTAAAGAACGGTGATGGATCAAACCCAGATGTGTTGACTGGATGTGAGTGTTTGATTGGTTCTGATGCTCCGTCCATCACCACCTCCATTTGTACCGCTTTGTTCGGCATAAGTTGGCAGGGTATGCTCAGACGGGAGTCCCTTGCTCACCTTGCCACTGGATTCAAGCAAGCCTGGCTGAAAACGGCTGAAATGCCAGAAACCGGTCCTAGGAAGCTTGTTTCCGGTCCAGGGAAGGCATTGCTTGGCAGTTCGGGCTGGACTGTTCCCATGAGGCACAGGGTCAGACTGATTTGCATATGGCCATGTCTGAACTGGGGTGGCAGAGTGGGCTAAAGAACGGTGATGAATCAAACCCAGATTTGTTGACTGGGTGTGAGTGTTTGATTGGTTCTGATGCTCTGTCCATCACCACCCCCATTTGTACCGCTTTGTTCGCCATAAGTTGGCAGGGTATGCTCAGACGTGAGTCCCTTGCTCACTTTGCCACTGGATTCAAGCAAGTCTGGCTGAAGACGGCTGAAATGCCAGAAACCGGTCCTAGGAAGCATGTTTCCGGTCCAGGGAAGGCATTGCTTGGCAGTTCGGGCTGGACTGTTCCCATGAAGCACAGGGTCAGACTGATTAGTGTATGGCCATGTGTGATCTGGAGTGGCAGAGTGAGCTAAAGAACGGTGATGGATCAAACCCAGATCTGTTGATTGGGTGTGAGTGTTTGATTGGTTCTGATGCTCCGTCCATCAACACCCCCTTTTGTACCGCTTTGTTCGCCATAAGTTGGCAGGGTATGCTCAGACGTAAGTCCCTTGCTCACTTTGCCACTGGATTCAAGCAAGTCTGGCTGAAGACGGCTGAAATGCCAGAAACCGGTCCTAGGAAGCTTGTTTCCGGTCCAGGGAAGGCATTGCTTGGCAGTTTGGGCTGGACTGTTCCCATGAGGCACAGGATCAGACTGATTTGCATGTGGCCATGTCTGAACTGGGGTGGCAGAGAGGGCTAAAGAACGGTGATGTATCAAACCCAGATCTGTTGACTGGGTGTCAGTTTTTTATTGGTTCTGATGTTCCGTCCATCACCACCCCCTTTTGTTCCGCTTTGTTTGCCATAAGTTGGCAGGGTATGCTCAGACTTGAGTGCCTTGCTCACTTTGCCACTGGATTCAAGCAAGCCTGGCTGAAGACGGCTGAAATGCCAGAAACTGGTCCTAGGAAGCTTGTTTCCGGTCCAGGGAATGCATTGCTTGGCAGTTCGGGCTGGACTGTTCCCATGATGCACAGGGTCAAACTGATTTGCATATGGCCATGTCTGAACTGGGGTGGCAGAGTGGGCTAAAGAACGGTGATGGATCAAACACAGATCTGTTGACTGGTTGTGAGTGTTTGATCGGTTCTGATGCTCCGTCCATCACCACCCCCTTTTGTACTGCTTTGTTCGCCATAAGTTGGTAGGGAATGCTCTGACTTGAGTCCCTTGCTCACTTTGCCACTGGATTCAAGCAAGCCTGGCTGAAAACGGCTGAAATGCCAGAAACAGGTCCTAGGAAGCTTGTTTCCGGTCCAGGGAAGGCATTGCTTGGCAGTTCGGGCGGGACTGTTCCCATGAGGCACAGGGTCAGACTGATTTGCATATGGCCATGTCTGAACTGGGGTGGCAGAGTGGGCTAAAGAACGGTGATGGTTCAAACCCAGATCTGTTGACTGGGTGTGAGTGTTTGATTGGTTCTGATGCTCCGTCCATCACCACTCCCTTTTGTACCGCTTTGTTCACCATAAGTTGGCAGGGTATGTTCAGACGTGAGTCCCTTGGTCACTTTGCCACAGGATTCATGCAAGCCTGGCTGAAAACGGCAGAAATGCCAGAAACCGGTCCTAGGAAGCTTGTTTCCGGTCCAGGGCAGGCATTGCTTGGCAGTTCGGGCTGGACTGTTCCCTGAGGCACAGGGTCAGACTGATTTGCATATGGCCATGTCTGAACCTGGGTGGCTGAGTGGGCTAAAGAACGGTGATGGATCAAACCCAGATCTATTGACTGGGTGTGAGTGTTTGATTGGTTCTGATGCTCCGTCCAAAACCACCCCCTTTTGTACCGCTTTGTTCACCATAAGTTGGCAGGGTATGCTCAGACGTGAGTCCCTTGCACACTTTGCCACTGGATTCAAGCAAGCCTGGCTGAAGACGGCTGAAATGCCAGAAACCGGTCCTAGGAAGCTTGTTTCTGGTCCAGTGAAGGCATTGCTTGGCAGTTCGGGCTGGACTGTTCCCATGAGGCACAGGGTCAGACTGATTTGCGTATGGCCATGTCTGATCTGGGGTGGCAGAGTGAGCTAAAGAACGGTGATGGATCAAACCCAGATCTGTTGACTGGGTGTGAGTGTTTGATTGGTTCTGATGCTCCGTCCATCACCACCCCCTTTTGTACCGCTTTGTTCGCCATAAGTTGGCAGGGTATGCTCAGACGTAAGTCCCTTGCTCACTTTGCCACTGGATTCAAGCAAGTCTGGCTGAAGACGGCTGAAATGCCAGAAACCGGTCCTAGGAAGCTTGTTTCCGGTCCAGGGAAGGCATTGCTTGGCAGTTTGGGCTGGACTGTTCCCATGAGGCACAGGGTCAGACTGATTTGCATGTGGCCATGTCTCAACTGGGGTGGCAGAGAGGGCTAAAGAACGGTGATGTATCAAACCCAGATCTGTTGACTGGGTGTGAGTTTTTGATTGGTTCTGATGTTCCGTCCATCACCACCCCCTTTTGTACCGCTTTGTTCGCCATAAGTTGGCAGGGTATGCTCAGACGTGAGTCCCTTGCTCACTTTGCCACTGGATTCAAGCAAGCCTGGCTGAAGACAGCTGAAATGCCAGAAACTGGTCCTAGAAAGCTTGTTTCCGGTCAAGGGAAGGCATTGCTTGGCAGTTCGGGCTAGACTGTTCCCATGAGGCACATGGTCAGACTTATTTGCATATGGTCATGTCTGAACTGGGGTGGCAGAGTGGGCTAAAGAACGGTGATGGATCAAACCCAGATGTGTTGACTGGATGTGAGTGTTTGATTGGTTCTGATGCTCCGTCCATCACCACCTCCTTTTGTACCGCTTTGTTCGGCATAAGTTGGCAGGGTATGCTCAGACGGGAGTCCCTTGCTCACTTTGCCACTGGATTCAAGGAGCCTGGCTGAAAACGGCTGAAATGCCAGAAACCGGTCCTAGGAAGCTTGTTTCCGGTCCAGGGAAGGCATTGCTTGGCAGTTCGGGCTGGACTGTTCCCATGAGGCACAGGGTCAGACTGATTTGCATATGGCCATGTCTGAACTGGGGTGGCAGAGTGGGCTAAAGAACGGTGATGAATCAAACCCAGATTTGTTGACTGTGTGTGAGTGTTTGATTGGTTCTGATGCTCTGTCCATCACCACCCCCATTTGTACCGCTTTGTTCGCCATAAGTTGGCAGGGTATGCTCAGACGTGAGTCCCTTGCTCACTTTGCCACTGGATTCAAGCAAGTCTGGCTGAAGACGGCTGAAATGCCAGAAACCGGTCCTAGGAAGCTTGTTTCCGGTCCAGGGAAGGCATTGCTTGGCAGTTCGGGCTGGACTGTTCCCATGAGGCACAGGGTCAGACTGATTTGTGTATGGCCATGTGTGATCTGGGGTGGCAGAGTGAGCTAAAGAACGGTGATGGATCAAACCCAGATCTGTTGATTGGGTGTGAGTGTTTGATTGGTTCTGATGCTCCGTCCATCAACACCCCCTTTTGTACCGCTTTGTTCGCCATAAGTTGGCAGGGTATGCTCAGACGTAAGTCCCTTGCTCACTTTGCCACTGGATTCAAGCAAGTCTGGCTGAAGACGGCTGAAATGCCAGAAACCGGTCCTAGGAAGCTTGTTTCCGGTCCAGGGAAGGCATTGCTTGGCAGTTTGGCCTGGACTGTTCCCATGAGGCACAGGATCAGACTGATTTGCATGTGGCCATGTCTGAACTGGGGTGGCAGAGAGGGCTAAAGAACGGTGATGTATCAAACCCAGATTTGTTGACTGGGTGTCAGTTTTTGATTGGTTCTGATGTTCCGTCCATCACCACCCCCTTTTGTTCCGCTTTGTTTGCCATAAGTTGGCAGGGTATGCTCAGACTTGAGTGCCTTGCTCACTTTGCCACTGGATTCAAGCAAGCCTGGCTGAAGACGGCTGAAATGCCAGAAACTGGTCCTAGGAAGCTTGTTTCCGGTCCAGGGAAGGCATTGCTTGGCAGTTCGGGCTGGACTGTTCCCATGAGGCTCAGGGTCAGACTGATTTGCATATGGCCATGTCTGAACTGGGGTGGCAGAGTGGGCTAAACAACGGTGATGGTTCAAACCCAGATCTGTTGACTGGGTGTGAGTGTTTGATTGGTTCTGATGCTCTGTCCATCACCACCCCCTTTTGTACCGCTTTGTTCGCCATAATTTGGCAGGGTATGCTCAGACGTGAGTCCCTTGCACACTTTGCCACTGGATTCAAGCAAGCCTGGCTGAAGACGGCTGAAATGCCAGAAACCGGTCCTAGGAAGCTTGTTTCTGGTCCAGGGAAGGCATTGCTTGGCAGTTCGGGCTGGACTGTTCCCATGAGGTACAGGGTCAGACTGATTTGCGTATGGCCATGTCTGATCTGGGGTGGCAGAGTGAGCTAAAGAACGGTGATGGATCAAACCCAGATCTGTTGACTGGGTGTGAGTGTTTGATTGGTTCTGATGCTCCGTCTATCACCACCCCCTTTTGTACCGCTTTGTTCGCTATAAGTTGGCAGGGTATGCTCAGACATAAGTCCCTTGCTCACTTTGCCACTGGATTCAAGCAAGTCTGGCTGAAGACGGCTGAAATGCCAGAAACCGGTCCTAGGAAGTTTGTTTCCGGTCCAGGGAAGGCATTGCTTGGCAGTTTGGGCTGGACTGTTCCCATGAGGCACAGGGTCAGACTGATTTGCATGTGGCCATGTCTGAACTGGGGTGGCAGAGAGGGCTAAAGAACGGTGATGTATCAAACCCAGATCTGTTGACTGGGTGTGAGTTTTTGATTGGTTCTGATGTTCCGTCCATCACCACCCCCTTTTGTACCGCTTTTTTCGCCATAAGTTGGCAGGGTATGCTCAGACGTGAGTCCCTTGCTCACTTTGCCACTGGATTCAAGCAAGCCTGGCTGAAGACGGCTGAAATGCCAGAAACTGGTCCTAGAAAGCTTGTTTCCGGTCCAGGGAAGGCATTGCTTGGCAGTTCGGGCTAGACTGTTCCCATGAGGCACATGATCAGACTGATTTGCATATGGCCATGTCTGAACTGGGGTGGCAGAGTGGGCTAAAGAACGGTGATGAATCAAACCCAGATTTGTTGACTGGGTGTGAGGGTTTGGTTGGTTCTGATGCTCTGTCCATCACCACCCCCATTTGTACCGCTTTGTTCGCCATAAGTTGGCAGGGTATGCTCAGACCTGAGTCCCTTGCTCACTTTGCCACTGGATTCAAGCAAGCCTGGCTGAAGACGGCTGAAATGCCAGAAACCGGTCCTAGGAAGCTTGTTTCCGGTCCAGGGAAGGCATTGCTTGGCAGTTCGGGCTGGACTGTTCCCATGAGGCACAGGGTCAGACTGATTTGTGTATGGCCATGTCTGATCTGGGGTGGCAGAGTGAGCTAAAGAACGGTGATGGATCAAACCCAGATCTGTTGATTGGGTGTGAGTGTTTGATTGGTTCTGATGCTCCGTCCATCACCACCCCCTTTTTTACCGCTTTGTTCGCAATAAGTTGGCAGGGTATGCTCAGACGTAAGTCCATTGCTCACTTTGCCACTGGATTCAAGCAAGTCTGGCTGAAGACGGCTGAAATGCCAGAAACCGGTCCTAGGAAGCTTGTTTCCGGTCCAGGGAAGGCATTGCTTGGCAGTTTGGGCTGGACTGTTCCCATGAGGCACAGGGTCAGACTGATTTGCATGTGGCCATGTCTGAACTGGGGTGGCAGAGAGGGCTAAAGAACGGTGATGTATCAAACCCAGATCTTTTGACTGGGTGTGAGTTTTTGATTGGTTCTGATGTTCCGTCCATCACCACCCCCTTTTGTTCCGCTTTGTTCACCATAAGTTGGCAGGATATGCTCAGACTTGAGTGCCTTGCTCACTTTGCCACTGGATTCAAGCAAGCCTGGCTGAAGACGGCTGAAATGCCAGAAACCGGTCCTATGAAGCTTGTTTCCGGTCCAGGGAAGGCATTGCTTGGCAGTTTGGGCTGGACTGTTCCCATGAGGCACAGGGTCAGACTGATTTGCATATGGCCATGTCTGAACTGGGGTGGCAGAGTGGGCTAAAGAATGGTGATGGATCAAACCCAGATCTGTTGACTGGGTGTGAGTGTTTGATTGGTTCTGATGCTCCGTCCAACCCCACACCCTTTTGTACCGCTTTTTCACCATAAGTTGGCAGGGTATGCTCAGACGTAAGTACCTTGCTCACTTTGCCACGGGATTCAAACAAGCCTGGCTGAAGACGGGTGAAATGCCAGAAACCGGTCGTAGGAAGCTTGTTTCCGGTCCAGGGAAGACATTGCTTGGCAGTCGGGCTGGACTGTTCCCATGATGCACAGGGTCAAACTGATTTGCATATGGCCATGTCTGAACTGGGGTGGCAGAGTGGGCTAAAGAACGGTGATGGATCAAACACAGATCTGTTGACTGGTTGGGAGTGTTTGATCGGTTCTGATGCTCCGTCCATCACCACCCCCTTTTGTACTGCTTTGTTCGCCATAAGTTGGCAGGGAATGCTCTGACTTGAGTCCCTTGCTCACTTTGCCACTGGATTCAAGCAAGCCTGGCTGAAAACGGCTGAAATGCCAGAAACAGGTCCTAGGAAGCTTGTTTCCTGTCCGGGGAAGGCAATGCTTGGCAATTCGGGCTGGACTGTTCCCATGAGGCACAGGGTCAGACTGATTTGCATATGGCCATGTCTGAACTGGGCTGGCAGAGTGGGCTAAAGAACGGTGATGGATCAAACCCAGATTTGTTGACTGGGTGTGAGTGTTTCATCGGTTCTGATGCTCCGTCCATCACCACCCCCTTTTGTACCGCTTTGTTCGCCATAAGTTGGCAGGGTATGCTCAGACGTGAGTCCCTTGGTCACTTTGCCACAGGATTCAAGCAAGCCTGGCTGAAAACGGCAGAAATGCCAGAAACCGGTCCTAGGAAGCTTGTTTCCGGTCCAGGGAAGGCATTGCTTGGCAGTTCGGGCTGGACTGTTCCCATGAGGCACAGGGTCAGACTGATTTGCATATGGCCATGTCTGAACCTGGGTGGCTGAGTGGGCTAAAGAACGGTGATGGATAAAACCCAGATCTATTGACTGGGTGTGAGTGTTTGATTGGTTCTGATGCTCCGTCCATCACCACCCCCTTTTGTACCGCTTTGTTCACCATAAGTTGGCAGGGTATGCTCAGACGTGAGTCCCTTGCACACTTTGCCACTGGATTCAAGCAAGCCTGGCTGAAGACGGCTGAAATGCCAGAAACCGGTCCTAGGAAGCTTGTTTCTGGTCCAGTGAAGGCATTGCTTGGCAGTTCGGGCTGGACTGTTCCCATGAGGCACAGGGTCAGACTGATTTGCGTATGGCCATGTCTGATCTGGGGTGGCAGAGTGAGCTAAAGAACGGTGATGGATCAAACCCAGATCTGTTGACTGGGTGTGAGTGTTTGATTGGTTCTGATGCTCCGTCCATCACCACCCCCTTTTGTACCGCTTTGTTCGCCATAAGTTGGCAGGGTATGCTCAGACACAAGTCCCTTGCTCACTTTGCCACTGGATTCAAGCAAGTCTGGCTGAAGACGGCTGAAATGCCAGAAACCGGTCCTAGGAAGCTTGTTTCCAGTCCAGGGAAGGCATTGCTTGGCAGTTTTGGCTGGACTGTTCCCATGAGGCACAGGGTCAGACTGATTTGCATGTGGCCATGTCTGAACTGGGGTGGCAGAGAGGGCTAAAGAACGGTGATGTATCAAACCCAGATCTGTTGACTGGGTGTGAGTTTTTGATTGGTTCTGATGTTCCGTCCATCACCACCCCCTTTTGTACCGCTTTGTTCGCCATAAGTTGGCAGGGTATGCTCAGACGTGAGTCCCTTGCTCACTTTGCCACTGGATTCAAGCAAGCCTGGCTGAAGACAGCTGAAATGCCAGAAACTGGTCCTAGAAAGCTTGTTTCCGGTCCAGGGAAGGCATTGCTTGGCAGTTCGGGCTAGACTGTTCCCATGAGGCACATGGTCAGACTGATTTGCATATGGTCATGTCTGAACTGGGGTGGCAGAATGGGCTAAAAACGGTGATTGATCAAACCCAGATGTGTTGACTGGATGTGAGTGTTTGATTGGTTCTGATGCTCCGTCCATCACCACCTCCTTTTATACCGCTTTGTTCGGCATAAGTTGGCAGGGTATGCTCAGACGGGAGTCCCTTGCTCACTTTGCCACTGGATTCAAGCAAGCCTGGCTGAAAACGGCTGAAATGCCAGAAACCGGTCCTAGGAAGCTTGTTTCCGGTCCAGGGAAGGCATTGCTTGGCAGTTCGGGCTGGACTGTTCCCATGAGGCACAGGGTCAGACTGATTTGCATATGGCCATGTCTGAACTGGGGTGGCAGAGTGGGCTAAAGAACGGTGATGAATCAAACCCAGATTTGTTGACTGGGTGTGAGTGTTTGATTGGTTCTGATGCTCTGTCCATCACCACCTCCATTTGTACCGCTTTGTTCGCCATAAGTTGGCAGGGTATGCTCAGACGTGAGTCCCTTGCTCACTTTGCCACTGGATTCAAGCAAGTCTGGCTGAAGACGGCTGAAATGCCAGAAACCGGTCCTAGGAAGCTTGTTTCCGGTCCAGGGAAGACATTGCTTGGCAGTTCGGGCTGGACTGTTCCCATGAGGCACAGGGTCAGACTGATTTGTGTATGGCCATGTGTGATCTGGGGTGGCAGAGTGAGCTAAAGAACGGTGATGGATCAAACCCAGATCTGTTGATTGGGTGTGAGTGTTTGATTGGTTCTGATGCTCCGTCAATCAACACCCCCTTTTGTACCGCTTTGTTCGCCATAAGTTGGCAGGGTATGCTCAGACGTAAGTCCCTTGCTCACTTTGCCACTGGATTCAAGCAAGTCTGGCTGAAGACGGCTGAAATGCCAGAAACCGGTCCTAGGAAGCTTGTTCCCGGTCCAGGGAAGGCATTGCTTGGCAGTTTGGGCTGGACTGTTCCCATGAGGCACAGGATCAGACTGATTTGCATGTGGCCATGTCTGAACTGGGGTGGCAGAGAGGGCTAAAGAACGGTGATGTATCAAACCCAGATCTGTTGACTGGGTGTCAGTTTTTGATTGGTTCTGATGTTCCGTCCATCACCACCCCCTTTTGTTCCGCTTTGTTCGCCATAAGTTGGCAGGGTATGCTCAGACTTGAGTGCCTTGCTCACTTTGCCACTGGATTCAAGCAAGCCTGGCTGAAGACGGCTGAAATGCCAGAAACTGGTCCTAGGAAGCTTGTTTCCGGTCCAGGGAAGGCATTGCTTGGCAGTTCGGGCTAGACTGTTCCCATGAGGCACAGGGTCAGACTGATTTGCATATGGCCATGTCTGAACTGGGGTGGCAGAGTGGGCTAAAGAACGGTGATGGATCAAACCCAGATTTGTTGACTGGGTGTGAGTGTTTCATTGGTTCTGATGCTCCGTCCATCACCACCCCCTTTTGTACCGCTTTGTTCGCCATAAGTTGGCAGGGTATGCTCAGACGTGAGTCCCTTGCTCACTTTGCCACTGGATTCAAGCAAACCTGGCTGAAAATGGCTGAAATGCCAGAAACCGGTCCTAGGAAGCTTGTTTCCGGTCCAGGGAAGGCATTGCTTGGCAGTTCGGGCTGGACTGTTCCCATGAGGCCCAGGGTCAGACTGATTTGCATATGGCCATGTCTGAACTGGGGTGGCAGAGTGGGCTAAAGAACGGTGATGGTTCAAACCCAGATCTGTTGACTGGGTGTGAGTGTTTGATTGGTTCTGATGCTCCGTCCATCACCACTCCCTTTTGTACCGCTTTGTTCGCCATAAGTTGGCAGGGTATGCTCAGACTTGAGTCCCTTGGTCACTTTGCCACAGGATTCAAGCAAGCCTGGCTGAAGACGGCTGAAATGCCAGAAACTGGTCCTAGGAAGCTCGTTTCTGGTCCAGGGAAGGCATTGCTTGGCAGTTCGGGCTGGACTGTTCCCATGAGGCACAGGGTCAGACTGATTTGCGTATGGCCATGTCTGATCTGGGGTGGCAGAGTGAGCTAAAGAACGGTGATGGATCAAACCCAGATCTGTTGACTGGGTGTGAGTGTTTGATTGGTTCTGATGCTCCGTCTATCACCACCCCCTTTTGTACCGCTTTGTTCGCCATAAGTTGGCAGGGTATGCTCAGACGTAAGTCCCTTGCTCACTTTGCCACTGGATTCAAGCAAGTCTGGCTGAAGATGGCTGAAATGCCAGAAACCGGTCCTAGGAAGTTTGTTTCCGGTCCAGGGAAGGCATTGCTTGGCAGTTTGTGCTGGACTGTTCCCATTAGGCACAGGGTCAGACTGATTTGCATGTGGCCATGTCTGAACTGGGGTGGCAGAGAGGGCTAAAGAACGGTGATGTATCAAACCCAGATCTGTTGACTGGGTGTGAGTTTTTGATTGGTTCTGATGTTCCGTCCATCACCACCCCCTTTTGTACCGCTTTGTTCGCCATAAGTTGGCAGGGTATGCTCAGACGTGAGTCCCTTGCTCACTTTGCCACTGGATTCAAGCAAGCCTGGCTGAAGACGGCTGAAATGCCAGAAACTGGTCCTAGAAAGCTTGTTTCCGGTCCAGGGAAGGCATTGCTTGGCAGTTCGGGCTAGACTGTTCCCATGAGGCACATGGTCAGACTGATTTGCATATGGCCATGTCTGAACTGGGGTGGCAGAGTGGGCTAAAGAACGGTGATGAATCAAACCCAGATTTGTTGACTGGGTGTGAGTGTTTGATTGGTTCTGATGCTCTGTCCATCACCACCCCCATTTGTACCGCTTTGTTCGCCATAAGTTGGCAGGGTATGCTCAGACCTGAGTCCCTTGCTCACTTTGCCACTGGATTCAAGCAAGCCTGGCTGAAGACGGCTGAAATGCCAGAAACCGGTCCTAGGAAGCTTGTTTCTGGTCCAGGGAAGGCATTGCTTGGCAGTTCGGGCTGGACTGCTCCCATGAGGCACAGGGTCAGACTGATTTGTGTATGGCCATGTCTGATCTGGGGTGGCAGAGTGAGCTAAAGAACGGTGATGGATCAAACCCAGATCTGTTGATTGGGTGTGAGTGTTTGATTGGTTCTGATGCTCCGTCCATCACCACCCCCTTTTGTACCGCTTTGTTCGCCATAAGTTGGCAGGGTATGCTCAGACGCAAGTCCCTTGCTCACTTTGCCACTGGATTCAAGCAAGTCTGGCTGAAGACGGCTGAAATGCCAGAAACCGGTCCTAGGAAGCTTGTTTCCGGTCCAGGGAAGGCATTGCTTGGCAGTTTGGGCTGGACTGTTCCCATGAGGCACAGGGTCAGACTGATTTGCATGTGGCCATGTCTGAACTGGGGTGGCAGAGAGGGCTAAAGAACGGTGATGTATCAAACCCAGATCTTTTGACTGGGTGTGAGTTTTTGATTGGTTCTGATGTTCCGTCCATCACCACCCCCTTTTGTTCCGCTTTGTTCACCATAAGTTGGCAGGATATGCTCAGACTTGAGTGCCTTGCTCACTTTGCCACTGGATTCAAGCAAGCCTGGCTGAAGACGGCTGAAATGCCAGAAACTGGTCCTAGGAAGCTTGTTTCCGGTCCAGGGAAGGCATTGCTTGGCAGTTCGGGCTAGACTGTTCCCATGAGGCACATGGTCAGACTGATTTGCATATGGTCATGTCTCAACTGAGGTGGCAGAGTGGGCTAAAGAACGGTGATGGATCAAACCCAGATGTGTTGACTGGATGTGAGTGTTTGATTGGTTCTGATGCTCCGTCCATCACCACCCCCTTTTGTACCGCTTTGTTCGCCATAAGTTGGCAGGGTATGCTCAGACGTGAGTCCCTTGCTCACTTTGCCACTGGATTGAAGCAAGCCTGGCTGAAGACCGCTGAAATGCCAGAAACCGGTCCTATGAAGCTTGTTTCCGGTCCAGGGAAGGCATTGCTTGGCAGTTTGGGCTGGACTGTTCCCATGAGGCACAGGGTCAGACTGATTTGCATATGGCCATGTCTGAACTGGGGTGGCAGAGTGGGCTAAAGAACGGTGATGGATCAAACACAGATCTGTTGACTGGTTGTGAGTGTTTGATCGGTTCTGATGCTCCGTCCATCACCACCCCCTTTTGTACTGCTTTGTTCGCCATAAGTTGGCAGGGAATGCTCTGACTTGAGTCCCTTGCTCACTTTGCCACTGGATTCAAGCAAGCCTGGCTGAAAACGGCTGAAATGCCAGAAACAGGTCCTAGGAAGCTTGTTTCCTGTCCGGGGAAGGCAATGCTTGGCAATTCGGGCTGGACTGTTCCCATGAGGCACAGGGTCAGACTGATTTGCATATGGCCATGTCTGAACTGGGCTGGCAGAGTGGGCTAAAGAACGGTGATGGATCAAACCCAGATTTGTTGACTGGGTGTGAGTGTTTCATCGGTTCTGATGCTCCGTCCATCACCACCCCCTTTTGTACCACTTTGTTCACCATAAGTTGGCAGGGTATGCTCAGACTTGAGTGCCTTGCTCACTTTGCCACTGGATTCAAGCAAGCCTGGCTGAAGACGGCTGAAATGCCAGAAACTGGTCCTAGGAAGCTTGTTTCCGGTCCAGGGAAGGCATTGCTTGGCAGTTCGGGCTAGACTGTTCCCATGAGGCACAGGGTCAGACTGATTTGCATATGGCCATGTCTGAACTGGGGTGGCAGAGTGGGCTAAAGAACGGTGATGGATCAAACCCAGATTTGTTGACTGGGTGTGAGTGTTTAATTGGTTCTGATGCTCCGTCCATCACCACCCCCTTTTGTACCGCTTTGTTCGCCATAAGTTGGCAGAGTATGCTCAGACGTGAGTCCCTTGCTCACTTTGCCACTGGATTCAAGCAAACCTGGCTGAAAATGGCTGAAATGCCAGAAACCGGTCCTAGGAAGCTTGTTTCCGGTCCAGGGAAGGCATTGCTTGGCAGTTCGGGCTGGACTGTTCCCATGAGGCCCAGGGTCAGACTGATTTGCATATGGCCATGTCTGAACTGGGGTGGCAGAGTGGGCTAAAGAACGGTGATGGTTCAAACCCAGATCTGTTGACTGGGTGTGAGTGTTTGATTGGTTCTGATGCTCCGTCCATCACCACTCCCTTTTGTACCGCTTTGTTCGCCATAAGTTGGCAGGGTATGCTCAGACTTGAGTCCCTTGGTCACTTTGCCACAGGATTCAAGCAAGCCTGGCTGAAGACGGCTGAAATGCCAGAAACTGGTCCTAGGAAGCTCGTTTCTGGTCCAGGGAAGGCATTGCTTGGCAGTTCGGGCTGGACTGTTCCCATGAGGCACAGGGTCAGACTGATTTGCGTATGGCCATGTCTGATCTGGGGTGGCAGAGTGAGCTAAAGAACGGTGATGGATCAAACCCAGATCTGTTGACTGGGTGTGAGTGTTTGATTGGTTCTGATGCTCCGTCTATCACCACCCCCTTTTGTACCGCTTTGTTCGCCATAAGTTGGCAGGGTATGCTCAGACGTGAGTCCCTTGCTCACTTTGCCACTGGATTCAAGCAAGCCTGGCTGAAGACAACTGAAATGCCAGAAACTGGTCCTAGAAAGCTTGTTTCCGGTCAAGGGAAGGCATTGCTTGGCAGTTCGGGCTAGACTGTTCCCATGAGGCACATGGTCAGACTTATTTGCATATGGTCATGTCTGAACTGGGGTGGCAGAGTGGGCTAAAGAACGGTGATGGATCAAACCCAGATGTGTTGACTGGATGTGAGTGTTTGATTGGTTCTGATGCTCCGTCCATCACCACCTCCTTTTGTACCGCTTTGTTCGGCATAAGTTGGCAGGGTATGCTCAGACGGGAGTCCCTTGCTCACTTTGCCACTGGATTCAAGCAAGCCTGGCTGAAAACGGCTGAAATGCCAGAAACCGGTCCTAGGAAGCTTGTTTCCGGTCCAGGGAAGGCATTGCTTGGCAGTTCGGGCTGGACTGTTCCCATGAGGCACAGGGTCAGACTGATTTGCATATGGCCATGTCTGAACTGGGGTGGCAGAGTGGGCTAAAGAACGGTGATGAATCAAACCCAGATTTGTTGACTGTGTGTGAGTGTTTGATTGGTTCTGATGCTCTGTCCATCACCACCCCCATTTGTACCGCTTTGTTCGCCATAAGTTGGCAGGGTATGCTCAGACGTGAGTCCCTTGCTCACTTTGCCACTGGATTCAAGCAAGTCTGGCTGAAGACGGCTGAAATGCCAGAAACCGGTCCTAGGAAGCTTGTTTCCGGTCCAGGGAAGGCATTGCTTGGCAGTTCGGGCTGGACTGTTCCCATGAGGCACAGGGTCAGACTGATTTGTGTATGGCCATGTGTGATCTGGGGTGGCAGAGTGAGCTAAAGAACGGTGATGGATCAAACCCAGATCTGTTGATTGGGTGTGAGTGTTTGATTGGTTCTGATGCTCCGTCCATCAACACCCCCTTTTGTACCGCTTTGTTCGCCATAAGTTGGCAGGGTATGCTCAGACGTAAGTCCCTTGCTCACTTTGCCACTGGATTCAAGCAAGTCTGGCTGAAGACGGCTGAAATGCCAGAAACCGGTCCTAGGAAGCTTGTTTCCGGTCCAGGGAAGGCATTGCTTGGCAGTTTGGCCTGGACTGTTCCCATGAGGCACAGGATCAGACTGATTTGCATGTGGCCATGTCTGAACTGGGGTGGCAGAGAGGGCTAAAGAACGGTGATGTATCAAACCCAGATTTGTTGACTGGGTGTCAGTTTTTGATTGGTTCTGATGTTCCGTCCATCACCACCCCCTTTTGTTCCGCTTTGTTTGCCATAAGTTGGCAGGGTATGCTCAGACTTGAGTGCCTTGCTCACTTTGCCACTGGATTCAAGCAAGCCTGGCTGAAGACGGCTGAAATGCCAGAAACTGGTCCTAGGAAGCTTGTTTCCGGTCCAGGGAAGGCATTGCTTGGCAGTTCGGGCTGGACTGTTCCCATGAGGCTCAGGGTCAGACTGATTTGCATATGGCCATGTCTGAACTGGGGTGGCAGAGTGGGCTAAACAACGGTGATGGTTCAAACCCAGATCTGTTGACTGGGTGTGAGTGTTTGATTGGTTCTGATGCTCTGTCCATCACCACCCCCTTTTGTACCGCTTTGTTCGCCATAATTTGGCAGGGTATGCTCAGACGTGAGTCCCTTGCACACTTTGCCACTGGATTCAAGCAAGCCTGGCTGAAGACGGCTGAAATGCCAGAAACCGGTCCTAGGAAGCTTGTTTCTGGTCCAGGGAAGGCATTGCTTGGCAGTTCGGGCTGGACTGTTCCCATGAGGTACAGGGTCAGACTGATTTGCGTATGGCCATGTCTGATCTGGGGTGGCAGAGTGAGCTAAAGAACGGTGATGGATCAAACCCAGATCTGTTGACTGGGTGTGAGTGTTTGATTGGTTCTGATGCTCCGTCTATCACCACCCCCTTTTGTACCGCTTTGTTCGCTATAAGTTGGCAGGGTATGCTCAGACATAAGTCCCTTGCTCACTTTGCCACTGGATTCAAGCAAGTCTGGCTGAAGACGGCTGAAATGCCAGAAACCGGTCCTAGGAAGTTTGTTTCCGGTCCAGGGAAGGCATTGCTTGGCAGTTTGGGCTGGACTGTTCCCATGAGGCACAGGGTCAGACTGATTTGCATGTGGCCATGTCTGAACTGGGGTGGCAGAGAGGGCTAAAGAACGGTGATGTATCAAACCCAGATCTGTTGACTGGGTGTGAGTTTTTGATTGGTTCTGATGTTCCGTCCATCACCACCCCCTTTTGTACCGCTTTTTTCGCCATAAGTTGGCAGGGTATGCTCAGACGTGAGTCCCTTGCTCACTTTGCCACTGGATTCAAGCAAGCCTGGCTGAAGACGGCTGAAATGCCAGAAACTGGTCCTAGAAAGCTTGTTTCCGGTCCAGGGAAGGCATTGCTTGGCAGTTCGGGCTAGACTGTTCCCATGAGGCACATGATCAGACTGATTTGCATATGGCCATGTCTGAACTGGGGTGGCAGAGTGGGCTAAAGAACGGTGATGAATCAAACCCAGATTTGTTGACTGGGTGTGAGGGTTTGGTTGGTTCTGATGCTCTGTCCATCACCACCCCCATTTGTACCGCTTTGTTCGCCATAAGTTGGCAGGGTATGCTCAGACCTGAGTCCCTTGCTCACTTTGCCACTGGATTCAAGCAAGCCTGGCTGAAGACGGCTGAAATGCCAGAAACCGGTCCTAGGAAGCTTGTTTCCGGTCCAGGGAAGGCATTGCTTGGCAGTTCGGGCTGGACTGTTCCCATGAGGCACAGGGTCAGACTGATTTGTGTATGGCCATGTCTGATCTGGGGTGGCAGAGTGAGCTAAAGAACGGTGATGGATCAAACCCAGATCTGTTGATTGGGTGTGAGTGTTTGATTGGTTCTGATGCTCCGTCCATCACCACCCCCTTTTTTACCGCTTTGTTCGCAATAAGTTGGCAGGGTATGCTCAGACGTAAGTCCATTGCTCACTTTGCCACTGGATTCAAGCAAGTCTGGCTGAAGACGGCTGAAATGCCAGAAACCGGTCCTAGGAAGCTTGTTTCCGGTCCAGGGAAGGCATTGCTTGGCAGTTTGGGCTGGACTGTTCCCATGAGGCACAGGGTCAGACTGATTTGCATGTGGCCATGTCTGAACTGGGGTGGCAGAGAGGGCTAAAGAACGGTGATGTATCAAACCCAGATCTTTTGACTGGGTGTGAGTTTTTGATTGGTTCTGATGTTCCGTCCATCACCACCCCCTTTTGTTCCGCTTTGTTCACCATAAGTTGGCAGGATATGCTCAGACTTGAGTGCCTTGCTCACTTTGCCACTGGATTCAAGCAAGCCTGGCTGAAGACGGCTGAAATGCCAGAAACCGGTCCTATGAAGCTTGTTTCCGGTCCAGGGAAGGCATTGCTTGGCAGTTTGGGCTGGACTGTTCCCATGAGGCACAGGGTCAGACTGATTTGCATATGGCCATGTCTGAACTGGGGTGGCAGAGTGGGCTAAAGAATGGTGATGGATCAAACCCAGATCTGTTGACTGGGTGTGAGTGTTTGATTGGTTCTGATGCTCCGTCCAACCCCACACCCTTTTGTACCGCTTTTTCACCATAAGTTGGCAGGGTATGCTCAGACGTAAGTACCTTGCTCACTTTGCCACGGGATTCAAACAAGCCTGGCTGAAGACGGGTGAAATGCCAGAAACCGGTCGTAGGAAGCTTGTTTCCGGTCCAGGGAAGACATTGCTTGGCAGTCGGGCTGGACTGTTCCCATGATGCACAGGGTCAAACTGATTTGCATATGGCCATGTCTGAACTGGGGTGGCAGAGTGGGCTAAAGAACGGTGATGGATCAAACACAGATCTGTTGACTGGTTGTGAGTGTTTGATCGGTTCTGATGCTCCGTCCATCACCACCCCCTTTTGTACTGCTTTGTTCGCCATAAGTTGGCAGGGAATGCTCTGACTTGAGTCCCTTGCTCACTTTGCCACTGGATTCAAGCAAGCCTGGCTGAAAACGGCTGAAATGCCAGAAACAGGTCCTAGGAAGCTTGTTTCCTGTCCGGGGAAGGCAATGCTTGGCAATTCGGGCTGGACTGTTCCCATGAGGCACAGGGTCAGACTGATTTGCATATGGCCATGTCTGAACTGGGCTGGCAGAGTGGGCTAAAGAACGGTGATGGATCAAACCCAGATTTGTTGACTGGGTGTGAGTGTTTCATCGGTTCTGATGCTCCGTCCATCACCACCCCCTTTTGTACCGCTTTGTTCGCCATAAGTTGGCAGGGTATGCTCAGACCTGAGTCCCTTGCTCACTTTGCCACTGGATTCAAGCAAGCCTGGCTGAAAACGGCAGAAATGCCAGAAACCGGTCCTAGGAAGCTTGTTTCCGGTCCAGGGAAGGCATTGCTTGGCAGTTCGGGCTGGACTGTTCCCATGAGGCACAGGGTCAGACTGATTTGCATATGGCCATGTCTGAACCTGGGTGGCTGAGTGGGCTAAAGAACGGTGATGGATAAAACCCAGATCTATTGACTGGGTGTGAGTGTTTGATTGGTTCTGATGCTCCGTCCATCACCACCCCCTTTTGTACCGCTTTGTTCACCATAAGTTGGCAGGGTATGCTCAGACGTGAGTCCCTTGCACACTTTGCCACTGGATTCAAGCAAGCCTGGCTGAAGACGGCTGAAATGCCAGAAACCGGTCCTAGGAAGCTTGTTTCTGGTCCAGTGAAGGCATTGCTTGGCAGTTTGGGCTGGACTGTTCCCATGAGGCACAGGGTCAGACTGATTTGCGTATGGCCATGTCTGATCTGGGGTGGCAGAGTGAGCTAAAGAACGGTGATGGATCAAACCCAGATCTGTTGACTGGGTGTGAGTGTTTGATTGGTTCTGATGCTCCGTCCATCACCACCCCCTTTTGTACCGCTTTGTTCGCCATAAGTTGGCAGGGTATGCTCAGACACAAGTCCCTTGCTCACTTTGCCACTGGATTCAAGCAAGTCTGGCTGAAGACGGCTGAAATGCCAGAAACCGGTCCTAGGAAGCTTGTTTCCAGTCCAGGGAAGGCATTGCTTGGCAGTTTTGGCTGGACTGTTCCCATGAGGCACAGGGTCAGACTGATTTGCATGTGGCCATGTCTGAACTGGGGTGGCAGAGAGGGCTAAAGAACGGTGATGTATCAAACCCAGATCTGTTGACTGGGTGTGAGTTTTTGATTGGTTCTGATGTTCCGTCCATCACCACCCCCTTTTGTACCGCTTTGTTCGCCATAAGTTGGCAGGGTATGCTCAGACGTGAGTCCCTTGCTCACTTTGCCACTGGATTCAAGCAAGCCTGGCTGAAGACAGCTGAAATGCCAGAAACTGGTCCTAGAAAGCTTGTTTCCGGTCCAGGGAAGGCATTGCTTGGCAGTTCGGGCTAGACTGTTCCCATGAGGCACATGGTCAGACTGATTTGCATATGGTCATGTCTGAACTGGGGTGGCAGAATGGGCTAAAAACGGTGATTGATCAAACCCAGATGTGTTGACTGGATGTGAGTGTTTGATTGGTTCTGATGCTCCGTCCATCACCACCTCCTTTTATACCGCTTTGTTCGGCATAAGTTGGCAGGGTATGCTCAGACGGGAGTCCCTTGCTCACTTTGCCACTGGATTCAAGCAAGCCTGGCTGAAAACGGCTGAAATGCCAGAAACCGGTCCTAGGAAGCTTGTTTCCGGTCCAGGGAAGGCATTGCTTGGCAGTTCGGGCTGGACTGTTCCCATGAGGCACAGGGTCAGACTGATTTGCATATGGCCATGTCTGAACTGGGGTGGCAGAGTGGGCTAAAGAACGGTGATGAATCAAACCCAGATTTGTTGACTGGGTGTGAGTGTTTGATTGGTTCTGATGCTCTGTCCATCACCACCTCCATTTGTACCGCTTTGTTCGCCATAAGTTGGCAGGGTATGCTCAGACGTGAGTCCCTTGCTCACTTTGCCACTGGATTCAAGCAAGTCTGGCTGAAGACGGCTGAAATGCCAGAAACCGGTCCTAGGAAGCTTGTTTCCGGTCCAGGGAAGACATTGCTTGGCAGTTCGGGCTGGACTGTTCCCATGAGGCACAGGGTCAGACTGATTTGTGTATGGCCATGTGTGATCTGGGGTGGCAGAGTGAGCTAAAGAACGGTGATGGATCAAACCCAGATCTGTTGATTGGGTGTGAGTGTTTGATTGGTTCTGATGCTCCGTCAATCAACACCCCCTTTTGTACCGCTTTGTTCGCCATAAGTTGGCAGGGTATGCTCAGACGTAAGTCCCTTGCTCACTTTGCCACTGGATTCAAGCAAGTCTGGCTGAAGACGGCTGAAATGCCAGAAACCGGTCCTAGGAAGCTTGTTCCCGGTCCAGGGAAGGCATTGCTTGGCAGTTTGGGCTGGACTGTTCCCATGAGGCACAGGATCAGACTGATTTGCATGTGGCCATGTCTGAACTGGGGTGGCAGAGAGGGCTAAAGAACGGTGATGTATCAAACCCAGATCTGTTGACTGGGTGTCAGTTTTTGATTGGTTCTGATGTTCCGTCCATCACCACCCCCTTTTGTTCCGCTTTGTTCGCCATAAGTTGGCAGGGTATGCTCAGACTTGAGTGCCTTGCTCACTTTGCCACTGGATTCAAGCAAGCCTGGCTGAAGACGGCTGAAATGCCAGAAACTGGTCCTAGGAAGCTTGTTTCCGGTCCAGGGAAGGCATTGCTTGGCAGTTCGGGCTAGACTGTTCCCATGAGGCACAGGGTCAGACTGATTTGCATATGGCCATGTCTGAACTGGGGTGGCAGAGTGGGCTAAAGAACGGTGATGGATCAAACCCAGATTTGTTGACTGGGTGTGAGTGTTTCATTGGTTCTGATGCTCCGTCCATCACCACCCCCTTTTGTACCGCTTTGTTCGCCATAAGTTGGCAGGGTATGCTCAGACGTGAGTCCCTTGCTCACTTTGCCACTGGATTCAAGCAAACCTGGCTGAAAATGGCTGAAATGCCAGAAACCGGTCCTAGGAAGCTTGTTTCCGGTCCAGGGAAGGCATTGCTTGGCAGTTCGGGCTGGACTGTTCCCATGAGGCCCAGGGTCAGACTGATTTGCATATGGCCATGTCTGAACTGGGGTGGCAGAGTGGGCTAAAGAACGGTGATGGTTCAAACCCAGATCTGTTGACTGGGTGTGAGTGTTTGATTGGTTCTGATGCTCCGTCCATCACCACTCCCTTTTGTACCGCTTTGTTCGCCATAAGTTGGCAGGGTATGCTCAGACTTGAGTCCCTTGGTCACTTTGCCACAGGATTCAAGCAAGCCTGGCTGAAGACGGCTGAAATGCCAGAAACTGGTCCTAGGAAGCTCGTTTCTGGTCCAGGGAAGGCATTGCTTGGCAGTTCGGGCTGGACTGTTCCCATGAGGCACAGGGTCAGACTGATTTGCGTATGGCCATGTCTGATCTGGGGTGGCAGAGTGAGCTAAAGAACGGTGATGGATCAAACCCAGATCTGTTGACTGGGTGTGAGTGTTTGATTGGTTCTGATGCTCCGTCTATCACCACCCCCTTTTGTACCGCTTTGTTCGCCATAAGTTGGCAGGGTATGCTCAGACGTAAGTCCCTTGCTCACTTTGCCACTGGATTCAAGCAAGTCTGGCTGAAGATGGCTGAAATGCCAGAAACCGGTCCTAGGAAGTTTGTTTCCGGTCCAGGGAAGGCATTGCTTGGCAGTTTGTGCTGGACTGTTCCCATTAGGCACAGGGTCAGACTGATTTGCATGTGGCCATGTCTGAACTGGGGTGGCAGAGAGGGCTAAAGAACGGTGATGTATCAAACCCAGATCTGTTGACTGGGTGTGAGTTTTTGATTGGTTCTGATGTTCCGTCCATCACCACCCCCTTTTGTACCGCTTTGTTCGCCATAAGTTGGCAGGGTATGCTCAGACGTGAGTCCCTTGCTCACTTTGCCACTGGATTCAAGCAAGCCTGGCTGAAGACGGCTGAAATGCCAGAAACTGGTCCTAGAAAGCTTGTTTCCGGTCCAGGGAAGGCATTGCTTGGCAGTTCGGGCTAGACTGTTCCCATGAGGCACATGGTCAGACTGATTTGCATATGGCCATGTCTGAACTGGGGTGGCAGAGTGGGCTAAAGAACGGTGATGAATCAAACCCAGATTTGTTGACTGGGTGTGAGTGTTTGATTGGTTCTGATGCTCTGTCCATCACCACCCCCATTTGTACCGCTTTGTTCGCCATAAGTTGGCAGGGTATGCTCAGACCTGAGTCCCTTGCTCACTTTGCCACTGGATTCAAGCAAGCCTGGCTGAAGACGGCTGAAATGCCAGAAACCGGTCCTAGGAAGCTTGTTTCTGGTCCAGGGAAGGCATTGCTTGGCAGTTCGGGCTGGACTGCTCCCATGAGGCACAGGGTCAGACTGATTTGTGTATGGCCATGTCTGATCTGGGGTGGCAGAGTGAGCTAAAGAACGGTGATGGATCAAACCCAGATCTGTTGATTGGGTGTGAGTGTTTGATTGGTTCTGATGCTCCGTCCATCACCACCCCCTTTTGTACCGCTTTGTTCGCCATAAGTTGGCAGGGTATGCTCAGACGCAAGTCCCTTGCTCACTTTGCCACTGGATTCAAGCAAGTCTGGCTGAAGACGGCTGAAATGCCAGAAACCGGTCCTAGGAAGCTTGTTTCCGGTCCAGGGAAGGCATTGCTTGGCAGTTTGGGCTGGACTGTTCCCATGAGGCACAGGGTCAGACTGATTTGCATGTGGCCATGTCTGAACTGGGGTGGCAGAGAGGGCTAAAGAACGGTGATGTATCAAACCCAGATCTTTTGACTGGGTGTGAGTTTTTGATTGGTTCTGATGTTCCGTCCATCACCACCCCCTTTTGTTCCGCTTTGTTCACCATAAGTTGGCAGGATATGCTCAGACTTGAGTGCCTTGCTCACTTTGCCACTGGATTCAAGCAAGCCTGGCTGAAGACGGCTGAAATGCCAGAAACTGGTCCTAGGAAGCTTGTTTCCGGTCCAGGGAAGGCATTGCTTGGCAGTTCGGGCTAGACTGTTCCCATGAGGCACATGGTCAGACTGATTTGCATATGGTCATGTCTCAACTGAGGTGGCAGAGTGGGCTAAAGAACGGTGATGGATCAAACCCAGATGTGTTGACTGGATGTGAGTGTTTGATTGGTTCTGATGCTCCGTCCATCACCACCCCCTTTTGTACCGCTTTGTTCGCCATAAGTTGGCAGGGTATGCTCAGACGTGAGTCCCTTGCTCACTTTGCCACTGGATTGAAGCAAGCCTGGCTGAAGACCGCTGAAATGCCAGAAACCGGTCCTATGAAGCTTGTTTCCGGTCCATGGAAGGCATTGCTTGGCAGTTTGGGCTGGACTGTTCCCATGAGGCACAGGGTCAGACTGATTTGCATATGGCCATGTCTGAACTGGGGTGGCAGAGTGGGCTAAAGAACGGTGATGGATCAAACACAGATCTGTTGACTGGTTGTGAGTGTTTGATCGGTTCTGATGCTCCGTCCATCACCACCCCCTTTTGTACTGCTTTGTTCGCCATAAGTTGGCAGGGAATGCTCTGACTTGAGTCCCTTGCTCACTTTGCCACTGGATTCAAGCAAGCCTGGCTGAAAACGGCTGAAATGCCAGAAACAGGTCCTAGGAAGCTTGTTTCCTGTCCGGGGAAGGCAATGCTTGGCAATTCGGGCTGGACTGTTCCCATGAGGCACAGGGTCAGACGGATTTGCATATGGCCATGTCTGAACTGGGCTGGCAGAGTGGGCTAAAGAACGGTGATGGATCAAACCCAGATTTGTTGACTGGGTGTGAGTGTTTCATCGGTTCTGATGCTCCGTCCATCACCACCCCCTTTTGTACCACTTTGTTCACCATAAGTTGGCAGGGTATGCTCAGACTTGAGTGCCTTGCTCACTTTGCCACTGGATTCAAGCAAGCCTGGCTGAAGACGGCTGAAATGCCAGAAACTGGTCCTAGGAAGCTTGTTTCCGGTCCAGGGAAGGCATTGCTTGGCAGTTCGGGCTAGACTGTTCCCATGAGGCACAGGGTCAGACTGATTTGCATATGGCCATGTCTGAACTGGGGTGGCAGAGTGGGCTAAAGAACGGTGATGGATCAAACCCAGATTTGTTGACTGGGTGTGAGTGTTTCATTGGTTCTGATGCTCCGTCCATCACCACCCCCTTTTGTACCGCTTTGTTCGCCATAAGTTGGCAGAGTATGCTCAGACGTGAGTCCCTTGCTCACTTTGCCACTGGATTCAAGCAAACCTGGCTGAAAATGGCTGAAATGCCAGAAACCGGTCCTAGGAAGCTTGTTTCCGGTCCAGGGAAGGCATTGCTTGGCAGTTCGGGCTGGACTGTTCCCATGAGGCCCAGGGTCAGACTGATTTGCATATGGCCATGTCTGAACTGGGGTGGCAGAGTGGGCTAAAGAACGGTGATGGTTCAAACCCAGATCTGTTGACTGGGTGTGAGTGTTTGATTGGTTCTGATGCTCCGTCCATCACCACTCCCTTTTGTACCGCTTTGTTCGCCATAAGTTGGCAGGGTATGCTCAGACTTGAGTCCCTTGGTCACTTTGCCACAGGATTCAAGCAAGCCTGGCTGAAGACGGCTGAAATGCCAGAAACTGGTCCTAGGAAGCTCGTTTCTGGTCCAGGGAAGGCATTGCTTGGCAGTTCGGGCTGGACTGTTCCCATGAGGCACAGGGTCAGACTGATTTGCGTATGGCCATGTCTGATCTGGGGTGGCAGAGTGAGCTAAAGAACGGTGATGGATCAAACCCAGATCTGTTGACTGGGTGTGAGTGTTTGATTGGTTCTGATGCTCCGTCTATCACCACCCCCTTTTGTACCGCTTTGTTCGCCATAAGTTGGCAGGGTATGCTCAGACGTAAGTCCCTTGCTCACTTTGCCACTGGATTCAAGCAAGTCTGGCTGAAGATGGCTGAAATGCCAGAAACCGGTCCTAGGAAGTTTGTTTCCGGTCCAGGGAAGGCATTGCTTGGCAGTTTGTGCTGGACTGTTCCCATTAGGCACAGGGTCAGACTGATTTGCATGTGGCCATGTCTGAACTGGGGTGGCAGAGAGGGCTAAAGAACGGTGATGTATCAAACCCAGATCTGTTGACTGGGTGTGAGTTTTTGATTGGTTCTGATGTTCCGTCCATCACCACCCCCTTTTGTACCGCTTTGTTCGCCATAAGTTGGCAGGGTATGCTCAGACGTGAGTCCCTTGCTCACTTTGCCACTGGATTCAAGCAAGCCTGGCTGAAGACGGCTGAAATGCCAGAAACTGGTCCTAGAAAGCTTGTTTCCGGTCCAGGGAAGGCATTGCTTGGCAGTTCGGGCTAGACTGTTCCCATGAGGCACATGGTCAGACTGATTTGCATATGGCCATGTCTGAACTGGGGTGGCAGAGTGGGCTAAAGAACGGTGATGAATCAAACCCAGATTTGTTGACTGGGTGTGAGTGTTTGATTGGTTCTGATGCTCTGTCCATCACCACCCCCATTTGTACCGCTTTGTTCGCCATAAGTTGGCAGGGTATGCTCAGACCTGAGTCCCTTGCTCACTTTGCCACTGGATTCAAGCAAGCCTGGCTGAAGACGGCTGAAATGCCAGAAACCGGTCCTAGGAAGCTTGTTTCTGGTCCAGGGAAGGCATTGCTTGGCAGTTCGGGCTGGACTGCTCCCATGAGGCACAGGGTCAGACTGATTTGTGTATGGCCATGTCTGATCTGGGGTGGCAGAGTGAGCTAAAGAACGGTGATGGATCAAACCCAGATCTGTTGATTGGGTGTGAGTGTTTGATTGGTTCTGATGCTCCGTCCATCACCACCCCCTTTTGTACCGCTTTGTTCGCCATAAGTTGGCAGGGTATGCTCAGACGCAAGTCCCTTGCTCACTTTGCCACTGGATTCAAGCAAGTCTGGCTGAAGACGGCTGAAATGCCAGAAACCGGTCCTAGGAAGCTTGTTTCCGGGCCAGGGAAGGCATTGCTTGGCAGTTTGGGCTGGACTGTTCCCATGAGGCACAGGGTCAGACTGATTTGCATGTGGCCATGTCTGAACTGGGGTGGCAGAGAGGGCTAAAGAACGGTGATGTATCAAACCCAGATCTTTTGACTGGGTGTGAGTTTTTGATTGGTTCTGATGTTCCGTCCATCACCACCCCCTTTTGTTCCGCTTTGTTCACCATAAGTTGGCAGGATATGCTCAGACTTGAGTGCCTTGCTCACTTTGCCACTGGATTCAAGCAAGCCTGGCTGAAGACGGCTGAAATGCCAGAAACTGGTCCTAGGAAGCTTGTTTCCGGTCCAGGGAAGGCATTGCTTGGCAGTTCGGGCTAGACTGTTCCCATGAGGCACATGGTCAGACTGATTTGCATATGGTCATGTCTCAACTGAGGTGGCAGAGTGGGCTAAAGAACGGTGATGGATCAAACCCAGATGTGTTGACTGGATGTGAGTGTTTGATTGGTTCTGATGCTCCGTCCATCACCACCCCCTTTTGTACCGCTTTGTTCGCCATAAGTTGGCAGGGTATGCTCAGACGTGAGTCCCTTGCTCACTTTGCCACTGGATTGAAGCAAGCCTGGCTGAAGACCGCTGAAATGCCAGAAACCGGTCCTATGAAGCTTGTTTCCGGTCCAGGGAAGGCATTGCTTGGCAGTTTGGGCTGGACTGTTCCCATGAGGCACAGGGTCAGACTGATTTGCATATGGCCATGTCTGAACTGGGGTGGCAGAGTGGGCTAAAGAACGGTGATGGATCAAACACAGATCTGTTGACTGGTTGTGAGTGTTTGATCGGTTCTGATGCTCCGTCCATCACCACCCCCTTTTGTACTGCTTTGTTCGCCATAAGTTGGCAGGGAATGCTCTGACTTGAGTCCCTTGCTCACTTTGCCACTGGATTCAAGCAAGCCTGGCTGAAAACGGCTGAAATGCCAGAAACAGGTCCTAGGAAGCTTGTTTCCTGTCCGGGGAAGGCAATGCTTGGCAATTCGGGCTGGACTGTTCCCATGAGGCACAGGGTCAGACTGATTTGCATATGGCCATGTCTGAACTGGGCTGGCAGAGTGGGCTAAAGAACGGTGATGGATCAAACCCAGATTTGTTGACTGGGTGTGAGTGTTTCATCGGTTCTGATGCTCCGTCCATCACCACCCCCTTTTGTACCACTTTGTTCACCATAAGTTGGCAGGGTATGCTCAGACGTGAGTCCCTTGCTCACTTTGCCACTGGATTCAAGCAAACCTGGCTGAAAATGGCTGAAATGCCAGAAACCGGTCCTAGGAAGCTTGTTTCCGGTCCAGGGAAGGCATTGCTTGGCAGTTCGGGCTGGACTGTTCCCATGAGGCACAGGGTAAGACTGATTTGCATATGGCCATGTCTGAACTGGGGTGGCAGAGTGGGCTAAAGAACGGTGATGGATCAAACCCAGATCTGTTGACTGGGTGTGAGTGTTTGATTGGTTCTGATACTCCGTCCATCACCACTCCCTTTTGTAACGCTTTGTTCACCATAAGTTGGCAGGGTATGCTCAGACGTGAGTCCCTTGGTCACTTTGCCACAGGATTCAAGCAAGCCTGGCTGAAAACGGCAGAAATGCCAGAAACCGGTCCTAGGAAGCTTGTTTCCGGTCCAGGGAAGGCATTGCTTGGCAGTTCGGGCGGGACTGTTCCCATGAGGCACAGGGTCAGACTGATTTGCATATGGCCATGTCTGAACCTGGGTGGCTGAGTGGGCTAAAGAACGGTGATGGATCAAACCCAGATCTATTGACTGGGTGTGAGTGTTTGATTGGTTCTGATGCTCCGTCCAAAACCACCCCCTTTTGTACCGCTTTGTTCACCATAAGTTGGCAGGGTATGCTCAGACGTGAGTCCCTTGCACACTTTGCCACTGGATTCAAGCAAGCCTGGCTGAAGACGGCTGAAATGCCAGAAACCGGTCCTAGGAAGCTTGTTTCTGGTCCAGTGAAGGCATTGCTTGGCAGTTCGGGCTGGACTGTTCCCATGAGGCACAGGGTCAGACTGATTTGCGTATGGCCATGTCTGATCTGGGGTGGCAGAGTGAGCTAAAGAACGGTGATGGATCAAACCCAGATCTGTTGACTGGGTGTGAGTGTTTGATTGGTTCTGATGCTCCGTCCATCACCACCCCCTTTTGTACCGCTTTGTTCGCCATAAGTTGGCAGGGTATGCTCAGACGTAAGTCCCTTGCTCACTTTGCCACTGGATTCAAGCAAGTCTGGCTGAAGACGGCTGAAATGCCAGAAACCGGTCCTAGGAAGCTTGTTTCCGGTCCAGGGAAGGCATTGCTTGGCAGTTTGGGCTGGACTGTTCCCATGAGGCACAGGGTCAGACTGATTTGCATGTGGCCATGTCTGAACTGGGGTGGCAGAGAGGGCTAAAGAACGGTGATGTATCAAACCCAGATCTGTTGACTGGGTGTGAGTTTTTGATTGGTTCTGATGTTCCGTCCATCACCACCCCCTTTTGTACCGCTTTGTTCGCCATAAGTTGGCAGGGTATGCTCAGACGTGAGTCCCTTGCTCACTTTGCCACTGGATTCAAGCAAGCCTGGCTGAAGACAGCTGAAATGCCAGAAACTGGTCCTAGAAAGCTTGTTTCCGGTCAAGGGAAGGCATTGCTTGGCAGTTCGGGCTAGACTGTTCCCATGAGGCACATGGTCAGACTGATTTGCATATGGTCATGTCTGAACTGGGGTGGCAGAGTGGGCTAAAGAACGGTGATGGATCAAACCCAGATGTGTTGACTGGATGTGAGTGTTTGATTGGTTCTGATGCTCCGTCCATCACCACCTCCATTTGTACCGCTTTGTTCGGCATAAGTTGGCAGGGTATGCTCAGACGGGAGTCCCTTGCTCACTTTGCCACTGGATTCAAGCAAGCCTGGCTGAAAATGGCTGAAATGCCAGAAACCGGTCCTAGGAAGCTTGTTTCCGGTCCAGGGAAGGCATTGCTTGGCAGTTCGGGCTGGACTGTTCCCATGAGGCACAGGGTCAGACTGATTTGCATATGGCCATGTCTGAACTGGGGTGGCAGAGTGGGCTAAAGAACGGTGATGAATCAAACCCAGTTTGTTGACTGGGTGTGAGTGTTTGATTGGTTCTGATGCTCTGTCCATCACCACCCCCATTTGTACCGCTTTGTTCGCCATAAGTTGGCAGGGTATGCTCAGACGTGAGTCCCTTGCTCACTTTGCCACTGGATTCAAGCAAGTCTGGCTGAAGACGGCTGAAATGCCAGAAACCGGTCCTAGGAAGCTTGTTTCCGGTCCAGGGAAGGCATTGCTTGGCAGTTCGGGCTGGACTGTTCCCATGAAGCACAGGGTCAGACTGATTTGTGTATGGCCATGTGTGATCTGGGGTGGCAGAGTGAGCTAAAGAACGGTGATGGATCAAACCCAGATCTGTTGATTGGGTGTGAGTGTTTGATTGGTTCTGATGCTCCGTCCATCAACACCCCCTTTTGTACCGCTTTGTTCGCCATAAGTTGGCAGGGTATGCTCAGACGTAAGTCCCTTGCTCACTTTGCCACTGGATTCAAGCAAGTCTGGCTGAAGACGGCTGAAATGCCAGAAACCGGTCCTAGGAAGCTTGTTTCCGGTCCAGGGAAGGCATTGCTTGGCAGTTTGGGCTGGACTGTTCCCATGAGGCACAGGATCAGACTGATTTGCATGTGGCCATGTCTGAACTGGGGTGGCAGAGAGGGCTAAAGAATGGTGATGTATCAAACCCAGATCTGTTGACTGGGTGTCAGTTTTTTATTGGTTCTGATGTTCCGTCCATCACCACCCCCCTTTTGTTCCGCTTTGTTTGCCATAAGTTGGCAGGGTATGCTCAGACTTGAGTGCCTTGCTCACTTTGCCACTGGATTCAAGCAAGCCTGGCTGAAGACTGCTGAAATGCCAGAAACTGGTCCTAGGAAGCTTGTTTCCGGTCCAGGGAAGGCATTGCTTGGCAGTTCGGGCTGGACTGTTCCCATGAGGCTCAGGGTCAGACTGATTTGCATATGGCCATGTCTGAACTGGGGTGGCAGAGTGGGCTAAACAACGGTGATGGATCAAACCCAGATGTGTTGACTGGATGTGAGTGTTTGATTGGTTCTGATGCTCCGTCCATCACCACCCCCTTTTGTACCGCTTTGTTCGCCATAAGTTGGCAGGGTATGCTCAGACGTGATTCCCTTGCTCACTTTGCCACTGGATTGAAGCAAGCCTGGCTGAAGACCGCTGAAATGCCAGAAACCGGTCCTATGAAGCTTGTTTCCGGTCCAGGGAAGGCATTGCTTGGCAGTTTGGGCTGGACTGTTCCCATGAGGCACAGGGTCAGACTGATTTGCATATGGCCATGTCTGAACTGGGGTGGCAGAGTGGGCTAAAGAATGGTGATGGATCAAACCCAGATCTGTTGACTGGGTGTGAGTGTTTGATTGGTTCTGATGCTCCGTCCATCCCCACCCCCTTTTGTACCGCTTTGTTCACCATAAGTTGGCAGGGTATACTCAGACGTAAGTCCCTTGCTCACTTTGCCACTGGATTCAAACAAGCCTGGCTGAAGACTGGTGAAATGCCAGAAACCGGTCGTAGGAAGCTTGTTTCCGGTCCAGGGAAGGCATTGCTTGGCAGTCGGGCTGGACTGTTCCCATGATGCACAGGGTCAAACTGATTTGCATATGGCCATGTCTGAACTGGGGTGGCAGAGTGGGCTAAAGAACGGTGATGGATCAAACACAGATCTGTTGACTGGTTGTGAGTGTTTGATCGGTTCTGATGCTCCGTCCATCACCACCCCCTTTTGTAATGCTTTGTTCGCCATAAGTTGGCAGGGAATGCTCTGACTTGAGTCCCTTGCTCACTTTGCCACTGGATTCAAGCAAGCCTGGCTGAAAACGGCTGAAATGCCAGAAACAGGTCCTAGGAAGCTTGTTTCCGGTCCAGGGAAGGCATTGCTTGGCAGTTCGGGCTGGACTGTTCCCATGAGGCACAGGGTCAGACTGATTTGCATATGGCCATGTCTGAACTGGGGTGGCAGAGTGGGCTAAAGAACGGTGATGGTTCAAACCCAGATCTGTTGACTGGGTGTGAGTGTTTGATTGGTTCTGATGCTCCGTCCATCACCACTCCCTTTTGTACCGCTTTGTTCACTATAAGTTGGCAGGGTATGCTCAGACGTGAGTCCCTTGGTCACTTTGCCACAGGATTCATGCAAGCCTGGCTGAAAACGGCAGAAATGCCAGAAACCGGTCCTAGGAAGCTTGTTTCCGGTCCAGGGAAGGCATTGCTTGGCAGTTCGGGCTGGACTGTTCCCATGAGGCACAGGGTCAGACTGATTTGCATATGGTCATGTCTGAACCTGGGTGGCTGAGTGGGCTAAAGAACGGTGATGGATCAAACCCAGATCTATTGACTGGGTGTGAGTGTTTGATTAGTTCTGATGCTCCGTCCAAAACCACCCCCTTTTGTACCGCTTTGTTCACCATAAGTTGGCAGGGTATGCTCAGACGTGAGTCCCTTGCACACTTTGCCACTGGATTCAAGCAAGCCTGGCTGAAGACGGCTGAAATGCCAGAAACCGGTCCTAGGAAGCTTGTTTCTGGTCCAGTGAAGGCATTGCTTGGCAGTTCGGGCTGGACTGTTCCCATGAGGCACAGGGTCAGACTGATTTGCGTATGGCCATGTCTGATCTGGGGTGGCAGAGTGAGCTAAAGAACGGTGATGGATCAAACCCAGATCTGTTGACTGGGTGTGAGTTTTTGATTGGTTCTGATGTTCCGTCCATCACCACCCCCTTTTGTACCGCTTTATTCGCCATAAGTTGGCAGGGTATGCTCAGACGTGAGTCCCTTGCTCACTTTGCCACTGGATTCAAGCAAGCCTGCCTGAAGACAGCTGAAATGCCAGAAACTGGTCCTAGAAAGCTTGTTTCCGGTCAAGGGAAGGCATTGCTTGGCAGTTCGGGCTAGACTGTTCCCATGAGGCACATGGTCAGACTGATTTGCATATGGTCATGTCTGAACTGGGGTGGCAGAGTGGGCTAAAGAACGGTGATGGATCAAACCCAGATGTGTTGACTGGATGTGAGTGTTTGATTGGTTCTGATGCTCCGTCCATCACCACCTACTTTTGTACCGCTTTGTTCGGCATAAGTTGGCAGGGTATGCTCAGACGGGAGTCCCTTGCTCACTTTGCCACTGGATTCAAGCAAGCCTGGCTGAAAACGGCTGAAATGCCAGAAACCGGTCCTAGGAAGCTTGTTTCCGGTCCAGGGAAGGCATTGCTTGGCAGTTCGGGCTGGACTGTTCCCATGAGGCACAGGGTCAGACTGATTTGCATATGGCCATGTCTGAACTGGGGTGGCAGAGTGGGCTAAAGAACGGTGATGAATCAAACCCAGATTTGTTGACTGTGTGTGAGTGTTTGATTGGTTCTGATGCTCTGTCCATCACCACCCCCATTTGTACCGCTTTGTTCGCCATAAGTTGGCAGGGTATGCTCAGACGTGAGTCCCTTGCTCACTTTGCCACTGGATTCAAGCAAGTCTGGCTGAAGACGGCTGAAATGCCAGAAACCGGTCCTAGGAAGCTTGTTTCCGGTCCAGGGAAGGCATTGCTTGGCAGTTCGGGCTGGACTGTTCCCATGAGGCACAGGGTCAGACTGATTTGTGTATGGCCATGTGTGATCTGGGGTGGCAGAGTGAGCTAAAGAACGGTGATGGATCAAACCCAGATCTGTTGATTGGGTGTGAGTGTTTGATTGGTTCTGATGCTCCGTCCATCAACACCCCCTTTTGTACCGCTTTGTTCGCCATAAGTTGGCAGGGTATGCTCAGACGTAAGTCCCTTGCTCACTTTGCCACTGGATTCAAGCAAGTCTGGCTGAAGACGGCTGAAATGCCAGAAACCGGTCCTAGGAAGCTTGTTTCCGGTCCAGGGAAGGCATTGCTTGGCAGTTTGGCCTGGACTGTTCCCATGAGGCACAGGATCAGACTGATTTGCATGTGGCCATGTCTGAACTGGGGTGGCAGAGAGGGCTAAAGAACGGTGATGTATCAAACCCAGATTTGTTGACTGGGTGTCAGTTTTTGATTGGTTCTGATGTTCCGTCCATCACCACCCCCTTTTATTCCGCTTTGTTTGCCATAAGTTGGCAGGGTATGCTCAGACTTGAGTGCCTTGCTCACTTTGCCACTGGATTCAAGCAAGCCTGGCTGAAGACGGCTGAAATGCCAGAAACTGGTCCTAGGAAGCTTGTTTCCGGTCCAGGGAAGGCATTGCTTGGCAGTTCGGGCTGGACTGTTCCCATGAGGCTCAGGGTCAGACTGATTTGCATATGGCCATGTCTGAACTGGGGTGGCAGAGTGGGCTAAACAACGGTGATGGTTCAAACCCAGATCTGTTGACTGGGTGTGAGTGTTTGATTGGTTCTGATGCTCCGTCCATCACCACCCCCTTTTGTACCGCTTTGTTCGCCATAATTTGGCAGGGTATGCTCAGACGTGAGTCCCTTGCACACTTTGCCACTGGATTCAAGCAAGCCTGGCTGAAGACGGCTGAAATGCCAGAAACCGGTCCTAGGAAGCTTGTTTCTGGTCCAGGGAAGGCATTGCTTGGCAGTTCGGGCTGGACTGTTCCCATGAGGTACAGGGTCAGACTGATTTGCGTATGGCCATGTCTGATCTGGGGTGGCAGAGTGAGCTAAAGAACGGTGATGGATCAAACCCAGATCTGTTGACTGGGTGTGAGTGTTTGATTGGTTCTGATGCTCCGTCTATCACCACCCCCTTTTGTACCGCTTTGTTCGCTATAAGTTGGCAGGGTATGCTCAGACATAAGTCCCTTGCTCACTTTGCCACTGGATTCAAGCAAGTCTGGCTGAAGACGGCTGAAATGCCAGAAACCGGTCCTAGGAAGTTTGTTTCCGGTCCAGGGAAGGCATTGCTTGGCAGTTTGGGCTGGACTGTTCCCATGAGGCACAGGGTCAGACTGATTTGCATGTGGCCATGTCTGAACTGGGGTGGCAGAGAGGGCTAAAGAACGGTGATGTATCAAACCCAGATCTGTTGACTGGGTGTGAGTTTTTGATTGGTTCTGATGTTCCGTCCATCACCACCCCCTTTTGTACCGCTTTGTTCGCCATAAGTTGACAGGGTATGCTCAGACGTGAGTCCCTTGCTCACTTTGCCACTGGATTCAAGCAAGCCTGGCTGAAGACGGCTGAAATGCCAGAAACTGGTCCTAGAAAGCTTGTTTCCGGTCCAGGGAAGGCATTGTTTGGCAGTTCGGGCTAGACTGTTCCCATGAGGCACATGGTCAGACTGATTTGCATATGGCCATGTCTGAACTGGGGTGGCAGAGTGGGCTAAAGAACGGTGATGAATCAAACCCAGATTTGTTGACTGGGTGTGAGTGTTTGGTTGGTTCTGATGCTCTGTCCATCACCACCCCCATTTGTACCGCTTTGTTCGCCATAAGTTGGCAGGGTATGCTCAGACCTGAGTCCCTTGCTCACTTTGCCACTGGATTCAAGCAAGCCTGGCTGAAGACGGCTGAAATGCCAGAAACCGGTCCTAGGAAGCTTGTTTCCGGTCCAGGGAAGGCATTGCTTGGCAGTTCGGGCTGGACTGTTCCCATGAGGCACAGGGTCAGACTGATTTGTGTATGGCCATGTCTGATCTGGGGTGGCAGAGTGAGCTAAAGAACGGTGATGGATCAAACCCAGATCTGTTGATTGGGTGTGAGTGTTTGATTGGTTCTGATGTTCCGTCCATCACCACCCCCTTTTGTACCGCTTTGTTCGCCATAAGTTGGCAGGGTATGCTCAGACGTGAGTCCCTTGCTCACTTTGCCACTGGATTCAAGCAAGCCTGGCTGAAGACGGCTGAAATGCCAGAAACTGGTCCTAGAAAGCTTGTTTCCGGTCCAGGGAAGGCATTGCTTGGCAGTTCGGGCTAGACTGTTCCCATGAGGCACATGGTCAGACTGATTTGCATATGGCCATGTCTGAACTGGGGTGGCAGAGTGGGCTAAAGAACGGTGATGAATCAAACCCAGATTTGTTGACTGGGTGTGAGTGTTTGGTTGGTTCTGATGCTCTGTCCATCACCACCCCCATTTGTACCGCTTTGTTCGCCATAAGTTGGCAGGGTATGCTCAGACCTGAGTCCCTTGCTCACTTTGCCACTGGATTCAAGCAAGCCTGGCTGAAGACGGCTGAAATGCCAGAAACCGGTCCTAGGAAGCTTGTTTCCGGTCCAGGGAAGGCATTGCTTGGCAGTTCGGGCTGGACTGTTCCCATGAGGCACAGAGTCAGACTGATTTGTGTATGGCCATGTCTGATCTGGGGTGGCAGAGTGAGCTAAAGAACGGTGATGGATCAAACCCAGATCTGTTGATTGGGTGTGAGTGTTTGATTGGTTCTGATGCTCCGTCCATCACCACCCCCTTTTTTACCGCTTTGTTCGCCATAAGTTGGCAGGGTATGCCCAGACGTAAGTCCATTGCTCACTTTGCCACTGGATTCAAGCAAGCCTGGCTGAAGACGGCTGAAATGCCAGAAACCGGTCCTATGAAGCTTGTTTCCGGTCCAGGGAAGGCATTGCTTGGCAGTTTGGGCTGGACTGTTCCCATGAGGCACAGGGTCAGACTGATTTGCATATGGCCATGTCTGAACTGGGGTGGCAGAGTGGTCTAAAGAATGGTGATGGATCAAACCCAGATCTGTTGACTGGGTGTGAGTGTTTGATTGGTTCTGATGCTCCGTCCATCCCCACACCCTTTTGTACCGCTTTTTCACCATAAGTTGGCAGGGTATGCTCAGACGTAAGTCCCTTGCTCACTTTGCCACTGGATTCAAACAAGCCTGGCTGAAGACGGGTGAAATGCCAGAAACCGGTCGTAGGAAGCTTGTTTCCGGTCCAGGGAAGACATTGCTTGGTAGTCGGGCTGGACTGTTCCCATGATGCACAGGGTCAAACTGATTTGCATATGGCCATGTCTGAACTGGGGTGGCAGAGTGGGCTAAAGAACGGTGATGGATCAAACACAGATCTGTTGACTGGTTGTGAGTGTTTGATCGGTTCTGATGCTCCGTCCATCACCACCCCCTTTTGTACAGCTTTGTTCGCCATAAGTTGGCAGGGAATGCTCTGACTTGAGTCCCTTGCTCACTTTGCCACTGGATTCAAGCAAGCCTGGCTGAAAACGGCTGAAATGCCAGAAGCAGGTCCTAGGAAGCTTGTTTCCTGTCCGGGGAAGACAATGCTTGGCAATTCGGGCTGGACTGTTCCCATGAGGCACAGGGTCAGACTGATTTGCATATGGCCATGTCTGAACTGGGCTGGCAGAGTGGGCTAAAGAACGGTGATGGATCAAACCCAGATTTGTTGACTGGGTGTGAGTGTTTCATCGGTTCTGATGCTCCGTCCATCACCACCCCCTTTTGTACTGCTTTGTTCACCATAAGTTGGCAGGGTATGCTCAGACGTGAGTCCCTTGCTCACTTTGCCACTGGATTCAAGCAAACCTGGCTGAAAATGGCTGAAATGCCAGAAACCGGTCCTAGGAAGCTTGTTTCCGGTCCAGGGAAGGCATTGCTTGGCAGTTCGGGCTGGACTGTTCCCATGAGGCACAGGGTCAGACTGATTTGCATATGGCCATGTCTGAACTGGGGTGGCAGAGTGGGCTAAAGAACGGTGATGGTTCAAACCCAGATCTGTTGACTGGGTGTGAGTGTTTGATTGGTTCTGATGCTCCGTCCATCACCACTCCCTTTTGTACCGCTTTGTTCGCCATAAGTTGGCAGGGTATGCTCAGACGTGAGTCCCTTGGTCACTTTGCCACAGGATTCAAGCAAGCCTGGCTGAAAACGGCAGAAATGCCAGAAACCGGTCCTAGGAAGCTTGTTTCCGGTCCAGGGAAGGCATTGCTTGGCAGTTCGGGCTGGACTGTTCCCATGAGGCACAGGGTCAGACTGATTTGCATATGGCCATGTCTGAACCTGGGTGGCTGAGTGGGCTAAAGAACGGTGATGGATCAAACCCAGATCTATTGACTGGGTGTGAGTGTTTGATTGGTTCTGATGCTCCGTCCATCACCACCCCCTTTTGTACCGCTTTGTTCACCATAAGTTGGCAGGGTATGCTCAGACGTGAGTCCCTTGCACACTTTGCCACTGGATTCAAGCAAGCCTGGCTGAAGACGGCTGAAATGCCAGAAACCGGTCCTAGGAAGCTTGTTTCTGGTCCAGTGAAGGCATTGCTTGGCAGTTCGGGCTGGACTGTTCCCATGAGGCACAGGGTCAGACTGATTTGCGTATGGCCATGTCTGATCTGGGGTGGCAGAGTGAGCTAAAGAACGGTGATGGATCAAACCCAGATCTGTTGACTGGGTGTGAGTGTTTGATTGGTTCTGATGCTCCGTCCATCACCACCCCCTTTTGTACCGCTTTGTTCGCCATAAGTTGGCAGGGTATGCTCAGACGCAAGTCCCTTGCTCACTTTGCCACTGGATTCAAGCAAGTCTGGCTGAAGACGGCTGAAATGCCAGAAACCGGTCCTAGGAAGCTTGTTTCCAGTCCAGGGAAGGCATTGCTTGGCAGTTTTGGCTGGACTGTTCCCATGAGGCACAGGGTCAGACTGATTTGCATGTGGCCATGTCTGAACTGGGGTGGCAGAGAGGGCTAAAGAACGGTGATGTATCAAACCCAGATCTGTTGACTGGGTGTGAGTTTTTGATTGGTTCTGATGTTCCGTCCATCACCACCCCCTTTTGTACCGCTTTGTTCGCCATAAGTTGGCAGGGTATGCTCAGACGTGAGTCCCTTGCTCACATTGCCACTGGATTCAAGCAAGCCTGGCTGAAGACAGCTGAAATGCCAGAAACTGGTCCTAGAAAGCTTGTTTCCGGTCCAGGGAAGGCATTGCTTGGCAGTTCGGGCTGGACTGTTCCCATGAGGCACATGGTCAGACTGATTTGCATATGGTCATGTCTGAACTGGGGTGGCAGAATGGGCTAAAAACGGTGATTGATCAAACCCAGATGTGTTGACTGGATGTGAGTGTTTGATTGGTTCTGATGCTCCGTCCATCACCACCTCCTTTTGTACCGCTTTGTTCGGCATAAGTTGGCAGGGTATGCTCAGACGGGAGTCCCTTGCTCACTTTGCCACTGGATTCAAGCAAGCCTGGCTGAAAACGGCTGAAATGCCAGAAACCGGTCCTAGGAAGCTTGTTTCCGGTCCAGGGAAGGCATTGCTTGGCAGTTCGGGCTGGACTGTTCCCATGAGGCACAGGGTCAGACTGATTTGCATATGGCCATGTCTGAACTGGGATGGCAGAGTGGGCTAAAGAACGGTGATGAATCAAACCCAGATTTGTTGACTGGGTGTGAGTGTTTGATTGGTTCTGATGCTCTGTCCATCACCACCCCCATTTGTACCGCTTTGTTCGCCATAATTTGGCAGGGTATGCTCAGACGTGAGTCCCTTGCTCACTTTGCCACTGGATTCAAGCAAGTCTGGCTGAAGACGGCTGAAATGCCAGAAACCGGTCCTAGGAAGCTTGTTTCCGGTCCAGGGAAGACATTGCTTGGCAGTTCGGGCTGGACTGTTCCCATGAGGCACAGGGTCAGACTGATTTGTGTATGGCCATGTGTGATCTGGGGTGGCAGAGTGAGCTAAAGAACGGTGATGGATCAAACCCAGATCTGTTGATTGGGTGTGAGTGTTTGATTGGTTCTGATGCTCCGTCAATCAACACCCCCTTTTGTACCGCTTTGTTCGCCATAAGTTGGCAGGGTATGCTCAGACGTAAGTCCCTTGCTCACTTTGCCACTGGATTCAAGCAAGTCTGGCTGAAGACGGCTGAAATGCCAGAAACCGGTCCTAGGAAGCTTGTTCCCGGTCCAGGGAAGGCATTGCTTGGCAGTTTGGGCTGGACTGTTCCCATGAGGCACAGGATCAGACTGATTTGCATGTGGCCATGTCTGAACTGGGGTGGCAGAGAGGGCTAAAGAACGGTGATGTATCAAACCCAGATCTGTTGACTGGGTGTCAGTTTTTGATTGGTTCTGATGTTCCGTCCATCACCACCCCCTTTTGTTCCGCTTTGTTCGCCATAAGTTGGCAGGGTATGCTCAGACTTGAGTGCCTTGCTCACTTTGCCACTGGATTCAAGCAAGCCTGGCTGAAGACGGCTGAAATGCCAGAAACTGGTCCTAGGAAGCTTGTTTCCGGTCCAGGGAAGGCATTGCTTGGCAGTTCGGGCTGGACTGTTCCCATGAGGCTCAGGGTCAGACTGATTTGCATATGGCCATGTCTGAACTGGGGTGGCAGAGTGGGCTAAAGAACGGTGATGGTTCAAACCCAGATCTGTTGACTGGGTGTGAGTGTTTGATTGGTTCTGATGCTCCGTCCATCACCACTCCCTTTTGTACCGCTTTGTTCGCCATAAGTTGGCAGGGTATGCTCAGACTTGAGTCCCTTGGTCACTTTGCCACAGGATTCAAGCAAGCCTGGCTGAAAACGGCTGAAATGCCAGAAATCGGTCCTAGGAAGCTTGTTTCCGGTCCAGGGAAGGCATTGCTTGGCAGTTCGGGCTGGACTGTTCCCATGAGGCACAGGGTCAGACTGATTTGCATGTGGCCTTGTCTGAACCTGGGTGGCTGAGTGGGCTAAAGAACGGTGATGGATCAAACCCAGATCTATTGACTGGGTGTGAGTGTTTGATTGGTTCTGATGCTCCGTCCATCACCACCCCCTTTTGTACCGCTTTGTTCGCCATAAGTTGGCAGGGTATGCTCAGACGTGAGTCCCTTGCACACTTTGCCACTGGATTCAAGCAAGCCTGGCTGAAGACGGCTGAAATGCCAGAAACCGGTCCTAGGAAGCTTGTTTCTGGTCCAGGGAAGGCATTGCTTGGCAGTTCGGGCTGGACTGTTCCCATGAGGCACAGGGTCAGACTGATTTGCATATGGCCATGTCTGATCTGGGGTGGCAGAGTGAGCTAAAGAACGGTGATGTATCAAACCCAGATCTGTTGACTGGGTGTGAGTTTTTGATTGGTTCTGATGTTCCGTCCATCACCACCCCCTTTTGTACCGCTTTGTTCGCCATAAGTTGGCAGGGTATGCTCAGACGTGAGTCCCTTGCTCACTTTGCCACTGGATTCAAGCAAGCCTGGCTGAAGACGGCTGAAATGCCAGAAACTGGTCCTAGAAAGCTTGTTTCCGGTCCAGGGAAGGCATTGCTTGGCAGTTCGGGCTAGACTGTTCCCATGAGGCACAGGGTCAGACTGATTTGCATATGGCCATGTCTGAACTGGGGTGGCAGAGTGGGCTAAAGAACGGTGATGGATCAAACCCATATCTGTTATCTGGGTGTGAGTGTTTGATTGGTTCTGATGCTCCGTCCATCACCACCCCCTTTTGTACCGCTTTGTTTGCCATAAGTTGGCAGGGTATGCTCAGACGTGAGTCCCTTGCTCACTTCGCCACTGGAGTGAAGCAAGCCTGGCTGAAGACGGCTGAAATGCCAGAAACCGGGCCTATGAAGCTTGTTTCCGGTCCAGGGAAGGCATTGCTTGGCAGTTTGGGCTGGACTGTTCCCATGAGGCACAGGGTCAGACTGATTTGCATATGGCCATGTCTGAACTGGGGTGGCAGAGTGGGCTAAAGAATGGTGATGGATCAAACCCAGATCTGTTGACTGGGTGTGAGTGTTTGATTGGTTCTGATGCTCCGTCCATCCCCACCCCCTTTTGTACCGCTTTGTTCACCATAAGTTGGCAGAGTATGCTCAGACGTAAGTCCCTTGCTCACTTTGCCACTGGATTCAAACAAGCCTGGCTGAAGACGGGTGAAATGCCAGAAACCGGTCGTAGGAAGCTTGTTTCCGGTCCAGGGAAGGCATTGCTTGGCAGTCGGGCTGGACTGTTCCCATGATGCACAGGGTCAAACTGATTTGCATATGGCCATGTCTGAACTGGGGTGGCAGAGTGGGCTAAAGAACGGTGATGGATCAAACACAGATCTGTTGACTGGTTGTGAGTGTTTGATCGGTTCTGATGCTCCGTCCATCACCACCCCCTTTTGTACTGCTTTGTTCGCCATAAGTTGGCAGGGAATGCTCTGACTTGAGTCCCTTGCTCACTTTGCCACTGGATTCAAGCAAGCCTGGCTGAAAACGGCTGAAATGCCAGAAACAGGTCCTGTGAAGCTTGTTTCCTGTCCGGGGAAGGCAATGCTTGGCAATTCGGGCTGGACTGTTCCCATGAGGCACAGGGTCAGACTGATTTGCATATGGCCATGTCTGAACTGGGCTGGCAGAGTGGGCTAAAGAACGGTGATGGATCAAACCCAGATCTGTTGACTGGGTGTGAGTGTTTGATTGGTTCTGATGCTCCGTCCATCACCACCCCCTTTTGTACCGCTTTGTTCACCATAAGTTGGCAGGGTATGCTCAGACGTGAGTCCCTTGCACACTTTGCCACTGGATTCAAGCAAGCCTGGCTGAAGACGGCTGAAATGCCAGAAACCGGTCCTAGGAAGCTTGTTTCTGGTCCAGTGAAGGCATTGCTTGGCAGTTCGGGCTGGACTGTTCCCATAAGGCACAGGGTCAGACTGATTTGCGTATGGCCATGTCTGATCTGGGGTGGCAGAGTGAGCTAAAGAACGGTGATGGATCAAACCCAGATCTGTTGACTGGGTGTGAGTGTTTGATTGGTTCTGATGCTCCGTCCATCACCACCCCCTTTTGTACCGCTTTGTTCGCCATAAGTTGGCAGGGTATGCTCAGACGTGAGTCCCTTGCTCACTTTGCCACTGGATTCAAGCAAGCCTGGCTGAAGACAGCTGAAATGCCAGAAACTGGTCCTAGAAAGCTTGTTTCCGGTCCAGGGAAGGCATTGCTTGGCAGTTCGGGCTAGACTGTTCCCATGAGGCACATGGTCAGACTGATTTGCATATGGTCATGTCTGAACTGGGGTGGCAGAGTGGGCTAAAGAACGGTGATGGATCAAACCCAGATGTGTTGACTGGATGTGAGTGTTTGATTGGTTCTGATGCTCCGTCCATCACCACCTCCTTTTGTACCGCTTTGTTCGGCATAAGTTGGCAGGGTATGCTCAGACGGGAGTCCCTTGCTCACTTTGCCACTGGATTCAAGCAAGCCTGGCTGAAAACGGCTGAAATGCCAGAAACCGGTCCTAGGAAGCTTGTTTCCGGTCCAAGGAAGGCATTGCTTGGCAGTTCGGGCTGGACTGTTCCCATGAGGCACAGGATCAGACTGATTTGCATGTGGCCATGTCTGAACTGGGGTGGCAGAGAGGGCTAAAGAAGGGTGATGTATCAAACCCAGATCTGTTGACTGGGTGTCAGTTTTTGATTGGTTCTGATGTTCCGTCCATCACCACCCCCTTTTGTTCCGCTTTGTTCGCCATAAGTTGGCAGGGTATGCTCAGACTTGAGTGCCTTGCTCACTTTGCCACTGGATTCAAGCAAGCCTGGCTGAAGACGGCTGAAATTCCAGAAACTGGTCCTAGGAAGCTTGTTTCTGGTCCAGGGAAGGCATTGCTTGGCAGTTCGGGCTGGACTGTTTCCATGAGGCTCAGGGTCAGACTGATTTGCATATGGCCATGTCTGAACTGGGGTGGCAGAGTGGGCTAAAGAACGGTGATGGTTCAAACCCAGATCTGTTGACTGGGTGTGAGTGTTTGATTGGTTCTGATGCTCCGTCCATCACCACTCCCTTTTGTACCGCTTTGTTCGCCATAAGTTGGCAGGGTATGCTCAGACTTGAGTCCCTTGGTCACTTTGCCACAGGATTCAAGCAAGCCTGGCTGAAATCGGCTGAAATGCCAGAAACCGGTCCTAGGAAGCTTGTTTCTGGTCCAGGGAAGGCATTGCTTGGCAGTTCGGGCTGGACTGTTCCTATGAGGCACAGGGTCAGACTGATTTGCATATGGCCATGTCTGATCTGGGGTGGCAGAGTGAGCTAAAGAACGGTGATCGATCAAACCCGGATCTGTTGACTGGGTGTGAGTGTTTGATTGGTTCTGATGCTCCGTCTATCACCACCCCCTTTTGTACCGCTTTGTTTGCCATAAGTTGGCAGGGTATGCTCAGACTTAAGTCCCATGCTCACTTTGCCACTGGATTCAAGCAAGTCTGGCTGAAGATGGCTGAAATGCCAGAAACCGGTCCTAGGAAGTTTGTTTCCGGTCCAGGGAAGGCATTGCTTGGCAGTTTGGGCTGGACTGTTCCCATGAGGCACAGGGTCAGACTGATTTGCATGTGGCCATGTCTGAACTGGGGTGGCAGAGAGGGCTAAAGAACGGTGATGTATCAAACCCAGATCTGTTGACTGGGTGTGAGTTTTTGATTGGTTCTGATGTTCCGTCTATCACCACCCCCTTTTGTACCGCATTGTTCGCCAGAAGTTGGCAGGGTATGCTCAGACGTGAGTCCCTTGCTCTCTTTGCCACTGGATTCAAGCAAGCCTGGCTGAAGACGGCTGAAATGCCAGAAACTGGTCCTAGAAAGCTTGTTTCCGGTCCAGGGAAGGCATTGCTTGGCAGTTCGGGCTAGACTGTTCCCATGAGGCACATGGTCAGACTGATTTGCATATGGCCATGTCTGAACTGGGGTGGCAGAGTGGGCTAAAGAACGGTGATGAATCAAACCCAGATTTGTTGACTGGGTGTGAGTGTTTGATTGGTTCTGATGCTCCGACCATCACCACCCCCATTTGTACCGCTTTGTTCGCCATAAGTTGGCAGGGTATGGTCAGACCTGAGTCCCTTGCTCACTTTGCCACTGGATTCAAGCAAGCCTGGCTGAAGATGGCTGAAATGCCCCAAACCGGTCCTAGGAAGCTTGTTTCCGGTCCAGGGAAGGCATTGCTTGGCAGTTCGGGCTGGACTGTTCCCATGAGGCACAGAGTCAGACTGATTTGTGTATGGCCATGTCTGATCTGGGGTGGCAGAGTGAGCTAAAGAACGGTGATGGATCAAACCCAGATCTGTTGATTGGGTGTGAGTGTTTGATTGGTTCTGATGCTCCGTCCATCACCACCCCCTTTTGTACCGCTTTGTTCGCCATAAGTTGGCAGGGTATGCTCAGACGTAAGTCCCTTGCTCACTTTGCCACTGGATTCAAGCAAGTCTGGCTGAAGACGGCTGAAATGCCAGAAACCGGTCCTAGGAAGCTTGTTTCCGGTCCAGGGAAGGCATTGCTTGGCAGTTTGAGCTGGACTGTTCCCATGAGGCACAGGGTCAGACTGATTTGTATGTGGCCATGTCTGAACTGGGATGGCAGAGAGGGCTAAAGAACGGTGATGTATCAAACCCAGATCTTTTGACTGGGTGTGAGTTTGTGATTGGTTCTGATGTTCCGTCCATCACCACCCCCTTTAGTTCTGCTTTGTTCACCATAAGTTGGCAGGATATGCTCAGACTTGAGTGCCTTGCTCACTTTGCCACTGGATTCAAGCAAGCCTGGCTGAAGACGGCTGAAATGCCAGAAACTGGTCCTAGAAAGCTTGTTTCCGGTCCAGGGAAGGCATTGCTTGGCAGTTCGGGCTAGACTGTTCCCATGAGGCACATGGTCAGACTGATTTGCATATGGTCATGTCTCAACTGAGGTGGCAGAGTGGGCTAAAGAACGGTGATGGATCAAACCCAGATGTGTTGACTGGATGTGAGTGTTTGATTGGTTCTGATGCTCCGTCCATCCCCACCCCCTTTTGTACCGCTTTGTTCACCATAAGTTGGCAGGGTATACTCAGACGTAAGTCCCTTGCTCACTTTGCCACTGGATTCAAACAAGCCTGGCTGAAGACGGGTGAAATGCCAGAAACCGGTCGTAGGAGGCTTGTTTCCGGTCCAGGGAAGGCATTGCTTGGCAGTCGGGCTGGACTGTTCCCATGATGCACAGGGTCAAACTGATTTGCATATGGCCATGTCTGAACTGGGGTGGCAGAGTGGGCTAAAGAACGGTGATGGATCAAACACAGATCTGTTGACTGGTTGTGAGTGTTTGATCGGTTCTGATGCTCCGTCCATCACCACCCCCTTTTGTACTGCTTTGTTCGCCATAAGTTGGCAGGGAATGCTCTGACTTGAGTCCCTTGCTCACTTTGCCACTGGATTCAAGCAAGCCTGGCTGAAAATGGCTGAAATGCCAGAAACAGGTCCTAGGAAGCTTTTTTCCTGTCCGGGGAAGGCAATGCTTGGCAATTCGGGCTGGACTGTTCCCATGAGGCACAGGGTCAGACTGATTTGCATATGGCCATGTCTGAACTGGGCTGGCAGAGTGGGCTAAAGAACGGTGATGGATCAAAACCAGATTTGTTGACTGGGTGTGAGTGTTTCATCGGTTCTGATGCTCCGTCCATCACCACCCCCTTTTGTACCGCTCTGTTCACCATAAGTTGGCAGGGTATGCTCAGACGTGAGTCCCTTGCTCACTTTGCCACTGGATTCAAGCAAACCTGGCTGAAAATGGCTGAAATGCCAGAAACCGGTCCTAGGAAGCTTGTTTCCGGTCCAGGGAAGGCATTGCTTGGCAGTTCGGGCTGGACTGTTCCCATGAGGCACAGGGTCAGACTGATTTGCATATGGCCATGTCTGAACCTGGGTGGCTGAGTGGGCTAAAGAACGGTGATGGATCAAACCCAGATCTATTGACTGGGTGTGAGTGTTTGATTGGTTCTGATGCTCCGTCCAAAACCACCCCCTTTTGTACCGCTTTGTTCACCATAAGTTGGCAGGGTATGCTCAGACGTGAGTCCCTTGCACACTTTGCCACTGGATTCAAGCAAGCCTGGCTGAAGACGGCTGAAATGCCAGAAACCGGTCCTAGGAAGCTTGTTTCAGGTCCAGTGAAGGCATTGCTTGGCAGTTCGGGCTGGACTGTTCCCATGAGGCACAGGGTCAGACTGATTTGCGTATGGCCATGTCTGATCTGGGGTGGCAGAGTGAGCTAAAGAACGGTGATGGATCAAACCCAGATCTGTTGACTGGGTGTGAGTGTTTGATTGGTTCTGATGCTCCGTCCATCACCACCCCCTTTTGTACCGCTTTGTTCGCCATAAGTTGGCAGGGTATGCTCAGACGTAAGTCCCTTGCTCACTTTGCCACTGGATTCAAGCAAGTCTTGCTGAAGACGGCTGAAATGCCAGAAACCGGTCCTAGGAAGCTTGTTTCCGGTCCAGGGAAGGCATTGCTTGGCAGTTTGGGCTGGACTGTTCCCATGAGGCATAGGGTCAGACTGATTTGCATGTGGCCATGTCTGAACTGGGGTGGCAGAGAGGGCTAAAGAACGGTGATGTATCAAACCCATATCTGTTGACTGGGTGTGAGTTTTTGATTGGTTCTGATGTTCCGTCCATCACCACCCCCTTTTGTACCGCTTTGTTCGCCATAAGTTGGCAGGGTATGCTCAGACGTGAGTCCCTTGCTCACTTTGCCACTGGATTCAAGCAAGCCTGGCTGAAGACAGCTGAAATGCCAGAAACTGGTCCTAGAAAGCTTGTTTCCGGTCAAGGGAAGGCATTGCTTGGCAGTTCGGGCTAGACTGTTCCCATGAGGCACATGGTCAGACTGATTTGCATATGGTCATGTCTGAACTGGGGTGGCAGAGTGGGCTAAAGAACGGTGATGGATCAAACCCAGATGTGTTGACTGGATGTGAGTGTTTGATTGGTTCTGATGCTCCGTCCATCACCACCTCCTTTTGTACCGCTTTGTTCGGCATAAGTTGGCAGGGTATGCTCAGACGGGAGTCCCTTGGTCACTTTGCCACAGGATTCAAGCAAGCCTGGCTGAAAACGGCTGAAATGCCAGAAACCGGTCCTAGGAAGCTTGTTTCCGGTCCAGGGAAGGCATTGCTTGGCAGTTCGGGCTGGACTGTTCCCATGAGGCACAGGGTCAGACTGATTTGCATGTGGCCATGTCTGAACTGGGGTGGCAGAGAGGGCTAAAGAACGGTGATGTATCAAACCCATATCTGTTGACTGGGTGTGAGTTTTTGATTGGTTCTGATGTTCCGTCCATCACCACCCCCTTTTGTACCGCTTTGTTCGCCATAAGTTGGCAGGGTATGCTCAGACGTGAGTCCCTTGCTCACTTTGCCACTGGATTCAAGCAAGCCTGGCTGAAGACAGCTGAAATGCCAGAAACTGGTCCTAGAAAGCTTGTTTCTGGTCCAGGGAAGGCATTGCTTGGCAGTTCGGGCTGGACTGTTCCCATGAGGCACAGGGTCAGACTGATGTGCATATGGCCATGTCTGAACTGGGGTGGCAGAGTGGGCTAAAGAACGGTGATGAATCAAACCCAGATTTGTTGACTGGGTGTGAGTGTTTGATTGGTTCTGATGCTCTGTCCATCACCACCCCCATTTGTACCGCTTTGTTCGCCATAAGTTGGCAGGGTATGCTCAGACGTGAGTCCCTTGCTCACTTTGCCACTGGATTCAAGCAAGTCTGGCTGAAGACGGCTGAAATTCCAGAAACCGGTCCTAGGAAGCTTGTTTCCGGTCCAGGGAAGGCATTGCTTGGCAGTTCGGGCTGGACTGTTCCCATGAGGCACAGGGTCAGACTGATTTGTGTATGGCCATGTGTGATCTGGGGTGGCAGAGTGAGCTAAAGAACGGTGATGGATCAAACCCAGATCTGTTGATTGGGTGTGAGTGTTTGATTGGTTCTGATGCTCCGTCCATCAACACCCCCTTTTGTACCGCTTTGTTCGCCATAAGTTGGCAGGGTATGCTCAGACGTAAGTCCCTTGCTCACTTTGCCACTGGATTCAAGCAAGTCTGGCTGAAGACGGCTGAAATGCCAGAAACCGGTCCTAGGAAGCTTGTTTCCGGTCCAGGGAAGGCATTGCTTGGCAGTTTGGGCTGGACTGTTCCCATGAGGCACAGGATCAGACTGATTTGCATGTGGCCATGTCTGAACTGGGGTGGCAGAGAGGGCTAAAGAACGGTGATGTATCAAACCCAGATCTGTTGACTGGGTGTCAGTTTTTGATTGGTTCTGATGTTCCGTCCATCACCACCCCCTTTTGTTCCGCTTTGTTTGCCATAAGTTGGCAGGGTATGCTCAGACTTGAGTGCCTTGCTCACTTTGCCACTGGATTCAAGCAAGCCTGGCTGAAGACGGCTGAAATGCCAGAAACTGGTCCTAGGAAGCTTGTTTCCGGTCCAGGGAAGGCATTGCTTGGCAGTTCGGGCTGGACTGTTCCCATGAGGCTCAGGGTCAGACTGATTTGCATATGGCCATGTCTGAACTGGGGTGGCAGAGTGGGCTAAACAACGGTGATGGTTCAAACCCAGATCTGTTGACTGGGTGTGAGTGTTTGATTGGTTCTGATGCTCCGTCCATCACCACCCCCTTTTGTACCGCTTTGTTCGCCATAATTTGGCAGGGTATGCTCAGACGTGAGTCCCTTGCACACTTTGCCACTGGATTCAAGCAAGCCTGGCTGAAGACGGCTGAAATGCCAGAAACCGGTCCTAGGAAGCTTGTTTCTGGTCCAGGGAAGGCATTGCTTGGCAGTTCGGGCTGGACTGTTCCCATGAGGTAAAGGGTCAGACTGATTTGCGTATGGCCATGTCTGATCTGGGGTGGCAGAGTGAGCTAAAGAACGGTGATGGATCAAACCCAGATCTGTTGACTGGGTGTGAGTGTTTGATTGGTTCTGATGCTCCGTCTATCACCACCCCCTTTTGTACCGCTTTGTTCGCTATAAGTTGGCAGGGTATGCTCAGACATAAGTTCCTTGCTCACTTTGCCACTGGATTCAAGCAAGTCTGGCTGAAGACGGCTGAAATGCCAGAAACCGGTCCTAGGAAGTTTGTTTCCGGTCCAGGGAAGGCATTGCTTGGCAGTTTGGGCTGGACTGTTCCCATGAGGCACAGGGTCAGACTGATTTGCATGTGGCCATGTCTGAACTGGGGTGGCAGAGAGGGCTAAAGAACGGTGATGTATCAAACCCAGATCTGTTGACTGGGTGTGAGTTTTTGATTGGTTCTGATGTTCCGTCCATCACCACCCCCTTTTGTACCGCTTTGTTCGCCATAAACTTGCAGGGTATGCTCAGACGTGAGTCCCTTGCTCACTTTGCCACTGGATTCAAGCAAGCCTGGCTGAAGACGGCTGAAATGCCAGAAACTGGTCCTAGAAAGCTTGTTTCCGGTCCAGGGAAGGCATTGCTTGGCAGTTTGGGCTAGACTGTTCCCATGAGGCACATGGTCAGACTGATTTGCATATGGCCATGTCTGAACTGGGGTGGCAGAGTGGGCTAAAGAACGGTGATGAATCAAACCCAGATTTGTTGACTGGGTGTGAGTGTTTGGTTGGTTCTGATGCTCTGTCCATCACCACCCCCATTTGTACCGCTTTGTTCGCCATAAGTTGGCAGGGTATGCTCAGACCTGAGTCCCTTGCTCACTTTGCCACTGGATTCGAGCAAGCCTGGCTGAAGACGGCTGAAATGCCAGAAACCGGTCCTAGGAAGCTTGTTTCCGGTCCAGGGAAGGCATTGCTTGGCAGTTCGGGCTGGACTGTTCCCATGAGGCACAGGGTCAGACTGATTTGTGTATGGCCATGTCTGATCTGGGGTGGCAGAGTGAGCTAAAGAACGGTGATGGATCAAACCCAGATCTGTTGATTGGGTGTGAGTGTTTGATTGGTTCTGATGCTCCGTCCATCACCACCCCCTTTTTTACCGCTTTGTTCGCCATAAGTTGGCAGGGTATGCTCAGACGTAAGTCCATTGCTCACTTTGCCACTGGATTCAAGCAAGTCTGGCTGAAGACGGCTGAAATGCCAGAAACCGGTCCTAGGAAGCTTGTTTCCGGTCCAGGGAAGGCATTGCTTGGCAGTTTGGGCTGGACTGTTCCCATGAGGCACAGGGTCAGACTGATTTGCATGTGGCCATGTCTGAACTGGGGTGGCAGAGAGGGCTAAAGAACGGTGATGTATCAAACCCAGATCTTTTGACTGGGTGTGAGTTTTTGATTGGTTCTGATGTTCCGTCCATCACCACCCCCTTTTGTTCCGCTTTGTTCACCATAAGTTGGCAGGATATGCTCAGACTTGAGTGCCTTGCTCACTTTGCCACTGGATTCAAGCAAGCCTGGCTGAAGACGGCTGAAATGCCAGAAACCGGTCCTATGAAGCTTGTTTCCGGTCCAGGGAAGGCATTGCTTGGCAGTTTGGGCTGGACTGTTCCCATGAGGCACAGGGTCAGACTGATTTGCATATGGCCATGTCTGAACTGGGGTGGCAGAGTGGGCTAAAGAATGGTGATGGATCAAACCCAGATCTGCTGACTGGGTGTGAGTGTTTGATTGGTTCTGATGCTCCGTCCATCCCCACACACTTTTGTACCGCTTTTTCACCATAAGTTGGCAGGGTATGCTCAGACGTAAGTCCCTTGCTCACTTTGCCACTGGATTCAAACAAGCCTGGCTGAAGACGGGTGAAATGCCAGAAACCGGTCGTAGGAAGCTTGTTTCCGGTCCAGGGAAGGCATTGCTTGGCAGTCGGGCTGGACTGTTCCCATGATGCACAGGGTCAAACTGATTTGCATATGGCCATGTCTGAACTGGGGTGGCAGAGTGGGCTTAAGAACGGTGATGGATCAAACACAGATCTCTTGACTGGTTGTGAGTGTTTGATCGGTTCTGATGCTCCGTCCATCACCACCCCCTTTTGTACTGCTTTGTTCGCCATAAGTTGGCAGGGAATGCTCTGACTTGAGTCCCTTGCTCACTTTGCCACTGGATTCAAGCAAGCCTGGCTGAAAACGGCTGAAATGCCAGAAACAGGTCCTAGGAAGCTTGTTTCCTGTCCGGGGAAGGCAATGCTTGGCAATTCGGGCTGGACTGTTCCCATGAGGCACAGGGTCAGACTGATTTGCATATGGCCATGTCTGAACTGGGCTGGCAGAGTGGGCTAAAGAACGGTGATGGATAAAACCCAGATTTGTTGACTGGGTGTGAGTGTTTCATCGGTTCTGATGCTTCGTCCATCACCACCCCCTTTTGTACCGCTTTGTTCACCATAAGTTGGCAGGGTATGCTCAGACGTGAGTCCCTTGCTCACTTTGCCACTGGATTCAAGCAAACCTGGCTGAAAATGGCTGAAATGCCAGAAACCGGTCCTAGGAAGCTTGTTTCCGGTCCAGGGAAGGCATTGCTTGGCAGTTCGGGCTGAACTGTTCCCATGAGGCACAGGGTGATGCTGATTTGCATATGGCCATGTCTGAACTGGGGTGGCAGAGTGGGCTAAAGAACGGTGATGGTTCAAACCCAGATCTGTTGACTGGGTGTGAGTGTTTGATTGGTTCTGATGCTCCGTCCATCACCACTCCCTTTTGTACCGCTTTGTTCGCCATAAGTTGGCAGGGTATGCTCAGACGTTAGTCCCTTGGTCACTTTGCCACAGGATTCAAGCAAGCCTGGCTGAAAACGGCAGAAATGCCAGAAACCGGTCCTAGGAAGCTTGTTTCCGGTCCAGGGAAGGCATTGCTTGGCAGTTCGGGCTGGACTGTTCCCATGAAGCACAGGGTCAGACTGATTTGCATATGGCCATGTCTGAACCTGGGTGGCTGAGTGGGCTAAAGAACGGTGATGGATCAAACCCAGATCTATTGACTGGGTGTGAGTGTTTGATTGGTTCTGATGCTCCGTCCATCACCACCCCCTTTTGTACCGCTTTGTTCACCATAAGTTGGCAGGGTATGCTCAGACGTGAGTCCCTTGCACACTTTGCCACTGGATTCAAGCAAGCCTGGCTGAAGACGGCTGAAATGCCAGAAACCGGTCCTAGGAAGCTTGTTTCTGGTCCAGTGAAGGCATTGCTTGGCAGTTCGGGCTGGACTGTTCCCATGAGGCACAGGGTCAGACTGATTTGCGTATGGCCATGTCTGATCTGGGGTGGCAGAGTGAGCTAAAGAACGGTGATGGATCAAACCCAGATCTGTTGACTGGGTGTGAGTGTTTGATTGGTTCTGATGCTCCGTCCATCACCACCCCCTTTTGTACCGCTTTGTTCGCCATAAGTTGGCAGGGTATGCTCAGACGTAAGTCCCTTGCTCACTTTGCCACTGGATTCAAGCAAGTCTGGCTGAAGACGGCTGAAATGCCAGAAACCGGTCCTAGGAAGCTTGTTTCCGGTCCAGGGAAGGCATTGCTTGGCAGTTTTGGCTGGACTGTTCCCATGAGGCACATGGTCAGACTGATTTGCATATGGTCATGTCTGAACTGGGGTGGCAGAATGGGCTAAAAACGGTGATTGATCAAACCCAGATGTGTTGACTGGATGTGAGTGTTTGATTGGTTCTGATGCTCCGTCCATCACCACCTCCTTTTGTACCGCTTTGTTCGGCATAAGTTGGCAGGGTATGCTCAGACGGGAGTCCCTTGCTCACTTTGCCACTGGATTCAAGCAAGCCTGGCTGAAAACGGCTGAAATGCCAGAAACCGGTCCTAGGAAGCTTGTTTCCGGTCCAGGGAAGGCATTGCTTGGCAGTTCGGGCTGGACTGTTCCCATGAGGCACAGGGTCAGACTGATTTGCATATGGCCATGTCTGAACTGGGGTGGCAGAGTGGGCTAAAGAACGGTGATGAATCAAACCCAGATTTGTTGACTGGGTGTGAGTGTTTGATTGGTTCTGATGCTCTGTCCATCACCACCCCCATTTGTACCGCTTTGTTCGCCATAAGTTGGCAGGGTATGCTCAGACGTGAGTCCCTTGCTCACTTTGCCACTGGATTCAAGCAAGTCTGGCTGAAGACGGCTGAAATGCCAGAAACCGGTCCTAGGAAGCTTGTTTCCGGTCCAGGGAAGACATTGCTTGGCAGTTCGGGCTGGACTGTTCCCATGAGGCACAGGGTCAGACTGATTTGTGTATGGCCATGTGTGATCTGGGGTGGCAGAGTGAGCTAAAGAACGGTGATGGATCAAACCCAGATCTGTTGATTGGGTGTGAGTGTTTGATTGGTTCTGATGCTCAGTCCATCAACACCCCCTTTTGTACCGCTTTGTTCGCCATAAGTTGGCAGGGTATGCTAAGACGTAAGTCCCTTGCTCACTTTGCCACTGGATTCAAGCAAGTCTGGCTGAAGACGGCTGAAATGCCAGAAACCGGTCCTAGGAAGCTTGTTCCCGGTCCAGGGAAGGCATTGCTTGGCAGTTTGGGCTGGACTGTTCCCATGAGGCACAGGGTCAGACTGATTTGCATGTGGCCATGTCTGAACCTGGATGGCTGAGTGGGCTAAAGAACGGTGATGGATCAAACCCAGATCTATTGACTGGGTGTGAGTGTTTGATTGGTTCTGATGCTCCGTCCATCACCACCCCCTTTTGTACCGCTTTGTTCGCCATAAGTTGGCAGGGTGTGCTCAGACGTGAGTCCCTTGCACACTTTGCCACTGGATTCAAGCAAGCCTGGCTGAAGACGGCTGAAATGCCAGAAACGGGTCCTATGAAGCTTGTTTCCGGTCCAGGGAAGGCATTGCTTGGCAGTTTGGGCTGGACTGTTCCCATGAGGCACAGGGTCAGACTGATTTGCATATGGCCATGTCTGAACTGGGGTGGCAGAGTGGGCTAAAGAATGGTGATGGATCAAACACAGATCTGTTGACTGGTTGTGAGTGTTTGATCGGTTCTGATGCTCCGTCCATCACCACCCCCTTTTGTACTGCTTTGTTCGCCATAAGTTGACAGGGAATGCTCTGACTTGAGTCCCTTGCTCACTTTGCCACTGGATTCAAGCAAGCCTGGCTGAAAACGGCTGAAATGCCAGAAACAGGTCCTAGGAAGCTTGTTTCCTGTCCGGGGAAGGCAATGCTTGGCAATTCGGGCTGGACTGTTCCCATGAGGCACAGGGTCAGACTGATTTGCATATGGCCATGTCTGAACTGGGCTGGCAGAGTGGGCTAAAGAACGGTGATGGATAAAACCCAGATTTGTTGACTGGGTGTGAGTGTTTCATCGGTTCTGATGCTTCGTCCATCACCACCCCCTTTTGTACCGCTTTGTTCACCATAAGTTGGCAGGGTATGCTCAGACGTGAGTCCCTTGCTCACTTTGCCACTGGATTCAAGCAAACCTGGCTGAAAATGGCTGAAATGCCAGAAACCGGTCCTAGGAAGCTTGTTTCCGGTCCAGGGAAGGCATTGCTTGGCAGTTCGGGCTGGACTGTTCCCATGAGGCACAGGGTCAGACTGATTTGCATATGGCCATGTCTGAACTGGGGTGGCAGAGTGGGCTAAAGAACGGTGATGGTTCAAACCCAGATCTGTTGACTGGGTGTGAGTGTTTGATTGGTTCTGATGCTCCGTCCATCACCACTCCCTTTTGTACCGCTTTGTTCGCCATAAGTTGGCAGGGTATGCTCAGACGTGAGTCCCTTGGTCACTTTGCCACAGGATTCAAGCAAGCCTGGCTGAAAACGGCAGAAATGCCAGAAACCGGTCCTAGGAAGCTTGTTTCCGGTCCAGGGAAGGCATTGCTTGGCAGTTTGGGCTGGACTGTTCCCATGAGGCACAGGATCAGACTGATTTGCATGTGGCCATGTCTGAACTGGGGTGGCAGAGAGGGCTAAAGAACGGTGATGTATCAAACCCAGATCTGTTGACTGGGTGTCAGTTTTTGATTGGTTCTGATGTTCCGTCCATCACCACCCCCTTTTGTTCCGCTTTGTTCGCCATAAGTTGGCAGGGTATGCTCAGACTTGAGTGCCTTGCTCACTTTGCCACTGGATTCAAGCAAGCCTGGCTGAAGACGGCTGAAATGCCAGAAACTGGTCCTAGGAAGCTTGTTTCCGGTCCAGGGAAGGCATTGCTTGGCAGTTCGGGCTGGACTGTTCCCATGAGGCTCAGGGTCAGACTGATTTGCATATGGCCATGTCTGAACTGGGGTGGCAGAGTGGGCTAAAGAACGGTGATGGTTCAAACCCAGATCTGTTGACTGGGTGTGAGTGTTTGATTGGTTCTGATGCTCCGTCCATCACCACTCCCTTTTGTACCGCTTTGTTCGCCATAAGTTGGCAGGGTATGCTCAGACTTGAGTCCCTTGGTCACTTTGCCACAGGATTCAAGCAAGCCTGGCTGAAAATGGCTGAAATGCCAGAAACCGGTCCTAGGAAGCTTGTTTCCGGTCCAGGGAAGGCATTGCTTGGCAGTTCGGGCTGGACTGTTCCCATGAGGCACAGGGTCAGACTGATTTGCATGTGGCCATGTCTGAACCTGGATGGCTGAGTGGGCTAAAGAACGGTGATGGATCAAACCCAGATCTATTGACTGGGTGTGAGTGTTTGATTGGTTCTGATGCTCCGTCCATCACCACCCCCTTTTGTACCGCTTTGTTCGCCATAAGTTGGCAGGGTGTGCTCAGACGTGAGTCCCTTGCACACTTTGCCACTGGATTCAAGCAAGCCTGGCTGAAGACGGCTGAAATGCCAGAAACCGGTCGTAGGAAGCTTGTTTCCGGTCCAGGGAAGGCATTGCTTGGCAGTCGGGCTGGACTGTTCCCATGATGCACAGGGTCAAACTGATTTGCATATGGCCATGTCTGAACTGGGGTGGCAGAGTGGGCTAAAGAACGGTGATGGATCAAACACAGATCTGTTGACTGGTTGTGAGTGTTTGATCGGTTCTGATACTCCGTCCATCACCACCCCCTTTTGTACTGCTTTGTTCGCCATAAGTTGACAGGGAATGCTCTGACTTGAGTCCCTTGCTCACTTTGCCACTGGATTCAAGCAAGCCTGGCTGAAAACGGCTGAAATGCCAGAAACAGGTCCTAGGAAGCTTGTTTCCTGTCCGGGGAAGGCAATGCTTGGCAATTCGGGCTGGACTGTTCCCATGAGGCACAGGGTCAGACTGATTTGCATATGGCCATGTCTGAACTGGGCTGGCAGAGTGGGCTAAAGAACGGTGATGGATAAAACCCAGATTTGTTGACTGGGTGTGAGTGTTTCATCGGTTCTGATGCTTCGTCCATCACCACCCCCTTTTGTACCGCTTTGTTCACCATAAGTTGGCAGGGTATGCTCAGACGTGAGTCCCTTGCTCACTTTGCCACTGGATTCAAGCAAACCTGGCTGAAAATGGCTGAAATGCCAGAAACCGGTCCTAGGAAGCTTGTTTCCGGTCCAGGGAAGGCATTGCTTGGCAGTTCGGGCTGGACTGTTCCCATGAGGCACAGGGTCAGACTGATTTGCATATGGCCATGTCTGAACTGGGGTGGCAGAGTGGGCTAAAGAACGGTGATGGTTCAAACCCAGATCTGTTGACTGGGTGTGAGTGTTTGATTGGTTCTGATGCTCCGTCCATCACCACTCCCTTTTGTACCGCTTTGTTCGCCATAAGTTGGCAGGGTATGCTCAGACGTGAGTCCCTTGGTCACTTTGCCACAGGATTCAAGCAAGCCTGGCTGAAAACGGCAGAAATGCCAGAAACCGGTCCTAGGAAGCTTGTTTCCTGTCCAGGGAAGGCATTACTTGGCAGTTCGGGCTGGACTGTTCCCATGAGGCACAGGGTCAGACTGATTTGCATATGGCCATGTCTGAACCTGGGTGGCTGAGTGGGCTAAAGAACGGTGATGGATCAAACCCAGATCTATTGACTGGGTGTGAGTGTTTGATTGGTTCTGATGCTCCGTCCATCACCACCCCCTTTTGTACCGCTTTGTTCACCATAAGTTGGCAGGGTATGCTCAGACGTGAGTCCCTTGCACACTTTGCCACTGGATTCAAGCAAGCCTGGCTGAAGACGGCTGAAATGCCAGAAACCGGTCCTAGGAAGCTTGTTTCTGGTCCAGTGAAGGCATTGCTTGGCAGTTCGGGCTGGACTGTTCCCATGAGGCACAGGGTCAGACTGATTTGCGTATGGCCATGTCTGATCTGGGGTGGCAGAGTGAGCTAAAGAACGGTGATGGATCAAACCCACATCTGTTGACTGGGTGTGAGTGTTTGATTGGTTCTGATGCTCTGTCCATCACCACCCCCTTTTGTACCGCTTTGTTCGCCATAAGTTGGCAGGGTATGCTCAGACGTAAGTCCCTTGCTCACTTTGCCACTGGATTCAAGCAAGTCTGGCTGAAGACGGCTGAAATGCCAGAAACCGGTCCTAGGAAGCTTGTTTCCGGTCCAGGGAAGGCATTGCTTGGCAGTTTTGGCTGGACTGTTCCCATGAGGCACAGGGTCAGACTGATTTGCATGTGGCCATGTCTGAACTGGGGTGGGAGAGAGGGCTAAAGAACGGTGATGTATCAAACCCAGATCTGTTGACTGGGTGTGAGTTTTTGATTGGTTCTGATGTTCCGTCCATCACCACCCCCTTTTGTACCGCTTTGTTCGCCATAAGTTGGCAGGGTATGCTCAGACGTGAGTCCCTTGCTCACTTTGCCACTGGATTCAAGCAAGCCTGGCTGAAGACAGCTGAAATGCCAGAAACTGGTCCTAGAAAGCTTGTTTCCGGTCCAGGGAAGGCATTGCTTGGCAGTTCGGGCTAGACTGTTCCCATGAGGCACATGGTCAGACTGATTTGCATATGGTCATGTCTGAACTGGGGTGGCAGAATGGGCTAAAAACGGTGATTGATCAAACTCAGATGTGTTGACTGGATGTGAGTGTTTGATTGGTTCTGATGCTCCGTCCATCACCACCTCCTTTTGTACCGCTTTGTTCGGCATAAGTTGGCAGGGTATGCTCAGACGGGAGTCCCTTGCTCACTTTGCCACTGGATTCAAGCAAGCCTGGCTGAAAACGGCTGAAATGCCAGAAACCAGTCCTAGGAAGCTTGTTTCCGGTCCAGGGAAGGCATTGCTTGGCAGTTCGGGCTGGACTGTTCCCATGAGGCACAGGGTCAGACTGATTTGCATATGGCCATGTCTGAACTGGGGTGGCAGAGTGGGCTAAAGAACGGTGATGAATCAAACCCAGATTTGTTGACTGGGTGTGAGTGTTTGATTGTTTCTGATGCTCTGTCCATCACCACCCCCATTTGAACCGCTTTGTTCGCCATAAGTTGGCAGGGTATGCTCAGACGTGAGTCCCTTGCTCACTTTGCCACTGGATTTAAGCAAGTCTGGCTGAAGACGGCTGAAATGCCAGAAACCGGTCCTAGGAAGCTTGTTTCCGGTCCAGGGAAGACATTGCTTGGCAGTTCGGGCTGGACTGTTCCCATGAGGCACAGGGTCAGACTGATTTGTGTATGGCCATGTGTGATCTGGGGTGGCAGAGTGAGCTAAAGAACGGTGATGGATCAAACCCAGATCTGTTGATTGGGTGTGAGTGTTTGATTGGTTCTGATGCTCCGTCCATCAACACCCCCTTTTGTACCGCTTTGTTCGCCATAAGTTGGCAGGGTATGCTAAGACGTAAGTCCCTTGCTCACTTTGCCACTGGATTCAAGCAAGTCTGGCTGAAGACGGCTGAAATGCCAGAAACTGGTCCTAGAAAGCTTGTTTCCGGTCCAGGGAAGGCATTGCTTGGCAGTTCGGGCTAGACTGTTCCCATGAGGCACATGGTCAGACTGATTTGCATATGGTCATGTCTGAACTGGGGTGGCAGAGTGGGCTAAAGAACGGTGATGGATCAAACCCAGATGTGTTGACTGGATGTGAGTGTTTGATTGGTTCTGATGCTCCGTCCATCACCACCTCCTTTTGTACCGCTTTGTTCGGCATAAGTTGGCAGGGTATTCTCAGACGGGAGTCCCTTGCTCACTTTGCCACTGGATTCAAGCAAGCCTGGCTGAAAACGGCTGAAATGCCAGAAACCGGTCCTAGGAAGCTTGTTTCCGGTCCAGGGAAGGCATTGCTTGGCAGTTCGGACTGGACTGTTCCCATGAGGCACAGGGTCAGAGTGATTTGCATATGGCCATGTCTGAACTGGGGTGGCAGAGTGGGCTAAAGAACGGTGATGAATCAAACCCAGATTTGTTGACTGGGTGTGAGTGTTTGATTGGTTCTGATGCTCTGTCCATCACCACCCCCATTTGTACCGCTTTGTTCGCCATAAGTTGGCAGGGTATGCTCAGACGTGAGTCCCTTGCTCACTTTGCCACTGGATTCAAGCAAGTCTGGCTGAAGACGGCTGAAATGCCAGAAACCGGTCCTAGGAAGCTTGTTTCCGGTCCAGGGAAGGCATTGCTTGGCAGTTCGGTCTGGACTGTTCCCATGAGGCACAGGGTCAGACTGATTTGTGTATGGCCATGTGTGATCTGGGGTGGCAGAGTGAGCTAAAGAACGATGATGGATCAAACCCAGATCTGTTGATTGGGTGTGAGTGTTTGATTGGTTCTGATGCTCCGTCCATCAACACCCCCTTTTGTACCACTTTGTTCGCCATAAGTTGGCAGGGTATGCTCAGACGTAAGTCCCTTGCTCACTTTGCCACTGGATTCAAGCAAGTCTGGCTGAAGACGGCTGAAACGCCAGAAACCGGTCCTAGGAAGCTTGTTTCCGGTCCAGGGAAGGCATTGCTTGGCAGTTTGGGCTGGACTGTTCCCATGAGGCACAGGATCAGACTGATTTGCATGTGGCCATGTCTGAACTGGGGTGGCAGAGAGGGCTAAAGAACGGTGATGTATCAAACCCAGATCTGTTGACTGGGTCTCAGTTTTTGATTGGTTCTGATGTTCCGTCCATCACCACCCCCTTTTGTTCCGCTTTGTTCGCCATAAGTTGGCAGGGTATGCTCAGACTTGAGTGCCTTGCTCACTTTGCCACTGGATTCAAGCAAGCCTGGCTGAAGACGGCTGAAATGCCAGAAACTGGTCCTAGGAAGCTTGTTTCCGGTCCAGGGAAGGCATTGCTTGGCAGTTCGGGCTGGACTGTTTCCATGAGGCTCAGGGTCAGACTGATTTGCATATGGCCATGTCTGAACTGGGGTGGCAGAGTGGGCTAAAGAACGGTGATGGTTCAAACCCAGATCTGTTGACTGGGTTTGAGTGTTTGATTGGTTCTGATGCTCCGTCCATCACCACTCCCTTTTGTACCGCTTTGTTCGCCATAAGTTGGCAGGGTATGCTCAGACTTGAGTCCCTTGGTCACTTTGCCACAGGATTCAAGCAAGCCTGGCTGAAAACGGCTGAAATGCCAGAAACCGGTCCTAGGAAGCTTGTTTCCAGTCCAGGGAAGGCATTGCTTGGCAGTTCGGGCTGGACTGTTCCCATGAGGCACAGGGTCAGACTGATTTGCATGTGGCCATGTCTGAACCTGGGTGGCTGAGTGGGCTAAAGAACGGTGATGGATCAAACCCAGATCTATTGACTGGGTGTGAGTGTTTGATTGGTTCTGATGCTCTGTCCATCACCACCCCCTTTTGTACCGCTTTGTTCGCCATAAGTTGGCAGGGTATGCTCAGACGTGAGTCCCTTGCACACTTTGCCACTGGATTCAAGCAAGCCTGGCTGAAAACGGCTGAAATGCCAGAAACCGGTCCTAGGAAGCTTGTTTCTGGTCCAGGGAAGGCATTGCTTGGCAGTTCGGGCTGGACTGTTCCCATGAGGCACAGGGTCAGACTGATTTGCGTATGGCCATGTCTGATCTGGGGTGGCAGAGTGAGCTAAAGAACGGTGATGGATCAAACCCAGATCTGTTGACTGGGTGTGAGTGTTTGATTGGTTCTGATGCTCCGTCTATCACCACCCCCTTTTGTACCGCTTTGTTCGCCATAAGTTGGCAGGGTATGCTCAGAGGTAAGTCCCTTGCTCACTTTGCCACTGGATTCAAGCAAGTCTGGCTGAAGACGGCTGAAATGCCAGAAACCGGTCCTAGGAAGTTTGTTTCCGGTCCAGGGAAGGCATTGCTTGGCAGTTTGGGCTGGACTGTTCCCATGAGGCACAGGGTCAGACTGATTTGCATGTGGCCATGTCTGAACTGGGGTGGCAGAGAGGGCTAAAGAACGGTGATGTATCAAACCCAGATCTGTTGACTGGGTGTGAGTTTTTGATTGGTTCTGATGTTCCGTCCATCACCACCCCCTTTTGTACCGCTTTGTTCGCCTTAAGTTGCAGGGTATGCTCAGACGTGAGTCCCTTGCTCACTTTGCCACTGGATTCAAGCAAGCCTGGCTGAAGACGGCTGAAATGCCAGAAACTGGTCCTAGAAAGCTTGTTTCCGGTCCAGGGAAGGCATTGCTTGGCAGTTCGGGCTAGACTGTTCCAATGAGGCACATGGTCAGACTGATTTGCATATGGCCATGTCTGAACTGGGGTGGCAGAGTGGGCTAAAGAACGGTGATGAATCAAACCCAGATTTGTTGACTGGGTGTGAGTGTTTGATTGGTTCTGATGCTCCGTCCATCACCACCCCCATTTGTACCGCTTTGTTCGCCATAAGTTGGCAGGGTATGGTCAGACCTGAGTCCCTTGCTCACTTTGCCACTGGATTCAAGCAAGCCTGGCTGAAGATGGCTGAAATGCCCCAAACCGGTCCTAGGAAGCTTGTTTCCGGTCCAGGGAAGGCATTGCTTGGCAGTTCGGGCTGGACTGTTCCCATGAGGCACAGGGTCAGACTGATTTGTGTATGGCCATGTCTGATCTGGGGTGGCAGAGTGAGCTAAAGAACGGTGATGGATCAAACCCAGATCTGTTGATTGGGTGTGAGTGTTTGATTGGTTCTGATGCTCCGTCCATCACCACCCCCTTTTGTACCGCTTTGTTCGCCATAAGTTGGCAGGGTATGCTCAGACGTAAGTCCCTTGCTCACTTTGCCACTGGATTCAAGCAAGTCTGGCTGAAGACGGCTGAAATGCCAGAAACCGGTCCTAGGAAGCTTGTTTCCGGTCCAGGGAAGGCATTGCTTGGCAGTTTGGGCTGGACTGTTCCCATGAGGCACAGGGTCAGACTGATTTTCATGTGGCCATGTCTGAACTGGGGTGGCAGAGAGGGCTAAAGGACGGTGATGTATCAAACCCAGATCTTTTGACTGGGTGTGAGTTTTTGATTGGTTCTGATGTTCCGTCCATCACCACCCCCTTTTGTTCTGCTTTGTTCACCATAAGTTGGCAGGATATGCTCAGACTTGAGTGCCTTGCTCACTTTGCCACTGGATTCAAGCAAGCCTGGCTGAAGATGGCTGAAATGCCAGAAACTGGTCCTAGGAAGCTTGTTTCCGGTCCAGGGAAGGCATTGCTTGGCAGTTCGGGCTAGACTGTTCCCATGAGGCACATGGTCAGACTGATTTGCATATGGTCATGTCTCAACTGAGGTGGCAGAGTGGGCTAAAGAACGGTGATGGATCAAACCCAGATGTGTTGACTGGATGTGAGTGTTTGATTGGTTCTGATGCTCCGTCCATCACCACCCCCTTTTGTACCGCTTTGTTCGCCATAAGTTGGCAGTGTATGCTCAGATGTGAGTCCCTTGCTCACTTTGCCACTGAATTCAAGCAAGCCTGGTTGAAGACGGCTGAAATTCCAGAAACCGGTCCTAGGAAGCTTGTTTCCAGTCCAGGGAAGGCATTGCTTGGCAGTTCGGGCTGGGCTGTTCCCATGAGGCACAGGGTCAGACTGATTTGCATATGGCCATGTCTGAACTGGGGTGGCAGAGTGGGCTAAAGAACGGTGATGGATCAAACCCATATCTGTTAACTGGGTGTGAGTGTTTGATTGGTTCTGATGCTCCGTCCATCACCACCCCCTTTTGTACCGCTTTGTTCGCCATAAGTTGGCAGGGTATGCTCAGACGTGAGTCCCTTGCTCACTTTGCCACTGGATTGAAGCAAGCCTGGCTGAAGACGGCTGAAATGCCAGAAACCGGTCCTATGAAGCTTGTTTCCGGTCCAGGGAAGGCATTGCTTGGCAGTTTGGGCTGGACTGTTCCCATGAGGCACAGGGTCAGACTGATTTGCATATGGCCATGTCTGAACTGGGGTGGCAGAGTGGGCTAAAGAATGGTGATCGATCAAACCCAGATCTGTTGACTGGGTGTGAGTGTTTGATTGGTTCTGATGCTCCGTCCATCCCCACCCCCTTTTGTACCGCTTTGTTCACCATAAGTTGGCAGGGTATGCTCAGACGTAAGTCCCTTGCTCACTTTGCCACTGGATTCAAACACGCCTGGCTGAAGACGGGTGAAATGCCAGAAACCGGTCGTAGGAAGCTTGTTTCCGGTCCAGGGAAGGCATTGCTTGGCAGTCAGGCTGGACTGTTCCCATTATGCACAGGGTCAAACTGATTTGCATATGGCCATGTCTGAACTGGGGTGGCAGAGTGGGCTAAAGAACGGTGATGGATCAAACACAGATCTGTTGACTGGTTGTGAGTGTTTGATCGGTTCTGATGCTCCGTCCATCACCACCCCCTTTTGTACTGCTTTGTTCGCCATAAGTTGGCAGGGAATGCCCTGACTTGAGTCCCTTGTTCACTTTGCCACTGGATTCAAGCAAGCCTGGCTGAAAACGGCTGAAATGCCAGAAACAGGTCCTAGGAAGCTTGTTTCCTGTCCGGGGAAGGCAATGCTTGGCAATTCGGGCTGGACTGTTCCCATGAGGCACAGGGTCAGACTGATTTGCATTTGGCCATGTCTGAACTGGGCTGGCAGAGTGGGCTAAAGAACGGTGATGGATCAAACCCAGATTTGTTGACTGGGTGTGAGTGTTTCATCGGTTCTGATGCTCCGTCCATCACCACCCCCTTTTGTACCGCTTTGTTCACCATAAGTTGGCAGGGTATGCTCAGACGTGAGTCCCTTGCTCACTTTGCCACTGGATTCAAGCAAACCTGGCTGAAAATGGCTGAAATGCCAGAAACCGGTCCTAGGAAGCTTGTTTCCGGTCCAGGGAAGGCATTGCTTGGCAGTTCGGGCTGGACTGTTCCCATGAGGCACAGGGTCAGACTGATTTGCATATGGCCATGTCTGAACTGGGGTGGCAGAGTGGGCTAAAGAACGGTGATGGTTCAAACCCAGATCTGTTGACTGGGTGTGAGTGTTTGATTGGTTCTGATGCTCCGTCCATCACCACTCCCTTTTGTACCGCTTTGTTCGCCATAAGTTGGCAGGGTATGCTCAGACGTGAGTCCCTTGGTCACTTTGCCACAGGATTCAAGCAAGCCTGGCTGAAAACGGCAGAAATGCCAGAAACCGGTCCTAGGAAGCTTGTTTCCGGTGCAGGGAAGGCATTGCTTGGCAGTTCGGGCTGGACTGTTCCCATGAGGCACAGGGTCAGACTGATTTGCATATGGCCATGTCTGAACCTGGGTGGCTGAGTGGGCTAAAGAACGGTGATGGATCAAACCCAGATCTATTGACTGGGTGTGAGTGTTTGATTGGTTCTGATGCTCCGTCCATCACCACCCCCTTTTGTACCGCTTTGTTCACCATAAGTTGGCAGGGTATGCTCAGACGTAAGTCCCTTGCACACTTTGCCACTGGATTCAAGCAAGCCTGGCTGAAGACGGCTGAAATGCCAGAAACCGGTCCTAGGAAGCTTGTTTCTGGTCCAGTGAAGGCATTGCTTGGCAGTTCGGGCTGGACTGTTCCCATGAGGCACAGGGTCAGACTGATTTGCGTATGGCCATGTCTGATCTGGGGTGGCAGAGTGAGCTAAAGAACGGTGATGGATCAAACCCAGATCTGTTGACTGGGTGTGAGTGTTTGATTGGTTCTGATGCTCCGTCCATCACCACCCCCTTTTGTACCGCTTTGTTCGCCATAAGTTGGCAGGGTATGCTCAGACGTAAGTCCCTTGCTCACTTTGCCACTGGATTCAAGCAAGTCTGGCTGAAGACGGCTGAAATGCCAGAAACCGGTCCTAGGAAGCTTGTTTCCGGTCCAGGGAAGGCATTGCTTGGCAGTTTGGGCTGGACTGTTCCCATGAGGCACAGGGTCAGACTGATTTGCATGTGGCCATGTCTGAACTGGGGTGGCAGAGAGGGCTAAAGAACGGTGATGTATCAAACCCAGATCTTTTGACTGGGTGTGAGTTTTTGATTGGTTCTGATGTTCCGTCCATCACCACCCCCTTTTGTACCGCTTTGTTCGCCATAAGTTGGCAGGGTATGCTCAGACGTGAGTCCCTTGCTCACTTTGCCACTGGATTCAAGCAAGCCTGGCTGAAGACAGCTGAAATGCCAGAAACTGGTCCTAGAAAGCTTGTTTCCGGTCCAGGGAAGGCATTGCTTGGCAGTTCGGGCTAGACTGTTCCCATGAGGCACATGGTCAGACTGATTTGCATATGGTCATGTCTGAACTGGGGTGGCAGAGTGGGCTAAAGAACGGTGATGGATCAAACCCAGATGTGTTGACTGGATGTGAGTGTTTGATTGGTTCTGATGCTCCGTCCATCACCACCTCCTTTTGTACCGCTTTGTTCGGCATAAGTTGGCAGGGTATGCTCAGACGGGAGCCCCTTGCTCACTTTGCCACTGGATTCAAGCAAGCCTGGCTGAAAACGGCTGAAATGCCAGAAACCGGTCCTAGGAAGCTTGTTTCCGGTCCAGGGAAGGCATTGCTTGGCAGTTCGGGCTGGACTGTTCCCATGAGGCACAGGGTCAGACTGATTTGCATATGGCCATGTCTGAACTGGGGTGGCAGAGTGGGCTAAAGAACGGTGATGAATCAAACCCAGATTTGTTGACTGGGTGTGAGTGTTTGATTGGTTCTGATGCTCTGTCCATCACCACCCCCATTTGTACCGCTTTGTTCGCCATAAGTTGGCAGGGTATGCTCAGACGTTAGTCCCTTGCTCACTTTGCCACTGGATTCAAGCAAGTCTGGCTGAAGACGGCTGAAATGCCAGAAACGGTCCTAGGAAGCTTGTTTCCGGTCCAGGGAAGGCATTGCTTGGCAGTTCGGGCTGGACTGTTCCCATGAGGCACAGGGTCAGACTGATTTGTGTATGGCCATGTGTGATCTGGGGTGGCAGAGTGAGCTAAAGAACGGTGATGGATCAAACCCAGATCTGTTGATTGGGTGTGAGTGTTTGATTGGTTCTGATGCTCCGTCCATCAACACCCCCTTTTGTACCGCTTTGTTTGCCATAAGTTGGCAGGGTATGCTCAGACGTAAGTCCCTTGCTCACTTTGCCACTGGATTCAAGCAAGTCTGGCTGAAGACGGCTGAAATGCCAGAAACCGGTCCTAGGAAGCTTGTTTCCGGTCCAGGGAAGGCATTGCTTGGCAGTTTGGGCTGGACTGTTCCCATGAGGCACAGGATCAGACTGATTTGCATGTGGCCATGTCTGAACTGGGGTGGCAGAGAGGGCTAAAGAACGGTGATGTATCAAACCCAGATCTGTTGACTGGGTGTCAGTTTTTGATTGGTTCTGATGCTCCGTCTATCCCCACCCCCTTTTGTACCGCTTTGTTCACCATAAGTTGGCAGGGTATGCTCAGACGTAAGTCCCTTGCTCACTTTGCCACTGGATTCAAACAAGCCTGGCTGAAAACGGTGAAATGCCAGAAACCGGTCGTAGGAAGCTTGTTTCCGGTCCAGGGAAGGCATTGCTTGGCAGTCGGGCTGGACTGTTCCCATGAGGCACAGGGTCAGACTGATTTGCATATGGCCATGTCTGAACTGGGGTGGCAGAGTGGGCTAAAGAACGGTGATTGATCAAACCCAGATTTGTTGCCTGGGTGTGAGTGTTTCATTGGTTCTGAAGCTCCGTCCATCACCACCCCCTTTTGTACCGCTTTGTTTGCCATAAGTTGGCAGGGTATTCTCAGACGTGAGTCCCTTGCTCACTTTGCCACTGGATTCAAGCAAACCTGGCTGAAAATGGCTGAAATGCCAGAAACCGGTCCTAGGAAGCTTGTTTTTCGGTCCAGGGAAGGCATTGCTTGGCAGTTCGGGCTGGACTGTTCCCATGAGGCTCAGGGTCAGACTGATTTGCATATGGCCATGTCTGAACTGGGGTGGCAGAGTGGGCTAAAGAACGGTGATGGTTCAAACCCAGATCTGTTGACTGGGTGTGAGTGTTTGATTGGTTCTGATGCTCCGTCCATCACCACTCCCTTTTGTACCGCTTTTTTCGCCATAAGTCGGCAGGGTATGCTCAGACGTGAGTCCCTTGATCACTTTGCCACAGGATTCAAGCAAGCCTGGCTGAAAACGGCTGAAATGCCAGAAACCGGTCCTAGGAAGCTTGTTTCCGGTCCAGGGAAGGCATTGCTTGGCAGTTCGGGCTGGACTGTTCCCATGAGGCACAGGGTCAGACTGATTTGCATAGGGCCATGTCTGAACCTGGGTGGCTGAGTGGGCTAAAGAACGGTGATGGATCAAACCCAGATCTGTTGACTGGGTGTGAGTGTTTGATTGGTTCTGATGCTCCGTCCATCACCACCCCCTTTTGTACCGCTTTGTTCGCCATAAGTTGGCAGGGTATGCTCAGACGTGAGTCACTTGCTCACTTTGCCACTGGATTCAAGCAAGCCTGGCTGAAGACGGCTGAAACGCCAGAAACCGGTCCTAGGAAGCTTGTTTCCGGTACAGTGAAGGCATAGCTTGGCAGTTCGGGCTGGACTGTTCCCATGAGGCACAGGGTCAGACTGATTTGCGTATGGCCATGTCTGAACTGGGGTGGCAGAGTGGGCTAAAGAACGGTGATGTATCAAACCCAGATCTGTTGACTGGGTGTGAGTTTTTGATTGGTTCTGATGTTCCGTCCATCACCACCCCCTTTTGTACCGCTTTGTTCGCCATAAGTTGGCAGGGTATGCTCAGACGTGAGTCCCTTGCTCTCTTTGCCACTGGATTCAAGCAAGCCTGGCTGAAGACGGCTGAAATGCCAGCAACCGGTCCTAGGAAGCTTGTTTCCGGTCCAGGGAAGGCATTGCTTGGCAGTTCGGGCTGGACTGTTCCCATGAGGCACAGGGTCAGACTGATTTGCATATGGCCATGTCTGAACCTGGGTGGCTGAGTGGGCTAAAGAACGGTGATGGATCAAACCCAGATCTGTTGACTGGGTGTGAGTGTTTGATTGGTTCTGATGCTCCGTCCATCACCACCCCCTTTTGTACCGCTTTGTTCGCCATAAGTTGGCAGGGTATGCTCAGACGTGAGTCCCTTGCTCACTTTGCCACTGGATTCAAGCAAGCCTGGCTGAAGACAGCTGAAATGCCAGAAACCGGTCCTAGGAAGCTTGTTTCCGGTCCAGGGAAGGCATTGCTTGGCAGTTTGGGCTGGACTGGTCCCATGAGGCACAGGGTCAGACTGATTTGCATATGGCCATGTCTGAACTGGGGTGGCAGAGTGGGCTAAAGAACGGTAATGGATCAAACCCAGATCTGTTGACTGGGTGTGAGTGTTTGAGTGGTTCTGATGCTCCGTCCATCACCACCCCCTTTTGTACCGCTTTGTTCGCCATAAGTTGGCAGGGTATGCTCAGACGTGAGTCCCTTGCTCACTTTGCCACTGGATTGAAGCAAGCCTGGCTGAAGACGGCTGAAATGCCAGAAACCGGTCCTATGAAGCTTGTTTCCGGTCCAGGGAAGGCATTGCTTGGCAGTTTGGGCTGGACTGTTCCCATGAGGCACAGGGTCAGACTGATTTGCATATGGCCATGTCTGAACTGGGGTGGCAGAGTGGGCTAAAGAATGGTGATGGATCAAACCCAGATCTGTTGACTGGGTGTGAGTGTATGATTGGTTCTGATGCTCCGCCCATCCCCACCCCCTTTTGTACCGCTTTGTTCACCATAAGTTGGCAGGGTATGCTCAGACGTAAGTCCCTTGCTCACTTTGCCACTGGATTCAAACAAGCCTGATTGAAGACGGGTGAAATGCCAGAAACCGGTCGTAGGAAGCTTGTTTCCGGTCCAGGGAAGGCATTGCTTGGCAGTCGGGCTGCACTGTTCCCATTATGCACAGGGTCAAACTGATTTGCATATGGCCATGTCTGAACTGGGGTGGCAGAGTGGGCTAAAGAACGGTGATGGATCAAACACAGATCTGTTGACTGGTTGTGAGTGTTTGATCGGTTCTGATGCTCCGTCCATCACCACCCCCTTTTGTACTGCTTTGTTCGCCATAAGTTGGCAGGGAATGCTCTGACTTGAGTCCCTTGATCACTTTGCCACTGGATTCAAGCAAGCCTGGCTGAAAACGGCTGAAATGCCAGAAACAGGTCCTAGGAAGCTTGATTCCTGTCCGGGGAAGGCAATGCTTGGCAATTCGGGCTGGACTGTTCCCATGAGGCACAGGGTCAGACTGATTTGCATATGGCCATGTCTGAACTGGGCTGGCAGAGTGGGCTAAAGAACGGTGATGGATCAAACCCAGATTTGTTGACTGGGTGTGAGTGTTTCATCGGTTCTGATGCTCCGTCCATCACCACTCCCTTTTGTACCGCTTTGTTCGCCATAAGTTGGCAGGGTATGCTCAGACGTGAGTCCCTTGGTCACTTTGCCACAGGATTCAAGCAAGCCTGGCTGAAAACGGCAGAAATGCCAGAAACCGGTCCTAGGAAGCTTGTTTCCGGTCCAGGGAAGGCATTGCTTGGCAGTTCGGGCTAGACTGTTCCCATGAGGCACATGGTCAGACTGATTTGCATATGGTCATGTCTGAACTGGGGTGGCAGAGTGGGCTAAAGAACGGTGATGGATCAAACCCAGATGTGTTGACTGGATGTGAGTGTTTGATTGGTTCTGATGCTCCGTCCATCAACACACCATTTTGTACCGCTTTGTTTGCCATAAGTTGGCAGGGTATGCTCAGACGTAAGTCCCTTGCTCACTTTGCCACTGGATTCAAGCAAGTCTGGCTGAAGACGGCTGAAATGCCAGAAACCGGTCCTAGGAAGCTTGTTTCCGGTCCAGGGAAGGCATTGCTTGGCAGTTTGGACTGGACTGTTCCCATGAGGCACAGGATCAGACTGATTTGCATGTGGCCACGTCTGAACTGGGGTGGCAGAGAGGGCTAAAGAACGGTGATGTATCAAACCCAGATCTGTTGAGTGGGTGTCAGTTTTTGATTGGTTCTGATGCTCCATCCATCCCCACCCCCTTTTGTACCGCTTTGTTCGCCATAAGTTGGCAGGGTATTCTTAGACGTGAGTCCCTTGCTCACTTTGCCACTGGATTCAAGCAAACCTGGCTGAAAATGGCTGAAATGCCAGAAACCGGTCCTAGGAAGCTTGTTTTTCGGTCCAGGGAAGGCATTGCTTGGCAGTTCGGGCTGGACTGTTCCCATGAGGCTCAGGGTCAGACTGATTTGCATATGGCCATGTCTGAACTGGGTTGGCAGAGTGGGCTAAAGAACGGTGATGGTTCAAACCCAGATCTGTTGACTGGGTGTGAGTGTTTGATTGGTTCTGATGCTCCGTCCATCACCACTCCCTTTTGTACCGCTTTTTTCGCCATAAGTTGGCAGGGTATGCTCAGACGTGAGTCCCTTGGTCACTTTGCCACAGGATTCAAGCAAGCCTGGCTGAAGACGGCTGAAATGCCAGAAACCGGTCCTAGGAAGCTTGTTTCCGGTACAGTGAAGGCATTGCTTGGCAGTTCGGGCTGGACTGTTCCCATGAGGCACAGGGTCAGACTGATTTGCGTATGGCCATGTCTGAACTGGGGTGGCAGAGTGGGCTAAAGAACGGTGATGGATCAAACCCAGATCTGTTGACTGGGTGTGAGTGTTTGATTGGTTCTGATGCTCCGTCCATCACCACCCCCTTTTGTACCGCTTTGTTCGCCATAAGTTGGCAGGGTATGCTCAGACGTAAGTCCCTTGCTCACTTTGCCACTGGATTCAAGCAAGTCTGGCTGAAGACGGCTGAAATGCCAGAAACCGGTCCTAGGAAGCTTGTTTCCGGTCCAGGGAAGGCATTGCTTGGCAGTTTTGGCTGGACTGTTCCCATGAGGCACAGGGTCAGACTGATTTGCATGTGGCCATGTCTGAACTGGGGTGGCAGAGAGGGCTAAAGAACGGTGATGTATCAAACCCAGATCTGTTGACTGGGTGTGAGTTTTTGATTGGTTCTGATGTTCCGTCCATCACCACCCCCTTTTGTACCGCTTTGTTCGCCATAAGTTGGCAGGGTATGCTCAGACGTGAGTCCCTTGCTCACTTTGCCACTGGATTCAAGCAAGCCTGGCTGAAGACAGCTGAAATGCCAGAAACTGGTCCTAGAAAGCTTGTTTCCGGTCCAGGGAAGGCATTGCTTGGCAGTTCGGGCTAGACTGTTCCCATGAGGCACATGGTCAGACTGATTTGCATATGGTCATGTCTGAACTGGGGTGGCAGAGTGGGCTAAAGAACGGTGATGGATCAAACCCAGATTTGTTGACTGGGTGTGAGTGTTTGATTGGTTCTGATGCTCTGTCCATCACCACCCCCATTTGTACCGCTTTGTTCGCCATAAGTTGGCAGGGTATGCTCAGACGTTAGTCCCTTGCTCACTTTGCCACTGGATTCAAGCAAGTCTGGCTGAAGACGGCTGAAATGCCAGAAACGGTCCTAGGAAGCTTGTTTCCGGTCCAGGGAAGGCATTGCTTGGCAGTTCGGGCTGGACTGTTCCCATGAGGCACAGGGTCAGACTGATTTGTGTATGGCCATGTGTGATCTGGGGTGGCAGAGTGAGCTAAAGAACGGTGATGGATCAAACCCAGATCTGTTGATTGGGTGTGAGTGTTTGATTGGTTCTGATGCTCCGTCCATCAACACCCCCTTTTGTACCGCTTTGTTTGCCATAAGTTGGCAGGGTATGCTCAGACGTAAGTCCCTTGCTCACTTTGCCACTGGATTCAAGCAAGTCTGGCTGAAGACGGCTGAAATGCCAGAAACCGGTCCTAGGAAGCTTGTTTCCGGTCCAGGGAAGGCATTGCTTGGCAGTTTGGGCTGGACTGTTCCCATGAGGCACAGGATCAGACTGATTTGCATGTGGCCATGTCTGAACTGGGGTGGCAGAGAGGGCTAAAGAACGGTGATGTATCAAACCCAGATCTGTTGACTGGGTGTCAGTTTTTGATTGGTTCTGATGCTCCGTCTATCCCCACCCCCTTTTGTACCGCTTTGTTCACCATAAGTTGGCAGGGTATGCTCAGACGTAAGTCCCTTGCTCACTTTGCCACTGGATTCAAACAAGCCTGGCTGAAAACGGTGAAATGCCAGAAACCGGTCGTAGGAAGCTTGTTTCCGGTCCAGGGAAGGCATTGCTTGGCAGTCGGGCTGGACTGTTCCCATGAGGCACAGGGTCAGACTGATTTGCATATGGCCATGTCTGAACTGGGGTGGCAGAGTGGGCTAAAGAACGGTGATTGATCAAACCCAGATTTGTTGCCTGGGTGTGAGTGTTTCATTGGTTCTGAAGCTCCGTCCATCACCACCCCCTTTTGTACCGCTTTGTTTGCCATAAGTTGGCAGGGTATTCTCAGACGTGAGTCCCTTGCTCACTTTGCCACTGGATTCAAGCAAACCTGGCTGAAAATGGCTGAAATGCCAGAAACCGGTCCTAGGAAGCTTGTTTTTCGGTCCAGGGAAGGCATTGCTTGGCAGTTCGGGCTGGACTGTTCCCATGAGGCTCAGGGTCAGACTGATTTGCATATGGCCATGTCTGAACTGGGGTGGCAGAGTGGGCTAAAGAACGGTGATGGTTCAAACCCAGATCTGTTGACTGGGTGTGAGTGTTTGATTGGTTCTGATGCTCCGTCCATCACCACTCCCTTTTGTACCGCTTTTTTCGCCATAAGTCGGCAGGGTATGCTCAGACGTGAGTCCCTTGGTCACTTTGCCACAGGATTCAAGCAAGCCTGGCTGAAAACGGCTGAAATGCCAGAAACCGGTCCTAGGAAGCTTGTTTCCGGTCCAGGGAAGGCATTGCTTGGCAGTTCGGGCTGGACTGTTCCCATGAGGCACAGGGTCAGACTGATTTGCATAGGGCCATGTCTGAACCTGGGTGGCTGAGTGGGCTAAAGAACGGTGATGGATCAAACCCAGATCTGTTGACTGGGTGTGAGTGTTTGATTGGTTCTGATGCTCCGTCCATCACCACCCCCTTTTGTACCGCTTTGTTCGCCATAAGTTGGCAGGGTATGCTCAGACGTGAGTCACTTGCTCACTTTGCCACTGGATTCAAGCAAGCCTGGCTGAAGACGGCTGAAACGCCAGAAACCGGTCCTAGGAAGCTTGTTTCCGGTACAGTGAAGGCATAGCTTGGCAGTTCGGGCTGGACTGTTCCCATGAGGCACAGGGTCAGACTGATTTGCGTATGGCCATGTCTGAACTGGGGTGGCAGAGTGGGCTAAAGAACGGTGATGTATCAAACCCAGATCTGTTGACTGGGTGTGAGTTTTTGATTGGTTCTGATGTTCCGTCCATCACCACCCCCTTTTGTACCGCTTTGTTCGCCATAAGTTGGCAGGGTATGCTCAGACGTGAGTCCCTTGCTCTCTTTGCCACTGGATTCAAGCAAGCCTGGCTGAAGACGGCTGAAATGCCAGCAACCGGTCCTAGGAAGCTTGTTTCCGGTCCAGGGAAGGCATTGCTTGGCAGTTCGGGCTGGACTGTTCCCATGAGGCACAGGGTCAGACTGATTTGCATATGGCCATGTCTGAACCTGGGTGGCTGAGTGGGCTAAAGAACGGTGATGGATCAAACCCAGATCTGTTGACTGGGTGTGAGTGTTTGATTGGTTCTGATGCTCCGTCCATCACCACCCCCTTTTGTACCGCTTTGTTCGCCATAAGTTGGCAGGGTATGCTCAGACGTGAGTCCCTTGCTCACTTTGCCACTGGATTCAAGCAAGCCTGGCTGAAGACAGCTGAAATGCCAGAAACCGGTCCTAGGAAGCTTGTTTCCGGTCCAGGGAAGGCATTGCTTGGCAGTTTGGGCTGGACTGGTCCCATGAGGCACAGGGTCAGACTGATTTGCATATGGCCATGTCTGAACTGGGGTGGCAGAGTGGGCTAAAGAACGGTAATGGATCAAACCCAGATCTGTTGACTGGGTGTGAGTGTTTGAGTGGTTCTGATGCTCCGTCCATCACCACCCCCTTTTGTACCGCTTTGTTCGCCATAAGTTGGCAGGGTATGCTCAGACGTGAGTCCCTTGCTCACTTTGCCACTGGATTGAAGCAAGCCTGGCTGAAGACGGCTGAAATGCCAGAAACCGGTCCTATGAAGCTTGTTTCCGGTCCAGGGAAGGCATTGCTTGGCAGTTTGGGCTGGACTGTTCCCATGAGGCACAGGGTCAGACTGATTTGCATATGGCCATGTCTGAACTGGGGTGGCAGAGTGGGCTAAAGAATGGTGATGGATCAAACCCAGATCTGTTGACTGGGTGTGAGTGTATGATTGGTTCTGATGCTCCGCCCATCCCCACCCCCTTTTGTACCGCTTTGTTCACCATAAGTTGGCAGGGTATGCTCAGACGTAAGTCCCTTGCTCACTTTGCCACTGGATTCAAACAAGCCTGATTGAAGACGGGTGAAATGCCAGAAACCGGTCGTAGGAAGCTTGTTTCCGGTCCAGGGAAGGCATTGCTTGGCAGTCGGGCTGCACTGTTCCCATTATGCACAGGGTCAAACTGATTTGCATATGGCCATGTCTGAACTGGGGTGGCAGAGTGGGCTAAAGAACGGTGATGGATCAAACACAGATCTGTTGACTGGTTGTGAGTGTTTGATCGGTTCTGATGCTCCGTCCATCACCACCCCCTTTTGTACTGCTTTGTTCGCCATAAGTTGGCAGGGAATGCTCTGACTTGAGTCCCTTGATCACTTTGCCACTGGATTCAAGCAAGCCTGGCTGAAAACGGCTGAAATGCCAGAAACAGGTCCTAGGAAGCTTGATTCCTGTCCGGGGAAGGCAATGCTTGGCAATTCGGGCTGGACTGTTCCCATGAGGCACAGGGTCAGACTGATTTGCATATGGCCATGTCTGAACTGGGCTGGCAGAGTGGGCTAAAGAACGGTGATGGATCAAACCCAGATTTGTTGACTGGGTGTGAGTGTTTCATCGGTTCTGATGCTCCGTCCATCACCACTCCCTTTTGTACCGCTTTGTTCGCCATAAGTTGGCAGGGTATGCTCAGACGTGAGTCCCTTGGTCACTTTGCCACAGGATTCAAGCAAGCCTGGCTGAAAACGGCAGAAATGCCAGAAACCGGTCCTAGGAAGCTTGTTTCCGGTCCAGGGAAAGCATTGCTTGGCAGTTCGGGCTAGACTGTTCCCATGAGGCACATGGTCAGACTGATTTGCATATGGTCATGTCTGAACTGGGGTGGCAGAGTGGGCTAAAGAACGGTGATGGATCAAACCCAGATGTGTTGACTGGATGTGAGTGTTTGATTGGTTCTGATGCTCCGTCCATCAACACACCATTTTGTACCGCTTTGTTTGCCATAAGTTGGCAGGGTATGCTCAGACGTAAGTCCCTTGCTCACTTTGCCACTGGATTCAAGCAAGTCTGGCTGAAGACGGCTGAAATGCCAGAAACCGGTCCTAGGAAGCTTGTTTCCGGTCCAGGGAAGGCATTGCTTGGCAGTTTGGACTGGACTGTTCCCATGAGGCACAGGATCAGACTGATTTGCATGTGGCCACGTCTGAACTGGGGTGGCAGAGAGGGCTAAAGAACGGTGATGTATCAAACCCAGATCTGTTGACTGGGTGTCAGTTTTTGATTGGTTCTGATGCTCCATCCATCCCCACCCCCTTTTGTACCGCTTTGTTCGCCATAAGTTGGCAGGGTATGCTCAGACGTAAGTCCCTTGCTCACTTTGCCACTGGATTCAAGCAAGTCTGGCTGAAGACGGCTGAAATGCCAGAAACCGGTCCTAGGAAGCTTGTTTCCGGTCCAGGGAAGGCATTGCTTGGCAGTTTTGGCTGGACTGTTCCCATGAGGCACAGGGTCAGACTGATTTGCATGTGGCCATGTCTGAACTGGGGTGGCAGAGAGGGCTAAAGAACAGTGATGTATCAAACCCAGATCTGTTGACTGGGTGTGAGTTTTTGATTGGTTCTGATGTTCCGTCCATCACCACCCCCTTTTGTACCGCTTTGTTCGCCATAAGTTGGCAGGGTATGCTCAGACGTGAGTCCCTTGCTCACTTTGCCACTGGATTCAAGCAAGCCTGGCTGAAGACAGCTGAAATGCCAGAAACTGGTCCTAGAAAGCTTGTTTCCGGTCCAGGGAAGGCATTGCTTGGCAGTTCGGGCTAGACTGTTCCCATGAGGCACATGGTCAGACTGATTTGCATATGGTCATGTCTGAACTGGGGTGGCAGAATGGGCTAAAAACGGTGATTGATCAAACCCAGATGTGTTGACTGGATGTGAGTGTTTGATTGGTTCTGATGCTCCGTCCATCACCACCTCCTTTTGTACCGCTTTGTTCGGCATAAGTTGGCAGGGTATGCTCAGACGGGAGTCCCTTGCTCACTTTGCCACTGGATTCAAGCAAGCCTGGCTGAAAACGGCTGAAATGCCAGAAACCGGTCCTAGGAAGCTTGTTTCCGGTCCAGGGAAGGCATTGCTTGGCAGTTCGGGCTGGACTGTTCCCATGAGGCACAGGGTCAGACTGATTTGCATATGGCCATGTCTGAACTGGGGTGGCAGAGTGGGCTAAAGAACGGTGATGAATCAAACCCAGATTTGTTGACTGGGTGTGAGTGTTTGATTGGTTCTGATGCTCTGTCCATCACCACCCCCATTTGTACCGCTTTGTTCGCCATAAGTTGGCAGGGTATGCTCAGACGTGAGTCCCTTGCTCACTTTGCCACTGGATTCAAGCAAGTCTGGCTGAAGACGGCTGAAATGCTAGAAACCGGTCCTAGGAAGCTTGTTTCCGGTCCAGGGAAGACATTGCTTGGCAGTTCGGGCTGGACTGTTCCCATGAGGCACAGGGTCAGACTGATTTGTGTATGGCCATGTGTGATCTGGGGTGGCAGAGTGAGCTAAAGAACGGTGATGGATCAAACCCAGATCTGTTGATTGGGTGTGAGTGTTTGATTGGTTCTGATGCTCAGTCCATCAACACCCCCTTTTGTACCGCTTTGTTCGCCATAAGTTGGCAGGGTATGCTAAGACGTAAGTCCCTTGCTCACTTTGCCACTGGATTCAAGCAAGTCTGGCTGAAGACGGCTGAAATGCCAGAAACCGGTCCTAGGAAGCTTGTTCCCGGTCCAGGGAAGGCATTGCTTGGCAGTTTGGGCTGGACTGTTCCCATGAGGCACAGGATCAGACTGATTTGCATGTGGCCATGTCTGAACTGGGGTGGCAGAGAGGGCTAAAGAACGGTGATGTATCAAACCCAGATCTGTTGACTGGGTGTCAGTTTTTGATTGGTTCTGATGTTCCGTCCATCACCACCCCCTTTTGTTCCGCTTTGTTCGCCATAAGTTGGCAGGGTATGCTCAGACTTGAGTGCCTTGCTCACTTTGCCACTGGATTCAAGCAAGCCTGGCTGAAGACGGCTGAAATGCCAGAAACTGGTCCTAGGAAGCTTGTTTCCGGTCCAGGGAAGGCATTGCTTGGCAGTTCGGGCTGGACGGTTCCCATGAGGCTCAGGGTCAGACTGATTTGCATATGGCCATGTCTGAACTGGGGTGGCAGAGTGGGCTAAAGAACGGTGATGGTTCAAACCCAGATCTGTTGACTGGGTGTGAGTGTTTGATTGGTTCTGATGCTCCGTCCATCACCACTCCCTTTTGTACCGCTTTGTTCGCCATAAGTTGGCAGGGTATGCTCAGACTTGAGTCCCTTGGTCACTTTGCCACAGGATTCAAGCAAGCCTGGCTGAAAATGGCTGAAATGCCAGAAACCGGTCCTAGGAAGCTTGTTTCCGGTCCAGGGAAGGCATTGCTTGGCAGTTCGGGCTGGACTGTTCCCATGAGGCACAGGGTCAGACTGATTTGCATGTGGCCATGTCTGAACCTGGATGGCTGAGTGGGCTAAAGAACGGTGATGGATCAAACCCAGATCTATTGACTGGGTGTGAGTGTTTGATTGGTTCTGATGCTCCGTCCATCACCACCCCCTTTTGTACCGCTTTGTTCGCCATAAGTTGGCAGGGTATGCTCAGACGTGAGTCCCTTGCACACTTTGCCACTGGATTCAAGCAAGCCTGGCTGAAGACGGCTGAAATGCCAGAAACGGGTCCTATGAAGCTTGTTTCCGGTCCAGGGAAGGCATTGCTTGGCAGTTTGGGCTGGACTGTTCCCATGAGGCACAGGGTCAGACTGATTTGCATATGGCCATGTCTGAACTGGGGTGGCAGAGTGGGCTAAAGAATGGTGATGGATCAAACCCAGATCTGTTGACTGGGTGTGAGTGTTTGATTGGTTCTGATGCTCCGTCCATCCCCACACCCTTTTGTACCGCTTTTTCACCATAAGTTGGCAGGGTATGCTCAGACGTAAGTCCCTTGCTCACTTTGCCACTGGATTCAAACAAGCCTGGCTGAAGACGGGTGAAATGCCAGAAACCGGTCGTAGGAAGCTTGTTTCCGGTCCAGGGAAGGCATTGCTTGGCAGTCGGGCTGGACTGTTCCCATGATGCACAGGGCCAAACTGATTTGCATATGGCCATGTCTGAACTGGGGTGGCAGAGTGGGCTAAAGAACGGTGATGGATCAAACACAGATCTGTTGACTGGTTGTGAGTGTTTGATCGGTTCTGATGCTCCGTCCATCACCACCCCCTTTTGTACTGCTTTGTTCGCCATAAGTTGGCAGGGAATGCTCTGACTTGAGTCCCTTGCTCACTTTGCCACTGGATTCAAGCAAGCCTGGCTGAAAACGGCTGAAATGCCAGAAACAGGTCCTAGGAAGCTTGTTTCCTGTCCGGGGAAGGCAATGCTTGGCAATTCGGGCTGGACTGTTCCCATGAGGCACAGGGTCAGACTGATTTGCATATGGCCATGTCTGAACTGGGCTGGCAGAGTGGGCTAAAGAACGGTGATGGATAAAACCCAGATTTGTTGACTGGGTGTGAGTGTTTCATCGGTTCTGATGCTTCGTCCATCACCACCCCCTTTTGTACCGCTTTGTTCACCATAAGTTGGCAGGGTATGCTCAGACGTGAGTCCCTTGCTCACTTTGCCACTGGATTCAAGCAAACCTGGCTGAAAATGGCTGAAATGCCAGAAACCGGTCCTAGGAAGCTTGTTTCCGGTCCAGGGAAGGCATTGCTTGGCAGTTCGGGCTGGACTGTTCCCATGAGGCACAGGGTCAGACTGATTTGCATATGGCCATGTCTGAACTGGGGTGGCAGAGTGGGCTAAAGAACGGTGATGGTTCAAACCCAGATCTGTTGACTGGGTGTGAGTGTTTGATTGGTTCTGATGCTCCGTCCATCACCACTCCCTTTTGTATCGCTTTGTTCGCCATAAGTTGGCAGGGTATGCTCAGATGTGAGTCCCTTGGTCACTTTGCCACAGGATTCAAGCAAGCCTGGCTGAAAATGGCAGAAATGCCAGAAACCGGTCCTAGGAAGCTTGTTTCCGGTCCAGGGAAGGCATTACTTGGCAGTTCGGGCTGGACTGTTCCCATGAGGCACAGGGTCAGACTGATTTGCATATGGCCATGTCTGAACCTGGGTGGCTGAGTGGGCTAAAGAACGGTGATGGATCAAACCCAGATCTATTGACTTGGTGTGAGTGTTTGATTGGTTCTGATGCTCCGTCCATCACCACCCCCTTTTGTACCGCTTTGTTCACCATAAGTTGGCAGGGTATGCTCAGACGTGAGTCCCTTGCACACTTTGCCACTGGATTCAAGCAAGCCTGGCTGAAGACGGCTGAAATGCCAGAAACCGGTCCTAGGAAGCTTGTTTCTGGTCCAGTGAAGGCATTGCTTGGCAGTTCGGGCTGGACTGTTCCCATGAGGCACAGGGTCAGACTGATTTGCGTATGGCCATGTCTGATCTGGGGTGGCAGAGTGAGCTAAAGAACGGTGATGGATCAAACCCAGATCTGTTGACTGGGTGTGAGTGTTTGATTGGTTCTGATGCTCCGTCCATCACCACCCCCTTTTGTACCGCTTTGTTCGCCATAAGTTGGCAGGGTATGCTCAGACGTAAGTCCCTTGCTCACTTTGCCACTGGATTCAAGCAAGTCTGGCTGAAGACGGCTGAAATGCCAGAAACCGGTCCTAGGAAGCTTGTTTCCGGTCCAGGGAAGGCATTGCTTGGCAGTTTTGGCTGGACTGTTCCCATGAGGCACAGGGTCAGACTGATTTGCATGTGGCCATGTCTGAACTGGGGTGGCAGAGAGGGCTAAAGAACGGTGATGTATCAAACCCAGATCTGTTGACTGGGTGTGAGTTTTTGATTGGTTCTGATGTTCCGTCCATCACCACCCCCTTTTGTACCGCTTTGTTCGCCATAAGTTGGCAGGGTATGCTCAGACGTGAGTCCCTTGCTCACTTTGCCACTGGATTCAAGCAAGCCTGGCTGAAGACAGCTGAAATGCCAGAAACTGGTCCTAGAAAGCTTGTTTCCGGTCCAGGGAAGGCATTGCTTGGCAGTTCGGGCTAGACTGTTCCCATGAGGCACATGGTCAGACTGATTTGCATATGGTCATGTCTGAACTGGGGTGGCAGAATGGGCTAAAAACGGTGATTGATCAAACCCAGATGTGTTGACTGGATGTGAGTGTTTGATTGGTTCTGATGCTCCGTCCATCACCACCTCCTTTTGTACCGCTTTGTTCGGCATAAGTTGGCAGGGTATGCTCAGACGGGAGTCCCTTGCTCACTTTGCCACTGGATTCAAGCAAGCCTGGCTGAAAACGGCTGAAATGCCAGAAACCAGTCCTAGGAAGCTTGTTTCCGGTCCAGGGAAGGCATTGCTTGGCAGTTCGGGCTGGACTGTTCCCATGAGGCACAGGGTCAGACTGATTTGCATATGGCCATGTCTGAACTGGGGTGGCAGAGTGGGCTAAAGAACGGTGATGAATCAAACCCAGATTTGTTGACTGGGTGTGAGTGTTTGATTGTTTCTGATGCTCTGTCCATCACCACCCCCATTTGTACCGCTTTGTTCGCCATAAGTTGGCAGGGTATGCTCAGACGTGAGTCCCTTGCTCACTTTGCCACTGGATTTAAGCAAGTCTGGCTGAAGACGGCTGAAATGCCAGAAACCGGTCCTAGGAAGCTTGTTTCCGGTCCAGGGAAGACATTGCTTGGCAGTTCGGGCTGGACTGTTCCCATGAGGCACAGGGTCAGACTGATTTGTGTATGGCCATGTGTGATCTGGGGTGGCAGAGTGAGCTAAAGAACGGTGATGGATCAAACCCAGATCTGTTGATTGGGTGTGAGTGTTTGATTGGTTCTGATGCTCCGTCCATCAACACCCCCTTTTGTACCGCTTTGTTCGCCATAAGTTGGCAGGGTATGCTAAGACGTAAGTCCCTTGCTCACTTTGCCACTGGATTCAAGCAAGTCTGGCTGAAGACGGCTGAAATGCCAGAAACCGGTCCTAGGAAGCTTGTTTCCGGTCCAGGGAAGGCATTGCTTGGCAGTTTGGGCTGGACTGTTCCCATGAGGCACAGGATCAGACTGATTTGCATGTGGCCATGTCTGAACTGGGGTGGCAGAGAGGGCTAAAGAACGGTGATGTATCAAACCCAGATCTGTTGACTGGGTGTCAGTTTTTGATTGGTTCTGATGTTCCGTCCATCACCACCCCCTTTTGTTCCGCTTTGTTCGCCATAAGTTGGCAGGGTATGCTCAGACTTGAGTGCCTTGCTCACTTTGCCACTGGATTCAAGCAAGCCTGGCTGAAGACGGCTGAAATGCCAGAAACTGGTCCTAGGAAGCTTGTTTCCGGTCCAGGGAAGGCATTGCTTGGCAGTTCGGGCTGGACTGTTCCCATGAGGCTCAGGGTCAGACTGATTTGCATATGGCCATGTCTGAACTGGGGTGGCAGAGTGGGCTAAAGAACGGTGATGGTTCAAACCCAGATCTGTTGACTGGGTGTGAGTGTTTGATTGGTTCTGATGCTCCGTCAATCACCACTCCCTTTTGTACCGCTTTGTTCGCCATAAGTTGGCAGGGTATGCTCAGACTTGAGTCCCTTGGTCACTTTGCCACAGGATTCAAGCAAGCCTGGCTGAAAACGGCTGAAATGCCAGAAACCGGTCCTAGGAAGCTTGTTTCCGGTCCAGGGAAGGCATTGCTTGGCAGTTCGGGCTGGACTGTTCCCATGAGGCACAGGGACAGACTGATTTGCATGTGGCCATGTCTGAACCTGGGTGGCTGAGTGGGCTAAAGAACGGTGATGGATCAAACCCAGATCTATTGACTGGGTGTGAGTGTTTGATTGGTTCTGATGCTCCGTCCATCACCACCCCCTTTTGTACCGCTTTGTTCGCCATAAGTTGGCAGGGTATGCTCAGACGTGAGTCCCTTGCACACTTTGCCACTGGATTCAAGCAAGCCTGGCTGAAGACGGCTGAAATGCCAGAAACCGGTCCTAGGAAGCTTGTTTCTGGTCCAGGGAAGGCATTGCTTGGCAGTTCGGGCTGGACTGTTCCCATGAGGCACAGGGTCAGACTGATTTGCATATGGCCATGTCTGATCTGGGGTGGCAGAGTGAGCTAAAGAACGGTGATGGATCAAACCCAGATCTGTTGAGTGGGTGTGAGTGTTTGATTGGTTCTGATGCTCCGTCTATCACCACCCCCTTTTGTACCGCTTTGTTCGCCATAAGTTGGCAGGGTATGCTCAGACGTAAGTCCCTTGCTCACTTTGCCACTGGATTCAAGCAAGTCTGGCTGAAGACGGCTGAAATGCCAGAAACCGGTCCTAGCAAGTTTGTTTCCAGTCCAGGGAAGGCATTGCTTGGCAGTTTGGGCTGGACTGTTCCCATGAGGCACAGGGTCAGACTGATTTGCATGTGGCCATGTCTGAACTGGGGTGGCAGAGAGGGCTAAAGAACGGTGATGTATCAAACCCAGATCTGTTGACTGGGTGTGAGTTTTTGATTGGTTCTGATGTTCCGTCCATCACCACCCCCTTTTGTACCGCTTTGTTCGCCATAAGTTGGCAGGGTATGCTCAGACGTGAGTCCCTTGCTCACTTTGCCACTGGATTCAAGCAAGCCTGGCTGAAGACGGCTGAAATGCCAGAAACTGGTCCTAGAAAGCTTGTTTCCGGTCCAGGGAAGGCATTGCTTGGCAGTTCGGGCTAGACTGTTCCCATGAGGCACAGGGTCAGACTGATTTGCATATGGCCATGTCTGAACTGGGGTGGCAGAGTGGGCTAAAGAACGGTGATGGATCAAACCCATATCTGTTAACTGGGTGTGAGTGTTTGATTGGTTCTGATGCTCCGTCCATCACCACCCCCTTTTGTACCGCTTTGTTCGCCATAAGTTGGCAGGGTATGCTCAGACGTGAGTCCCTTGCTCACTTTGCCACTGGATTGAAGCAAGCCTGGCTGAAGACGGCTGAAATGCCAGAAACCGGTCCTATGAAGCTTGTTTCCGGTCCAGGGAAGGCATTGCTTGGCAGTTTGGGCTGGACTGTTCCCATGAGGCACAGGGTCAGACTGATTTGCATATGGCCATGTCTGAACTGGGGTGGCAGAGTGGGCTAAAGAATGGTGATGGATCAAACCCAGATCTGTTGACTGGGTGTGAGTGTTTGATTGGTTCTGATGCTCCGTCCATCCCCACCCCCTTTTGTACCGCTTTGTTCACCATAAGTTGGCAGAGTATGCTCAGACGTAAGTCCCTTGCTCACTTTGCCACTGGATTCAAACAAGCCTGGCTGAAGACGGGTGAAATGCCAGAAACCGGTCGTAGGAAGCTTGTTTCCGGTCCAGGGAAGGCATTGCTTGGCAGTCGGGCTGGACTGTTCCCATGATGCACAGGGTCAAACTGATTTGCATATGGCCATGTCTGAACTGGGGTGGCAGAGTGGGCTAAAGAACGGTGATGGATCAAACACAGATCTGTTGACTGGTTGTGAGTGTTTGATCGGTTCTGATGCTCCGTCCATCACCACCCCCTTTTGTACTGCTTTGTTCGCCATAAGTTGGCAGGGAATGCTCTGACTTGAGTCCCTTGCTCACTTTGCCACTGGATTCAAGCAAGCCTGGCTGAAAACGGCTGAAATGCCAGAAACAGGTCCTAGGAAGCTTGTTTCCTGTCCGGGGAAGGCAATGCTTGGCAATTCGGGCTGGACTGTTCCCATGAGGCACAGGGTCAGACTGATTTGCGTATGGCCATGTCTGAACTGGGCTGGCAGAGTGGGCTAAAGAACGGTGATGGATCAAACCCAGATTTGTTGACTGGGTGTGAGTGTTTCATCGGTTCTGATGCTCCGTCCATCACCACCCCCTTTTGTACCGCTTTGTTCACCATAAGTTGGCAGGGTATGCTCAGACGTGAGTCCCTTGCTCACTTTGCCACTGGATTCAAGCAAACCTGGCTGAAAATGGCTGAAATGCCAGAAACCGGTCCTAGGAAGCTTGTTTCCGGTCCAGGGAAGGCATTGCTTGGCAGTTCGGGCTGGACTGTTCCCATGAGGCACAGGGTCAGACTGATTTGCATATGGCCATGTCTGAAATGGGGTGGCAGAGTGGGCTAAAGAACGGTGATGGTTCAAACCCAGATCTGTTGACTGGGTGTGAGTGTTTGATTGGTTCTGATGCTCCGTCCATCACCACCCCCTTTTGTACCGCTTTGTTCACCATAAGTTGGCAGGGTATGCTCAGACGTGAGTCCCTTGCACACTTTGCCACTGGATTCAAGCAAGCCTGGCTGAAGACGGCTGAAATGCCAGAAACCGGTCCTAGGAAGCTTGTTTCTGGTCCAGTGAAGGCATTGCTTGGCAGTTCGGGCTGGACTGTTCCCATAAGGCACAGGGTCAGACTGATTTGCGTATGGCCATGTCTGATCTGGGGTGGCAGATTGAGCTAAAGAACGGTGATGGATCAAACCCAGATCTGTTGACTGGGTGTGAGTGTTTGATTGGTTCTGATGCTCCGTCCATCACCACCCCCTTTTGTACCGCTTTGTTCGCCATAAGTTGGCAGGGTATGCTCAGACGTAAGTCCCTTGCTCACTTTGCCACTGGATTCAAGCAAGTCTGGCTGAAGACGGCTGAAATGCCAGAAACCGGTCCTAGGAAGCTTGTTTCCGGTCCAGGGAAGGCATTGCTTGGCAGTTTGGGCTGGACTGTTCCCATGAGGCACAGGGTCAGACTGATTTGCATGTGGCCATGTCTGAACTGGGGTGGCTGAGAGGGCTAAAGAACGGTGATGTATCAAACCCAGATCTGTTGACTGGGTGTGAGTTTTTGATTGGTTCTGATGTTCCGTCCATCACCACCCCCTTTTGTACCGCTTTGTTCGCCATAAGTTGGCAGGGTATGCTCAGACGTGAGTCCCTTGCTCACTTTGCCACTGGAATCAAGCAAGCCTGGCTGAAGACAGCTGAAATGCCAGAAACTGGTCCTAGAAAGCTTGTTTCCGGTCCAGGGAAGGCATTGCTTGGCAGTTCGGGCTAGACTGTTCCCATGAGGCACATGGTCAGACTGATTTGCATATGGTCATGTCTGAACTGGGGTGGCAGAGTGGGCTAAAGAACGGTGATGGATCAAACCCAGATGTGTTGACTGGATGTGAGTGTTTGATTGGTTCTGATGCTCCGTCCATCACCACCTCCTTTTGTACCGCTTTGTTCGGCATAAGTTGGCAGGGTATGCTCAGACGGGAGTCCCTTGCTCACTTTGCCACTGGATTCAAGCAAGCCTGGCTGAAAACGGCTGAAATGCCAGAAACCGGTCCTAGGAAGCTTGTTTCCGGTCCAGGGAAGGCATTGCTTGGCAGTTCGGGCTGGACTGTTCCCATGAGGCACAGGGTCAGAGTGATTTGCATATGGCCATGTCTGAACTGGGGTGGCAGAGTGGGCTAAAGAACGGTGATGAATCAAACCCAGATTTCTTGACTGGGTGTGAGTGTTTGATTGGTTCTGATGCTCTGTCCATCACCACCCCCATTTGTACCGCTTTGTTCGCCATAAGTTGGCAGGGCATGCTCAGACGTGAGTCCCTTGCTCACTTTGCCACTGGATTCAAGCAAGTCTGGCTGAAGACGGCTGAAATGCCAGAAACCGGTCCTAGGAAGCTTGTTTCCGGTCCAGGGAAGGCATTGCTTGGCAGTTCGGGCTGGACTGTTCCCATGAGGCACAGGGTCAGACTGATTTGTGTATGGCCATGTGTGATCTGGGGTGGCAGAGTGAGCTAAAGAACGGTGATGGATCAAACCCAGATCTGTTGATTGGGTGTGAGTGTTTGATTGGTTCTGATGCTCCGTCCATCAACACCCCCTTTTGTACCACTTTGTTCGCCATAAGTTGGCAGGGTATGCTCAGACGTAAGTCCCTTGCTCACTTTGCCACTGGATTCAAGCAAGTCTGGCTGAAGACGGCTGAAACGCCAGAAACCGGTCCTAGGAAGCTTGTTTCCGGTCCAGGGAAGGCATTGCTTGGCAGTTTGGGCTGGACTGTTCCCATGAGGCTCAGGGTCAGACTGATTTGCATATGGCCATGTCTGAACTGGGGTGGCAGAGTGGGCTAAAGAACGGTGATGGTTCAAACCCAGATCTGTTGACTGGGTGTGAGTGTTTGATTGGTTCTGATGCTCCGTCCATCACCACTCCCTTTTGTACCGCTTTGTTCGCCATAAGTTGGCAGGGTATGCTCAGACTTGAGTCCCTTGGTCACTTTGCCACAGGATTCAAGCAAGCCTGGCTGAAAACGGCTGAAATGCCAGAAACCGGTCCTAGGAAGCTTGTTTCCGGTCCAGGGAAGGCATTGCTTGGCAGTTCGGGCTGGACTGTTCCCATGAGGCACAGGGTCAGACTGATTTGCATGTGGCCATGTCTGAACCTGGGTGGCTGAGTGGGCTAAAGAACGGTGATGGATCAAACCCAGATCTATTGACTGGGTGTGAGTGTTTGATTGGTTCTGATGCTCTGTCCATCACCACCCCCTTTAGTACCGCTTTGTTCGCCATAAGTTGGCAGGGTATGCTCAGACGTGAGTCCCTTGCACACTTTGCCACTGGATTCAAGCAAGCCTGGCTGAAGACGGCTGAAATGCCAGAAACCGGTCCTAGGAAGCTTGTTTCTGGTCCAGGGAAGGCATTGCTTGGCAGTTCGGGCTGGACTGTTCCCATGAGGCACAGGGTCAGACTGATTTGCGTATGGCCATGTCTGATCTGGGGTGGCAGAGTGAGCTAAAGAACGGTGATGGATCAAACCCAGATCTGTTGACTGGGTGTGAGTGTTTGATTGGTTCTGATGCTCCGTCTATCACCACCCCCTTTTGTACCGCTTTGTTCGCCATAAGTTGGCAGGGTATGCTCAGAGGTAAGTCCCTTGCTCACTTTGCCACTGGATTCAAGCAAGTCTGGCTGAAGACGGCTGAAATGCCAGAAACCGGTCCTAGGAAGTTTGTTTCCGGTCCAGGGAAGGCATTGCTTGGCAGTTTGGGCTGGACTGTTCCCATGAGGCACAGGGTCAGACTGATCTGCATGTGGCCATGTCTGAACTGGGGTGGCAGAGAGGGCTAAAGAACGGTGATGTATCAAACCCAGATCTGTTGACTGGGTGTGAGTTTTTGATTGGTTCTGATGTTCCGTCCATCACCACCCCCTTTTGTACCGCTTTGTTCGCCTTAAGTTGCAGGGTATGCTCAGACGTGAGTCCCTTGCTCACTTTGCCACTGGATTCAAGCAAGCCTGGCTGAAGACGGCTGAAATGCCAGAAACTGGTCCTAGAAAGCTTGTTTCCGGTCCAGGGAAGGCATTGCTTGGCAGTTCGGGCTAGACTGTTCCCATGAGGCACATGGTCAGACTGATTTGCATATGGCCATGTCTGAACTGGGGTGGCAGAGTGGGCTAAAGAACGGTGATGAATCAAACCCAGATTTGTTGACTGGGTGTGAGTGTTTGATTGGTTCTGATGCTCCGTCCATCACCACCCCCATTTGTACCGCTTTGTTCGCCATAAGTTGGCAGGGTATGGTCAGACCTGAGTCCCTTGCTCACTTTGCCACTGGATTCAAGCAAGCCTGGCTGAAGATGGCTGAAATGCCCCAAACCGGTCCTAGGAAGCTTGTTTCCGGTCCAGGGAAGGCATTGCTTGGCAGTTCGGGCTGGACTGTTCCCATGAGGCACAGGGTCAGACTGATTTGTGTATGGCCATGTCTGATCTGGGGTGGCAGAGTGAGCTAAAGAACGGTGATGGATCAAACCCAGATCTGTTGATTGGGTGTGAGTGTTTGATTGGTTCTGATGCTCCGTCCATCACCACCCCCTTTTGTACCGCTTTGTTCACCATAAGTTGGCAGGGTATGCTCAGACGTAAGTCCCTTGCTCACTTTGCCACTGGATTGAAGCAAGCCTGGCTGAAGACGGCTGAAATGCCAGAAACCGGTCCTAGGAAGCTTGTTTCCGGTCCAGGGAAGGCATTGCTTGGCAGTTTGGGCTGGACTGTTCCCATGAGGCACAGGGTCAGACTGATTTGCATATGGCCATGTCTGAACTGGGGTGGCAGAGTGGGCTAAAGAATGGTGATCGATCAAACCCAGATCTGTTGACTGGGTGTGAGTGTTTGATTGGTTCTGATGCTCCGTCCATCCCCACCCCCTTTTGTACCGCTTTGTTCACCATAAGTTGGCAGGGTATGCTCAGACGTAAGTCCCTTGCTCACTTTGCCACTGGATTCAAACACGCCTGGCTGAAGACGGGTGAAATGCCAGAAACCGGTCGTAGGAAGCTTGTTTCCGGTCCAGGGAAGGCATTGCTTGGCAGTCAGGCTGGACTGTTCGCATTATGCACAGGGTCAAACTGATTTGCATATGGCCATGTCTGAACTGGGGTGGCAGAGTGGGCTAAAGAACGGTGATGGATCAAACACAGATCTGTTGACTGGTTGTGAGTGTTTGATCGGTTCTGATGCTCCGTCCATCACCACCCCCTTTTGTACTGCTTTGTTCGCCATAAGTTGGCAGGGAATGCCCTGACTTGAGTCCCTTGTTCACTTTGCCACTGGATTCAAGCAAGCCTGGCTGAAAACGGCTGAAATGCCAGAAACAGGTCCTAGGAAGCTTGTTTCCTGTCCGGGGAAGGCAATGCTTGGCAATTCGGGCTGGACTGTTCCCATGAGGCACAGGGTCAGACTGATTTGCATATGGCCATGTCTGAACTGGGCTGGCAGAGTGGGCTAAAGAACGGTGATGGATCAAACCCAGATTTGTTGACTGGGTGTGAGTGTTTCATCGGTTCTGATGCTCCGTCCATCACCACCCCCTTTTGTACCGCTTTGTTCACCATAAGTTGGCAGGGTATGCTCAGACGTGAGTCCCTTGCTCACTTTGCCACTGGATTCAAGCAAACCTGGCTGAAAATGGCTGAAATGCCAGAAACCGGTCCTAGGAAGCTTATTTCCGGTCCAGGGAAGGCATTGCTTGGCAGTTCGGGCTGGACTGTTCCCATGAGGCACAGGGTCAGACTGATTTGCATATGGCCATGTCTGAACTGGGGTGGCAGAGTGGGCTAAAGAACGGTGATGGTTCAAACCCAGATCTGTTGACTGGGTGTGAGTGTTTGATTGGTTCTGATGCTCCGTCCATCACCACTCCCTTTTGTACCGCTTTGTTCGCCATAAGTTGGCAGGGTATGCTCAGACGTGAGTCCCTTGGTCACTTTGCCACAGGATTCAAGCAAGCCTGGCTGAAAACGGCAGAAATGCCAGAAACCGGTCCTAGGAAGCTTGTTTCCGGTGCAGGGAAGGCATTGCTTGGCAGTTCGGGCTGGACTGTTCCCATGAGGCACAGGGTCAGACTGATTTGCATATGGCCATGTCTGAACCTGGGTGGCTGAGTGGGCTAAAGAACGGTGATGGATCAAACCCAGATCTATTGACTGGGTGTGAGTGTTTGATTGGTTCTGATGCTCCGTCCATCACCACCCCCTTTTGTACCGCTTTGTTCACCATAAGTTGGCAGGGTATGCTCAGACGTAAGTCCCTTGCACACTTTGCCACTGGATTCAAGCAAGCCTGGCTGAAGACGGCTGAAATGCCAGAAACCGGTCCTAGGAAGCTTGTTTCTGGTCCAGTGAAGGCATTGCTTGGCAGTTCGGGCTGGACTGTTCCCATGAGGCACAGGGTCAGACTGATTTGCGTATGGCCATGTCTGATCTGGGGTGGCAGAGTGAGCTAAAGAACGGTGATGGATCAAACCCAGATCTGTTGACTGGGTGTGAGTGTTTGATTGGTTCTGATGCTCCGTCCATCACCACCCCCTTTTGTACCGCTTTGTTCGCCATAAGTTGGCAGGGTATGCTCAGACGTAAGTCCCTTGCTCACTTTGCCACTGGATTCAAGCAAGTCTGGCTGAAGACGGCTGAAATGCCAGAAACCGGTCCTAGGAAGCTTGTTTCCGGTCCAGGGAAGGCATTGCTTGGCAGTTTGGGCTGGACTGTTCCCATGAGGCACAGGGTCAGACTGATTTGCATGTGGCCATGTCTGAACTGGGGTGGCAGAGAGGGCTAAAGAACGGTGATGTATCAAACCCAGATCTGTTGACTGGGTGTGAGTTTTTGATTGGTTCTGATGTTCCGTCCATCACCACCCCCTTTTGTACCGCTTTGTTCGCCATAAGTTGGCAGGGTATGCTCAGACGTGAGTCCCTTGCTCACTTTGCCACTGGATTCAAGCAAGCCTGGCTGAAGACAGCTGAAATGCCAGAAACTGGTCCTAGAAAGCTTGTTTCCGGTCCAGGGAAGGCATTGCTTGGCAGTTCGGGCTAGACTGTTCCCATGAGGCACATGGTCAGACTGATTTGCATATGGTCATGTCTGAACTGGGGTGGCAGAGTGGGCTAAAGAACGGTGATGAATCAAACCCAGATTTGTTGACTGGGTGTGAGTGTTTGATTGGTTCTGATGCTCTGTCCATCACCACCCCCATTTGTACCGCTTTGTTCGCCATAAGTTGGCAGGGTATGCTCAGACGTTAGTCCCTTGCTCACTTTGCCACTGGATTCAAGCAAGTCTGGCTGAAGATGGCTGAAATGCCAGAAACGGTCCTAGGAAGCTTGTTTCCGGTCCAGGGAAGGCATTGCTTGGCAGTTCGGGCTGGACTGTTCCCATGAGGCACAGGGTCAGACTGATTTGTGTATGGCCATGTGTGATCTGGGGTGGCAGAGTGAGCTAAAGAACGGTGATGGATCAAACCCAGATCTGTTGATTGGGTGTGAGTGTTTGATTGGTTCTGATGCTCCGTCCATCAACACCCCCTTTTGTACCGCTTTGTTTGCCATAAGTTGGCAGGGTATGCTCAGACGTAAGTCCCTTGCTCACTTTGCCACTGGATTCAAGCAAGTCTGGCTGAAGACGGCTGAAATGCCAGAAACCGGTCCTAGGAAGCTTGTTTCCGGTCCAGGGAAGGCATTGCTTGGCAGTTTGGGCTGGACTGTTCCCATGAGGCACAGGATCAGACTGATTTGCATGTGGCCATGTCTGAACTGGGGTGGCAGAGAGGGCTAAAGAACGGTGATGTATCAAACCCAGATCTGTTGACTGGGTGTCAGTTTTTGATTGGTTCTGATGCTCTGTCTATCCCCACCCCCTTTTGTACCGCTTTGTTCACCATAAGTTGGCAGGGTATGCTCAGACGTAAGTCCCTTGCTCACTTTGCCACTGGATTCAAACAAGCCTGGCTGAAAACGGGTGAAATGCCAGAAACCGGTCGTAGGAAGCTTGTTTCCGGTCCAGGGAAGGCATTGCTTGGCAGTCGGGCTGGACTGTTCCCATGAGGCACAGGGTCAGACTGATTTGCATATGGCCATGTCTGAACTGGGGTGGCAGAGTGGGCTAAAGAACGGTGATTGATCAAACCCAGATTTGTTGCCTGGGTGTGAGTGTTTCATTGGTTCTGAAGCTCTGTCCATCACCACCCCCTTTTGTACCGCTTTGTTTGCCATAAGTTGGCAGGGTATTCTCAGACGTGAGTCCCTTGCTCACTTTGCCACTGGATTCAAGCAAACCTGGCTGAAAATGGCTGAAATGCCAGAAACCGGTCCTAGGAAGCTTGTTTTTCGGTCCAGGGAAGGCATTGCTTGGCAGTTCGGGCTGGACTGTTCCCATGAGGCACAGGGTCAGACTGATTTGCGTATGGCCATGTCTGAACTGGGGTGGCAGAGTGGGCTAAAGAACGGTGATGTATCAAACCCAGATCTGTTGACTGGGTGTGAGTTTTTGATTGGTTCTGATGTTCCGTCCATCACCACCCCCTTTTGTACCGCTTTGTTCGCCATAAGTTGGCAGGGTATGCTCAGACGTGAGTCCCTTGCTCTCTTTGCCACTGGATTCAAGCAAGCCTGGCTGAAGACGGCTGAAATGCCAGCAACCGGGCCTAGGAAGCTTGTTTCCGGTCCAGGGAAGGCATTGCTTGGCAGTTCGGGCTGGACTGTTCCCATGAGGCACAGGGTCAGACTGATTTGCATATGGCCATGTCTGAACCTGGGTGGCTGAGTGGGCTAAAGAACGGTGATGGATCAAACCCAGATCTGTTGACTGGGTGTGAGTGTTTGATTGGTTCTGATGCTCCGTCCATCACCACCCCCTTTTGTACCGCTTTGTTCGCCATAAGTTGGCAGGGTATGCTCAGACGTGAGTCCCTTGCTCACTTTGCCACTGGATTCAAGCAAGCCTGGCTGAAGACAGCTGAAATGCCAGAAACCGGTCCTAGGAAGCTTGTTTCCGGTCCAGGGAAGGCATTGCTTGGCAGTTTGGGCTGGACTGGTCCCATGAGGCACAGGGTCAGACTGATTTGCATATGGCCATGTCTGAACTGGGGTGGCAGAGTGGGCTAAAGAACGGTAATGGATCAAACCCAGATCTGTTGACTGGGTGTGAGTGTTTGAGTGGTTCTGATGCTCCGTCCATCACCACCCCCTTTTGTACCGCTTTGTTCGCCATAAGTTGGCAGGGTATGCTCAGACGTGAGTCCCTTGCTCACTTTGCCACTGGATTGAAGCAAGCCTGGCTGAAGACGGCTGAAATGCCAGAAACCGGTCCTATGAAGCTTGTTTCCGGTCCAGGGAAGGCATTGCTTGGCAGTTTGGGCTGGACTGTTCCCATGAGGCACAGGGTCAGACTGATTTGCATATGGCCATGTCTGAACTGGGGTGGCAGAGTGGGCTAAAGAATGGTGATGGATCAAACCCAGATCTGTTGACTGGGTGTGAGTGTATGATTGGTTCTGATGCTCCGTCCATCCCCACCCCCTTTTGTACCGCTTTGTTCACCATAAGTTGGCAGGGTATGCTCAGACGTAAGTCCCTTGCTCACTTTGCCACTGGATTCAAACAAGCCTGATTGAAGACGGGTGAAATGCCAGAAACCGGTCGTAGGAAGCTTGTTTCCGGTCCAGGGAAGGCATTGCTTGGCAGTCGGGCTGCACTGTTCCCATTATGCACAGGGTCAAACTGATTTGCATATGGCCATGTCTGAACTGGGGTGGCAGAGTGGGCTAAAGAACGGTGATGGATCAAACACAGATCTGTTGACTGGTTGTGAGTGTTTGATCGGTTCTGATGCTCCGTCCATCACCACCCCCTTTTGTACTGCTTTGTTCGCCATAAGTTGGCAGGGAATGCTCTGACTTGAGTCCCTTGATCACTTTGCCACTGGATTCAAGCAAGCCTGGCTGAAAATGGCTGAAATGCCAGAAACAGGTCCTAGGAAGCTTGTTTCCTGTCCGGGGAAGGCAATGCATGGCAATTCGGGCTGGACTGTTCCCATGAGGCACAGGGTCAGACTGATTTGCATATGGCCATGTCTGAACTGGGCTGGCAGAGTGGGCTAAAGAACGGTGATGGATCAAACCCAGATTTGTTGACTGGGTGTGAGTGTTTCATCGGTTCTGATGCTCCGTCCATCACCACTCCCTTTTGTACCGCTTTGTTCGCCATAAGTTGGCAGGGTATGCTCAGACGTGAGTCCCTTGGTCACTTTGCCACAGGATTCAAGCAAGCCTGGCTGAAAACGGCAGAAATGCCAGAAACCGGTCCTAGGAAGCTTGTTTCAGGTCCAGGGAAGGCATTGCTTGGCAGTTCGGGCTAGACTGTTCCCATGAGGCACATGGTCAGACTGATTTGCATATGGTCATGTCTGAACTGGGGTGGCAGAGTGGGCTAAAGAACGGTGATGGATCAAACCCAGATGTGTTGACTGGATGTGAGTGTTTGATTGGTTCTGATGCTCTGTCCATCACCACCCCCATTTGTACCGCTTTGTTCGCCATAAGTTGGCAGGGTATGCTCAGACGTTAGTCCCTTGCTCACTTTGCCACTGGATTCAAGCAAGTCTGGCTGAAGACGGCTGAAATGCCAGAAACCGGTCCTAGGAAGCTTGTTTCCGGTCCAGGGAAGGCATTGCTTGGCAGTTCGGGCTGGACTGTTCCCATGAGGCACAGAGTCAGACTGATTTGTGTATGGCCATGTGTGATCTGGGGTGGCAGAGTGAGCTAAAGAACGGTGATGGATCAAACCCAGATCTGTTGATTGGGTGTGAGTGTTTGATTGGTTCTGATGCTCCGTCCATCAACACACCATTTTGTACCGCTTTGTTTGCCATAAGTTGGCAGGGTATGCTCAGACGTAAGTCCCTTGCTCACTTTGCCACTGGATTCAAGCAAGTCTGGCTGAAGACGGCTGAAATGCCAGAAACCGGTCCTAGGAAGCTTGTTTCCGGTCCAGGGAAGGCATTGCTTGGCAGTTTGGACTGGACTGTTCCCATGAGGCACAGGATCAGACTGATTTGCATGTGGCCACGTCTGAACTGGGGTGGCAGAGAGGGCTAAAGAACGGTGATGTATCAAACCCAGATCTGTTGACTGGGTGTCAGTTTTTGATTGGTTCTGATGCTCCGTCCATCCCCACCCCCTTTTGTACCGCTTTGTTCGCCATAAGTTGGCAGGGTATTCTTAGACGTGAGTCCCTTGCTCACTTTGCCACTGGATTCAAGCAAACCTGGCTGAAAATGGCTGAAATGCCAGAAACCGGTCCTAGGAAGCTTGTTTTTCGGTCCAGGGAAGGCATTGCTTGGCAGTTCGGGCTGGACTGTTCCCATGAGGCTCAGGGTCAGACTGATTTGCATATGGCCATGTCTGAACTGGGTTGGCAGAGTGGGCTAAAGAACGGTGATGGTTCAAACCCAGATCTGTTGACTGGGTGTGAGTGTTTGATTGGTTCTGATGCTCCGTCCATCACCACTCCCTTTTGTACCGCTTTTTTCGCCATAAGTTGGCAGGGTATGCTCAGACGTGAGTCCCTTGGTCACTTTGCCACAGGATTCAAGCAAGCCTGGCTGAAGACGGCTGAAATGCCAGAAACCGGTCCTAGGAAGCTTGTTTCCGGTACAGTGAAGGCATTGCTTGGCAGTTCGGGCTGGACTGTTCCCATGAGGCACAGGGTCAGACTGATTTGCGTATGGCCATGTCTGAACTGGGGTGGCAGAGTGGGCTAAAGAACGGTGATGGATCAAACCCAGATCTGTTGACTGGGTGTGAGTGTTTGATTGGTTCTGATGCTCCGTCCATCACCACCCCCTTTTGTACCGCTTTGTTCGCCATAAGTTGGCAGGGTATGCTCAGACGTAAGTCCCTTGCTCACTTTGCCACTGGATTCAAGCAAGTCTGGCTGAAGACGGCTGAAATGCCAGAAACCGGTCCTAGGAAGCTTGTTTCCGGTCCAGGGAAGGCATTGCTTGGCAGTTTGGGCTGGACTGTTCCCATGAGGCACAGGGTCAGACTGATTGGCATATGGCCATGTCTGAACTGGGGTGGCAGAGAGGGCTAAAGAACGGTGATGTATCAAACCCAGATCTGTTGACTGGGTGTGAGTTTTTGATTGGTTCTGATGTTCCGTCCATCACCACCCCCTTTTGTACCGCTTTGTTCGCGATAAGTTGGCAGGGTATGCTCAGACGTGAGTCCCTTGGTCACTTTGCCACAGGATTCAAGCAAGCCTGGCTGAAAACGGCTGAAATGCCAGAAACCGGTCCTAGGAAGCTTGTTTCCGGACCAGGGAAGGCATTGCTTGGCAGTTCTGGCTGGACTGTTCCCATGAGGCACAGGGTCAGACTGATTGGCATATGGCCATGTCTGAACCTGGGTGGCTGAGTGGGCTAAAGAACGGTGATGGATCAAACCCAGATCTGTTGACTGGGTGTGAGTGTTTGATTGGTTCTGATGCTCCGTCCATCACCACCCCCTTTTGTACCGCTTTGTTCGCCATAAGTTGGCAGGGTATGCTCAGACGTGAGTCACTTGCTCACTTTGCCACTGGATTCAAGCAAGCCTGGCTGAAGACGGCTGAAATGCCAGAAACCGGTCCTAGGAAGCTTGTTTCCGGTACAGTGAAGGCTGTCAAGAATTCCTGTCATACAAGGGAAACACGCCCTTATGTAAACAGGAGAGCTGTTACATAACTCAAGGGAAACACGCCCTTATGTAAACAGGAGAGCTGTTACATAACTCAAGGGAAACACGCCCTTATGTAAACAGGAGAGCTGTTACATAACTCAAGGGAAACACGCCCTTATGTAAACAGGAGAGCTGTTACATAACTCAAGGAAAACACGCCCTATAAAGGGAGGAACCGGGAGGGACAAGGCTGTCGGATACTGTGTTTACACCGACGTACCTGCTTCGTGAAGAGCAGTGTTCCGGAGTGGTGCTCCAGTAAGGCAAGAACGGAGGTAGGTCGAGTCGTTACTCCCTGGGCCGTGTCTTGCCCCATCGTCACCTGTGAAGGACCCGGAAGCTCTACCGGTCAACCATTGAGCTTCGCTTTTTGACTCGGCTGAGTCCAAGCGCAGTGGCGCTTTTGCTGGTTGGAGTCGTAACTCCCAGCCCGACCAGAGACACAGGGACTGCCAGCTGTAACGCACACCAGGAGGTGTTTGCCGCGTTACAGACTCGGAAGTCCACAGGATCGATCGAGCGGCTGCTCTCGGTTCAGTCTTCTTGCTTGTGATTGGGGTATCGGTGACGCATCACCAGGAGGTGACTCCGCGTCCCGGTGCAGTCTGAGGAAGAGGTTGAGCGGCTGCTCCCTTCAGGTAGAGACCCCGGCTGGGTGTTTCCCTGACTCCTCGATTCTCCCCAACACTCTTCGTGCCCCTCACAGCCTACCGATTGGCATTGTCGGCCATTTCATTTCTGCCCTCTGTTGGCATACGCCGGGATCGGCGTATATGCAGAGGACGGTTAGGACCATCCGTGCTGTGGGCTGGTAACGTACTTAGCCTGGAGGATTCCAGTGACTATAACTTTTGTTTGTTCTTTGTATTTTATTTGCCTTCATTAAAAGAACTAACCCTTCACAAGTGGTTGCGTCCTCATTGTCGTGTCTGTTAAACGATCCTGAGACGTTCAGGGCGTTACAAAATATCCGACCTTAATAACACTAACTGTCTCCCGGTCGATAACAGACATGGCAACACTTGATGATGTGCTGGCTGCTTTAGCGGCCATGCAAGTTGAAGTGGCTGCCTCTAGGCAAGAAACAGCCGATGTAAAAGCCAGACTGGATGCTATCCAATTGGACCCGCTCACGCCCAGCACCTCCCTCACGAACCAGACCCCTGCGGTAGTAGTGGAAATGCCGGTAGCCATCCCCTTGGCAACACCAGAGAGGTACAGTGGGGATCCTAACACAGTGCAGGTATTCCTCACACAAGTGGCGCTACATTTATCGTGCAAACCAAAGGCGTTCCCCACGAGTCAGGCTCGTGTGGCTTTCCTTATATCCTATTTGGCTGGAAACGCGGCACAATGGGCCGTACCTCTGGTGAGCAGGGACGACCCCCTCTTATGTGATTGGGGTGCTTTTCGCGAGGAATTCCTGAAGGTATTCGACAGAAGGGCTGACTCGTACACGGCGGACCGTGAAATGCTTGAGTTGAGACAGGGATCCAACGACCTGGTGCAGTATCTCAACGCGTTCCGAAGGCTGGTTGCGGAAACCAAGTGGCCTGTTGCTAAACAGACGGCGCTCTTCCATCAAGGGCTGTGCGATGAGCTCAAGGACGCCGTGGCTCATATTGACCCTCAACCCAAGACATGTGAGGGCCTTATCAACCTGGTATTACGGCTGGAACATAGGCTAAGTGAAAGAAAGGGGGATCATGGGAGAAAAGGAAAATCCCTTCCATCCTATGTGACGGTGGGAAGTCCTGAAACTTCCACCGCATCCAAGGGAGAACCCATGGACATCAGCGCAATACGAGCGAGCCTCACAGCCACGGAGAAAGAGTCACGCCGTAAACAAGGATTGTGCCTATATTGTGGCAAAAAAGGCCACTACGTACGTGAATGCCCTGCCAAACCGAAGACGTCACGTTATCGGGCCAACCGGTCGGTAACAGCCGTGGTGGACATACCGGCGGAAAATTAGAGGACTCCAAGACCAGAGAAGGGGCATCTCGGAGTCACTCATCCATCCCTTCACTTTCCAACTCGGTCACTAAGGGACAACGACACCTGTTTATCACGGTGCACGTGGGAGTGCATGACCAGTGGATACCCGTTGTGGCCATGGTGGATTCAGGGGCCACTGGCATGTTTATGGACCACAACGAGGCATGCAGGCTAGGGCTAGTGCTTCTTCCCAAAGCAGTACCCGAAGACGTCTATGCGGTAGACGGAAGGCGATTGGTGACGGGGCCCATCGGACAGCACACGGGGGTCCTTCCGATGAGATATGGGAGGAACCATTTGGAACAAATCGATTTTAACATCATCCGAGCGCCCCAATATGGCGTCATATTGGGATTGCCGTGGCTACAGAAACACAACCCCTTTGTGGATTGGCCAACACATCGCATCGAAATGACGTCACCGTATTGCATCCTGCATTGTGGAATAAGAACGGAATCCCTTGACGCAGATGAGAGCGGGAGTCAGACGGTGGCTACAGCGGCAGAAAAAGATGTGGCTCTCCCCCAGGCTTATCACAGTTTTGAGGATGTATTTGATGAGGTGAAGGCGGAAGTGCTACCACCACATAGACAGTTTGACTGCCAGATCGACCTGGTGCCAGGGGCCAGCGTTCCCAGCGGCAGGCTGTATGCCCTGACGGAGCCTGAAAACGTGCATCTCCGGGGGTACCTGGATAAACTCCTCAAGCTAGGATTCATCCGCCCGTCCAAGTCTCCGGCCGCCTCGCCACTCTTCTTCATCCCGAAGGCTAATGGGGAGCTGAGAGCCTGTGTGGACTTTAGGGCATTGAATGCGATAACCATAAAAAATCGGTACCCCTTGCCTCTCATCAGTGTACTTCTGGAACAGGTCAAGAAAGCTCGTATCTACACCAAGTTGGATTTGAAAGGGGCATACCATCTGGTGCGCATGAGGGACGGAGACGAGTGGAAGACCGCCTTTAAGACCAGGTTCGGCCTTTTTGAGTACCTCGTCATGCCGTTCGGTCTGTGCAACGCCCCGGCAGCCTTTCAGTACTTTTTGAATGAGGTATTCAGAGAGGAGTTGGATATCTACGTGGTCGTATATATCGACGACATCCTCCTCTATTCGTCCAGTGTGGAGGAGCACGTACACCACGTCAAAGCTGTGCTCCAAAAGCTGAGGGAAAACATGCTGTTTTGTAAACTCAGCAAGTGTGACTTCCACGTCACATCCGTGGAATTCCTCGGAGTGATGCTGAGTCCAGAGGGACAGGAGATGGCAGAACGAAAGATCAAGGCGGTGAAAGAATGGCCGGTGCCCCAAAGCGTGAAGGACGTCCAAAGTTTCATTGGCTTCGCCAACTTTTACAGGCGGTTTATAGATGGATTTTCAGGAGTGGTGGCCCCAATCACACAGCTACTGAGGAAGTCCAAGGAGTTTGTCTGGTCCCCTGAAGCGAACAAAGCCTTTGAGGCCCTGAAAAGCGCCTTTGGTAAGGCGCCGGTGTTGGCTCACCCCGATCCGGATCTCCCCTACGTGGTGGAAGCGGACGCGTCGGATGTGGCGCTGGGGGCTATCTTGTCCCAACGCAACCACGACACAGGGGTGCTTCATCCCGTTGCGTACATGTCCCGCAAACTCAACGACGCCGAACGCAACTACCATATTGCGGAGAAGGAGCTTCTCGCAATCAAGGACGCCTTCACCGAATGGAGGCATTGGTTGATGGGGGCAAGACATGTGGTATCGGTGTACACGGACCATCGGAACCTACAGTTCATGACGGCCACTAGACACCTTTCTCCCAGGCAGCTGCGGTGGATGATCTTCTTTGCGGGGTTCAACTTCCGCATCACATATCGGCCGGGGACGGAAAACCGGAAGGCGGACGCCCTGTCCCGTCAATCTGCAGTTAAGGAACCATTGCCTGCAACCAAGCGTTCCATCATTTCCCCGAGGATGGTATTGGGGGTTATCCAACCGGATACTTTCCTGAGGGGAATAAAGAGAGGGATCAGGTCATTCGCATGGCGGAGGTGGCTCCTCAGTCACAGAGAATGGCAGCTGAAGGACGGGATACCCCTGAAGGGCAGGTGCCTATTGATACCCACGCCTAGGCTAAGGAAACAAGCATTCATCTGGTGCCATGACTCTCCATGCGCAGGTCATTTGGGCTTTGAAAAAACGGTGGCTAGCATGGGACGGCATTTCTGGTGGCCAACCATGAGAGTGGATGTCAGGAGGTGGGGACAGGAGTGTCCTACGTGTGCTACCATGAAGGCCGACCATGGCCGAACCCAAGGGCTCTTACATCCACTTCCGACCCCGGATAGACCATGGGATAGCATATCACTGGACTTCGTGGTGGGCCTACCGGTAGACCAGGGGATGACGGCAATACTGGTGGTGGTGGATTACTTGACGAAAATGGGGCACTTCATCCCCTGCAAGAGAGTCCCTACGGCCGGGGAATTGGCGTCACTACTCCTAAAGAATGTGGTACGACTGCATGGATTACCTGGGGTGATCGTGTCGGACCGGGGATCGCAGTTTACTGCGCAATTCTGGAAGACTTGGTGCACTGCGCTGCATGTTAAGACCGCCCTGTCCACCAGCTACCACCCTCAAACGGACGGCCAAACCGAGCGCCTGAACCAAACGCTCAAACAGTATCTGCGATGTTTTGTGGACCAGGGCAGGGAAGAATGGGTCGACTTGCTATGGGTTGCAGAGATAGCCTATAACAACGCCACTCACAGCTCCACACAGTCATCTCCGTTCTATAGCAACTATGGCCAACATCCCAGGTTCTTGCCATTTCTACATCCGTTCAGAGAGGACAGGATTCCCGCCACAGCGGACAGGGTGGCACACATAAAAGACACGTTGATGCGCTCAAGGGCTGTCCTAATAGAGGCCAAGAGAAGATACAAGGCTGCGGCAGATAGGAAGAGAAGGCCCGGGCCACTGTACCGCACTGGAGACTACGTCTGGATATCCACAAGAAACATGAGGTTTCGAAAGAACAGTGTGTTCCATCCCAAGTACATGGGCCCCTATCGAATTACCAAGTGTATGGGTCCCGTGAACGTGAAGGTGTGCTTGCCCCAGTCATTGCGGATACACCCTGTCTTTCATGTATCATTGCTCAAACCAGCACCCTCCAAGCCGTCTGGGACACCTAGGCCGGTATGCGTGGAGTCGGAGGTGGAGTATGAAGTGTCGGGCATACGGGCGTCCAAATGGCGCAGGGGGAAGCTGTGGTACCTGGTTGCGTGGAAAGGCTATGGCCCGGAGGAGCATTCATGGGAACCGGCTGAAGGGGTTCATGCTCCGCGCTTGGTCTCCTTGTTCCATCGGCGTTTTCCTGCCAGCGCTGGACCCGTGGGGAGCCGCTGAGAGGGAGGATGTACTGTCAAGAATTCCTGTCATACAAGGGAAACACGCCCTTATGTAAACAGGAGAGCTGTTACATAACTCAAGGGAAACACGCCCTTATGTAAACAGGAGAGCTGTTACATAACTCAAGGGAAACACGCCCTTATGTAAACAGGAGAGCTGTTACATAACTCAAGGGAAACACGCCCTTATGTAAACAGGAGAGCTGTTACATAACTCAAGGAAAACACGCCCTATAAAGGGAGGAACCGGGAGGGACAAGGCTGTCGGATACTGTGTTTACACCGACGTACCTGCTTCGTGAAGAGCAGTGTTCCGGAGTGGTGCTCCAGTAAGGCAAGAACGGAGGTAGGTCGAGTCGTTACTCCCTGGGCCGTGTCTTGCCCCATCGTCACCTGTGAAGGACCCGGAAGCTCTACCGGTCAACCATTGAGCTTCGCTTTTTGACTCGGCTGAGTCCAAGCGCAGTGGCGCTTTTGCTGGTTGGAGTCGTAACTCCCAGCCCGACCAGAGACACAGGGACTGCCAGCTGTAACGCACACCAGGAGGTGTTTGCCGCGTTACAGACTCGGAAGTCCACAGGATCGATCGAGCGGCTGCTCTCGGTTCAGTCTTCTTGCTTGTGATTGGGGTATCGGTGACGCATCACCAGGAGGTGACTCCGCGTCCCGGTGCAGTCTGAGGAAGAGGTTGAGCGGCTGCTCCCTTCAGGTAGAGACCCCGGCTGGGTGTTTCCCTGACTCCTCGATTCTCCCCAACACTCTTCGTGCCCCTCACAGCCTACCGATTGGCATTGTCGGCCATTTCATTTCTGCCCTCTGTTGGCATACGCCGGGATCGGCGTATATGCAGAGGACGGTTAGGACCATCCGTGCTGTGGGCTGGTAACGTACTTAGCCTGGAGGATTCCAGTGACTATAACTTTTGTTTGTTCTTTGTATTTTATTTGCCTTCATTAAAAGAACTAACCCTTCACAAGTGGTTGCGTCCTCATTGTCGTGTCTGTTAAACGATCCTGAGACGTTCAGGGCGTCACAAAGGCATTGCTTGGCAGTTCGGGCTGGACTGTTCCCATGAGGCACAGGGTCAGACTGATTTGCGTATGGCCATGTCTGAATTGGGGTGGCAGAGTGGGCTAAAGAACGGTGATGGATCAAACCCAGATCTGTTGACTGGGTGTGAGTGTTTGATTGGTTCTGATGCTCCGTCCATCACCACCCCCTTTTGTACCGCTTTGTTCGCCATAAGTTGGCAGGGTATGCTCAGACGTAAGTCCCTTGCTCACTTTGCCACTGGATTCAAGCAAGTCTGGCTGAAGACGGCTGAAATGCCAGAAACCGGTCCTAGGAAGCTTGTTTCCGGTCCAGGGAAGGCATTGCTTGGCAGTTTGGGCTGGACTGTTCCCATGAGGCACAGGGTCAGACTGATTTGCATGTGGCCATGTCTGAACTGGGGTGGCAGAGAGGGCTAAAGAACGGTGATGTATCAAACCCAGATCTGTTGACTGGGTGTGAGTTTTTGATTGGTTCTGATGTTCCGTCCATCACCACCCCCTTTTGTACCGCTTTGTTCGCCATAAGTTGGCAGGGTATGCTCAGACGTGAGTCCCTTGCTCTCTTTGCCACTGGATTCAAGCAAGCCTGGCTGAAGACGGCTGAAATGCCAGCAACCGGTCCTAGGAAGCTTGTTTCCGGTCGAGGGAAGGCATTGCTTGGCAGTTCGGGCTGGACTGTTCCCATGAGGCACAGGGTCAGACTGATTTGCATATGGCCATGTCTGAACCTGGGTGGCTGAGTGGGCTAAAGAACGGTGATGGATCAAACCCAGATCTGTTGACTGGGTGTGAGTGTTTGATTGGTTCTGATGCTCCGTCCATCACCACCCCCTTTTGTACCGCTTTGTTCGCCATAAGTTGGCAGGATATGCTCAGACGTGAGTCCCTTGCTCACTTTGCCACTGGATTCAAGCAAGCCTGGCTGAAGACAGCTGAAATGCCAGAAACCGGTCCTAGGAAGCTTGTTTCCGGTCCAGGGAAGGCATTGCTTGGCAGTTTGGGCTGGACTGGTCCCATGAGGCACAGGGTCAGACTGATTTGCATATGGCCATGTCTGAACTGGGGTGGCAGAGTGGGCTAAAGAACGGTAATGGATCAAACCCAGATCTGTTGACTGGGTGTGAGTGTTTGAGTGGTTCTGATGCTACGTCCATCAACACCCCCTTTTGTACCGCTTTGTTCGCCATAAGTTGGCAGGGTATGCTCAGACGTGAGTCGCTTGCTCAGTTTGCCACTGGTTTCAAGCAAGCCTGGCTGAAGACAGCTGAAATGGCAGAAACCGGTCCTAGGAAGCTTGTTTCCGGTCCAGGGAAGGCATTGCTTGGCAGTTCGGGCTGGACTGTTCCCATGAGGCACAGGGTCGGACTGATTTGCATATGGCCATGTCTGAACTGGGGTGGTAGAGTGGGCTAAAGAACGGTGATGTATCAAACCCAGATCTGTTGACTGGGTGTGAGTTTTTGATTGGTTCTGATGTTCCGTCCATCACCACCCCCTTTTGTACCGCTTTGTTCGCCATAAGTTGGCAGGGTATGCTCAGACGTGAGTCCCTTGCTCACTTTGCCACTGGATTCAAGCAAGCCTGGCTGAAGACAGCTGAAATGCCAGAAACTGGTCCTAGAAAGCTTGTTTCCGGTCCAGGGAAGGCATTGCTTGGCAGTTCGGGCTAGACTGTTCCCATGAGGCACATGGTCAGACTGATTTGCATATGGTCATGTCTGAACTGGGGTGGCAGAGTGGGCTAAAGAACGGTGATGGATCAAACCCAGATGTGTTGACTGGATGTGAGTGTTTGATTGGTTCTGATGCTCCGTCCATCACCACCCCCTTTTGTACCGCTTTGTTCGTCATAAGTTGGCAGGGTATGCTCAGACGTAAGTCCCTTGCTCACTTTGCCACTGGATTCAAGCAAGTCTGGTTGAAGACGGCTGAAATTCCAGAAACCGGTCCTAGGAAGCTTGTTTCCGGTCCAGGGAAGGCATTGCTTGGCAGTTTGGGCTGGGCTGTTCCCATGAGGCACAGGGTCAGACTGATTTGCATATGGCCATGTCTGAACTGGGGTGGCAGAGTGGGCTAAAGAACGGTGATGGATCAAACCCAGATCTGTTGACTGGGTGTGAGTATTTGATTGGTTCTGATGCTCCGTCCATCACCACCCCCTTTTGTACCGCTTTGTTCGCCATAAGTTGGCAGGGTATGCTCAGACGTGAGTCCCTTGCTCACTTTTCCACTGGATTGAAGCAAGCCTGGCTGAAGACGGCTGAAATGCCAGAAACCGGTCCTATGAAGCTTGTTTCCGGTCCAGGGAAGGCATTGCTTGGCAGTTTGGGCTGGACTGTTCCCATGAGGCACAGGGTCAGACTGATTTGCATATGGCCATGTCTGAACTGGGGTGGCAGAGTGGGCTAAAGAATGGTGATGGATCAAACCCAGATGTGTTGACTGGATGTGAGTGTTTGATTGGTTCTGATGCTCCGTCCGTCCCCACCCCCTTTTGTACCGCTTTGTTCACCATAAGTTGGCAGGGTATGCTCAGACGTAAGTCCCTTGCTCACTTTGCCACTGGATTCAAACAAGCCTGGCTGAAGACGGGTGAAATGCCAGAAACCGGTCGTAGGAAGCTTGTTTCCGGTCCAGGGAAGGCATTGCTTGGCAGTCGGGCTGGACTGTTCCCATGATGCACAGGGTCAAACTGATTTGCATATGGCCATGTCTGAACTGGGGTGGCAGAGTGGGCTAAAGAACGGTGATGGATCAAACCCAGATCTGTTGACTGGTTGTGAGTGTTTGATCGGTTCTGATGCTCCGTCCATCACCACCCCCTTTTGTACTGCTTTGTTCGCCATAAGTTGGCAGGGAATGCTCTGACTTGAGTCCCTTGCTCACTTTGCCACTGGATTCAAGCAAGCCTGGCTGAAAACGGCTGAAATGCCAGAAACCGGTCCTAGGAAGCTTGTTTCCCGTCCGGGGAAGGCATTGCTTGGCAATTCGGGCTGGACTGTTCCCATGAGGCACAGGGTCAGACTGATTTGCATATGGCCATGTCTGAACTGGGGTGGCAGAGTGGGCTAAAGAACGGTGATTGATCAAACCCAGATTTGTTGCCTGGGTGTGAGTGTTTCATTGGTTCTGATGCTCCGTCCATCACTACCCCCTTTTGTACCGCTTTGTTCGCCATAAGTTGGCAGGGTATTCTCAGACGTGAGTCCCTTGCTCACTTTGCCACTGGATTCAAGCAAACCTGGCTGAAAATGGCTGAAATGCCAGAAACCGGTCCTAGGAAGCTTGTTTTTCGGTCCAGGGAAGGCATTGCTTGGCAGTTCGGGCTGGACTGTTCCCATGAGGCTCAGGGTCAGACTGATTTGCATATGGCCATGTCTGAACTGGGGTGGCAGAGTGGGCTAAAGAACGGTGATGGTTCAAACCCAGATCTGTTGACTGGATGTGAGTGTTTGATTGGTTCTGATGCTCCGTCCATCACCACCCCCTTTTGTACCGCTTTGTTCGCCATAATTTGGCAGGGTATGCTCAGACGTGAGTCACTTGCTCACTTTGCCACTGGATTCAAGCAAGCCTGGCTGAAGACGGCTGAAATGCCAGAAACCGGTCCTAGGAAGCTTGTTTCCGGTACAGTGAAGGCATTGCTTGGCAGTTCGGGCTGGACTGTTCCCATGAGGCACAGGGTCAGACTGATTTGCGTATGGCCATGTCTGAACTGGGGTGGCAGAGTGGGCTAAAGAACGGTGATGGATCAAACCCAGATCTGTTGACTGGGTGTGAGTGTTTGATTGGTTCTGATGCTCCGTACATCACCACCCCCTTTTGTACCGCTTTGTTCGCCATAAGTTGGCAGGGTATGCTCAGACGTAAGTCCCTTGCTCACTTTGCCACTGGATTCAAGCAAGTCTGGCTGAAGACGGCTGAAATGCCAGAAACCGGTCCTAGGAAGCTTGTTTCCGGTCCAGGGAAGGCATTGCTTGGCAGTTTGGGCTGGACTGTTCCCATGAGGCACAGGGTCAGACTGATTTGCATGTGGCCATGTCTGAACTGGGGTGGCAGAGAGGGCTTAAGAACGGTGATGTATCAAACCCAGATCTGTTGACTGGGTGTGAGTTTTTGATTGGTTCTGATGTTCCGTCCATCACCACCCCCTTTTGTACCGCTTTGTTCGCCATAAGTTGGCAGGGTATGCTCAGACGTGAGTCCCTTGCTCACTTTGCCACTGGATTCAAGCAAGCCTGGCTGAAGACGGCTGAAATGCCAGAAACTGGTCCTAGAAAGCTTGTTTCCGGTCCAGGGAAGGCATTGCTTGGCAGTTCGGGCTAGACTGTTCCCATGAGGCACATGGTCCGACTGATTTGCATATGGTCATGTCTGAACTGGGGTGGCAGAGTGGGCTAAAGAACGGTGATGGATCAAACCCAGATGTGTTGACTGGATGTGAGTGTTTGATTGGTTCTGATGCTCCGTCCATCACCACCCCCTTTTTTACCGCTTTGTTCGACATAAGTTGGCAGGGTATGCTCAGACGTGAGTCCCTTGCTCTCTTTGCCACTGGATTCAAGCAAGCCTGGCTGAAGACGGCTGAAATGCCAGCAACCGGTCCTAGGAAGCTTGTTTCCGGTCCAGGGAAGGCATTGCTTGGCAGTTCGGGCTGGACTGTTCCCATGAGGCACAGGGTCAGACTGATTTGCATATGGCCATGTCTGAACCTGGGTGGCTGAGTGGGCTAAAGAACGGTGATGGATCAAACCCAGATCTGTTGACTGGGTGTGAGTGTTTGATTGGTTCTGATGCTCCGTCCATCACCACCCCCTTTTGTACCGCTTTGTTCGCCATAAGTTGGCAGGGTATGCTCAGACGTGAGTCCCTTGCTCACTTTGCCACTGGATTCAAGCAAGCCTGGCTGAAGACAGCTGAAATGCCAGAAACCGGTCCTAGGAAGCTTGTTTCCGGTCCAGGGAAGGCATTGCTTGGCAGTTCGGGCTGGACTGTTCCCATGAGGCACAGGGTCGGACTGATTTGCATATGGCCATGTCTGAACTGGGGTGGTAGAGTGGGCTAAAGAACGGTGATGGATCAAACCCAGATCTGTTGACTGGGTATGATTGTTTGATTGATTCTGATGCTCCGTCCATCACCACCCCCTTTTGTACCGCTTTGTTCGCCATAAGTTGGCAGGGTATGCTCAGACGTAAGTCTCTTGCTCACTTTGCCACTGGATTCAAGCAAGCCTGGCTGAAGACGGCTGAAATGCCAGAAACCGGTCTTAGGAAGCTTGTTTCCAGTCCAGGGAAGGCATTGCTTGGCAGTTAGGGCTGGACTGTTCCCATGAGGCACAGGGTCCGATTGATTTGCATATGGCCATGTATGAACTGGGGTGGCAGAGTGGGCTAAAGAACGGTGATGGATCAAACCCAGATCTGTTGACTGGGTGTGAGTGTTTGATTGGTTCTGTTGCTCCGTCCATCACTAACCCCTTTTGTACCGCTTTGTTCCCCATAATTTGGCAGGGTATGGTCAGACGTGAGTACCTTGCTCACTTTGCCACTGGATTCAAGCAAGCCTGGCTGAAGACCGCTGAAATGCCAGAAACCGGTCCTAGGAAGCTTGTTTCCGGTCCAGCGAAGGCATTGCTTGGCAGTTCGGGCTGGACTGTTCCCATGAGGCACAGGGTCAGACTGATTTGTATATGGCCATGTCTCAACTGGGGTGGCAGAGTGGGTTAAAGAACGGTGATGGATCAAACCCAGATTTGTTGACTGGGTGTGAGTGTTTGATTGGTTATGATGCTCTGTCCATCACCACCCCCATTTGTACCGCTTTGTTCGCCATAAGTTGGCAGGGTATGCTCAGACGTGAGTCCCTTGCTCACTTTGCCACAGGATTCAAGCAAGCCTGGCTGAAAATGGCTGAAATGCCAGAAACCGGTCCTAGGAAGCTTGTTTTTCGGTCCAGGGAAGGCATTGCTTGGCAGTTCGGGCTGGACTGTTCCCATGAGGCTCAGGGTCAGACTGATTTGCATATGGCCATGTCTGAACTGGGGTGGCAGAGTGGGCTAAAGAACGGTGATGGTTCAAACCCAGATCTGTTGACTGGGTGTGAGTGTTTGATTGGTTCTGATGCTCCGTCCATCACCACCCCCTTTTGTACCGCTTTGTTCGCCATAAGTTGGCAGGGTATGCTCAGACGTGAGTCACTTGCTCACTTTGCCACTGGATTCAAGCAAGCCTGGCTGAAGACGGCTGAAATGCCAGAAACCGGTCCTAGGAAGCTTGTTTCCGGTACAGTGAAGGCATAGCTTGGCAGTTCGGGCTGGACTGTTCCCATGAGGCACAGGGTCAGACTGATTTGCGTATGGCCATGTCTGAACTGGGGTGGCAGAGTGGGCTAAAGAACGGTGATGTATCAAACCCAGATCTGTTGACTGGGTGTGAGTTTTTGATTGGTTCTGATGTTCCGTCCATCACCACCCCCTTTTGTACCGCTTTGTTCGCCATAAGTTGGCAGGGTATGCTCAGACGTGAGTCCCTTGCTCTCTTTGCCACTGGATTCAAGCAAGCCTGGCTGAAGACGGCTGAAATGCCAGCAACCGGGCCTAGGAAGCTTGTTTCCGGTCCAGGGAAGGCATTGCTTGGCAGTTCGGGCTGGACTGTTCCCATGAGGCACAGGGTCAGACTGATTTGCATATGGCCATGTCTGAACCTGGGTGGCTGAGTGGGCTAAAGAACGGTGATGGATCAAACCCAGATCTGTTGACTGGGTGTGAGTGTTTGATTGGTTCTGATGCTCCGTCCATCACCACCCCCTTTTGTACCGCTTTGTTCGCCATAAGTTGGCAGGGTATGCTCAGACGTGAGTCCCTTGCTCACTTTGCCACTGGATTCAAGCAAGCCTGGCTGAAGACAGCTGAAATGCCAGAAACCGGTCCTAGGAAGCTTGTTTCCGGTCCAGGGAAGGCATTGCTTGGCAGTTTGGGCTGGACTGGTCCCATGAGGCACAGGGTCAGACTGATTTGCATATGGCCATGTCTGAACTGGGGTGGCAGAGTGGGCTAAAGAACGGTAATGGATCAAACCCAGATCTGTTGACTGGGTGTGAGTGTTTGAGTGGTTCTGATGCTCCGTCCATCACCACCCCCTTTTGTACCGCTTTGTTCGCCATAAGTTGGCAGGGTATGCTCAGACGTGAGTCCCTTGCTCACTTTGCCACTGGATTGAAGCAAGCCTGGCTGAAGACGGCTGAAATGCCAGAAACCGGTCCTATGAAGCTTGTTTCCGGTCCAGGGAAGGCATTGCTTGGCAGTTTGGGCTGGACTGTTCCCATGAGGCACAGGGTCAGACTGATTTGCATATGGCCATGTCTGAACTGGGGTGGCAGAGTGGGCTAAAGAATGGTGATGGATCAAACCCAGATCTGTTGACTGGGTGTGAGTGTATGATTGGTTCTGATGCTCCGTCCATCCCCACCCCCTTTTGTACCGCTTTGTTCACCATAAGTTGGCAGGGTATGCTCAGACGTAAGTCCCTTGCTCACTTTGCCACTGGATTCAAACAAGCCTGATTGAAGACGGGTGAAATGCCAGAAACCGGTCGTAGGAAGCTTGTTTCCGGTCCAGGGAAGGCATTGCTTGGCAGTCGGGCTGCACTGTTCCCATTATGCACAGGGTCAAACTGATTTGCATATGGCCATGTCTGAACTGGGGTGGCAGAGTGGGCTAAAGAACGGTGATGGATCAAACACAGATCTGTTGACTGGTTGTGAGTGTTTGATCGGTTCTGATGCTCCGTCCATCACCACCCCCTTTTGTACTGCTTTGTTCGCCATAAGTTGGCAGGGAATGCTCTGACTTGAGTCCCTTGATCACTTTGCCACTGGATTCAAGCAAGCCTGGCTGAAAATGGCTGAAATGCCAGAAACAGGTCCTAGGAAGCTTGTTTCCTGTCCGGGGAAGGCAATGCTTGGCAATTCGGGCTGGACTGTTCCCATGAGGCACAGGGTCAGACTGATTTGCATATGGCCATGTCTGAACTGGGCTGGCAGAGTGGGCTAAAGAACGGTGATGGATCAAACCCAGATTTGTTGACTGGGTGTGAGTGTTTCATCGGTTCTGATGCTCCGTCCATCACCACTCCCTTTTGTACCGCTTTGTTCGCCATAAGTTGGCAGGGTATGCTCAGACGTGAGTCCCTTGGTCACTTTGCCACAGGATTCAAGCAAGCCTGGCTGAAAACGGCAGAAATGCCAGAAACCGGTCCTAGGAAGCTTGTTTCCGGTCCAGGGAAGGCATTGCTTGGCAGTTCGGGCTAGACTGTTCCCATGAGGCACATGGTCAGACTGATTTGCATATGGTCATGTCTGAACTGGGGTGGCAGAGTGGGCTAAAGAACGGTGATGGATCAAACCCAGATGTGTTGACTGGATGTGAGTGTTTGATTGGTTCTGATGCTCTGTCCATCACCACCCCCATTTGTACCGCTTTGTTCGCCATAAGTTGGCAGGGTATGCTCAGACGTTAGTCCCTTGCTCACTTTGCCACTGGATTCAAGCAAGTCTGGCTGAAGACGGCTGAAATGCCAGAAACCGGTCCTAGGAAGCTTGTTTCCGGTCCAGGGAAGGCATTGCTTGGCAGTTCGGGCTGGACTGTTCCCATGAGGCACAGGGTCAGACTGATTTGTGTATGGCCATGTGTGATCTGGGGTGGCAGAGTGAGCTAAAGAACGGTGATGGATCAAACCCAGATCTGTTGATTGGGTGTGAGTGTTTGATTGGTTCTGATGCTCCGTCCATCAACACACCATTTTGTACCGCTTTGTTTGCCATAAGTTGGCAGGGTATGCTCAGACGTAAGTCCCTTGCTCACTTTGCCACTGGATTCAAGCAAGTCTGGCTGAAGACGGCTGAAATGCCAGAAACCGGTCCTAGGAAGCTTGTTTCCGGTCCAGGGAAGGCATTGCTTGGCAGTTTGGACTGGACTGTTCCCATGAGGCACAGGATCAGACTGATTTGCATGTGGCCACGTCTGAACTGGGGTGGCAGAGAGGGCTAAAGAACGGTGATGTATCAAACCCAGATCTGTTGACTGGGTGTCAGTTTTTGATTGGTTCTGATGCTCCGTCCATCCCCACCCCCTTTTGTACCGCTTTGTTCGCCATAAGTTGGCAGGGTATTCTTAGACGTGAGTCCCTTGCTCACTTTGCCACTGGATTCAAGCAAACCTGGCTGAAAATGGCTGAAATGCCAGAAACCGGTCCTAGGAAGCTTGATTTTCGGTCCAGGGAAGGCATTGCTTGGCAGTTCGGGCTGGACTGTTCCCATGAGGCTCAGGGTCAGACTGATTTGCATATGGCCATGTCTGAACTGGGTTGGCAGAGTGGGCTAAAGAACGGTGATGGTTCAAACCCAGATCTGTTGACTGGGTGTGAGTGTTTGATTGGTTCTGATGCTCCGTCCATCACCACTCCCTTTTGTACCGCTTTTTTCGCCATAAGTTGGCAGGGTATGCTCAGACGTGAGTCCCTTGGTCACTTTGCCACAGGATTCAAGCAAGCCTGGCTGAAGACGGCTGAAATGCCAGAAACCGGTCCTAGGAAGCTTGTTTCCGGTACAGTGAAGGCATTGCTTGGCAGTTCGGGCTGGACTGTTCCCATGAGGCACAGGGTCAGACTGATTTGCGTATGGCCATGTCTGAACTGGGGTGGCAGAGTGGGCTAAAGAACGGTGATGGATCAAACCCAGATCTGTTGACTGGGTGTGAGTGTTTGATTGGTTCTGATGCTCCGTCCATCACCACCCCCTTTTGTACCGCTTTGTTCGCCATAAGTTGGCAGGGTATGCTCAGACGTAAGTCCCTTGCTCACTTTGCCACTGGATTCAAGCAAGTCTGGCTGAAGACGGCTGAAATGCCAGAAACCGGTCCTAGGAAGCTTGTTTCCGGTCCAGGGAAGGCATTGCTTGGCAGTTTGGGCTGGACTGTTCCCATGAGGCACAGGGTCAGACTGATTGGCATATGGCCATGTCTGAACTGGGGTGGCAGAGAGGGCTAAAGAACGGTGATGTATCAAACCCAGATCTGTTGACTGGGTGTGAGTTTTTGATTGGTTCTGATGTTCCGTCCATCACCACCCCCTTTTGTACCGCTTTGTTCGCGATAAGTTGGCAGGGTATGCTCAGACGTGAGTCCCTTGGTCACTTTGCCACAGGATTCAAGCAAGCCTGGCTGAAAACGGCTGAAATGCCAGAAACCGGTCCTAGGAAGCTTGTTTCCGGACCAGGGAAGGCATTGCTTGGCAGTTCGGGCTGGACTGTTCCCATGAGGCACAGGGTCAGACTGATTGGCATATGGCCATGTCTGAACCTGGGTGGCTGAGTGGGCTAAAGAACGGTGATGGATCAAACCCAGATCTGTTGACTGGGTGTGAGTGTTTGATTGGTTCTGATGCTCCGTCCATCACCACCCCCTTTTGTACCGCTTTGTTCGCCATAAGTTGGCAGGGTATGCTCAGACGTGAGTCACTTGCTCACTTTGCCACTGGATTCAAGCAAGCCTGGCTGAAGACGGCTGAAATGCCAGAAACCGGTCCTAGGAAGCTTGTTTCCGGTACAGTGAAGGCATTGCTTGGCAGTTCGGGCTGGACTGTTCCCATGAGGCACAGGGTCAGACTGATTTGCGTATGGCCATGTCTGAATTGGGGTGGCAGAGTGGGCTAAAGAACGGTGATGGATCAAACCCAGATCTGTTGACTGGGTGTGAGTGTTTGATTGGTTCTGATGCTCCGTCCATCACCACCCCCTTTTGTACCGCTTTGTTCGCCATAAGTTGGCAGGGTATGCTCAGACGTAAGTCCCTTGCTCACTTTGCCACTGGATTCAAGCAAGTCTGGCTGAAGACGGCTGAAATGCCAGAAACCGGTCCTAGGAAGCTTGTTTCCGGTCCAGGGAAGGCATTGCTTGGCAGTTTGGGCTGGACTGTTCCCATGAGGCACAGGGTCAGACTGATTTGCATGTGGCCATGTCTGAACTGGGGTGGCAGAGAGGGCTAAAGAACGGTGATGTATCAAACCCAGATCTGTTGACTGGGTGTGAGTTTTTGATTGGTTCTGATGTTCCGTCCATCACCACCCCCTTTTGTACCGCTTTGTTCGCCATAAGTTGGCAGGGTATGCTCAGACGTGAGTCCCTTGCTCTCTTTGCCACTGGATTCAAGCAAGCCTGGCTGAAGACGGCTGAAATGCCAGCAACCGGTCCTAGGAAGCTTGTTTCCGGTCGAGGGAAGGCATTGCTTGGCAGTTCGGGCTGGACTGTTCCCATGAGGCACAGGGTCAGACTGATTTGCATATGGCCATGTCTGAACCTGGGTGGCTGAGTGGGCTAAAGAACGGTGATGGATCAAACCCAGATCTGTTGACTGGGTGTGAGTGTTTGATTGGTTCTGATGCTCCGTCCATCACCACCCCCTTTTGTACCGCTTTGTTCGCCATAAGTTGGCAGGATATGCTCAGACGTGAGTCCCTTGCTCACTTTGCCACTGGATTCAAGCAAGCCTGGCTGAAGACAGCTGAAATGCCAGAAACCGGTCCTAGGAAGCTTGTTTCCGGTCCAGGGAAGGCATTGCTTGGCAGTTTGGGCTGGACTGGTCCCATGAGGCACAGGGTCAGACTGATTTGCATATGGCCATGTCTGAACTGGGGTGGCAGAGTGGGCTAAAGAACGGTAATGGATCAAACCCAGATCTGTTGACTGGGTGTGAGTGTTTGAGTGGTTCTGATGCTACGTCCATCAACACCCCCTTTTGTACCGCTTTGTTCGCCATAAGTTGGCAGGGTATGCTCAGACGTGAGTCGCTTGCTCAGTTTGCCACTGGTTTCAAGCAAGCCTGGCTGAAGACAGCTGAAATGGCAGAAACCGGTCCTAGGAAGCTTGTTTCCGGTCCAGGGAAGGCATTGCTTGGCAGTTCGGGCTGGACTGTTCCCATGAGGCACAGGGTCGGACTGATTTGCATATGGCCATGTCTGAACTGGGGTGGTAGAGTGGGCTAAAGAACGGTGATGTATCAAACCCAGATCTGTTGACTGGGTGTGAGTTTTTGATTGGTTCTGATGTTCCGTCCATCACCACCCCCTTTTGTACCGCTTTGTTCGCCATAAGTTGGCAGGGTATGCTCAGACGTGAGTCCCTTGCTCACTTTGCCACTGGATTCAAGCAAGCCTGGCTGAAGACAGCTGAAATGCCAGAAACTGGTCCTAGAAAGCTTGTTTCCGGTCCAGGGAAGGCATTGCTTGGCAGTTCGGGCTAGACTGTTCCCATGAGGCACATGGTCAGACTGATTTGCATATGGTCATGTCTGAACTGGGGTGGCAGAGTGGGCTAAAGAACGGTGATGGATCAAACCCAGATGTGTTGACTGGATGTGAGTGTTTGATTGGTTCTGATGCTCCGTCCATCACCACCCCCTTTTGTACCGCTTTGTTCGTCATAAGTTGGCAGGGTATGCTCAGACGTAAGTCCCTTGCTCACTTTGCCACTGGATTCAAGCAAGTCTGGTTGAAGACGGCTGAAATTCCAGAAACCGGTCCTAGGAAGCTTGTTTCCGGTCCAGGGAAGGCATTGCTTGGCAGTTTGGGCTGGGCTGTTCCCATGAGGCACAGGGTCAGACTGATTTGCATATGGCCATGTCTGAACTGGGGTGGCAGAGTGGGCTAAAGAACGGTGATGGATCAAACCCAGATCTGTTGACTGGGTGTGAGTATTTGATTGGTTCTGATGCTCCGTCCATCACCACCCCCTTTTGTACCGCTTTGTTCGCCATAAGTTGGCAGGGTATGCTCAGACGTGAGTCCCTTGCTCACTTTGCCACTGGATTGAAGCAAGCCTGGCTGAAGACGGCTGAAATGCCAGAAACCGGTCCTAGGAAGCTTGTTTTTCGGTCCAGGGAAGGCATTGCTTGGCAGTTCGGGCTGGACTGTTCCCATGAGGCTCAGGGTCAGACTGATTTGCATATGGCCATGTCTGAACTGGGGTGGCAGAGTGGGCTAAAGAACGGTGATGGTTCAAACCCAGATCTGTTGACTGGATGTGAGTGTTTGATTGGTTCTGATGCTCCGTCCATCACCACCCCCTTTTGTACCGCTTTGTTCGCCATAATTTGGCAGGGTATGCTCAGACGTGAGTCACTTGCTCACTTTGCCACTGGATTCAAGCAAGCCTGGCTGAAGACGGCTGAAATGCCAGAAACCGGTCCTAGGAAGCTTGTTTCCGGTACAGTGAAGGCATTGCTTGGCAGTTCGGGCTGGACTGTTCCCATGAGGCACAGGGTCAGACTGATTTGCGTATGGCCATGTCTGAACTGGGGTGGCAGAGTGGGCTAAAGAACGGTGATGGATCAAACCCAGATCTGTTGACTGGGTGTGAGTGTTTGATTGGTTCTGATGCTCCGTACATCACCACCCCCTTTTGTACCGCTTTGTTCGCCATAAGTTGGCAGGGTATGCTCAGACGTAAGTCCCTTGCTCACTTTGCCACTGGATTCAAGCAAGTCTGGCTGAAGACGGCTGAAATGCCAGAAACCGGTCCTAGGAAGCTTGTTTCCGGTCCAGGGAAGGCATTGCTTGGCAGTTTGGGCTGGACTGTTCCCATGAGGCACAGGGTCAGACTGATTTGCATGTGGCCATGTCTGAACTGGGGTGGCAGAGAGGGCTTAAGAACGGTGATGTATCAAACCCAGATCTGTTGACTGGGTGTGAGTTTTTGATTGGTTCTGATGTTCCGTCCATCACCACCCCCTTTTGTACCGCTTTGTTCGCCATAAGTTGGCAGGGTATGCTCAGACGTGAGTCCCTTGCTCACTTTGCCACTGGATTCAAGCAAGCCTGGCTGAAGACGGCTGAAATGCCAGAAACTGGTCCTAGAAAGCTTGTTTCCGGTCCAGGGAAGGCATTGCTTGGCATTTCGGGCTAGACTGTTCCCATGAGGCACATGGTCCGACTGATTTGCATATGGTCATGTCTGAACTGGGGTGGCAGAGTGGGCTAAAGAACGGTGATGGATCAAACCCAGATGTGTTGACTGGATGTGAGTGTTTGATTGGTTCTGATGCTCCGTCCATCACCACCCCCTTTTTTACCGCTTTGTTCGACATAAGTTGGCAGGGTATGCTCAGACGTGAGTCCCTTGCTCTCTTTGCCACTGGATTCAAGCAAGCCTGGCTGAAGACGGCTGAAATGCCAGCAACCGGTCCTAGGAAGCTTGTTTCCGGTCCAGGGAAGGCATTGCTTGGCAGTTCGGGCTGGACTGTTCCCATGAGGCACAGGGTCAGACTGATTTGCATATGGCCATGTCTGAACCTGGGTGGCTGAGTGGGCTAAAGAACGGTGATGGATCAAACCCAGATCTGTTGACTGGGTGTGAGTGTTTGATTGGTTCTGATGCTCCGTCCATCACCACCCCCTTTTGTACCGCTTTGTTCGCCATAAGTTGGCAGGGTATGCTCAGACGTGAGTCCCTTGCTCACTTTGCCACTGGATTCAAGCAAGCCTGGCTGAAGACAGCTGAAATGCCAGAAACCGGTCCTAGGAAGCTTGTTTCCGGTCCAGGGAAGGCATTGCTTGGCAGTTCGGGCTGGACTGTTCCCATGAGGCACAGGGTCGGACTGATTTGCATATGGCCATGTCTGAACTGGGGTGGTAGAGTGGGCTAAAGAACGGTGATGGATCAAACCCAGATCTGTTGACTGGGTGTGATTGTTTGATTGATTCTGATGCTCCGTCCATCACCACCCCCTTTTGTACCGCTTTGTTCGCCATAAGTTGGCAGGGTATGCTCAGACGTGAGTCCCTTGCTTACTTTGCCCCTGGATTTAAGCAAGCCTGGCTGAAGACTGCTGAAATGCCAGAAACCGGTCCTAGAAGCTTGTTTCCAGTCCAGGGAAGGCATTGCTTGGCAGTTAGGGCTGGACTGTTCCCATGAGGCACAGGGTCCGATTGATTTGCATATGGCCATGTATGAACTGGGGTGGCAGAGTGGGCTAAAGAACGGTGATGGATCAAACCCAGATCTGTTGACTGGGTGTGAGTGTTTGATTGGTTCTGTTGCTCCGTCCATCACTAACCCCTTTTGTACCGCTTTGTTCCCCATAATTTGGCAGGGTATGGTCAGACGTGAGTACCTTGCTCACTTTGCCACTGGATTCAAGCAAGCCTGGCTGAAGACCGCTGAAATGCCAGAAACCGGTCCTAGGAAGCTTGTTTCCGGTCCAGCGAAGGCATTGCTTGGCAGTTCGGGCTGGACTGTTCCCATGAGGCACAGGGTCAGACTGATTTGTATATGGCCATGTCTCAACTGGGGTGGCAGAGTGGGCTAAAGAACGGTGATGGATCAAACCCAGATTTGTTGACTGGGTGTGAGTGTTTGATTGGTTATGATGCTCTGTCCATCACCACCCCCATTTGTACCGCTTTGTTCGCCATAAGTTGGCAGGGTATGCTCAGACGTGAGTCCCTTGCTCACTTTGCCACAGGATTCAAGCAAGCCTGGCTGAAGACGGCTGAAATGCCAGAAACCGGTCCTAGGAAGCTTGTTTCCGGTCCAGGAAAGGCATTGCTTGGCAGTTTGGGCTGGACTGTTCCCATGAGGCACAGGGTCAGATTGATTTGCATATGGCCATGTCTGACCTGTGGTGGCAGAGAGGGCTAAAGAACGGTGATGGATCAAACCCAGATCTGTTGACTGGGTGTGAGTGTTTGATTGGTTCTGATGCTCCATCCATCACCACCCCCTTTTGTACCGCTTTGTTCGCCATAAGTTGGCAGGGTATGCTCAGACATGAGTCCCTTGCTCACTTTGCCACTGGATTCAAGCAAGCCTGGCTGAAGACGGCTAAAATGCCAGAAACCGGTCCTAGGAAGCTTGTTTCCGGTCCAGGTAAGGCATTGCTTGGCAGTTTGGGCTGGACTGTTCCCATGAGGCACAGGGTCAGACTGATTTGCATATGGCCATGTCTGAACTGGGGTGGCAGAGTGGGCTAAAGAACGGTGATGGATCAAACCCAGATCTGTTGACTGGGTGTGAGTGTTTGATTGGTTCTGATGCTCCGTCCATCACCACCTCCTTTTGTACCGCTTTGTTCGCCATAAGTTGGCAGGGTATGCTCAGACGGGAGTCCCTTGCTCACTTTGCCACTGGATTCAAGCAAGCCTGGCTGAAAACAGCTGAAATGCCAGAAACCCGTCCCAGGAAGCTTGTTTCCCGTCCAGGGAAGGCATTGCTTGGCAGTTCGGGCTGGACTGTTCCCATGAGGCATAGGGTCAGACTGATTTGCATATGGCCATGTCTGAACTGGGGTGGCAGAGTGGGCTAAAGAACGGTGATGAGTCAAACCCAGATCTGTTGACTGGGTGTGATTGTTTGATTGGTTCTGATGCTCCGTCCATCACCACCCCCTTTTGTACCGCTTTGTTCGCCATAAGTTGGCAGGGTATGCTCAGACGTAAGTCCCTTGCTCACTTTGCCACTGGATTCAAGCAAGCCTGGCTGAAAACGGCTGAAATGCCAGAAACCGGTCCTAGGAAGCTTGTTTCCAGGGAAGGCATTGCTTGGCAGTTCGGGCTGGACTGTTCCCATGAGGCACAGGTCCGACTGATTTGCATATGGCCATGTCTGAACTGGGGTGGCAGAGTGGGCTAAAGAACGGTGATGGTTCAAACCCAGATCTGTTGACTGGGTGTGAGTGTTTGATTGGTTCTGATGCTCCGTCCATCACCACCCCCTTTTGTACCGCTTTGTTCGCCAAAATTTGGCAGGGTATGCTCAGACGTGAGTCCCTTGCTCACTTTGCCACTGGATTCAAGCAAGCCTGGCTGAAGACGGCTGAAATTCCAGAAACCGGTCCTAGGAAGCTTGTTTCCGGTCCAGGGAAGGCATTGTTTGGCAGTTCGGGCTGGGCTGTTCCCATGAGGCACAGGGTCAGACTGATTTGCATATGGCCATGTCTGAACTGGGGTGGCAGAGTGGGCTAAAGAACGGTGATGGATCAAACCCAGATCTGTTGACTGGGTGTGAGTTTTTGATTGGTTCTGATGCTCCGTCCATCACCACCCCCTTTTGTACCGCTCTGTTCGCCATAAGTTGGCAGGGTATGCTCAGACGTGAGTCCCTTGCTCACTTTGCCACTGGATTCAAGCAAGCCTGGCTGAAGACAGCTGAAATGCCAGAAACCGGTCCTAGGAAGCTTGTCTCCGGTCCAGGGAAGGCATTGCTTGGCAGTTTGGGCTGGACTGTTCCCATGAGGCACAGGGTCAGACTGATTTGCGTATGGCCATGTCTGAACTGGGGTGGCAGAGTGGGCTAAAGAACGGTGATGGATCAAACCCAGATCTGTTGACTGGGTGTGAGTGTTTGATTGGTTCTGATGCTCCGTCCATCCCCACCCCCTTTTGTACTGCTTTGTTTGCCATAAGTTGGCAGGGTATGCTCAGACGTGAGTCCCTTGCTCACTTTGCCACTGGATTCAAACAAGCCTGGCTGAAGAAGGGTGAAATGCCAGAAACCGGTCCTAGGAAGTGTGTTTCCGGTCCAGTTAAGGCATTGTTTGGCAGTCTGGCTGGACTGTTCCCATGAGGCACAGGGTCAGACTGATTTGCATATGGCCTTGTCTGAACTGGGGTGGCAGAGTGGGCTAAAGAACGGTGATGGATCAAACCCAGATCTGTTGACTGGGTGTGAGTGTTTGATTGGTCCTGATGCTCCGTCCATCACCACCCCCTTTTGTACCTCTCTGTTCGCCATAAGTTGGCAGGGTATGCTCAGACGTGAGTCCCTTGCTCACTTTGCCACTGGATTCAAGCAAGCCTGGCTGAAAACGGCTGAAATGCCAGACACCGGTCCTAGGAAACTTGTTTTCGGTCCAGGGAAGTGTAGGAGAGTAGGCTCTGCACTTATGTTGCCCCCACTTTTTTTCTGATGTATACACTGGTTTCTGGCTATAGTCTGGTTGGGTCCCTGCTAATCAGGGCCCCAGTCTCACTGATCTCTCTAAACAACTTGGTGTGCATATTAGATGCATTAGTGATTGGATACTGTGGTACCTTATGAGCCCCTAGTATAGGGTACCTTAGGTGCCTAGGGCATTGGTACTTCACAGGCCTACCAGGGGCTGCAGCATGTATTATGCCACCCCTGGGAAGCAGTCACAATCTGACACCACATGCCTGCTACTGCAGCCTGTGTGAGGTAGTGTTAGCACTCCTCACTGAGGTATAGATTCCTATATCTCACCATACACACACATATAAACCTATCAGCCACCCCTATTGCAGGCCCTAACAATCCTGAGGGCAGGGTGCTTGGTTTACTATGTGAGGGGGTGCTTCTGCATGAGCAGGACCACTCTGCAGCTGACAGAGTCTATTCTCTGCTGCTGTTTGTGGATGCGGTTAAACCATATACTGTTAAGTGCATTATAACCTCGCGGTAAATGCTAACTTTGGAATTACTGCATCAAAACATGCCGTGTTTGGTGTCAAACAACTTGGAATCATACCCCCACACCAGTAACTGGTGTGGGGGTATGATCCCACCCTTCTAGAGGGGATGACATGTACCCACTGCACTAAACGGTAGAAATCTTCTAGAGCCCTGGCACCACAAAATGGATGCCACCAGCACAGACACTGGGCTGCACTCCTGCTGTTGACCGAAACTCGCAGGGGAGGATGCCCAACAAAAGGTATCATGTCACAGGGAGGTGTCACCACCTCCCAGACAGGATTTAGTGTATTGGAGCTGGGTGGGTGCACTCTTAGAGTGCTTTGAAGTTCTGCACTGGGGGAGCAGTAGGCTGCTCTGTGCATATGCCAGCTCAAACCGGTTCAGGGGCTACCTGCCCCTGCTCTGGCGTGAAACTGGACAAAGGGAAGTGGGTGTAACCACCCACTACCCTGACCCTCCTAGAGGAGTGGTCATAGAGCTAGTCCCTCCCTTATCTCCGCTATAAGATACCAAGCATTGCCAATGCAATTCAGATTACCCTGGACGACGCTCTACAAAGAAGAATCCTGGCCCTTCGACGTTCCACTATCTCTGGAAGACTGAAGAATCTCCCTTGGAGTCAAGGAGTGACTCCCCTGTGTAGTGAAGATCGTTATCTGTATATGTACAATGCTAAGTTAGCACAACCGCGTTAGATGTTAGAAAGCCATCTTGCCGCTTTTGCTGCTTTTGCTCACAACACTGTAGTCACATGTTATTAACTTGAGAAATGCTTGCTCGACTTTGCTTCACATGAGAACTGTCTGTTGTTCACATCCCAAACAGTGAGCAGCGACCTTGGTCTGTACATCGTGTAAAGAAACAGTCTGGGTCGCTAGACGGTGCATGTTGTTGGGTTCAGGTTGATCGGCCCACTATTTAGCCATAACACGCACGCAGCTGCAAATACCTGAAAGTCGGGTGCTTTTAATATTGCAGTGTTACATGTTTTTCATTACATTCGGCAGAAGAGCTTTCCCAGGAGCAGAGCCTAGCTGTTCCTGTGATGTGATCTCACTGAGCTGATCTTTACGGTATGGGATTCCCCATTCAAGCCTAGAGACCTTTTACTAGTCTAATAATAATAATATTAGTTTGCTAGCGAAAGGAAGGTGGCTGAGATCCACTGTCATTTTAGTATAATTACTCCTTTCATTTTCTATGGTATTGTAACTATACTTATGGTTTTGATTTTAATAATTTGTCTGTTTATTCTGTTGTTGACTGATTTGAGAATAATTACGAACAGGTATTTCTGATTCCCACCATTCCTGAGAAATACACTAAGTCGCTTGTTCTGGGTTGTCTATACATTGGGACTGCCGAGCTAAACCACGGATAACGAATGGGACACTGATGCTGGTCGGATAAGGGGTTCTGGGTTCTGAGGTGAGTTTTTGGTACACCACAATTCACTGAGGTCCTGGTTTCCTGTGCATAGTTCTGTGCATAAGCAGAATCCCTGCATCATGGCGCACCTAACGTTTGGTCTATTGATTTGAAACGCCTTAGAAGTGCTTATATTAGTCCACAACACCCTCACTTTGGTTTCCGGTTGACGGGAGTGACGGTTTAACTTACCTGTGTTTCGACTAATAGGTTCCTTCAAGCTTGATCATTAAAAAGGTTATTTTTACTGAACCCCTGTGCTACTGTTGATATCGTTGATACTCTTTAGTGTGTCCTAATGGCGGTAGACATAGCCGCGCATAGTCGTGCACCTCTACGCCGTCATTTGACGACGTATGGGGTGCCAGATGATGGGATGGCTGTTATTTTTGTGGTGAGCGCTGATGCGTCATACCCGTATGAGTTGTTTTACTCATGGGTGACTTTTCCGGCAGTGGATGACGGTGATACGTTTCATACCTTTACTCCCACACAGCTGCCTGCGGTCTATACCCCGTATAGGACACAAGAAATTCCAATCTCTGCCTGGCAGCATACCATTTGGTTTAATGGCGCCCTTCCCCATGCGGTTGCACCGGCGAGAATGGGCCCGTTGTCCATTGCAGGGGCCACATGGCCGGTGCTGGCCGGCTTTACGCCTCATCCCCGCTATCTCACGGTTGCGGTGGCTGAGTTGCGAGTACTACACACAGCCTTGATTACAGTCCATAGGGCTTTAGTGCAGTACGTGTCGCGCAACGTGCAGGTGGGAACACCTGCTGTTGCGGGACAACCAACGGACCACCACGCGGTGGTTATTAGTCCTGTTATGGTTAATTCGGTAGTCGGCAAGCGCCCCCAAAATAAGGATGAATTTCCTTACTGGCTTGCTGAGAAATTTGACCAACTGGAGGCGGTTTTTCCGCATACCACTCCTGTGGAGAAACACAGGATCCTCACCATTAGTTTGCCGAAAGACCTGGTCCCGCATATGGCCGATTGCACTAACTGGGGTAAGGTCTTTGCCGCGACCTATTCGAAGTGCTATGGCACTCCGTCTATGTCTGTACTACCGTCCGTCATCAAAAAGGTTCAAGAGAATCACGGTGAGGAGGCTGCTATTGAAATGGGAAGGAGGCTTGTTGACAGCTTCGATGTGGTATGCTCCATGGTAATGGGCAACCTCAAAGGATATGCCATGCAGTTCCAAGTTGCAAATATGATGGACCGCGTGGATGAACTCGACAAGCCCAAGGAGTTCGCTAAAATAATTGCGAAAGCATACAGGACCGTGGGCCGTAGTGCTTTGGGTGTAAAACCAACTGTAATCATTCCTGATATAGTACAACAAACTAAGGTGAGCTCGTCTACTAAAGACGAACGCCCCAATTTTCCTAAACAAAGTTGGAGAGCAAAGAAACAGGGGAAGCAGCAACAGAAACAGGGGTCTCATCCTGCCTCACCCGTACAGTCGTCTAGCGAACGCACATATGATCTGCGCGATCGATCTCATATTAAGTCACCTGATAGATTTCAGGTTTCTGAACAACGCTCTCCTCGTTCTTCACAGGAAACATCGGCTTCACAATCCGGTGGCGGAGACCGTGGGAAAGGAAAGGGTGCCCAAGGTCGTGAGCAACCCCGCCAGACTGACGGCAAAGGCAAGCAAGACGAGTCTGCACGTCAAAGACCCCCGTTTCAGAAAAAGAAAGTTGCTGCACTAACAGCGAGGTATGCCACAGATAGTACGGACGCAGCTTCAGAACCTGACATGGGCACTAACGCTGCTCATATCTGGTGGCGACAGCAACTGATACATTCGTGAATATTGAAACTGCTGACACTCGAGTGGCTCCCCCTGATAGACTGTATAATATAGTCCTTTTAATTGAGGGTGACATACAACGTACAATTCAAGGGTTTTTTTGGGATAATCTAACCACTTCCTATGATATTCTATTGGCGGAGGCAGATTGGCCCCCGGCTTTCGTTTTAGATGCTCCTAGAGGGGAGGAGGTGATCGTCCCGTACTTTGCGCACACTGTGCCGAAGGACCAAGCTAAAAAGTACGCCGAGGAGTGGGCTCAGGTGCTCGCACCTGCGTTATATCGTAATCAGGTTGGCTGGGATAAATTGTCTCCCAGCCATGAGATTCCGTTGCAATCCACGCCCCAGCCACAACCCAATACCCCATGCGTCGCAAAGCAAGACCTCACGTTGCGTCTATCCTTGAACAATTGGAATATCAAGGAGTAATTGAAACATGTGTGTCACCAATGAATAATCCTTTATTCACTGTGACGAAGCCTGACGGGTCGTACCGCCTAGTTTTGGATTACCGGCATTTAAACTCTCATTGCCGGACATGCGCGGTACAAAATACTCACAGTTCGGCTCTCGTCGATAGTCTCGTGAGAAAATGGTTTAAAACCACACTTGACATTTCCAATGGCTTTTACAGCCATAACCTGTCCTCTCTTAGTAGTGAGTGGACGACATTTACCTTGGGTGGCACACAAAAACATTTCAAAAGATTACCAATGGGCTATAAAAACAGCCCTGGTGTCTTTGCCGCTCGCGTGGTCTCTCTGTTAGAGAGCATAGACCCTGATGCGTACTCGAATGTGGATGATATTTATCTCACAGATGACGAGTTGGGACCGCATCTCCGTCGCGTTGTTCGCATTATTGTTTTGTTTGCAGACTACTTCGGTTACAAATTCAACTTTGCGAAGTCTCACATTGCGGAATATACAGTGTTGTTCTTGGGATACGAACTCAACACTGAAGGTCGAGGATTGGCTCCGCACTTCCTAGAGAAATGCGCATGCCTACGTGCTCCCACGACACTGAAGAAATTACAATCTCTGCTGGGTTTTCTGAATTTCGGTCGAACTTACATTCCGGATTATGCCCAGCGTATTAAGCCGCTTTATGCCTTAATACAACCTACTTTTTCCAAATCATGTTGGCTGCCAGAGCATTCAGCTATATTGCAGTCATTACAAGCTGATCTTCTTGCTTCAAACGACTTACTGATGCGTGATCACCACACTAACCTGGTCATAAGAATTGTGCCAGGCGCAGTGGGTTTCACATACTTAACGTTCAATGAGGGCGACAACGTCCCCATTACCTACAAATCACACTTGTACACTTCGGCTGAACTGCGATTTTCCGCTGTCGAGAAAGTTCTGATGGCAGTGCAGATGGCGATTCTGAAAGAACGAGCGCTATCGCAAGGTAAACGCATGTTGGTGGTAACACCATATCCTGCCCTTGAGGCGGTGACAAAAGCAAGTGTACCAAATTCTAAGGCTTTGCATCCAAGGTGGATACAATGGGCCACTTCCTTGACATCGCCTGACGTCACATATATCTTTGACGCGGCACTTCAGACTCAGGAGTTTTTGCAGTATGAATTCGTTCATCCAGCTCCTCTGTCTTTGCGCCCGCTCGAGGATTACCATTGTGTCATTTACACTGACGGTTCTGCGCAACCGGCAACTGTATCAAAGCACGCCTATTCAGCGGCCTGCGCAATTGTGGTCGGTACTTTCGTAAATGGTGATTTCCAATATGATGTCGTGCATACGCAGTCATTGGGTGATTGTACCGCGCTGTTGGCGGAGCTTCGTGCTCTGGTGCTAGCGCTAGAGTTTGCTGATCCCCGAGTCACTATCCTTATAGTGAGTGACTCATTTTATTGTGTCCAATCATACAACGACAATCTACATTTTTGGTCTCAGAACGATTACCATGATTCCAAAGGTAGCAAGATTAAGCATAAAACGCTTTGGGTTCGAGTGGCAGAACTAAAGAACATCTGCCTCTCGTGAATGTTATTCACACTCTTGGTCACCAACGACTTGGTGTCCATGCTGTCGGCAACAGCCTCGCTGGCGAGGCAGCAAAAACAGCAGTAGCAACATACTTAGTAGCAGCAGTTACAAGATCCAAAAGTAAGATCGATGATGACATCTTGGCAGCTATTGCTGCTACAGAGAAGGGAACGAAATTTCCAAGAGTTTTCCCTTCTCGTTACCATTATCGCTTAAGTCCTGATAACGTCCCATTAGTGAGGATTAATGACGTTGGTGCCAGATTGATTCCCAACGCGGACTGCAGACCATCTTTGATATTAGCAGCTCACGATGGCATGGCGTCCGCGCATGCCGGCGTTGCAGCTACTGTATCTCTGCTACAACAACGTTACTGGTGGTGCGGTTTATATAAACAAGCCCGAGCTCATGTTCTTAATTGTGACATTTGCTAGCAGATAAAACCTTCAACTGCGGCGCACCCACCACAGACTCAGTTGTACATATCTAATAAGCCACTAGGTTGTGTTTATTTAGATCATTGCAGTCCATTTACCTCTGATACTGCGTACAAATACATCTTGGTTGCAGTAGATTCGTGCACATGTTTTCTATGGGTGTGGCCACAAAGGAGTACTGATGCCCGTACTGTCATAAAGGATTTGCGTGTCTTTGTTGGAAGTTTTGCATGTGGTACCTTTTATTCGGATCAGGGCCCTGCGTTCGTCTCTAAGGCGTACAAAGAAGCCATGAGAAATTTGAGGGTCCAAGTCAAATTTTCGTCTCCATACCGACCTGAGGGTAATAGTGTAGTGGAGCGAATGAACCGTGACTTTAAGCAATCTTTGACAGCCAGGGTTTTAGGTACTGGCCGGAACTGGCTAGCTCACTTATATGACGTGCAACATGCACTTAAAAATCTCCCTAGAAGGTCTCTGGGTGGGTGGACCCCATACATGATGCTCTTTGGCATACGAATGTTTGTCCCGGACCTTGATGGTCTAGACATGGCGGCGTCGGCCGCACCCTTTGACGTAGATGATCACTGTGCTGTATTGCAGAATCTTCAAGAAGCCAGAGACAGTCTAGCGAAGGAACACGTACCCTCCTCATCTGATGCTGCGCTTCAGATTCCGGTAGTCGGCTGGCTACCTCGAGTTGGTGATCTGGTCCGTGAGAAGGTGGAGAACAAGAAGGAATTCGGCCCCTCTTATCGTGCACCAGTTCCAGTGCTTGGAGTACAGGGTACACGAACAGTCATTTTACCTCCACTTCCTGGTTGAAAGGATAACAGGTACATCTCTATTGACAATGTCAAGCTACAGCGAGTGGCCGATTCTTCTGAGTATGACACCGGCAGTTTCTTGCCCTTCGATGCTGAGAAATTCTGTTGTGGCCCCAGCTTATAACACTGAGCCTTATGTTGTTGTCGAGATGCATACAGTTACTGGTCCTTTATTGCCACCGACACCTGGTGGTCTACCTAAAGATGTTGAGTATGCTTATCCTGCGGATGTTCCATTGCCTGTTTTACAATCCACCACAGTTACCCAGGCGCGATACTCTTTTGACTAATTCAATGACTTCCATTGCCCCGTCCAAAGTTTCGATTTTTGTGGCCTGGTTCAAAAGACATTTTTTAATTCCCCCTTGGACTTACATGTGGCTGGTGCTCATATGTATTTTTTTATTTATGTCAATTGGCTTTGTGGTAGTGTTTTTTAGACTCATCAATGGACACTACCTGAAAGAAAGATCTACAATTCGACTAATTGATGGAACTTTGGCCCCCCACTCCTCATCACATATCATGAAAAGGGACCAGACTTTTGTGAACATTACTGCCTGGCCTGTACGTGATGGGATCGCTTGGGATGCTGTAAAATTTCAAAGTCATGGCCCCACTGAAGTAATTAATGTGCCAAATGTATTTCGTGTTTCTATGGGTGATGTCGTCAAGCAGAACATCCACTCAGGTGATTGGGATGTACAAGCAATAGAAGCACTGTTTTCTGATTTGAAATATTATGCTGCATTTGATGCTGAGGATTTGTATTTAGATACTGCTAATTATGATGAGCAATTCTGCTATCAACATTATGGCACACATTTCCTACACAAAGCAAATACGTTTAGAAATTTTGTAAATTTTACACAATGGGGGCACTGTCCCGCCCCTAGGTTGGGCAGATCCACCACGTTAGTGGACAAATTCACATATTTTTCTGATTTCAGTGTGTCGAATCCGGCCTCCTTTTATTTTAAGGTTGCGCCTGAGTCTGCTTCTAAAGTTAGACTGACACACACCAAATTGTTGTATTCCAAATCCTTTATGGACGAGTTGGCAATTGGAGGATATGATCTGTGGAAAGCTACTATCGATCTTAAATCGGTTTGGGGTTCTAAACCGTGGCAGGTACAGGGAACAGAAGCTTTGCATTGTGCCTGTCTTATCCCGAATTACATGTTATTTTTAAATTCGTCCCTTTTTCAGACCACCTGTTTTGGATTGGCTACTTCTAAAAAATTAAATTTTCCCTCCATTCCGGGTCTGGGTGCTTATCTAAATTGGGGTAATCATACGGATCTGTCCCTTGCTACGTTGCAGTCATACATTTCCAACACATCCTTCAATATTTCTGAATTGAATCCGGAAGGGTGGTTGGTGTGGCAAACGAGTTCGGATTCCTGTCAACATCGGTTTCTGGATTTGGCACCGGGGTATACGCAAGTTCGTGTAGACCCCCGTTTTGAGTCTTCTCACACTGTAACTACCTACTCAGTAGGGAAGTTATGCCAATCTTGGCTGCAACATTCCACCTTAGCATCTGTTAAACTTCATTTAGCACAATTAAACGTCAAAATAGATTTGAATGATTTTGTTAAGGGTCCTGCGGTTGGCAGGTCCAAGAGATGGGTGTATGCTATTTACAACAAAGTGTGGAAGCTTTCACAGATTGAGGCTGCATCCAGATTACGAGCTATTGACCAAGCCAATATGGAGAAAGTATTGGCTGTAATAGATAATAGCATTAACACCCTGTCTTCCAGAATTTATACCTTAGATAATATTGTTTCATCTGTGGTAGACATTGTGCAAGATGATTTGTCTGTATTGTATCATGGTCAAAATCAATTGCGTTCTATTATGCAGTTTGCATGGACGTTGCAAACGTTAAAGGCTGGGAAAGTCCCTTGAGATTACATGAACACTTCATCTTTGTTCCTTCCTTTTAATTTAACTGCTAAACAACAGTTCATGTCCATGAAAGATGCTACATACTCATTACTGCACATTGAAAAGTTAGAACCTTTACCTTTCTCTGTTGCTGAATTAAATTCCGCTGTGTGGCTTATACATGGGTTGATCACATTACCGTTCCCCCTGTTTAAGTTCAGTTGGTGCATGAAACATTATGCCCTTGGCAGATATGAACAACTTGGTACTGCCTTCCTGCACGAAGTTTGGTCACTCCCATTCACGTATAGGTGTATGAGAGACGGAAAAGAGGTATACTTGAAAGGTGAAGAGTGCACTTCCACTCCGGATCACTCTGTTGTGTGTAGGCACATTCGATTGCATGGTGCATGTAATGTGCACGCTCCTAATTTAGCTTTTGTCCTGAAACGGATCCCTGTGCCAGTTATAACACCGTCTTTTACGCTGCTTGCTAACGGTAGTTATTTGCTTTTAAATAATGAAGCTTGCTGTGGGATGTTAGTGGGAATTCCCTACATAGTGACTGTATCACAGAGAGTGGTTTGCTGTAATAGCGTCCTTTTCCCACCCCCGCATGGACGGCTCGATCAGGGGCGTAACAAACACCCCCGCAGCCCCCGCGGTGCGGGGGGGCCCCCACTCTTCAGTAAATGAAGGGGGCCCCCTCAGCTCTTCGGTAGAGAGTTGTGAGAGAGAGGCTTGCTCTAAATCAAGCCTCTCTCTCTAACTAAAGCAGCCTGCACTGAGCTCCTGCGCTGACCCAGGACTGAAGAGAAACAATGTAACAAGTTACATTGTTTCTCTTCAGTCAGAGCCACCAGCCAGTCCGGAACAAGGATGGGGGTGGGGGCCCCAGAGAGAGCAGGAGGCAGCACAGAGGAGAGCTGACAGGGGAATGGATGGGGTGGGGGCCCCAGAGACAGCATTCACCACAGGGCACTTCTCCTCTGAGGCAGCACAGAGCTGATTTCAGCCAGCAAGTTTGCAGCTCCAGAAACAGGATCTGCTGGGACACATCAGAAGGTGAGAGTTAGAGCTATTGATGTTGTAATGGACAATGTATTTTACCTATGCGTTTTCTGTTCGGAGTGGAGGGAATGTGTGTGGTGTCAATTGGACATATATGGTTTGGATTGGAATTGTTGGTTGTGGAATTGTGTTGCGTGGATTGGATCTGTGTAGTGAAATAATGTGGCATGGTGTGCAGTGCAATTATGTGGCATTGAGTGGAGTGGGATTGTGTGTCTTGGAGTGGGATTATCTGGAATGGTATTTTGTGTTGTGGAGTGGTATGTAGTGGAGTTTCCTTATGTGGTGTGCTGTTAAATATTATAGCATGATGTGGAATTTGTGGTGTAGATTGGATGTATGTGGTGTGTTGTGCATTTGTGGTGTTAGTCTGAATTATGTAGTTTGTTGTGAATTATGTGGTGTGGAATGGAAATGTGTAGAGTTGAATTGTGTGACGTGGAAGTTGCGGTGTTGAGTGAAATTATGTTGAGTGGTATTATGAGGCATGGTGTGAAGTGTAGCTATGTGGAGTGTTGCTACGTGGCATAGACTGGATTTATGTGGAGTGTATGTATGCAGTATGGAGTAGAGCATAATTATGTGGAGGTTAATTATGTGGAGCTTAGTGGTATTATGTGGAGTGTTATTATGCTGTGTGATAAATTGTGTGGGGATGAATTGTGGAATTGTGTGACGTGTGGAATTATGTGGCATGGTGTGGTGTATAATTATGCGCAGTGGAATTATGCAACATGTTGCAGAGTTATATTTTGTGGAGGGTAATTATGTGTTTTAGAGTTGAGTGTAAATATGTTGTGTGGAGTGTAATTATGTGGTTGGGAGTGGTATTAAGTTGTGTGGAATGTGATTCTGTGATGTGGAATTATGTGGTATGGAGTGAAGTGGAAATATGCGTATTTTTTGGATTGTAATTATGTGGTATGGAATGTTGTAGGGTTAAATTATTTATAGTTGAATTGTGCAGTGTGGATTTATAAGCAGGGGCGTAACACAGGCCCCAGGGGCGTAACACAGGCCCCCACAGCTCCCGTGTTGTGGGGGGGGCCCAGCGCTCCAGAGGCCCCCTCAGCGATGCCAGCAAGCACCACAAATCCGTGACTGTCTGGGATAGGTAATTAATTAATATAGGTAGGTTATGTAACTTACGCTTGCTCTAGACTTTTCTTTATAGAATAAATGGTAACATTTAAAAAATGCTAATGGTGCACACTGCGCAGCGTGCAGATGTCTCCGTCGCCGCGTCTGCGCGGTCTTACTCTTCACCCTTAGGGTGGGGCTGGTGACCAATTGTCATGCGCATTGCTGACTGGTGAAGCGAGGAGGCATCCCAGAGGCCAGAGTGGAGACAATTGAGAGGTAAAGTGCGGCGGCGACTACCTGCCATAATTTAATTATTTCTCTGGCTAGCCTTGTTTGCCCTGTCTTCTGCGGCTCGCGCAGGTGAGTCTGTCTGTTCGCCCAGTCTATGCCACCCCCCCGCAGACAAGTGCACCCCACCCAAAATGAATTGCGACGACCACTTGTGTGCGTAAGACATTTAGTAAAAGAAAGGCGCCTTTGGTACATGAAGGTTGTTTGGAAAATATGGGGGGGGTTATGTTACACATTAAAGATTAAAAGTGCGTGTCATCAGTTTCACCTGCGATTTATACTGATTTGCGGATTTTACAGAAAACACAAAAATCGTCATTGAAGTTTGTGGGCGCAAGAAAATATACCCTACACCTATGAATTTACACCTTAGTCTGTGACTTTGGGAGAAGTTTCCCGGTTTTGCCCGACTTTGTCAAGGCAAAGTGATACCCACTTCCCCCCAAAACTGACCCGATTTCTTGTCGCTGATTTCTAGTTGTCAAGTGATGTCGGTTCTGAAGGGGCAGGTCCAGCTGAACTGGACATCAGGGTGTGAGTGGGGCAGAGAGGGGGAGGATTGGGGCAGTGGTGCTACATAAATTGCAGCTTGCAGATAAAATGGTTTCTAGCTGAAACAGTTAAAAGTTACTAAAATACAGCAACATGCATTGCTGCACAGTCGAATGCCCTTCGCTAAAATTGACAGGCCATCTTTCAGTTACTCTTTGTTGTTTGGTTGTTAAACTGAGACTGAGGTGAAACATTTGCCAGAACAGTCTTAAAAGGTGCAAAAATTACAAAAAATTAAGTATAAGTATCACAAAATGTGTGGCATTAGACCGTATTATTTGCCTTTTCCTGCTGCATAATTGAGTACCTGCAGCATAATTCTCATGGCACTGCATACCATGTACTTCCCCTCTGTTTACTGCTGTCGCAAACAGCCACCAATCCTACCCCATTGATATGAAAGGAAAAAAAATAACATTTACAGCCTTTCTATGTTACGAAGCATGTTCTACCAGAGGTTGCACGTGACTTTCGTGGAAACAGGCACCAGCGTGTGTAACTCTCTTCTCTTTCTGGACTTTTTTTTAACACCAGCACAACCTACCTCACTTGTGACCTTTGAACTGTGGGGCGCTCCATGAACTTTCCTGCCCTGAAGCCGTCGTACTCCACTCAGCAGTAAAAGTATCAATGTTTCTGGTCCATAAATGGCTCCAAATCCCTGACTCTGTGGTTGTGACAAGATCACCCAGCATCCTGCCCCAAACACCTGCCAGCCCCACAGACCTCTCCAGGCAGAGAAACCTGCCAGCCCCACAGACCTCTCCAGCCACAGAAACCTGCCAGCCCCACAGACCTCTCCGGGCACAGAAACCTGCCAGCCCCACAGACCTCTCCGGGCACAGAAACCTGCCAGACTCACAGACCTCCCCAAGCAGAGCAACCAGCCGGCCCCACAGACCTCCCCAGGCCCAGAGACCTGCCAGTCCGACAGACCTCTCCGGGCACAGAAACCTGCCAGCCCCACTGACCTCTCCGGGCACAGAAACCTGCCAGACTCACAGACCTCCCCAAGCAGAGCAACCAGCCAGCCCCACAGACCTCCCCAGGCACAGAGACCTGCCAGTCCCACAGACCTCTCCGGGCACAGAAACCTGCCAGCCCCACTGACCTCTCCAGGCACAGAATCTGTCATCCCCACAGACCACTCCAGGCAGAGAAACCTGCCAGCCCCACAGACCTCCCCAAACACAGAAACCTGCCAGCTTCACAGACCTCCCCAAGCACAGAAACCTGCCAGTCCCACACAACTCAAGCAGAGAAACATGCCAGTCCCACAGACCTCCCCAGGCAGAGAATCCTGCCAGTCCCACATACCTCTACAGGCATAGAATCCTGCCAGACCCACAAACCTCCCCGGGCAGAGAAACCTGCCAGCCCCACTGACCTCTCCAGGCACAGAATCTGCCATCCCCACAGACCACTCCAGGCAGAGAAACCTGCCAGCACCACAGACCTCCCCGGAGACAGAATCCAGCCAGTCCCACAGATCTCCCCAGGCACAGAAACTTGCTAGCCCCACAGACCTCCCCGGCACAGAAACCTGCCAGTCTCACAGACCTCCCCGGGCATAGAAACCTGCCAGCCCCATAGACCTCCCCAAGCACAGAAACCAGCCAGTCCCACAGACCTAAACAGGCACAGAAACCTGCCATCCCCACAGACCTCCCCAGATAGAGAAACCTGCCAGTCCCACAGACCTCTCTGGGTACAGAAACCTGCCAGTCCAACAGACCTCCCCGGGCACAGGAACCAGCCCGTCCCACTGACGTCCCCAAGCACAGAATCCTGCCAGTCCCACTGACCTCTCCAGGCAGCGAAACCTGTTAGCCCCACAGACCTCCCAGGGCACAGAAACCTGCCAGTCCCACTGACCTACCCAGGCACAGAAACCTGTTAGCCCCACAGACCTCCCAGGGCACAGAAACCTGCCAGTCCCACAGACCTCCCCGAGCACAGAAACCTACCAGCTACACAGACCTCACCAATCAGAAAAACTTGCCAGCCCCACAGACATCCCCAAGCACAGACACCTGCCAGTCCCACAGACCTCCACAGGCACAGAATCTGCCAGCCCCACAGACCTCCCCCAGCACAGAAACCTGGCAGTCCCACAGGCACAGAATCTGCCAGCCCCACAGTCCTCACCAAGCATAGAAACCTGCCAGCCCCACAGACCTCACCTAGCACAGAAACCTGCCAGCCCCACAGACCTCTCATGGCAGAGAAACCTGCCAGCCCCACAGACCTCCCCAAGCACATAATCCTGCCAGCCCCACAGACCTCCCCAGGCAGAGAAACCTGCCAGTCCCACAGACCTCCCCAGGCAGAGAAACCTGCCAGTGCCATAGACCTCCCCAGGCACAAACACCAGCCAGTCCCACAGACCTCCCCAGGCACAGCAACCTGTTAGCTCCACAGACCTCCCAGGGTACAGAAACCTGCCAGTCCCACAGACCTCCCCGGGCACAGAAACCTGCCAGCCCCAGAGACCTCCCCGAGCACAGAACCTGCCAGTCCCACAGACCTCCACAGGCACAGAATCTGCCATCTCCACAGACCACTCCAGGCAGAGAAACCTGCCAGCCCCACAGACCTCCCCAAGCACAGAATCCTGCCAGCCCCACAGACCTCCCCAGGCAGAGAAACCTGCCAGTCCCACAGACCTCCCCAGGCGGAGAAACCTGCCAGCCACACAGACCTCCCCAGGCACAGAATCCTGCCAGTCCCACAGACCTCCCCAAGCACAGAAACCTGCCAGTTTCATAGGCCTCCCCGGGCACAGAAACCTGCCAGCCCCACAGACCTCCCCGGGCACAGATACCTGCCAGTCCCATAAACCTCCCCGGGCACAGAAACATGCCAGTCTCACAGACCTCTCTGGGCACAGAAACCTGCCAGTCCCAAAGACCTCCTCAGGCAGAGAAACCTGCCAGTCCCCACAGACCTCCCCGGGCACAGAAACCAGCCAGTCCCACTGACCTCCCCAAGCACAGAATCCTGCCAGTCCCACTGACCTCTCCAGGCAGAGAAACCTGTTAGCCCCACAGACCTCCCAGGGCACAGAAACCTGCCAGTCCCACTGACCTCCCCAGGCACAGAAACCTGTTAGCCCCACAGACCTCCCAGGGCACAGAAACCTGCCAGTCCCACAGACCTCCCCGGGCACAGAAACCTACCAGCCCCACAGACTACACCAAGCAGTAAAGCCTGCCAGCTCCACAGACATCCCCAAGCACAGACACCTGCCAGTCCCACAGACCTCCACAGGCACAGAATCTGCCAGCCCCACAGACCTACCCAGGCAGAGAAACCTGCCAGTCCCACAGACCTCCCCAGGCAGAGAAACCTGCCAGTGCCATATACCTCCCCAGGCATAAACACCAGCCAGTCCCACAGACCTCCCCAGGCACAGCAACCTGTTAGCCCCACAGACCTCCCAGGGTACAGAAACCTGCCAGTCCCACAGACCTCCCCGGGCACAGAAACCTGCCAGCCCCAGAGACCTCCCCGAGCACAGAAACCTGCCAGTCCCACAGACCTCCACAGGCACAGAATCTGCCATCTCCACAGACCACTCCAGGCAGAGAAACCTGCCAGCCCCACAGACCTCCCCAAGCACAGAATCCTGCCAGCCCCACAGACCTCCCCAGGCAGAGAAACCTGCCAGTCCCACAGACCTCCCCAGGCAGAGAAACCTGCCAGTGCCATAGACCTCCCCAGGCACAAACACCAGCCAGTCCCACAGACCTCCCCAGGCACAGCAACCTGTTAGCCCCACAGACCTCCCAGGGTACAGAAACCTGCCAGTCCCACAGACCTCCCCGGGCACAGAAACCTGCCAGCCCCAGAGACCTCCCCGAGCACAGAACCTGCCAGTCCCACAGACCTCCACAGGCACAGAATCTGCCATCTCCACAGACCACTCCAGGCAGAGAAACCTGCCAGCCCCACAGACCTCCCCAAGCACAGAATCTTGCCAGCCCCACAGACCTCCCCAGGCAGAGAAACCTGCCAGTCCCACAGACCTCCCCAGGCGGAGAAACCTGCCAGCCACACAGACCTCCCCAGGCACAGAATCCTGCCAGTCCCACAGACCTCCCCAAGCACAGAAACCTGCCAGTTTCATTGGCCTCCCCGGGCACAGAAACCTGCCAGCCCCACAGACCTCCCCGGGCACAGATACCTGCCAGTCCCATAAACCTCCCCGGGCACAGAAACATGCCAGTCTCACAGACCTCTCTGGGCACAGAAACCTGCCAGTCCCAAAGACCTCCTCAGGCAGAGAAACCTGCCAGTCCCCACAGACCTCCCCGGGCACAGAAACCAGCCAGTCCCACTGACCTCCCCAAGCACAGAATCCTGCCAGTCCCACTGACCTCTCCAGGCAGAGAAACCTGTTAGCCCCACAGACCTCCCAGGGCACAGAAACCTGCCAGTCCCACTGACCTCCCCAGGCACAGAAACCTGTTAGCCCCACAGACCTCCCAGGGCACAGAAACCTGCCAGTCCCACAGACCTCCCCGGGCACAGAAACCTACCAGCCCCACAGACTACACCAAGCAGTAAAGCCTGCCAGCTCCACAGACATCCCCAAGCACAGACACCTGCCAGTCCCACAGACCTCCACAGGCACAGAATCTGCCAGCCCCACAGACCTCCCCAGGCAGAGAAACCTGCCAGTCCCACAGACCTCCCCAGGCAGAGAAACCTGCCAGTGCCATATACCTCCCCAGGCATAAACACCAGCCAGTCCCACAGACCTCCCCAGGCACAGCAACCTGTTAGCCCCACAGACCTCCCAGGGTACAGAAACCTGCCAGTCCCACAGACCTCCCCGGGCACAGAAACCTGCCAGCCCCAGAGACCTCCCCGAGCACAGAAACCTGCCAGTCCCACAGACCTCCACAGGCACAGAATCTGCCATCTCCACAGACCACTCCAGGCAGAGAAACCTGCCAGCCCCACAGACCTCCCCAAGCACAGAATCTTGCCAGCCCCACAGACCTCCCCAGGCAGAGAAACCTGCCAGTCCCACAGACCTCCTCAGGCATAGAAACCTGCCAGCCACACAGACCTCCCCAGGCACAGAATCCTGCCAGTCCCACAGACCTCCCCAAGCACAGAAACCTGCCAGTTCCATTGGCCTCCCCGGGCACAGAAACCTGCCAGCCCCACAGACCTCCCCGGGCACAGATACCTGCCAGTCCCACAAACCTCCCCGGGCACAGAAACATGCCAGTCTCACAGACCTCTCTGGGCACAGAAACCTGCCAGTCCCAAAGACCTCCTCAGGCAGAGAAACCTGCCAGTCCCCACAGACCTCCCCGGGCACAGAAACCAGCCAGTCCCACTGACCTCCCCAAGCACAGAATCCTGCCAGTCCCACTAACCTCTCCAGGCAGAGAAACCTGTTAGCCCCACAGACCTCCCAGGGCACAGAAACCTGCCAGTCCCACTGACCTCCCCAGGCACAGAAACCTGTTAGCCCCACAGACCTCCCAGGGCACAGAAACCTGCCAGTCCCACAGACCTCCCCGGGCACAGAAACCTACCAACCCCACAGACTACACCAAGCAGTAAAACCTGCCAGCCCCACAGACATCCCTAAGCACAGACACCTGCCAGTCCCACAGACCTCCACAGGCACAGAATCTGCCAGCCCCACAGACCTTCCCCAGCACAGAAACCTGGCAGTCCCACAGACCTCCACAGGCACAGAAACCTGCCAGTCCCAAAGACCTCCCCAGGCAGAGAAACCTGCCAGTCCCCACAGACCTCCCCGGGCACAGAAACCTGCTAGTCCCACAGACCTCACCTACCACAGAAACCTGCCAGCCCCACAGACCTCTCCAGGCAGAGAAACCTGCCAGCCCCACAGACCTCCCCAAGCACAGAATCTTGCCAGCCCCACAGACCTCCCCAGGCAGAGAAACCTGCCAGTCCCACAGACCTCCACAGGCAGAGAAACCTGCCAGCCACACATACCTCCCCAGGCACAGAATCCTGCCAGTCCCACAGACCTCCCCAAGCACAGAAACCTGCCAGTTCCATTGACCTCCCGGGCACAGAAACCTGCCAGCCCCACAGACCTCCCCAGGCACAGAAACCTGCCAGCCCCACAGACCTCCCCAAGCACAGAAACCTGCCAGTCCCACAGACCTCCCCAGGCAGAGAAACCTGCCACCCCCCACAGACCTCCCCAGGCAGAGAAACCTGCTAGACCCACAGACCTCCCCAGGCAGAGAAACCTGCCAGTCCCACAGACCTCTCCGGGCACAGAAACCTGCCAGTCCCACAGACCCCTCTGGGCACATATACCTGCCAGTCCCATAAACCTCCCCGGGCACAGAAACATGCCAGTCTCACAGACCTCTCTGGGCACAGAAACCTGCCAGTCCCAAAGACCTCCCCAGGCAGAGAAACCTGCCAGTCCCCACAGACCTCCCCGGGCACAGAAACCTGCTAGTCCCACAGACCTCACTGCCAGGGCATATGAGAACGTTTTTCTATTTTTGGGCAGTGGCCAAAATAGAATAATCTTACTATGGGCTAATTATTGTTGCTATGTCAGTGCAAAATTAAGTTGTTCTGTTTTTTTACCAGGTGTTAAAGTGGATGTCTTATGGCCCGAAGTTGTAGGTCTGTTGTTTTTCTAATGAGATAGGTCCATAACTGAAATAAGAGGCATGTCTGGAATCTTCACAGTAGCGTAAGATAAGCCCCCGCAGCCCCCTCGGTGCAGGGTGGGCCCTCAAGCTCCAGGGGACCTCCTCTGCAAAAGTGGTAGGTGGTGGCCCGGGGAGGGGGCCCCCTCCGTGTACTTTGCAGGGGGGCCCCCTCAACTTTCGTTACGCCACTGGGCTCGATGTATCCATCTGGCCTTCCATTCCAACCTTGAAAGCAGAGTTCAATAAGATGAGCAGAATAAGGGCTCTATTGTCTCAGAAAGAAGTCGCGTTGACTTCATCCTGGGAAACATTTGTCCTTCACGTAGCAAACACGCGCACTGAGGTGCAAGCGCTTTTAAATACTGATCTCCCACTTCATTTTGGGACCCTGATTCAGACTATATTTAATGCCTCGTCAACAAGTGGCCTGGCTCATTTTTTTTAAATTGTGGGCTCCGGCCTCGTGACCTCCTTTCAAACTATTTTTGGTGTGATCCCGGCATTTTTTCATTCTATTTTTTCCAGCGTCTTCGGAGGTCTCCCTTTGCTTCTCGCCCTCGTAGCTGGGGTACTTTTGTTGATCTGCGCACTACGCTATGGATGCACAACTTGCGTCTTCGTAACCGGATGCTTGAATACTATGGCACATTGCCACTGGCGACCTTAAGCATAGCCTATGGATTGTCCTTCCGGTTTCCCTACTTGACTTGTGTACAGCCCGTCTTTCATTGCCTAGATTGTCCATTCCAATGGGCTCTGGATTTGTGTCTGTCGAACTCGGTGTCTCCTGCCCCGGATTATGATCGGCTGATGAGCCCCTTAGTGGCTCATGAGTTGGACTGTTCTGGCGTCGGGATTATGGCCTGTGGAGCAGCACATGGAGTCCTTGGGAATTGGGACATCGGAACGGCTGCAACTGACTTCTAAGCGAGAAGTTATCTTGAGGAGCACACCAGTTGTCCTCGAATGGTGCTGGAGGCTCCGGTGGTCGAGGAGCATGTATGTTCCTTCCCCGTGCTGAACTGGATGGCAGATAATTTTGCAGAACGTTCCAATGATTTCCTCTTGGAAGCTGTTGCAACTTATTGTGCTTATACATTGATGGATTGGCTTTTTTGCACCTTCATTTCGTCATACGTCCTTCAATGATGTTTTTTTAGCCTTTAAGTGTTTTTTTTCAATCCTTTTTAGTTTTTTTCTTTGTTTTTTCTCTTCTAACTTTTTCACTTACCTTATATGGACTTATAGTTCATGCCCTTGCTTCCGTTCTATCAAACTTGAACTCTGCGTTCTTGCAAGTGCACCCCTACTGGTTAGTGGTCCGATCAAGGGGGGTGTAGTGAAGATCGTTATCTGTATATGTACAACGCTAAGTTAGCACAACCGCATTAGATGTTAGAAAGCCATCTTGCCGCTTTTGCTGCTTTTGCACACAACACTTTAGTCACATGTTATTAACTTGAGAAATGCTTGCTCGACTTTGCTTCACATGAGAACTGTCTGTTGTTCACATCCCAAACAGTGAGCAGCGACCTTGGTCTGTACATCGTGTAAAGAAACAGTCTGGGTCGCTAGACGGTGCATGTTGTTGGGTTCAGGTTGATCGGCCCACTATTTAGCCATAACACGCACGCAGCTGCAAATACCTGAAAGTGGGGTGCTTTTAATATTGCAGTGTTACATGTTTTTCATTACATTCGGCAGAAGAGCTTTCCCAGGTGCAGAGCCTAGCTGATCCTGTGATGTGATCTCACTGATCTGATCTTTACGGTATGGGGTTCCCCATTCAAGCCTAGAGACTTACTAGTCTAATAATAATAATATTAATTTGCTAGCGAAAGGAAGGTGGCTGAGATCCACTGTCATTTTAGTATGATTACTCCTTTCATTTTATATGGTATTGTAACTATGCTGATGGTTCTAATTTTAATCATTTGTCTGTTTATTCTGTTGTTGACTGATATGAGAATAATTACGAACAGGTATTTCTGATTCCCACCATTCCTGAGAAATACACTAAGTCGCTTGTTCTGGGTTGTCTATACATTGGGACTGCCGAGCTAAACCACGGATAACGAATGGGACACTGATGCTGGTCGGATAAGGGGTTCTGGGTTCTGAGGTGAGTTTTTGGTACACCACAATTCACTGAGGTCCTGGTTTCCTGTGCATAGTTCTGTGCATAAGCAGAATCCCTGCAACACCTGCTTGGCAGGCACCTGTAACTTCAATCGATGGCTGCAAACTTCACCGCTCCCGCCGGAGTCCGAAGTCCCTGCATCCCTTGAAGTGGATTTCCTGACCTCTAGACGGCCATTTTGAGTCCCCAGCGAAGCTGTGGCATCTGGACCCCACGAATGATGAGGAACAGCAATACCAGGGAACCGTGCACTGATTTCGAGTGCAAACCCTAAACAACGGTCTACGAACTTGTGCTTTGGACCATCTGTAGTCCAAGTCCCTAGCAGGTCTGGTTCCGAAAATCAGCGGCCTACCCCATCCCGAGTGACCGTGGGCTCCTGTGAAACTTTTCCTGCAAAGGCGTCTTCACAGTAACTTGCCCGTTGGCTAGTGACTCACCCGAAGACTTTCTTATCGACTTCAAGGGCTCTCCTGGTTGCTCCGGGCCTGCCCTCACTTACCCTCGCTGGGTAAATCCATCAGACCTTGCTTGTCTGCATCACCGACTATCTTCAGTCCACACAAGACTTGCAGTTGCCAAGGCTTGTTGGCTCCAATCCGGTTGCCGATACCGTCATCAGCTGCAGACGTCATGGGACACTCCGAATCCAGCTGCTGGTCATCGTCGATCCCTCCTGGACCTCGTGAGTGAAGAGACAAATCACCATTGATGACCTGAAATGACGCGACATCAGTGGTCATCCATCCTGCTGGCCACCGGTCACTGGCAAGTGACTGTGAACACTGTCCCCTCAATTTTCAGGTCCTCTTCATCTTCAATCCACCTTCGGATTCCAGCGGACACCTCTTCAGTCGTCTCAAGCAGCAAGTCTTCATTGGTCTCTATTGAAAACAGCATCGCGAACCGACACTAAAAGACACCTATGCACCCGGCTTCCCTGGGTGAGGTAACTTGTGCACTCCAGTGCCCAAGTGTGTGTTGGCCCTCGAAATACTTACCCTGTAAGTGGCTTGCTTGTTGACTTCTGCGAAGTGCCCTAAAACTTTAAAATACAAACCGCGACTTGATCCATTGTAACCTATAGGAAACCCGCGGCTGTGTTTAGACACTGCACGCGTCTCCCGTGGGCTTGTTACTTACCTGCTAACACTGCAGTAGTGAAGCCCCAGCGATTCCCAAGGCCCTAGGCTTTGTCATTTTGCAAGTCGACTTTGTTAAACCATTTTCTTAGTATATGGTCTGGTACGCCCCTAGGGCTACAGCCATATTTGTGTTTAATTTATTGAGAACTGTTGACATTTGAATGTGTATCTGGGTTCGAATCTCATAAAGAGATTAGTAGAGTGTATCTAGAAATAAATACATATATATTTGATATATATACCTGTGTGGTGTCCTTTTCATTTGGTAATTCAAGAGATTATAAGGTAAAACAAGCTGCTTTACATTCCTCAGAGACTTAGCCTGAAGGCTGCTCTCCACAGCTACCACTAGGATAGCTTTCTTTAAAAGGTTGTCTTAAACCTATCTACCATAAGAGTCGAATTGGACTGGTGCAAGGTGGCCACTATGACTAGTGACCAGCATATACCAGGCCATCTTCTCACATTGGTGGGCGGCGTGTGGGATTCCAGCTTGCCATTGTTTTACCAGAAAATCTCTATTTGAATTACTAACTGAAAACCACTAAAGGTACTCAAGGTACATATAAAGTCAAGCTAGTATCAATAAGTTCTTAGAGCTGTTTGTGAAGGGATAAGCACACCCTTGCTACAGCTCAAGCTAGGTTCAGTAGGCCTCAACTAGTGTAGGTAGTACAACACTGCACAACACTAGTATGTCTCACCAAGGTGGAGCCAGTGGGTCCACCCCATCTCAGTACAAAGACATAGCCTACACTGACCTGAAGGCCTTATGCTTTGAAAGACAACTGAGGGTGGGCAGGAGTCCCTCCTCACAACACCTGATAGATCTGTTAGTAGCAGATGACCTGAGACAAGCTCTAGGAGCTAGTGGGTCTGCATCAGGGAGTGGGTCAGCAATAGGCCCTGGGTCTGATGATGAAAATCAAGATGACCTGGAGTCTGTGATTGAAGGGCCAGACCCAGAAAGGTCTGAACAGAACAGAGGAATTCTCCTTAAGAGAGCTGACAAAGTGGGAGATAGGACCAGGTCCCCTTCAAGGGAATCTGACCATTCATACCACTCTGGAAGAGACTTTGTTCAACAGAGGAACTCCACCTATCCCAGGGAGACCTCCTCTGACAGAAGGTTCAAGATGCTCCAGTATGAGGAAGCTAGGCTTGCCCTCAGAACCAAGCAATTGGCCTTAGATAGGGAAGCCTTCGAGCTCCAAAGAGCTTCTAAGAAGGAGGGGTTAGATACCCCTGGTGGCAGCAACAGTGTCCCTAGAGGCAGAGATTACATTCCAGACCATAGGAACCTGTCCAAGGTTGTTCCTCCCTACCAGAGTGGGGATGATATCCACAAATGGATAACTGCTATGGAGAGGGCCTGTAAAGTTCAACAGTCCCCCAGACACAGTGGGCAGCAATCTTGTGGCTCTCCTTTTCCGATAAAGGTAGAGACAAGCACCTCACTGTTAGTGAAGAGGATGCTAACGATTATGAAGCCCTGAAGAGTGCTTTGATAGATGGGTTTGGCTTAACCACTGAACAGTACAGGTTGAAGTTCAGAGACACCCAGAAAGCACAGACTCATGATTGGACTGACTTTGTTGATTGTGCAACCAAGGCTCTAGAAGGTTGGCTGGTTGGTAGTAGAGTAACTGATTTTAAGGGATTGTATAATCTTATAATGAGAGAACACATCCTTAATAATTGCCAGAACCAGTTGTTGCATCAGTACCTGGTGGACTCTGATCTGACCTCTCCCCAAGAATTGGGAAAGAAGGCAGACAAATGGGTCAGAACCAGGGTGAGGCAGAAAAACCAGAACCAAGGTGGTGACACTAAGAAGCAAGATCCTAAAGGCTCAGATAAAGGTGGGGATAAATCTAAAGACCAGAAGTCTTCACAAGGGCCCCAAAAATCTGCATCTGGTGGGGAGTCACAATTTGCAAAGGGAAAAGGCCAAAAGAAGCCCTGGTGCAAATTCTGTAAACAGAAAGGGCACTGGACTTCTGACTGTACAAAGTCCAAAGACCAAACCACCACCACTCCAGCCCCTAAGGCAACTGTTCCCCCTAGTGCAGTCATTGGTGGAGGTAATACTCAGAATAAGGGTGTAGTAGGGTTGACCCTGGGTTCTGATGTGGACTCTGGCCTAGTCAGAGTACCAACACAGGCATTGCTAGTTTGTGAGGGAGACCTTGATATGTCCTTCCTAGTGAGCCCCAGTAATCTGGGCAAGTACAAACAGCAGCCTATCATAAATGGCAAACAGGTTTTGGCATTTAGGGACACAGGTGCTAGTGTCACCATGGTGGCAGAGGACCTAGTGGACCCTACACAGATCATCCTGGGTGAAATGTACCAGGTAACCAATGCAAGCAACACCAGGACCAACCATAGCCTGGCAGTTGTGAATTTCTCCTGGGGAGGGGTAACTGGCCTCAAAAAGGTAGTAGTCAGTGCAGACCTCCCTGTCGAATGTTTGTTGGGCAATGATCTGCAGACTTCAGCCTGGTCTGAAGTAGAATTATGGACTCATGCTGAGATGTTGGGCATACCTGCAGAGGTATTTGCTATGACCAGGTCACAAGCCAAAATGCATAAAGCTGAACCAGCTCTGGATCCTGAAACTATGGACCAGATGCTACCCAAGAGGAGGAGCAGTAGGGTTAGGCTGGGCCTTCCCCTCTGTCTCAGATCTGAGATTCCCCTCCTGAGGGAGGAGAAGCAGAGACTGAAGAAGGAACTGCCGCAGAGGAACTTGAGCCTGGTCAGGTTGAGTTCTTGGGGGCAGGGGGACCTTCCAGGGAAGATCTGAGCAAAGAGCACCAGTGCTGCCCCACTCTTGAACCCCTCAGACAGCAGGCTGCTGCTGAGGCTGCTGGGAGTGCTAGTGGGTCCCATAAGGTTTATTGGGATGAGGGGCTCCTATATTCTGAGGCTAGAGATCCTACCCCTAGAGCCACCAGGAGGTTGGTAATTCCTCCGAAGTTTAGGGGGTTCCTCTTGACCCTAGCACATGACATCCCATTGGCAGGACACTTGGGCCAAAACAAGACCTGGGACAGGCTTGTACCACATTTCCATTGGCCACACATGTCTGAGGACACCAAGGAGTTTTGTCGCTCCTGTGTCACTTGTCAAGCCAGTGGCAAGACAGGTGGCACAACAAAGGCCCCCCTGATACCACTACCTGTGGTGGGGGTTCCCTTTGAAAGGGTAGGGATTGACATTGTTGGTCCCCTTGACCCACCAACTGCATCTGGGCACAGATTTATACTGGTGGTAGTGGATCATGACACCAGGTATCCAGAAGCGATACCCCTAAGTACTACCACAGCTCCTGTGGTAGCAAGAGCCCTCATTGGAGTTTTCTCCAGAGAGGGTTTCCCTAAGGAGGTCATCTCTGACAGAGGTTCTAACTTTATGTCAGGATATCTAACTGCAATGTGGAAGGAGTGTGGTGTCAACTACAAATTCACTACACCCTAGCACCCACAATGCAATGGGTTAGTTGAGAGATTCAACAAAACCCTAAAGGGAATGATTAAAGGCCTCCCAGGAAAGCTTAGGCGAAAATGGGACCTTTTACTTCCCTGCCTTCTGTTTGCATACAGGGAGGTTCCACAGAAGGGGGTTGGCTACAGCCCTTTTGAACTTCTGTTTGGGCACCCTGTTAGAGGACCATTGTGTCTGGTGAAGGAGGGATGGGAGTTACCTCTCAAACCTCCCAAACAGGATGTGATGGACTATGTACTTGGTCTCCGCTCCAGGATGGCAGAGTATATGAAGAAGGCCACTAAAAACCTTGAGGCAAGCCAAGAACTACAAAAAGCTTGGCATGACCAAAAGGCTGTGCTGACTGTGTACCAGCCAGGCCAGAAAGTGTGGGTGTTGGAGCCTGTGGCCCCAGCAGCTCTCCAGGACAAATGGAGTGGCCCCCATACAATTGTTGAGAAAAAGGGAGAGGTCACCTACTTGGTAGATCTTGGCACTCCCAGGAGCCCCCTTAGGGTGCTCCATGTCAACAGACTTAAGGCATATGTGGACAGGGCTGACATGAGCTTGCTCATGGCAACTGATGAGGACCAGGAGGAGGAGAGTGACCCTCTCCCTGACCTGCTCTCACAGAACCCTGATGATGGATCAGTTGGTGTTGCTTTGGCAAGCAGCCTCGCTGAACATCAACAAACTGAATGTGGACAAGTGCTACATCAGTTTAGACATATGTTTAGCCTGACCCCAAGTCAGACTTCCTGTTGCACCCATGAGGTGGACACTGGAGACAGTCTGCCTGTAAAGAGTAAAATCTACAGGCAACCTGACCATGTCAGGGATTGTATCAGGACTGAAGTCCAGAAAATGTTGGAGCTGGGTGTTATTGAGCCCTCAGATAGCCCTTGGCTAGCCCAGTAGTCCGTGTCCCAAAACCTCACACCCAGAGTGGTAAGAAAGAGATGAGGTTTTGTGTTGACTACAGGGGCCTCAATGCAGTCACCAGGACTGATGCCTACCCAATACCAAGGGCAGATAAACTAATAGATACTTTGGCCTCAGCCAAGTATCTGAGTACATTTGACCTTACAGCAGGCTATTGGCAAATCAAGTTAGCTGATGATGCCAAGGCTAAAACAGCATTTTCGACCCCTGGTGGGCACTATCACTTTGTGGTAATGCCCTTTGGTTTGAAGAATGCACCTGCCACATTTCAGAGGTTGGTGAATAAAGTTCTGACTGGTATGGAAACCTATTGCTCAGCTTATCTTGATGATATTCCTGTATTTAGTTCCACCTGGCAGGATCACCTGGTCCACCTCAGGAATGTACTGGGGGCCTCACTATCAAGGCCACTAAGTGCCAGATAGGGCAGAGTCAGGTTGTGTACCTGGGCCACCTTGTAGGTGGAGGCCAGGTTCAACCATTGCAGAGCAAGATCCAGACCATAATGGAATGGGTAGCTCCAACCACCCAGACACAGGCAAGAGCCTTCTTGGGCCTGACTGGGTATTACAGGAGTTTTGTTAAGGGATATGGATCTATAGTGACCCCCTTAAATGATCTGACCTCCAAGAAAATGCCAAAAAAGGTTCAGTGGACAGCTAGCTGTCAAAAGGCATTTGATGACCTCAAGCAGGCAATGTGCACTGCCCCCATCTTACAGAGTCCAGATTACAAAAAGAAGTTCATTGTTCAAACAGATGCTTCAGAGCTGGGTGTGGGAGCTGTACTGTCTCAACTTAATGATGAAGGTCAAGACCAGCCAGTAGCTTTCATAAGCAGAAGGCTGACCCCTAGAGAGAAACGTTGGTCAGCTATTGAGAGGGAGGCCTTTGCTGTGGTGTGGGCCCTGAAGAAGCTGAGGCCATACTTGTTTGGCACTCACTTCATAGTTCAGACTGACATAAGCCCCTCCTATGGCTCAAACAGATGAAAGGTGAAAATCCTAAACTGCTCAGGTGGTCCATTTCCCTACAGGGGATGGACTATACAGTGGAACATAGACCTGGGACCCAACCTGCCAATGCAGATGGACTCTCAAGGTATTTCCACTTAGAACATGAAGACTCAACTGGTCAAGGTTAGTTTAATGCCCCTGCGTTTGGGGGGGGGGGGGTTGTGTAGGAGAGTAGGATCTGCACTTATGTTGCCCCCACTTTTTTTCTGATGTATACACTGGTTTCTGGATATAGTCTGGCTGGGTCCCTGCTAATCAGGGCCCCAGTCTCACTGATCTCTCTAAACAACTTGGTGTGCATATTAGATGCACTAGTGATTGGATACTGTGGTACCTTATGAGCCCCTAGTATAGGGTACCTTAGGTACCTAGGGCATTGGTACTTCACAGGCCTACCAGGGGCTGCAGCATGTATTATGCCACCCCTGGGAAGCATTCACAATTTGACACCACAGGCCTGCTACTGCAGCCTGTGTGAGGTAGTGTTAGCACTCCTCACTGAGGTATAGGTTCCTATATCTCACCATACACACACATATACACCTATCAGCCACCCCTATTGCAGGCCCTAACAATCCTGAGGGCAGGGTGCTTGGTTTACTATGTGAGGGGGTGCTTCTGCATGAGCAGGACCCCTCTGCAGCTGGCAGAGTCTATTCTCTGCTGCTGTTTGTGGATGCGGTTAAACCATATACTCTTAAGTGCATTATAACCTCGCTGTAAATGCTAACTTTGGAATGACTGCATCAAAACATGTCGTGTTTGGTGTCAAACAACTTGGAATCATACCCCCACACCAGTAACTGGTGTGGGAGTATGATCCCACCCTTCTAGAGGGGATGACATGTACCCATTGTACTAAACGGTAGAAATCTTCTAGAGCCCTGGCATCACAAAATGGATGCCACCAGCACAGACACTGGGCTGCCCTCCTGCTGCTGACCGAAACTCGCAGTGGAGGAAGCCCAACAAAAGGTATCCTGTCACAGGGAGGTGTCACCACCTCCCAGACAGGATTTAGTGTATTGGAGCTGGGTGGGTGCACTCTTAGAGTGCTTTGAAGTTCTGCACTGGGGGAGCAGTAGGCTCCTCTGTGCATATGCCAGCTCAAACCGGTTCAGGGGCTACCTGCCCCTGCTCTGGCACGAAACTGGACAAAGGGAAGTGGGTGTAACCACCCACTAACCTGACCCTCCTAGAGGAGTGGTCATAGAGCTAGTCCCTCCCCTATCTTCGCTATAAGATACCAAGCATTGCAATGCAGTTCATATTACCCTGGACAACGCTCTACAAAGAAGAATCCTGGCCCTTCGATGTTCTACTATCTCTGGAAGACTGAAGAATCTCCCTTGGAGTCAAGGAGTGACTCCCCTGCTTGGCAGGCACCTGTAACTTCAATCGACGGTTGCAAACTTCATCGCTCCTGCCGGGTCCAAAATCCCTGCATCCCCTGAAGCAGATTTCCTGACCTCTCGACGTCCATTTTGTGTCCCCAGCGAAGCTGTGGCATCTGGACCCCACGAGTGACGAGGAACAGCAATACCAGGGAACCGTGCACTGATTTCGAGTGCAAACCCTAAACAACACTCTATGAACTTGTGCTTTGGACCATCTGTAGTCCAAGTCCCTAACAGGTCTGGTTCCGAAAATCAGCGGCCTACCCCGTCCCGAATGACCGTGGGCTCCTGTGAAACTTTTCCTGCAAAGGCATCTTCGCGGTTACTTGCCCGTTGGCTAGTGACTCACCCGAAGACTTTCTCATCAACTTCAAGGGCTCTCCTGGTTGCTCCGGGCCTGCCCTCACTTACCCTCGCTGGGTAAGTCCATCAGACCTTGCTGGTCTGCATCATCGACTATCTTCAGTCCACACGAGACTTGCAGTTGCCAAGGCTTGTTGGCACCAATCCGGTTGCCGACACTGTCATCAGCTGCAGACGTTGTGGGACACTAGGAATCCAGCTGCTGGTCATCATCAATCCCTCCTGGACCTCGTGAGCGAAGAGACAAATCACCATCGACGACCTGAAACGACGCGACATCAGTGGTCATCCATCCTGCTGGCCACCGGTCACTGGCAAGTGACTTTGAACACTGTCCCCTCAATTTTCTGGTTCTCTTCATCTTCATTCCACCTTCAGATTCCAGCGGACACCTCTTCAGTCGTCTCAAGCAGCAAGTCTTCATTGGTCTCCATTGAAAACAGCATCGCGACCCGACACCAAAAGACACCTATGCACCCGGCTTCCCTGGGTGAGGTAACTCGTGCACTCCGGTGCCCAAGTGTGTGTTGGCCCTCGAAATACTTACCCTGTAAGTGGCTTGCTTGTTGACTTCTGCGAAGTGCCCTAAAACTTTAAAATACAAACCGCGACTTGCTCCATTGTAACCTATAGGAAACTTGCGGCTGTGTTTAGACACTGCACGCGTCTCCCGTGGGCTTGTTACTTACCTGCTAACACTGCAGTAGTGAAGCCCCAGCGATTCCCAAGGCCCTAGGCTTTGTCATTTTGCAAGTCGACTTTGTTAAACCATTTTCTTAGTATATGGTCTGGTACGCCCCTAGGGCTACAGCCATATTTGTGCTTAATTTATTGAGAACTGTTGACATTTGAATGTGTATCTGGGTTCTTATCTCATAAAGAGATTAGTAGAGTGTATCTAGAAATAAATACATATATATTTGATATAAATACCTGTGTGGTGTCCTTTTCATTTGGTAATTCAAGAGATTATAAGGTAAAACAAGCTGCTTTATATTCCTCAGAGACTTAGCCTGAAGGCTGCTCTCCACAGCTACCACTAGGATAGCTTTCTTTAAAAGGTTGTCTTAAACCTATCTACCATAAGAGTCGAATTGGACTGGTGCAAGTTGGCCACTATAACTAGTGACCAGCATATGCCAGGCCAACTTCTCACAGGAAGGCATTGCTTGGCAGTTCGAGCAGCACTGTTCACATGAGGCACAGGGTCAGACTGATTTGCATATGGCCATGTCTGAACTGGGGTGGCAGAGTGGGCTAAAGAACGGTGATGGATCAAACCCAGATCTGTTGACTGGGTGTGAGTGTTTGATTGGTTCTGATGCTCCGTCCATCACCACCCCCTTTTGTACTGCTTTGTTCGCCATAAGTCGGCAGGATATGCTCAGACGTGAGTCCCTTGTTCACTTTGCCACTGGATTCAAGCAAGCCTGGCTGAAAACGGCTGAAATGCCTGAAACCGGTCCTAGGAAGCTTGTTTCTGGCCCATGGAAGGCATTGCTTGGCAGTTTGGGCTGGACTGTTCCCATGAGGCACAGGGTCAGACTGATTTGCATGTGGCCATGTCTGAACTGGGGTGACAGAGTGGGCTAAACAACGGTGATGGATCAAACCCAGCTCTGTTGACTGGGTGTGAGTGTTTGATTGGTTCTGATGCTCCGTCCATCACCACCCCCTTTTGAACCAATTTGTTCGCCATAAGTTGGCAGGGTATACTCAGACGTGAGTCCCTTGCTCACTTTGCCACTAGATTCAAGCAAGCCTGGCTGAAGACGGATGAAATGCCAGAAACCGGTCCTAGGAAGCTTGTTTCCGGTTCAGGGAAAGCATTGCTTGGCTGTTCGGGCTGGACTGTTCCCATGAGGCACAAAGTCAGACTGATTTGCATATGGCCATGTCTGATCTGGGGTGGCAGAGTGGGCTAAAGAACGATGATGGATCAAACCCAGATCTGTGTACTGGGTGTGAGTGTTTGATTGATTCTGATGCTCCGTCCATCACCACCCCCTTTTGTACCGCTTTGTTCGCCATAAGTTGGCAGGGTATGCTCAGGCGTAAGTCCCTTGCTCACTTTGCCACTGGATTCAAGCAAGCCTGGATGAAGACGGCTGAAATGTCAGAAACCGGTCCTAGGAAGCTTGTTTCCGGTCCAGGGAAGGCATTGCTTGGCAGTGCGGGCTTGACTGTTCCCATAAGGTACAGGGTCAGACTGTTTTGCATATGGCCATGTCTGAACTGGGGTGGCAGAGTGGGCTAAAGAACGGTGATGGATTAAACCTAGATCTGTTGACGGGGTGTGAGTGTTTGATTGGTTCTAATGCTCCGTCCATCACCACCCCCTTTTGTACCGCTTTGTTCGCCATAAGTTGGCAAGGTATGCTCAGACGTGAGTCTCTTCCTCACTTTGCCACTGGATTTAACCAAGCCTCACTGAAGACGGCTGAAATGCCAGAAACCGGTCCTAGGAAGCTTGTTTCCAGTCCAGGCAAGGCATTGCTTGGCAGTTCGGACTCGACTGTTCCCATGAGGCACAGGGTCAGACTGATTTGCATATGGCCATGTCTGAACTGGGGTGGCAGAGTGGGCTAAAGAACGGTGATGGATCAAACCCAGATCTGTTGACTGGGTGTGAGTGTTTGATTGATTCTGATGCTCCGTCCATCACCACCCCCTTTTGTACCGCTTTGTTCGCCATAAGTAGGCAGGGTATGCTCAGACGTGAGTCCCTTGCTCACTTTGCCACTGGATTCAATCAAGCCTGGCTGAAGATGGTTGAAATGCCAGAAACCGGTCCTAGGAAGCTTGTTTCCGGTCCAGGGAAGGCATTGCTTGGCAGTTCGGGCTGGGCTGTTCCCATGAGGCACAGGGTCAGACTGATTTGCATATTGCCATGTCTGAACTGGGGTGGCAGAGTGGGCTAAAGAACGGTGATGGATCAAACCCAGATCTGTTGACTGGGTGTGAGTGTTTGATTGGTTTTGATGCTCCGTCCATCACACCCCCTTTTGTACCGCTTTGTTCGCCATAAGTTGGCAGGGTATGCTCAGACGTAAGTTCCTTGCACACTTTGCCACTGGATTCAAGCAAGCCTGGCTGAAGACGGGTGAAATGTCAGAAACCGGTCCTAGGAAGCTTGTTTCCGGGCCGGGGAAGGCATTGCTTGGCAGTTCGGCCTGGACTGTTCCCATGAGGCACAGGGTCAGACTGACTTGCATATGGTCATGTCTGAACTGGGGTAGCAGAGTGGGCTAAAGAACGGTGATGAATCAAACCCAGATTTGCTGACTGGGTGTGAGTGTTTGATTGGTTTTGATGCTCCGTCCATCACCACCCCTTTTTGTACCGCTTTGTTCGCCATAAGTTGGCAGGGTATGCTCAGACGTAAGTCCCTTGCACACTTTGCCACTGGATCCGGTCCCGGGAAGGCATTGCTTGGCAGTTCGGGCTGAACTGCTCCCATGAGGCACAGGGTCAGACTGATTTGCATATGGTCATGTCTGAACTGGGGTGGCAGAGTGGGCTAAAGAACGATGATGGATCAAACCCAGATCTGTTGACTGGGTGTGAGTGTTTGATTGATTCTGATGCTCCGTCCATCACCACCCCCTTTTTTACCGCTTTGTTCGCCATAAGTTGGCAGGGTATGCTCAGGCGTAAGTCCCTTGCTCACTTTGCCACTGGATTCAAGCAAGCCTGGCTGAAGACGGCTGAAATGTCAGAAACCGGTCCTAGGAAGCTTGTTTCCGGTCCAGGGAAGGCATTGCTTGGCAGTGCGGGCTGGACTGTTCCCATAAGGTACAGGGTCAGACTGTTTTGCATATGGCCATGTCTGAACTGGGGTGGCAGAGTGGGCTAAAGAACGGTGATGGATTAAACCCAGATCTGTTGACGGGGTGTGAGTGTTTGATTGGTTCTGATGCTCCGTCCATCACCACCCCCTTTTGTACCGCTTTGTTCGCCATAAGTTGGCAGGGTATGCTCAGACGTGAGTCTCTTGCTCACTTTGCCACTGGATTTATCCAAGCCTGGCTGAAGACGGCTAAAATGCCAGAAACCGGTCCTAGGAAGCTTCTTTCCAGTCCAGGCAAGAAATTGCTTGGCAGTTCGGACTTGACTGTTCCCATGAGGCATAAGGTCAGACTGATTTGCATATGGCCATGTCTGAACTGGGGTGGCAGAGTGGGCTAAAGAACGGTGATGGATCAAACCCAGATCTGTTGACTGGGTGTGAGTGTTTGATTGATTCTGATGCTCCGTCCATCACCACCCCCTTTTGTACCGCTTTGATCACCATAAGTTGGTAGGGTATGCTCAGACGTGAGTCCCTTGCTCACTTTGCCACTGGATTCAATCAAGCCTGGCTGAAGATGGTTGAAATGCCAGAAACCGGTCCTAGGAAGCTTGTTTCCGGTCCAGGGAAGGCATTGCTTGGCAGTTCGGGCTGGGCTTTTTCCATGAGGCACAGGGTCTGACTGATTTGCATATGGCCATGTCTGAACTGGGGTGGCAGAGTGGGCTAAAGAACGGTGATGGATCAAACCCAGATCTGTTGACTGGGTGTGAGTGTTTGATTGGTTTTGATGCTCCGTCCATCACCACCACCTTTTGTACCGCTTTGTTCGCCATAAGTTGGCAGGGTATGCTCAGACGTAAGTTCCTTGCACACTTTGCCACTGGATTCAAGCAAGCCTGGCTGAAGACGGGTGAAATGTCAGAAACCGGTCCTAGGAAGCTTGTTTCCGGTCCAGGGAAGGCAGTGCTTGCAGTGCGGGCTGGACTGTTCCCATAAGGTACAGGGTCAGACTGTTTTGCATATGGCCATGTCTGAACTGGGGTGGCAGAGTGGGCTAAAGAACGGTGATGGATAAAACCCAGATCTGTTGACTGGGTGTGAGTGGTTGATTGATTCTGATGCTCCGTCCATCACCACCCCCTTTTGTACCGCTTTGATCGCCATAAGTTGGCAAGGTATGCTCAGACGTCAGTCCCTTGCTCACTTTGCCACTGGATTCAATCAAGCCTGGCTGAAGATGGTTGAAATGCCAGAAACCGGTCCTAGGAAGCTTGTTTCCGGTCCAGGGAAGGCATTGCTTGGCAGTTCGGGCTGGGCTGTTCCCATGAGGAACAGGGTCAGACTGATTTGCATATGGCTATGTCTGAACTGGGGTGGCAGAGTGGGCTAAAGAACAGTGATGGATCAAACCCAGATCTGTTGACTGGGTGTGAGTGTTTGATTGGTTTTGATGCTCCGTCCATCACCACCCCCTTTTGAACCGCTTTGTTCGCCATAAGTTGGCAGGGTATACTCAGACGTGAGTCCCTTGCTCACTTTGCCACTAGATTCAAGCAAGCCTGGCTGAAGACGGATGAAATGCCAGAAACCGGTCCTAGGAAGCTTGTTTCCGGTTCAGGGAAGGCATTGCTTGGCTGTTCGGGCTGGACTGTTCCCATGAGGCACAAAGTCAGACTGATTTGCATATGGCCATGTCTGATCTGGGGTGGCAGAGTGGGCTAAAGAACGATGATGGATCAAACCCAGATCTGTTGACTGGGTGTGAGTGTTTGATTGATTCTGATGCTCCGTCCGTCACCACCCCCTTTTGTACCGCTTTGTTCGCCATAAGTTGGCAGGGTATGCTCAGACTTGAGTCTCTTGCTCACTTTGCCACTGGATTTAACCAAGCCTGGATGAAGACGGCTGAAATGCCAGAAACCGGTCCTAGGAAGCTTGTTTCCGGTCCAGGGAAGGCATTGCTTGGCAGTTCGGGCTGGACTGTTCCCATGAAGCACAGGGTCAGACTGATTTGCATATGGCCATGTCTGAACTGGGGTGGCAGAGTGGGCTAAAGAACGGTGATGGATTAAACCCAGATCTGTTGACGGGGTGTGAGTGTTTGATTGGTTCTAATGCTCCGTCCATCACCACCCCCTTTTGTACCGCTTTGTTCGCCATAAGTTGGCAAGGTATGCTCAGACGTGAGTCTCTTGCTCACTTTGCCACTGGATTTAACCAAGCCTCGCTGAAGACGGCTGAAATGCCAGAAACCGGTCCTAGGAAGCTTGTTTCCAGACCAGGCAAGGCATTGCTTGGCAGTTCGGACTCGACTGTTCCCATGAGGCACAGGGTCAGACTGATTTGCATATGGCCATGTCTGAACCTGGGTGGCAGAGTGGGCTAAAGAACGGTGATGGATCAAACCCAGATCTGTTGACTGGGTGTGATTGTTTGATTGATTCTGATGCTCCGTCCATCACCACCCCCTTTTGTACCGCTTTGTTCGCCATAAGTTGGCAGGGTATGCTCAGACGTGAGTCCCTTGCTCACTTTGCCACTGGATTCAATCAAGCCTGGCTGAAGATGGTTGAAATGCCAGAAACCGGTCCTAGGAAGCTTGTTTCCGGTCCAGGGAAGGCATTGCTTGGCAGTTCGGGCTGGGCTGTTCCCATGAGGCACAGGGTCAGACTGATTTGCATATTGCCATGTCTGAACTGGGGTGGCAGAGTGGGCTAAAGAACGGTGATGGATCAAACCCAGATCTGTTGACTGGGTGTGAGTGTTTGATTGGTTTTGATGCTCTGTCCATCACACCCCCTTTTGTACCGCTTTGTTCGCCATAAGTTGGCAGGGTATGCTCAGACGTAAGTTCCTTGCACACTTTGCCACTGGATTCAAGCAAGCCTGGCTGAAGACGGGTGAAATGTCAGAAACCGGTCCTAGGAAGCTTGTTTCCGGGCCGGGGAAGGCATTGCTTGGCTGTTCGGGCTGGACTGTTCCCATGAGGCACAGGGTCAGACTGATTTGCATATGGTCATGTCTGAACTGGGGTAGCAGAGTGGGCTAAAGAACGGTGATGAATCAAACCCAGATTTGTTGACTGGGTGTGAGTGTTTGATTGGTTCTGAAGCTCCGTCCATCACCACCCCCTTTTGTACCGCTTTGTTCGCCATAAGTTGGCAGGGTATGCTCAGACGTGAGTCCCTTGCTCACTTTGCCACTGCATTCAAGCAAGCCTGGCTGAAGACGGCTGAAATCCCAGAAACCGATCCTAAGAAGCTTGTTTCCGGTCCAGGGAAGGCATTGCTTGGCAGTTCGGGCTGGACTGTTCCCATGAGGCACAAAGTCAGACTGATTTGCATATGGCCATGTCTGATTTGGGGTGGCAGAGTGGGCTAAAGAACGATGATGGATCAAACCCAGATCTGTTGACTGGGTGTGAGTGTTTGATTGGTTCTGATGCTCCGTCCATCACCACCTCCTTTTGTACCGCTTTGTTCGGCATAAGTTGGCAGGGTATGCTCAGACGGGAGTCCCTTGCTCACTTTGCCACTGGATTCAAGCAAGCCTGGCTGAAAACGGCTGAAATGCCAGAAACCGGTCCTAGGAAGCTTTTTTCCGGTCCAGGGAAGGCATTGCTTGGCAGTTCGGGCTGGACTGTTCCCATGAGGCACAGGGTCAGACTGATTTGCATATGGCCATGTCTGAACTGGGGTGGCAGAGTGGGCTAAAGAACGGTGATGAATCAAACCCAGATCTGTTGACGGGGTGTGAGTGTTTGATTGGTTCTAATGCTCCGTCCATCACCACCCCCTTTTGTACCGCTTTGTTGGCCATAAGTTGGCAGGGTATGCTCAGACGTGAGTCCCTTGCTCACTTTGCCACTGGATTCAAGCAAGCCTGGCTGAAGATGGCTGAAATCCCAGAAACCGATCCTAAGAAGCTTGTTTCCGGTCCAGGGAAGGCATTGCTTGGCAGTGCGGGCTGGACTGTTCCCATGAGGCACAAAGTCAGACTGATTTGCATATGGCCATGTCTGATTTGGGGTGGCAGAGTGGGCTAAAGAACGATGATGGATCAAACCCAGATCTGTTGACTGGGTGTGAGTGTTTGATTGATTCTGATGCTCCGTCCATCACCACCCCCTTTTGTACCGCTTTGTTCGCCATAAGTTGGCAGGGTATGCTCAGGCGTAAGTCCCTTGCTCACTTTGCCACTGGATTCAAGCAAGCCTGGATGAAGACGGCTGAAATGTCAGAAACCGGTCCTAGGAAGCTTGTTTCCGGTCCAGGGAAGGCATTGCTTGACAGTGCGGGCTTGACTGTTCCCATAAGGTACAGGGTCAGACTGTTTTGCATATGGCCAACTCTGAACTGGGGTGGCAGAGTGGGCTAAAGAACGGTGATGGATTAAACCCAGATCTGTTGACGGGGTGTGAGTGTTTGATTGGTTCTAATGCTCCGTCCATCACCACCCCCTTTTGTACCGCTTTGTTGGCCATAAGTTAGCAGGGTATGCTCAGACGTGAGTCTCTTGCTCACTTTGCCACTGGATTTAACCAAGCCTGGCTGAAGACGGCTGAAATGCCAGAAACCGGTCCTAGGAAGCTTGTTTCCAGTCCAGGCAAGGCATTGCTTGGCAGTTCGGACTCGACTGTTCCCATGAGGCACAGGGTCTGACTGATTTGCATATGGCCATGTCTGAACTGGGGTGGCAGAGTGGGCTAAAGAAAAGTGATGGATCAAACGCAGATCTGTTGACTGGGTGTGAGTGTTTGATTGATTCTGATGCTCCGTCCATCACCACCCCCTTTTGTACCGCTTTGTTCGCCATAAGTTGGCAGGGTATGCTCAGACGTGAGTCCCTTGCTCACTTTGCCACTGGATTCAATCAAGCCTGGCTGAAGATGGTTGAAATGCCAGAAAACGGTCCTAGGAAGCTTGTTTCCGGACCAGGGAAGGCATTGCTTGGCAGTTCGGGCTGGGCTGTTCCCATGAGGAATAGGGTCAGACTGATTTGCATATGGCTATGTCTGAACTGGGGTGGCAGAGTGGGTTAAAGAACAATGATGGATCAAACCCAGATCTGTTGACTGGGTGTGAGTGTTTGATTGGTTTTGATGCTTCGTCCATCACCACCCCCTTTTGTACCGCTTTGTTCACCATAAGTTGGCAGGGTATGCTCAGACGTAAGTCCCTTGCACACTTTGCCACTGGATCCGGTCCCGGGAAGGCATTGCTTGGCAGTTCGGGCTGGACTGTTCCCATGAGGCACAGGGTCAGACTGATTTGAATATGGTCATGTCTGAACTGGAGTAGCAGAGTGGGCTAAAGAACGGTGATGGATCAAGCCCAGATCTGTTGACTGGGTGTGAGTGTTTGATTGGTTCTGATGCTCCGTCCATCACCACCCCATTTTGAACCGCTTTGTTCGCCATAAGTTGGCAGGGTATGCTCAGACGTGAGTCCCTTGCTCACTTTGCCACTGGATTCAAGCAAGCCTGGCTGAAGACGGATGAAATGCCAGAAACCGGTCCTAGGAAGCTTGTTTCCGGTTCAGAGAAGGCATTGCTTGGCTGTTCGGGCTGGACTGTTCCCATGAGGCACAGGGTCAGACTGATTTGCATATGGTCATGTCTGAACTGGGGTGGCAGAGTGGGCTAAAGAACGGTGATGGATCAAACCCAGATCTGTTGATTGGGTGTGAGTGTTTGATTGGTTCTGATGCCCCGTTCATCACCACCCCCTTTTGTACCGCTTTGTTCGCCATAAGTTGGCAGGGTATGCTCAGACGTGAGTCCCTTGCTCACTTTGCCACTGGATTCAATCAAGCCTGGCTGAAGATGGTTGAAATGCCAGAAACCGGTCCTAGGAAGCTTGTTTCCGGTCCAGGGAAGGCATTACTTGGCAGTTCGGGCTGGGCTGTTCCCATGAGGAACAGGGTCAGACTGATTTGCATATGGCTATGTCTGAACTGGGGTGGCAGAGTGGGCTAAAGAACAGTGATGGATCAAACCCAGATCTGTTGACTGGGTGTGAGTGTTTGATTGGTTCTGATGCTCCGTCCATCACCACCTCCTTTTGTACCACTTTGTTCGGCATAAGTTGGCAGGGTATGCTCAGACGGGAGTCCCTTGCTCACTTTGCCACTGGATTCAAGCAAGCCTGGCTGAAAACGGCTGAAATGCCTGAAACCGGTCCTAGGAAGCTTTTTTCCGGTCCAGGGAAGGCATTGCTTGGCAGTTCGGGCTGGACTGTTCCCATGAGGCACAGGGTCAGACTGATTTGCATATGGCCATGTCTGAACTGGGGTGGCAGAGTGGGCTAAAGAACGGTGATGAATCAAACCCAGATCTGTTGACGGGGTGTGATTGTTTGATTGGTTCTAATGCTCCGTCCATCACCACCCCCTTTTGTACCGCTTTGTTGGCCATAAGTTGGCAGGGTATGCTCAGACGTGAGTCCCTTGCTCACTTTGCCACTGGATTCAAGCAAGCCTGGCTGAAGACGGCTGAAATCCCAGAAACCGATCCTAAGAAGCTTGTTTCCGGTCCAGGGAAGGCATTGCTTGGCAGTTCGGGCTGGACTGTTCCCATGAGGCACAAAGTCAGACTGATTTGCATATGGCCATGTCTGATTTGGGGTGGCAGAGTGGGCTAAAGAACGATGATGGATCAAACCCAGATCTGTTGACTGGGTGTGAGTGTTTGATTGGTTCTGATGCTCCGTCCATCACCACCTCCTTTTGTACCGCTTTGTTCGGCATAAGTTGGCAGGGTATGCTCAGACGGGAGTCCCTTGCTCACTTTGCCACTGGATTCAAGCAAGCCTGGCTGAAAACGGCTGAAATGCCAGAAACCGGTCCTAGGAAGCTTTTTTCCGGTCCAGGGAAGGCATTGCTTGGCAGTTCGGGCTGGACTGTTCCCATGAGGCACAGGGTCAGACTGATTTGCATATGGCCATGTCTGAACTGGGGTGGCAGAGTGGGCTAAAGAACGGTGATGAATCAAACCCAGATCTGTTGACGGGGTGTGAGTGTTTGATTGGTTCTAATGCTCCGTCCATCACCACCCCCTTTTGTACCGCTTTGTTGGCCATAAGTTGGCAGGGTATGCTCAGACGTGAGTCCCTTGCTCACTTTGCCACTGGATTCAAGCAAGCCTGGCTGAAGACGGCTGAAATCCCAGAAACCGATCCTAAGAAGCTTGTTTCCGGTCCAGGGAAGGCATTGCTTGGCAGTGCGGGCTGGACTGTTCCCATGAGGCACAAAGTCAGACTGATTTGCATATGGCCATGTCTGATTTGGGGTGGCAGAGTGGGCTAAAGAACGATGATGGATCAAACCCAGATCTGTTGACTGGGTGTGAGTGTTTGATTGATTCTGATGCTCCGTCCATCACCACCCCCTTTTGTACCGCTTTGTTCGCCATAAGTTGGCAGGGTATGCTCAGGCGTAAGTCCCTTGCTCACTTTGCCACTGGATTCAAGCAAGCCTGGCTGAAGACAGCTGAAATGTCAGAAACCGGTCCTAGGAAGCTTGTATCCGGTCCAGGGAAGGCATTGCTTGGCAGTGCGGGCTTGACTGTTCCCATAAGGTACAGGGTCAGACTGTTTTGCATATGGCCAACTCTGAACTGGGGTGGCAGAGTGGGCTAAAGAACGGTGATGGATTAAACCCAGATCTGTTGACGGGGTGTGAGTGTTTGATTGGTTCTAATGCTCCGTCCATCACCACCCCCTTTTGTACCGCTTTGTTGGCCATAAGTTGGCAGGGTATGCTCAGACGTGAGTCTCTTGCTCACTTTGCCACTGGATTTAACCAAGCCTGGCTGAAGACGGCTGAAATGCCAGAAACCGGTCCTAGGAAGCTTGTTTCCAGTCCAGGCAAGGCATTGCTTGGCAGTTCGGACTCGACTGTTCCCATGAGGCACAGGGTCTGACTGATTTGCATATGGCCATGTCTGAACTGGGGTGGCTGAGTGGGCTAAAGAAAAGTGATGGATCAAACGCAGATCTGTTGACTGGGTGTGAGTGTTTGATTGATTCTGATGCTCCGTCCATCACCACCCCCTTTTGTACCGCTTTGTTCGCCATAAGTTGGCAGGGTATGCTCAGACGTGAGTCCCTTGCTCACTTTGCCACTGGATTCAATCAAGCCTGGCTGAAGATGGTTGAAATGCCAGAAAGCGGTCCTAGGAAGCTTGTTTCCGGACCAGGGAAGGCATTGCTTGGCAGTTCGGGCTGGGCTGTTCCCATGAGGAATAGGGTCAGACTGATTTGCATATGGCTATGTCTGAACTGGGGTGGCAGAGTGGGCTAAAGAACAATGATGGATCAAACCCAGATCTGTTGACTGGGTGTGAGTGTTTGATTGGTTTTGATGCTCCGTCCATCACCACCCCCTTTTGTACCGCTTTGTTCGCCATAAGTTGGCAGGGTATGCTCAGACGTGAGTCCCTTGCTCACTTTGCCACTGGATTCAAGCAAGCCTGGCTGAAGACGGATGAAATGCCAGAAACCGGTCCTAGGAAGCTTGTTTCCGGTTCAGAGAAGGCATTGCTTGGCTGTTCGGGCTGGACTGTTCCCATGAGGCACAGGGTCAGACTGATTTGCATATGGTCATGTCTGAACTGGGGTGGCAGAGTGGGCTAAAGAACGGTGATGGATCAAACCCAGATCTGTTGATTGGGTGTGAGTGTTTGATTGGTTCTGATGCCCCGTCCATCACCACCCCCTTTTGTACCGCTTTGTTCGCCATAAGTTGGCAGGGTATGCTCAGACGTGAGTCCCTTGCTCACTTTGCCACTGGATTCAATCAAGCCTGGCTGAAGATGGTTGAAATGCCAGAAACCGGTCCTAGGAAGCTTGTTTCCGGTCCAGGGAAGGCATTGCTTGGCAGTTCGGGCTGGGCTGTTCCCATGAGGAACAGGGTCAGACTGATTTGCATATGGCTATGTCTGAACTGGGGTGGCAGAGTGGGCTAAAGAACAGTGATGGATCAAACCCAGATCTGTTGACTGGGTGTGAGTGTTTGATTGGTTCTGATGCTCCGTCCATCACCACCCCATTTTGAACCGCTTTGTTCGCCATAAGTTGGCAGGGTATGCTCAGACGTGAGTCCCTTGCTCACTTTGCCACTGGATTCAAGCAAGCCTGGCTGAAAACGGCTGAAATGCCTGAAACCGGTCCTAGGAAGCTTGTTTCCGGTTCAGGGAAGGCATTGCTTGGCTGTTCGGGCTGGACTGTTCCCATGAGGCACAGGGTCAGACTGATTTGCATGTGGCCATGTCTGAACTGGGGTGACAGAGTGGGCTAAAGAACGGTGATGGATCAAACCCAGCTCTGTTGACTGGGTGTGAGTGTTTGATTGGTTCTGATGCTCCGTCCATCACCACCCCCTTTTGAACCGCTTTGTTCGCCATAAGTTGGCAGGGTATACTCAGACGTGAGTCCCTTGCTCACTTTGCCACTAGATTCAAGCAAGCCTGGCTGAAGACGGATGAAATGCCAGAAACCAGTCCTAGGAAGCTTGTTTCCGGTTCAGGGAAGGCATTGCTTGGCTGTTCGGGCTGGACTGTTCCCATGAGGCACAAAGTCAGACTGATTTGCATATCGCCATGTCTGATCTGGGGTGGCAGAGTGGGCTAAAGAACGATGATGGA